>NW_011495032.1:26375079-26404958 GCF_000754665.1 Bison bison bison | reverse complement strand
TTGTCTTTTTTCTTTCTTTTCTCTTTTATTTTCTACTTTTCTTTCTTTTTCGTTTCTTCCTTCCCCCTTCCTTTTCTTCCCCTCCTTCTCTCCCTCTCCTCTTTCCCCTCATCTCCCACCTCTTCTCTCTCCCCCTCCTCCTTCTCCTCCTCCTCCTTCTCCTCCTCCTCCTTCTCTTTCTTCATCATCATTGTCACCGTCTTTGCTAACCCACCTGGTGTCTATAATCTGAAATGAGAATCCTCAGCTTTTGCAGAAGTCATAAACAACCTTATGGATGCATATCACCTCCACCCCAGGGGGTAGATTGAAATCCGCACATGATTGACCCGGTTTGACCCAGTTTCTTTTCATAGTGACTTGTGTCTTCAGTTTGTCAATCATTATCTCACTAGGACTCAGTCATCCCCTTGCATCCATTCCTAGCCCCTCTCCTCCACCATACAGCCTTTTAAATATGCAATTTAATCTTGCCAATCTCCTATTTATTAAAAAAAAAAAAACAAAAAAAAACTTCGCTGACTTCCCAAGGGGAAGATTAAAAGCTTTATTGGCCTCTGAGACCCTGAATAATCTCTCTCTGCCCCACCACTTCCCAATTTTTCAGATTCATCTCCTACCACTCACTCCAGCCATGTTGGACTCTCTTAGCTTTGAATATGCTATGTTCCGGTCTACTTCACAGGCTCTTCCCTGTATGGAATGCTGTTCCCTTTAGTTAGTTAAATAACCTCTCCTTAATCTTCAAGTTCCAACTTAATCATAATTTTTCAAGGAAACCTTCTTTGATTCCCAGACTAGGTAAAAAGCACCAGATCACTTGAGAATATTTATTTATGTGTTATCTTTTGTTAGTGTTGATCTTCTCCATCAGACTGTAAAGAAAACCATGAGTGGGTGTTCAAAAAGAATATTGCATTTTTTACTGTTTCAAAGAATTCTTATCTTTTATCTGTAATCACATGTCATGGACCTAATGTTTCCTCTAAGAAAATAGTGGACTTGGGTAAAATAATCCTGACATCTCACTTTGGCACAGAAAGTCAAAATTATCCATCTTAACACAGAGCCATTTACTAGGATATCTTTTATGCCCCATCTTATGTTCTTCTGGACCACTCTTAACTTTAGGCATTATGACAGCCAACCAGTTAGAGTACCTTCACCTTAGTTGCTCACATATCTCTAACTTTCAGCCCTGGGACTGATGCATCACAGGACACCTTGGGCAAGCTGCCTGGACTCATGCATGTGCAGCTTGGAAGTACTAGGGATTTGGCACCGTGTGGGGAAACTCTTGGTCAGTAGTTGACAGGACTAGTGTTCTCCCACCAGTCCTATTGCCTGGGCAGACCATTCTGAAACATATTCTAAATCTTCTTCAGAAGGTCTTGGCTAGATAAAGTCCTAGCAGCCTACAGAGATGGTCAAGCCAATAATGCATCCTTAAATTGGATTTCCTATCTTCACTCTTTCCTCAATCCATCACTCATGCTCTTTAGGACCACTTCCAAAACAATCTATATATAAACACTTCTCTTGGGCTTTCATTTTTGTGGGGAATCCAATACAAGACAATGACATTGGATGTTCTGGGAGTCATGTAGTAACAGCTATTTAATTGCACAGTAAGTGAATTCCACTTAGCTCCAGAAATCTAGGATCCATCTGTGGTAAACTAAATGATGGTATCCCAAATCTATATCCATGTCCTAATCTCCAGAACCCATGAGTATGTTACCTTGACATGATAAAAAGGACTTTGCAGATATGATTGAGATTAAGATCTTGAAGTAGGAAGTTTATCTGGGATTATTCGGGTGGTGCCTAAAGGTAATCACAAATCCTTATAAGAGAGAGTCTGGGGGGTCAGAGTCAAAGAGAAGACCATGTGGTGTTGGAAGCAGAGAGTGGAATGATGACTTTGAAGATGGAAGAAGGCACCACAAACCAAGAAATGCTGGCAGCCACCAGAAGGTGGAAAAGGCAAGAAGATGAACTTTCCCCTGAGGCCTAAAGAAGGAAATTTGATTTTAACCCAGTAAAACTGGCTTTGGGCTTCTCATCTCCATACTCTAAGAAAATAAACTTGTTTTAAGCAACTACGTTTGTGGTAATTTGTTATTGTAGTCATAGAAAACTAACAGTCTACCCCTTTTGAAAGTAATACAATTCAATGATGCTTTTAATAAAAATAATAGTAGCCGCTAATATTTATTAAGTCAACTACATACTGTGAGTCAGATTCTGTGTCAATAACTTATTCTCTATTCTTCCCTAAAACAACCTTATAAGGTTGTTACCTCTACTATCCATCATGATGAATATCATTCTATGATGCTCTAGAGGCCCCTCCTCCTCTCTCCATCCTGGAAGGTGGTCCATAGAGACTGACTCAGCTGGCTCCCTTGATCTCTGGCTTCTACTTGGGTTTGGCCTGTCAGAGGCAACAGCAGGAAATGTGGAGAGTGGGTTGACAATAAGGTCTCCAACCTTCTCTCTTTCCCAGGTTATTACAGGTTGACTGTATCCCTTTCCTAAGATCACAGGTCATGACAAGTAACTTCTACAGAGAGTTTATTTTTCAGGTCCTTGCTCCTGCTACTGTGGGAATTATCCCATCACTTCTTGCTTTTCCCGAATCTTGTTCACACTTCTGTAAATAGCTTTTCATTAAACACGCCTTAAATTACCCAGATTGTATGTGCCATCTGATTTCTGCCAGGACCTTGTCTGATAGTTTCCTTAGCTGTAAAATGAAGATTAATGCTCAGAATTGTTAAATAGCTCACACATTTCATGCAAGTATAAAATAACCAAAGACTGAGAGGGTTCATCTACTTTTGCTGCAATAGGGAGCACTGCTGATGTTCTCCCAAATTTGAAGAAAAGAAATAAATACATTGTTGTTAATTTTGGGTCTATTGATCACAAGCATATTTAATCTGTTTGCATTTTAATCATGCTATCTCCTTTAAATGTGGTGTTCTCATTTTTTGCATTAACTATTGGCTATTTTTTTTTAATAATGTATGCAAATTTTGTGAAAATATATCATTGTCTATCTTGTTTTGATCATCTTGACACCACATTTTCCTGTTACACAAACATTTTAGAGTGTGGTTTGTCCTCAAAGACCATGCCAATCTAAAGGAAATGTTTCTGTGAGTTGTCTGAGTTCTCTGTGGCCATTTTTGATGAAGTCTGCAATTCTAGCAGCTGTGTCCTAAATTAAAATGAAGATGGGCATTTCTCCAGAGATGGACCAATTCATCAAGAACCCATCTTGCTCATAATATAAAACTTTAATAATTCAGCTCTACTAGGGGGCTAGCCAGGCTGAAACATGTTGTTTAAAGAAATATGGTTCAGTGGCTTTGAAATACAAACAAGAACTTGAACTAGGTAAATAGAATGTAGCCAAGCATAGTTCTTAGGAAATCTGCTTGAATGAATAGCTAAGAAAGATTTATAATTGGTGCATCAATTATTTCTATGGGACTGGATGTTTTTATGATGCTTGAGGGTACTTGAAAAGTTTGTTCTCATAAGTAATTTAAACATTCCCCTTGAAATACTGTTTGCACTATTAATTTGTTTAGCAAATTAATCACAGAATCATAACATTTTAGAGCTGAAAGAGGCCTCAGAGAAAATCCAGTGCACTTCTCTTTCTGCAAACAGTGGCTTGCATCATTCTTAGTTTTATGCTCACACTACAAGGGCCAGCCCTCTGCATACACCTCAATTCAGCTGGAACTCCCAAGGCACTTGCTCTCAGAGGGGGATCCAACATAACTGAGTGCTTGACCACAAACGGAGATCAGGACATGTCATAAGTGAGGATATACAATGCTCCTCTCACTGATCCCCCAGAAGAAATTCCTGATCCTCCAGACAGAAACTTTGTTCTGCTTTACTCTTCCCTAGCTTTTTTGCCAGGAACTCAGCGTCCCCCGTCACATACCTTCCCAGCCACTTCCACTATGGAAGGCTCAGAGGAGGACCAACTCCTCAGTGTCTTGCCTTGCTAGTCTTCTTCCAATCTGCGTGCTCTCTCCAACCCTCTGAAACCCCTGCTCCAAAATGGCTTTTGCCAAGGCCATTCATAACAAAATTCAAGAGTTACATAACTTGACCACTTCTTGGTAGCATTTGGAATGGCTGACATTTTTTTTTTCTTGAAGCTCTTTCCTCCCTTGGCTTCTAATGCAGTGAGTCTCCCCTGGTTCACCCCACCACTCTGATCATCCCTTCCCAGTACCCGTTGTTGAAGTTCCAGGTTGCTGTCATCTTCTCGTCTCATACTGCAGTTCTTCTGGGAAATCAAATTCAAGCCACCACTTTGTCAACTACTCACAGGCTGTTAACACTCATGCTAAGTCCTTGGTGGAGATCTTTCTCCTGAGCTCCTAATTACCTGTCAAATACCTTCTAAGTTCCACAGCTCTTCAAACTTCACAGACCCCAAACAGAGCTATTTTTCCACTTAAATGACCTCCCCACTCATGTTTTTCCCTCTGTAAATAACATTATCATTGGGAGTTTCTGGATCAGTCCATGAGTGCTTCCCCACTGCTTCCAAAATTAAATCCAAGTTTCTTAGAACAACATATAAGGAAAGTCTGAATCACTGAGTCACTGCCTAACAATTTCATCTCTAATAACTCCCTGTTAGCCCTCACATCCACTCCAGCTAGACTGTCCTTCTCTTAACCCTCAAACAAACACTGACTCATATTCAGAGTCAGTTTAAGAATTGTCTCCTCTATACACTGTTCCCCATCCTGAGATAAAGCTCTTTGTCACCAATTTCTGCCTCTCTGGAAGATTCATTCACTCCATGTGTGCCTTATCTATGACACTTAGCTATTCATTGTCCTAAGATAAGATTCTGAACAGTGTTATTGTCGTTAGAATTAGGAAGAAAGAACAGGAATTTCAAAGTCACGAAGAAGAAGCAACAGTGTCCAGAAGATTAAAGTCATCACAATAAGGATGAACTAAGTAACCAGCTTCAAAAATGGGAGATGTTCAGAAATTTTCCCTCACTGAGACTTCTTTGTGTAAGATGCTTTCCTGGAAATGAAATGGCTAAATGGGTCTGTTGGAGCAAAACAACTTAATTGTGGGTTTTCTCCCCCCTCCCCTCTTTGGCTGCTGAATTCTAGAAACTGACTTTGAGTGCTGCCAGTCACAACCCTGATAGTAAGGAGTAGGAAGGGGAAGGATGTAGATAAGGGAGAATAAAGATGCATGTTTCCTTATCTGATGTCTTCAATCTTCTAAGGCTAGACACGGGGGAGGAAACAAGCTGAATGACACAAGATGCCAAGAAATCACAGGTGAAAAGGAGCATTTCACAGAACCAGCATCCTAGTGATAGATGTAGGCCGGCATGGTAAGACGGAGAAAAGGATTCGTCTCTGTTCATTTTGTCCACTTAGAGTTAGGATGCAGTACTCCATGACCCTTGTACCCAGCTATTTAGCCAAATATCTAGAAATCAATAAAATCTCCAAAGATTCTGCAAGTCACACAAGTCTTTGCTTGCTTGCTTGCTTTCAAATTAACTCCAAGACCTCAAGTAGCCACAGCTACGGAAATCAGAGTTCTGGCAGCAATAAAAAATAAGTGTTGATACGGCAGTCAGTCCCCATACCCTATTGTATACAAATGTTTATTTTACTTTTCATCCCTGGGTATTTAAATATGTCACATGTTTTTGTCTAACTTGTCTGAACTTCTATACAAAAACATATGAAAGCAGGTCTCTCCCATCTAAAAGTACTTAATACATGATTTCCAGGTTAGAAATACAAGAAAATTCTGAAATCTAAACTGGGAAAGTGAAAGTATTCACAATTGTGATTCTCAGATGAAGTCGTTTGTAGATTTCTTCCATTAAGTGGCAGGATGAATTATCTACAGTGAAATCAACAAAAGCTGGTGGCTTTTTTGGTATTTTACTGAGGAAAGGGGAGGAGGCTTCATACATGATTAACTTTATCTGGTTGAATTGAGAGTTTTCTGAATGATTAAGAAACTAGGACTTGACTAAGTCAGAAACCATGTGGTCCATAACAGAACGCCTCCTAAAGAAAAACAACATAAATTTCCAGATGAAGCAACAATATGACTCGTGTAACTGTATAATCAAGGCAAGAACTCCACTTGCTTTCAGTTCTGGATAAAGTCCCTGAACTGAGGCCACTCCAGGACAAGGGGGTAAAATGTGTTCTTGGAGACTTCATGGAAAGAAAAAAATTCTCTCTTGAAATTGAGCCCTCCGGTTTATTTTAATGATGTCTCCATTTTCAAGTTGGGTGAATAGAAGAGAGGGAGGTGAGCTTTGAATTGCTTGCTTTGCTAATATAAATGGCTTTTACTTGTTATATTTTTCTAAAAAAAAGGAAAAAAACACAATTCTCACAAGTGGAAAGGGGACTCAAATTTTATTGAGTCTCCCATGGGCTAGACACTGCGAGAAAGTTTCTTTCATATTCATTCTCACTTTTAGAAACAGTCATGATAATTTCAGAATTCTGCTGGCATAGCCACCACTGACTGAGAACTTCTGTGTGTCAATGAGTGCTAAGCCTTTTATTCAGGTCACCTCATTTTCAAGGTTTCCAAGATTCATCTATCTTGTAACATATATCAGCACTTCATTCTTTGTTGTATTATCTTAAAATAAAACTAATTCAAACTTGTGAAAGATAACTTCTGTGTCCATTGAATAGCCTTTCCTTGAAAATGATTTCCACACAATCAAAGCAGCCCTCATGTGAAGACAATCAATATTATATTTTGTAGGAGACACATAGCGTTATGCGTTCTCCATAACCTTCTTTTTAAATTCTCAGTCCAGTTGACTTGGGAATATATCACTCATTTGTAGAACAAAAGCTAAAGGACCCAAAGATCCCAGGCTTGTCCTAGCTCCTGTGGGAAGACAGGCCAGATCAGGAGAAATTAGGTTGTTTAAAGTCTGTTGGCCCTTGTGTGTTTATTACCATGCTAACTATCTGCTCCAAGTTTGGGGCTTCCTATGAATTCCACTTCTGATTCTTTTGTACCATTATCTAACCTTCACGGTACAAAAATTTAGGTGAGGTGACCACCATGGGATTGAACACACCATTTCTACCGATTTTTCTTCATTCCTTTATTAGATAATATGAGAGATTCATAGCATTGGAAGCAACCTCGGCATCCTCTATTAAGAGGCCTCTGAAGGCCATACAACCAGTGAAGCAACAGATCTGATTTTAGAGCCCAGGGAGCAGGTAGTTTTCATGGTGAACAAAAGATAATATGGATGAACTTCAGAATCAAAAGATCCAGCTATAAATCTCTATTCTACCACACCTTGGCTGTGGGAACTTGTGTAACTTAACCTACCCAAGCCATCTCCTCATGCAGCTATGACTATTCAATAAGACAACAGGTATAAAGTGCCGAACACTGCGCTTGTGTAGTTGAAAGTATTGATCAATGTCAATTGCCATCCTTTTCAGGTTAGAGCTTTTTGGTTCCTTTTTGATTCAGAGCTTTTTGAGAGCTCTTTCCCAGGGAATTGACCAAAACTCATTGGTTTCCATTGCCTCCTCTACTTCCACACAAGGTCACTTGGCTGCCTAGGGTTACAGCTCCCTTCCACGTGCTGTCACCTGAGTGTCAGTTATTACAAAGCCAGACGGTGCCTTGCTGGGCTTTAGTCCCGAAGCCAGCTGTCATGTCAATCTGTTATGGTTGTCCCGCCCTAAGAAGCTCTGGGAGGCCCCAGAAAAGTATTTTGGATGGAAAGTAAAAGTTTATTTTTCCTGCTTTGTAGTTCCCAAGGGTGAGAATGAACCCAGAATGTAGTCTGAACTCCCTTTTTGGCCCTAAACACCTTACATTCTCAAATGCAAACTGCTGCATGTAATTGAATCCTATTGTAGTCACAGTTTTCCCACTATAAAATATTGTCTTAATTTTAACTAGCATGCTTACTCCTCAAAATCTAACTGAGAACTTCCCATGATACCCAAATGTCTTAGTTAAACAAACATGTAAGCTTGCAGTAATAGTTGTTTCAAACATTTTCCTTTTCCACAGGTTATCGACCAGGGTATTTTCACATTTTGTTACTTTCCCAGATACTGGTCTAACTGGTTTCTGAAACATGTTTTCCTCACCTTACAATCTTTTACAGGCCTGGCCCTGGCAGGCTTACTGTTCGATTACAAACTTCCCCTAAATTTCCTCAAGGCTGTTTCAGAGCCCACTCCAAAACTCTGCCTTCTCATCACTTCTGCTTCAGCCACTTGGAGGAAAGACAGAAAACAAATGTTGAATTAATTAACTTTTGCAGGAGCCCACTATATAAAAGCTGAGCAAAGTTCTGTCATTTTAGGGCTGACCTAATGTGAACTACTTAACATTTCAAAGCTTCAGTTTCCCCTTCTGATGAATAGCATCCATCATATAGGTGGTTTTGAGTAATAAGACAGAAAATTAATATAAAGCATTTGATGTAGTGTCTAGCACACATAGGGAGAAGGCAATGGCACCCCACTCCAGTACTCTTGCCTGGAAAATCCCATGGACAGAGGAGCCTGGTAGGCTGTAGTCCATGGGGTCGCGAAGAGTTGGACACGACTGAGAGACTTCAGTTTCACTTTTCACTTTCATGCATTGGAGAAGGAAATGGCAACCCACTCCAGTGTTCTTGCCTGGAGAATCCCAGGGACAGGGGAGCCTGGTGGGCTGCTGTCTATGGGGTCGCACAGAGTTGGACACGACTGAAGCGACTTAGCAGCAGCAGCAGCTAGCACACATAAGCAAACAACTAATAAAGAAGGCTGAGCGCTGAAGAATTGATGCTTTTGAACTGTGGTGTTGGAGAAGACTTTTGAGAGTCCCTTGGACTGCAAGGAGATCCAACCAGTCCATTCTGAAGGAGATCAGTCCTAGGTGTTCATTGGAGGGACTGATGCTGAAGCTGAAACTCCAGTACTTTGGCCACCTGATGCGAAGAGCTGACTCATTTGAAAAGACCCTGCTTCTGGGAAAGATTGAGAGCAGGAGGAGAAGGGGACAACAGAGGATGAGATGGTTGGATGGCATCACCAACTCAATGGACATTGGTTTGGGTAGAATCCAGGGGTTGGTGATGGACAGGGAGGCCCGGCATGCTGCGGTTCATGGGGTCACAAAGAGTTGGACATGACTGAGCGACTGAACTGAGCTGAATATTGGCTCTTAATATTGTTGTTCAGGTTATCAGACAACAGAGAATATGATGATATATGAAACCTATCCTCTACTCTTAAAGAGCTCACAGGATACTTGAGATGACAAGACATGATCATGTGACAAGACTTGATCACATGACAAGACAAAAGCATTGATGCTGCTAAGTCGCTTCAGTCGTGTCCGACTCTGTGCGACCCCATAGATGGAAGCCCACCAGGCTCCCCCATCCCTGGGAGTCTCCAGGCAAGAACACTGGAGTGGGTTGCCATTTCCTTCTCCAATACATGAAAGTGAAAAGTGAAAGTGAAGTCACTCAGTCCTGTCCAACTCTAGTGACCCCATGGACTGCAGCCTACCAGGCTCCTCTATCCATGGGATTTTCTAGGCAAAAGTACTGGAGTGGGGTGCCATTGCCTTCTCTGACAAAAGCATTAGCAAAATCCTAATAACAAATGTGATGCTATTATTTGTCAGGTGAGTGAGGGACAGAGCACTACTGTGAGCTAGAATATAACCTGGAAAGACTTCAGGTTGATAGAGGAGTAGCAAGCTAGGTGTTGATGGATGAGGTGCACTCAGATAATGAGTGGGGAGAGTATCAGAATAGGACAAACAGTAATAAGCAACCTTCTGAAACAGGACATGTTTAGAAGATTATGAATAACAGGTTAGTAGAGCATTAGTGCCAATGTGGGTTGGAATCAGACTCAAACAAGCATTGTTAAATGTCCATTGTAGACATCTGAAGTTTCAAGCCAAAAACCATGGAAGCTTAATGTGGCGGTGGTAGGTGTGGTGGGTTTGGGAGGGAGAGATGAGAGCAGAATGAGTATAATGTTAAGGTCATCTAAATTTAAGGTGACGTGCAGAGATTTGGGTGGCTGTCCAGCACCCCATGGAAAGGGAAGCCAGATCTGAAAGACAGACACCCAAGGGGAAGAATTGTGTCCTAATTGAACAGGCAAGGGCAACATGGAGTAGAGGTGTTATGCAAGGACAAGGGAATCACAGAGTACTTGGAGGTTTTCATTCCAGGAGGCAGGCAGGAGAATGGCGCATAGTATCATTAGCAAAAGATGAAAGTCACACATTCAGTCATTTTTTTCAATAATATTAATTCTGCACTCTCTGTGTCAGATCCTGTGCCAGGTCACTGGGATTCAGAGATGAACAGGGCAGTCGTTGCCTTCCAGGAAATAACAGTCTAGTCAGAAAGGGAAACTAACTTGGGGAAGAAATATAAATGTTTACTCATAAGGTGACAGAGCTGAGAAAACATATATGTCACCTAGAGCACTCCTTACCTGAAGCAAACTGTAGAGAAGAACACTGAAGTCCAAACAGGTTAAAATTTACCATTCTAGCTACTGTCAGAGCCACGCCAGAATGTGAGCCCAGAATTCTGTTTTTTTGAAGGGAAAGTGGTTGGTGAACAAAAGTGGAAAAGTGGGGTTATAATCCAACAATTGACTTTCTTGCTCATTTGATTCCAAAGGACAGCTGGACCTTGATTTGGTCTTGAGCTTGACCTGTGGAAGTGTTAGATCTTGAATGAGGAAATCTCAAAGGATATGTTGAGAGGAAGGAGAGGAGCATGTGAGATCCTCTTTTCTAGCTCCACACTCCCAGTATAGAGAAGGCAAATGTTTGCAGGTCTGAGGTGATAGCTCATTGTGGCTTTGATTTGCAGTGCCATGGTGATTATTGATGTTCAGAAATGTTTTATGTACCTGTTGACTTTTGATATGTCTTCTCTGGTGAAATGTTTATTCAGGTTCCTTGCCCATTTTTTTAGGCAGGTTTCTTTGTTTCTCTATTGTGTTGCATGACTTCTTTATATATTTTGAATATCAGCCCCTTACCAGACACATGATTTGCACATATTTTCCCCCATTCTGTTTGCTGCCTGTTCATTTTGCTGACAGTTTCCTTTGCCAGACAGATAGATGATTTTTAGCTTGATGTGGTTCCTTTTATTTGCTTTTGCTTTTATTGCCTTTGCTTTTGGTATCAAATCCAAAAAAAAAATCATCACAAAGGTCTATGTTAAGGAGCTTACTCTGTTTTTTTCCTAAGAGTTTGGTAGCTTTGGGTTTTATGTTCAGGCCTTTAGGCCATTTTGAGTTAGTTTTTGTGTGTGGTATAGGATGGTGGCCCATTCTTTTGCATGTGGCTGTCCAGTTCTCCCAGCACCATTTACTGAAGAGCCTCCATTGTACATTCTTGGCTCTGCTGTCATAAATTAACTGCCCATATGTTCATGGGTTTATTTTGGGGCTCTACATTCTCTCCCTTTGATCTACATGTCTGTTTTTACGTCAATACCACATGTTTTGGTTACCATAGCTTTTTAATATAGTTTTAAATCAGAAAGTGTGATGTTGCCCACTTTATTCTTCTCAAGACTGCTTTGACTATTCAGGGTCTTTTGTAGTTCATACAAATTTCAGATTGTTTGTTCTCCTTCTGTGAAAACCGCCTTTGGAATTTGGCCTTTGCTTTGGACAGTATAGACATTTTAATAATATTAACCCCTCTAATCCATAAGCATGGGATATCTTTCAATTTATTTGTAGCATCAGTTGTTTTCACCAATATCTCATAGTTTTCAGTGTACAGGTCTTTTACCTCATTGGTTAAATTTATTCCTAGGTATTTTAATCTTTTGCTGTTTTTTTGATACAACTGCAAATAGGATTGTTTTCTTAATTTCTTTCTGATAGGTCAATATTCATGTATATAAATGTAATTGATTGTTGTATATTGATTTTGTAGCCTGCAACTTTACTGAACTTGTTCATTGGTTCTAATAGGCTTTGTCAATGGAGTCTCTAGGATTTTTTAAATATAGCATCATGTCATCTGAAAATAAAGACAGTTTTACTTCTCTATTTCTGATTTGGATGCTTTTTATCTCTTTTTCTTGCCTACTTGCTGTAGCTAGAATTTTCATTACTATTTTGGATAAAAGTGGCAAAAGTAGGTATCCTTGTCTTGTTCCTGGTCTTAGGGCAAGAGCTTTCAGTTTTTCAGCATTGAGTATAATGTTTCCTGTGGGCTTGTCATATGCGTCCTTTAATATATTGAGTTATGTTCCTTCTATACCCACTTTTTTGAGAGTTTTTATCATGATGGATGTTGAACTTTGTCAAATGCTTTTTCTGTCTCTATTGAGATGACCATATGATTTGTATCTTTTATTTTGTTAATGTAGTGTCTCATATTGATTTTATGAATGTTGAATCATCTTTCCATTCATGGAATAAATTCCACTTGATCATGTTGTATGATCCTTTTAATGTATTGTTGAAATCGGTTTGCTAATATTTTGTTGAAGGTTTTTGCATCTATATTCATTAGGGACATGGTCCTGTAATTTTCTTTTCTTATAATGTCCTTATTCAATTTTGGTATCAGGATAATGCTGGCCTCATACAATGAGTTTGAAAGTGTCCCCTCCTCTACTATGCTTGGCAGAATTCACCAGTGAGGCCCTCTGGTCCTGGGCTTTTATTTGTTGTGGGGTTTTTAATAACTGACTCAATCTCCTTACCAGTAATCAGTTGACTCAGATTTTTACATCTTAATAATTTATTCTTGGTAGGTTATATATTTCTATGAATTTATCCATTTCTTCTAAATTATCCAATTTGTTGGTACATGATTGTTCATAGCAGTCTCTTAAGATTCTTGGTATTTCTGTGGTATCAATTTAATGTCTCCTCTTTCATTTCCAATTTTACATTTTTGAGTCCTCTCTTTTTTGGTAAGTCTAGGTGAAAGTTTGTCTATTTTTTAATCCTTTTTTTAAAAAAAACAGTCTTGGTTTTGCCGATCTTTTCTATTATCTTTTAGCCTCTGTTTTTATTCATTTCCACTCTTATCTTTGTTACTTCCTTCCTTCTACTACCTTTGGTCTTCGTATGTTCTTTTTCTAATTCCTTGAGGTAAAAAATTAAGTGTTTATTTTATATCTTTCTTGTTTCTTAATGTACATATTTATCACTGAACTTCCTTCTTAGAACTATTTTTCCTGTACCCCAAACACTTAGTTGTATTTCCGTTTTTATTTGTCTTGAGATTTTTAAAATTTTCTCTTCTGATTTTTCTCTGACCCATTGATCTTTCATTGGTAGCATGCTGTTTAATCTCCACATATTTGTGAATTTTCAGTTTTCTTCTGGTAATTGATTTCTAGTTTTATACCATTCTGACAGGAAAAGATGCTTGGTATGATTTTTAATCTTAAGTGTATTATGATTTGCTTTGTGGTCTAACATATCTATCTAGAGAATGTTCCATGTACACTTGAGAATGGTGTATTCTGTTGCTTTTGGATGGAATGTCCTATAAATGTCCAAGTCCACCTGGTCTAATGTGTCACTTAAGTCCAATGTTTCCTTATAGATTTTCTGTCTGAATTATCTGTCCATTAGTAATCCCCTACTTTTATCATATGGCTGTTTATGTCTCCCTTAGGTCTGCCAATATTTGCTTTATATATTTAGGTTTTACTGTGTCAGATACATAAATAGCTACTAATGTTATATCTTCTTGTTGCTAGCCCAGAACCCTTTGTCATACTGTTCCACCACAAAGTCCTCACCATCAAGACCACATCCTTGACATTCACTCCTGCATTGCCTTGTGACATCATTCACAAGGCTTCAAACAAGGGAATGTGATCCATGGCAATCTGTGAACTGTGAGGGGGAAGGTAAGCTATTGCTACCTCAATTCTCACGTGCTGGTGACTTTTTTGCTCCCCAAAGAGTCTAAACTTCCAACGACCATACATTCAACGTCTGCGAGAATGAGGACATCATCTACTATCCACATGAAAGCCTGTCTCTTCTCTCTCCCTCACTGGCTATACAAAAACAGTTCTTGAAGTCGTGGCACTTCGATTCTTCAATGTTGCCCAAATTGCTTATTTCACTTACACGGCTGCCACTGTTGCCTCAGTCCAAGTCTCCACTGCAGCTGTCTTCGAATTTGCCGCCTCCCTCACTACAATCCCATCTTTTCCATTCTCCCATCACATGTCACTCCTCTCCTTAAAAACCACCAATGCTTCTTCACTGACTACAGAATAAAGTCCAGTCTCCTCAGTATGACCAGCAGTTCTTTTCCTTCCAGAAGTCCCTGGCCCCTCCTACCACACCAAGTGCTCTATGATCCCTTGGGGTGTTTTATCTGAACACCCCAAGAATTTCATCCCCTTATACATTTGCACATACCATATAGCGGTAGTGGTTTAGTGACTAAGTCGTATTCAACTCTTTGCATCTCCATGGACTGTAGCCCACCAGGCTCCTCTGTCCATAGGATTTCCCCGGCAAGAATACTGGAGTGGGTTGCCATTTCCTTCTGCAGGGGATCTTCCTGACCCAGGGATCAAACCTGTGTCTCCTGCATTGGCAGGTGGAGTCTATATTGCCGAATCACCAGGGAAGTCCCGCACATATTCTGCTGCTTTTTCTCCCTCTCAGTGTTAGGGAAATTGAACTCTATGTTTCAATTCCTAACTCAAAAATCACCTCCCTTAAATACACACTTCTTTTATTTTTTTTTAATTTATAACACTGTAACAAAACACCATAACGAAAAAAAAAGAGGATATAAATCTGATCTTAGCCTCCCTGGTGGCTCAGTGGTAAACAGTCTGCCTGCCTATGCAGAAAACACAGGTTTGATCCCTGGGTCAGAAAGATCCCCTGGAGAAGGGAAAGGCAACCCACTCCAGCATTCTTGCCTGGGAAATCCCATGGCCAAAGGCAACTGGTGTCCACAGTGTCACAAGGAGTCAGACACGACCTGACTGAACAACAATAAACGTCACATACAGAGATACACACTATATAGCAAAGTGAAATATAGTCTAAAATTTAGCAAATGATCTGGAAGTAACACAAAGACAGGAGTCATGTTAGGCCACAAGATGTTGTCAAACAATCCTGCATGTCTGATAGCCCCTCAGTCATTCACTTTAGCCTCTGGGAGGTCTTTGGGGGTCTTTATGTGTCTTCCTTCTTTCCTAGACTGTGATTCCTTGAGGAAAAGAAATTTATCTTATTTCCCTATTTTCAGTTTCTCAATGTCTAGCACTTGTTAAGTACTCATTAAATGGTTATTGGAAAATGAGTAAATGAACATTTCAGTGGCTATCATACTCATCTTTATATTCCCTCCCAGGACTGAATAATTTGTACATAATGCATAAAATGGAGAGAATTCAAAAAGAGATTTCCAAGCACATGGAATATGGCCATCCTCTTCAGGGAAAATAGATTAATTTGGGGAAATGTATTGAATATCAAGAAAGAAAACTTGGAAAAAGAGCCAGTGAAGAAGAAAAACAGAGAGTCAAAAAGGAAGGAGCAGTAGGGGGCAGGGAAGACAGGGCCAGTGATGGGTCAATAGCTACGAACTTTTAGGCTCAGCTAGCTCTTGTTGAGCCTGATACATTTTGCATTCACTCTGCCCACTATATGTGCTAAGTCACTTCAGCCCACCAGTCTTCTCTGTCCATGGGATTCTCCAGGCAACAATACTGGAGTGGGTTGCCGTTTCCTACTCCAGGGGCCCACTATAAGTTTGGTACTAAATAGACATAGTCATGTCAGAAGTTGGACAGTGGGAAACTTTCAAGTCCCAAGTCAGAAGCCCAGCAGGGTAAATGACTTCCTTGTCCTCAGATTTAGTTTGTGCTCCATGTGAACACACCATACTATTTGCTGTGTTTTTGTTTATATCAATTTTAACCACTTCTGGCTACCTTTCCCTCAAACTCTAGAGCTGTTGGACACACCGCTTTTTATCTACATTTACCCACTCTGGTTGTTAACTCTGGAGAATAGGCATTCCTTCCAGATGTTAGTTGATCTCACATCTGTTTAGGTGTTCTAGACTTCCTCATGCCCTGGGATGTAGGTAACACATGGGGCTTCCTATGTAGTCCTGGCAAATCTCATCTAACTCTTCAAATGTGTATATGCCAACCTAGGCAGTTACCTGGCTCATCTCCTTCATTCTCATCCTCTTCCCCATTCCCACCCTTGGCCTCTTTTGGCCCTGACAGACTTCAGAGATTAAAA
The DNA here is from genome assembly GCF_000754665.1 of Bison bison bison. NCBI lineage: Eukaryota > Metazoa > Chordata > Mammalia > Artiodactyla > Bovidae > Bison > Bison bison. The sequence goes on along the minus strand of NW_011495032.1, from coordinate 26,388,618 downwards.
TGCTCTTTGTCTCTTGGAGTAAGTTTTTAAAGGTACTAGAAAAGAAGACTATGTAGCTTTTTTATTTTCCAATATAGCTTTACTTAAAATCACTATAAATTGTTAAAAGACTGACAGCTTGTAACAAAAGACAGTGATTACAATGAAATACTCTTTATAAAAATCTGTGCCATGTTTTGTCGAAAATTTCATCCCAATTTTTCTGATTTTGAAATTGCTCACTTATAATTGCTATTTAAGTCCAAGAAGCATTGAAACTGCCATCTACAACATTTTTAAAGGTTGTTTGTTTGTTTTACTTTGAAATCACTTAAAAGAAGTTTGTACCACATATATTCATATTCTGCAAACCTAAGAATTAAGTGGCCGCTGATTCAAACATATTACCCACGTAGAACTGCCATAAGTAAAACTGCTTGTTTTAGTTTGCAAAGTCATTCCTTTCAACTCATTCTAATTGGGTCAATCCCTTTCTTTTCATCTAACTTTCAAGATGGAAAAAAGTTACAATATAAAATACTAAAAAATGGGGAAATTGGACTTTATGATTGAAGAAAACAGACTACCTTTTCCCTTAGAAAGCTGTCAAAGTGTAGAAGATGGAAGTAGAGAATCTCTTGTGACTTGGGTGATTTTTGAAAGCTTGGGAGCTTTCAGAGTTTCCCAGAAATTAGAGAAGTAAGCGACAGAGTGCCTGACGATGCAGTTTTAAGAAGTACAGACCTTACCAAAAAATAGAAATGTATCTAGCTGATGAAATTTATGAAATTTTACATACAACAATGGTCATCTCACCCACCTGGGAAAATGAAGAGCTGAAGTACATGTTTTCAACAGTGAACTGATAGGCTCTGATAATCTACAAAATGTTCACCATGTAAGGTCTTTAAAAAAACACTGAAATTCAAGTGCTGGGAATGGAGCTAAAGATTCTAAAATGCTAGAAGGGTAAAAATTATAGTACTAGAAGCGACTTTAGAAACTATTTTGTAAATGAGGAAAATGAGACCTTGAGTGTGTTTGACTGGCAGTGAAATGACTACTCAGTCATTGTGAAGATAAATGCACAGACAAAAGGCAACATGCTTTGAGAAATAAGAAAAATTACATGCAGAGGTTAAATGCGATTGGGTATAATTGAGATGGGATGCAGCAGTTCATCTGCAAAAACCCCCAAGCTTCAATCCACACTCCTGGCTTCCTCCCCCATGAGTACAAAGAAGTTGGCAACAATGAAAGTGGTAATATAAAGAAACTTAAAAATTCAAAGCTAGTGATAACTGTGAGAAAATGAAGAGGTGTGAGGTGTGAAAGCCAAAAAGCTCACAATAATTATGAGAATAGAAAATTGACTAATTTTAGACAAATTATTGGTGAAAATTGTATAATCACATTGTAAACTTTCTTTCAAGCATGTAATTAAAAAGTGTGTCCCAACGTATTTTTAAGTGTCAGTTTTGAATTCAGGTTTGTCTTTTTTAAAGATTCTTATGTTAATTTGTTCTACAGCAACACTAAGTACCACTTCTTTAGAAAAGCAAATTGTACCATGGGAAAAGTGCTTAGCAAGAGCTTATAGTTTGTTCTTTGTGGGGGTGGCAAAGTTTCTTGGGTGTAGGCACCAGAACTCAGTCTCAATTTCTCTCTAAGCATGGTGTCCTAAGTTTGTTATGCCTGTAAGTAAATAGGGCTCCCAGATGTCTCCCACAGCCAGCTGTGGCTCAAGGTGCTTTTCAAGTGAGTTGGGTGGGGTATTTGAAATTGTAATATTCAGTGCCTCCGGGCACCAGAGATTGCTGTTGATAATAAAGATAATGAAAGGAGGGGAAAACCCAGATGACTTCAAATAAGCCTAAACTTCAAAAGTTTCAAGACTTAGAAGCTGGTAATTTGAGGTAAAGATCTTTTGTGGGTTGAACTTGACTTAATTAATTCCCTGCCCCTACCTTCACCAATAATGCATTAAAGAAAGGAAATTGAAATTGTCTCTTGGAAATTGGATAAAGGAAAAAATTAGGTCCATTTGGCCTAAAGAAGAGAAGGTAGAGACAAGGTTTACTAACCATCTTCAAGGATATAATCCTCATGAGAGGATTAGTGGACTTGTCCTAGAGGTGTTCAGTAATAGTTACTGAATGAGCCATTTTCATTAATGGCAGGAAGAAGTTAGTTTAAATTTCAACAAATAAGAAAGACAGTCTAGTGAGAACTAATGAAAAATAACTATATAGGAAACATCCACCTCTGAATATTTTAGGAATAGATAAGGCAGGAAGATAGATTACACTTTTTCCCAAGATCATATCATATTTGAGTTCATCAAAGTTCATCTTAACATAATAAATGGCCTTGTAATATCTCTAGGATTATTTCAAGGGAAATTAATGTATTTGTCTATGTGCTCCCAAATTCCTACAATAAGTTTTACACATGGAAGAGAGAAAAGCTTTCTGTGGCTACAAACTTTCCTTCCTGAGCCTACAAACAGCAGAGAAGTTGAAATGAGAAGCCTGGGAGGAAAGGAGAGATGAGAGTGCTCAGAATCAAAGAGGGCCATCTCAAACCCAAGGAAGCACTTGACTGCCAAGTCAAAGAAGATATCAGTGACTCCACTTCCACCAGAGCCCAAACTGCTCCATAGGACTTCTGGGAACACCAATTACAAGGTGAATATATCAGCTGCCAACTCTGACTGTCCTACACCATATTATCTGATCCCAAGTTTCTGGAACCACTGTCACCCCTTAGGACATCATCCTTCCTTGCAAAATCCCAAGTCAAGATAGGAAACAAACTTCTCAGAGTTGATTTCTTATTAAATTGGCCAAGATATATTTTCTAAGCTTTTCCTTTTCCTCTGAAGCTACCAGACTTTCTAACCTAGGGAAGAATAATGATATCTGATAAAAACTCTCAGCTATCAGTTCTATAGAAGATCACCAGAAAAACTTATTAATCAAGCAAACTCAGACTACTAAATGCATTGAAGTAACAGAGGACACCACTTTGAGAGTCTCAAAATAGAAAATTGAGATAAATTATCCATAGTGTTTTAGGGCCTAGACAAGATGACTTTAAGGTAGGTCTTCCAAGGCAAAAAATTGGCTGGGGCTGGGCAAAGTTTATGACAAAATAAGTTGATTTAGTAGGCACAGTAGGCAAGGTTGTTAAAGTAGGTCTTGATGAGCAAGCTGTTAGAAGTAAGTTATAGAGCTGACATTACAGGTTGGGTTCTCCATAAAGCAGATCCTGGGGCAGTTTAGTATTTCAGATGGTCATTAGGGTGTGTCCTTGAGATCAACAGCTGTGCAATAGAGGTGGGGGAAGGGGCAAGCCAGAATGGCCAGGAGGGAAGTCAACCTGTGATACAGTCTCCATAATCTCAGAAAATCCCCCATAGTGAGTTCTACATATTTAAAATGACTCATCAGAAATGTCCTTTATTGGGCCATGTCACTGGATATAGGTTACCCCTGGAAGGAAGTTATGGTCAAGGCAGCTTTGATGAAGTAATTAGTGCTCAACTGCAGCTGAGGTGATCTTGGAAAGGAAAGACAGAAAAAGACATTCAGCCAATAGCATACCTAGCAGCTAGGGTAGAAGTCTTAAAGAGGGATCTAGACAGAGTGGTCCACAGTTTCATCATATTCCCTAATCACACTCCCTGAATAAGTATCTATTATTATTGCTTGGTCTGAATACTGTCTAGCATAGGAGTAGGAAAATATGTCTGATCTCATTATTGTGTAACATCAGATCAGATCAGATCAGTCGCTCAGTTGTGTCCGACTCTTTGCGACCCCGTGAATCACAGCACGCCAGGCCTCCCTGTCCATTACCAACTCCTGGAGTTCACTCAGACTCACGTCCATCGAGTCAGTGATGCCATCCAGCCATCTCATCCTCTGTCGTCCCCTTCTCCTCCTGCTCCCAATCCCCCCCAGCATCAGAGTCTTTTCCAACGAGTCAACTCTTCACGTGAGGTGGCCAAAGTACTGGAGTTTCAGTTTCAGCATCATTCCCTCAAAAGAAATCCCAGGGCTGATCTCCTTCAGAATAGACTGGTTGGATCTCCTTGCAGTCCAAGGGACTCAAGAGTCTTCTCCAACACTACAGTTCAAAAGCATCAATTCTTCGGCGCTCAGCTTTCTTCACAGTCCAACTCTCACATCCATACATGACCACAGGAAAAACCATAGCCTTGACTAGATGAACCTTTGTTGGCAAAGTAATGTCTCTGCTTTTGAATATGCTATCTAGGTTGGTCATAGCTCTCCTTCCAAGGAGTAAGCATCTTTTAATTTCATGGCTGCAGTCACCATCTGTAGTGATTTTGGAGCCCAGAAAAATAAAGTCTAGGAACAAGGAATTAGGACAGTTTCAGTTTTCAAAACAAGTTCAACTTCTGTCCTCCCCACATGAAATTTGTCTGGATCTCAGAGAAAGAGGTGCTTTTCCTCTATATATCAGTTGGATCCTCTATCCATCCATCCTCAACCCCTTTTCTCCACTCATGTATTACATGTGTTATCATTGTACCCTATGCGTGTCCCATTGCCCCTCACCTCTGATAACTTTTCTGCCAAAAGTTAATTAATTAATTTTGATTTATTTGGGCTTGTAGATCTGTATATAATCATCTGTCTTCCTTTCATCATCAAATGGCTTCACTTTAAAAAGAAATAAAAGATAGTTCTTACTGGCTTCATTTCTCTTACCAACCCTTCCAATTCTACTTTACTCTACTCTACTTTATGAAAACTACCCATTGGGAAGTCATTAGTAAGTCTCTCTTGATATTTACAAGATTTGCTCAGATTGACCACCTTCTTAAAACTCACTCTTGGCTTTTCGCTTCTGCAACTTTTCCTTCTGCCTCTGACATAATCATTTCTTTGTCTTGTTTTTTGTTTTTCTTTCTCTTCATTATCTGTCTCAAAAACAAAGATAGTTCCCATTTCTCTCTCTTTTCTGCTTTAGCCATACTTTCCTAGTTGTTGATCTCTACTCATATGAACAGCACCTCCATGTGAATAATATATTGTTTTCTTCAATATCCAGTTGCCAACTAGAAATCTAGAAGTGATTCATTTGTCAGCACCCCAAACTCACCGTTTCTATTAGCAGACTTAATGTATACTCCTTCAAGCGTACAATTCTCATATTTCCTATCTATATCCTCCCATATATCCCTATTCTATACAGAATACTGGAGGAGAAAGTGGCAACCCACTCCAGTATTCTTGCCTAGGAAATCCCATGGACAGAGTCGGAGCCTGGTGGGCTACAGTCCATGGGGTTGCAAAGAGTAGGACACGACTTAGTGACTGAGCACATACAAAATATAGTCCTGCGTGGATCAGCATTCAGTGAGGGAAACAGAACACCACGCCAATTATTCCAACAGAGAAAATTTAATACAGGAAATAATTTAAATAGACTTTGGAGGATTGAAAAGGCAGAGTAAGAGGGGATTCTGAGGTAACTCAAGATAGTAAGTCCAGAAAGCAGCTACCATTTGTAGGGCTGTTGGAACAGAGGGGAAAAGTTTGGGTTATTAGAACCTAGAATCTTGGGTCTGAGGAGAGGTCTCTGCCTGTCTGGCACTGATGGCTCAGGAAATCAGAGGAAGATCCTCAGGATGACAAGATTCAAACCCCAGTGGAGACGGTGCTACGTGGGCTGGTGCTCACATCACTAAGGCAGCTCTATTAGAGGCTGATTCTAGAAGTATGGGAAGAAACTGGAAATCAGAACCCACTGCAGTTTCCAGGGTACAGAACCATCGTAATGACCCTGATGGGAACAGCGATCAAAACACGAAGGAGCATGTGCCTTCTCCCTGCTCCAGATCTCACAGGGAGCAGAGGGAAAGCAGAATTGTGATTTGCAGAATCCCAGTCCCAGCATCCCAAGAGGACAAGTTTATAGCTCAGAGGTGACAGCTTAATTAATATCAGCTCTGGTGCCATAGTCTTCTAAGCCAGGGATCAGCAAACCACAGCCCACAGGCTGAAAGTCTTAGTAAATAAAGCTTTACTGGAATACAGCCTTGATTGCTCATTTATTAATATGTATTGTGTGTAGATGCTTTCATGCTAACTGTGGAGAGTTGAAAATGGCATGAAGTCTGTATGGCCCAAGCAGCCAAAAATATGATTTTGTCCTTTATAGAAAAAGCTTGCCAACCTCTGCTCTAAACTTCCAAAGCTGAACAACTGCATTTTTTTTTTAATTAACTGCACTTCTTTCACCCTCAATAGATCTATCAAGCTACATGTCTATGATATTATTTCTCCTTCTTGACTGTTTCCTCAGACATTATCTCTCTTCTTGGTTATCATCTTTCATCTGCCTTCAGTCTATTTACATACAGCTATAAGATTATTTCCTTGGGCTCTGCAGATGGTGACTGCAGCCATGAAATTAAAAGGTACTTGCTCCTTGGAAGACAAGTTACGACAAACCTAGACTGCATGTTGAAAAGCAGAGACATTACTTTGCTGACAAAGGTCTGTATAGCCAAGGCTATGGTTTTTCCTGTGGTCATATATGGATGTAAGAATTTGACCATAAAGAAGGCTGAGTGCTGAAGAATTGATGCTTTTGAAATGTGGTATTGGAGATGATTCTTGAGAGTTGCTTGGGCTGCAAGGAGATCAAACCAGTCAATCCTAAAGGAAATCAACCCTGAATATTCATTGGAGGGACTGATGCTGAAGTTGAAACTCCAATACTTTGGCCACCTGATGCAAAGAGCCGACTCATTGGAAAAGACCCTGATGCTGGGAAAGACTGAAGGCAGGAGGAAAAGGGGACGACAGAGGATGAGATGGTTTGATGGCATCACCAACTCAATGGACATGAGTTTTAGCAAACTCCTGGAGTTGATGATGGCCAGGGAAGCCTGGCGTGCTGCAGTTCATGAGGTCGCAAAGAGTAAGACACAACTGAACAAGTGAACAACAACAACTAGATTATTCTTTGTAAAATTTGCCTCTGGAAATGTTTCTTCCCTGGTCAAATACCTCCATTGCTTCCCCTTTTTGCTAAAAATAAAAAATCTAAAGTCATTCTCACGTTTGGCTCAAACTACATTTCCTGGCTTGTTTTCTACCACTTTCATGCACCCTCAGATCAATGAATTGTCTCTAACAAACTCTACTCTTAATATCTTTGTGATTTGCACTTACATCTCTGGTTTAACATAATTAAAAATAAAAAACACCTCTACTCCACACCTGAGTTAAAATCCAATTGAGAAAACCAACTCTCAACTGAGTACGGGAAAAAGATCAAAATGTTAGATTTATTACAATGAAAGCTAAGGTACAGTATGTGGTGTATGCAAGAAAAATGGATTACTGATACTCTTTACTATCTCTCATTCACATACCAATTAGACCTTTAGGAAAGCCCACTCAAGGAGAAAACTTTGATCTTCAAAATAAAACAATATCCAGGACCTCTGCCTCCCACTGATGTAGGATAGAGAGGACATGATAGAAATTAGCACCCAGGGCTTGGAACTTTGTGATAGATCAGCTCCACTAAATGGATCAGTGTGTACCAATGGATGTCTCCTACCATCAGAAAGGATGGAGTAGGAAAGAAGACAGGTAAATGATGAGGGTGTTAATTAAGGACTCCCATATAAAATTTAAAGCAAGAATAGGGGAAGGGTTAGTTCCTCCAAATAGTCCCCATTTTTTCTCTCTTCCTCTGGGATTCATCATGAATTATGTCAACGAAAACAGTGATCATTCTCTGAAAGGGAGGAGACCAGCTGTTGATCAAGGCAGTCTTATTTCCACCTTCATGGGTTGCTTCCTTAGTATCACCTATTGATCCTTTGGTAACCTTCTGGGGAAGCATAAAAATGCTCCAGACAGTATACTAATGAGATTAACTCCAAATCGACACTGTACCCAAGGCTGAGACTTTGCTTCTTCTTCTATTTCCCATCCCAAATGATGCCCAACTACACTGCCCACTGTAGCTTACCAGAGGTTAGGCAACACAATTAAAATGCTACACCAACATATTTCACGCAGAAATTTCCAACAAAATAAAGATGACAGAGCTTTGCATAGAAACTCCCTCCCACTGTGAAATTCCCAGAAGAAATTGAAGTCCAAATATTAAATTCTCTTGCAAGTTAAGGTTCAAATAATTTAACATGCAAAGAATTAACATCCTTAATTCTTCTTCTCCATATTGCAAAATGGCTCTGTGAGAAGGCCTTACAAATAGCTGTGAAAAGAAGAGAAACGAAAAGCAAAAAAGGAAAGATATACCCATTTGAATACAGAGTTCCAAAGAATAGCAAGGAGAGATAAGAAAGTCTTCCTCAGTGACGAGTGCAACAAAATCAAGGAAAACAATAGAATGGGAAAGACTAGAGATCTCTTCAAGAAAATTAGAGATACCAAGGGAACATTTCATGCAAAGATGAACACAATAAAGGATAGAAATGGTATGGACTTAACAGAAGCAAAAGATATTAAGAAGATGTGGCAAGAATATACAGAACTGTACAAAAGAGATCTTCATGACCCAGATAATCACGATGATGTGATCACTCACCTAGAGCCAGACATCCTGGAATGTGAAGTCAAGTGGGCCTTAGGGAGCATCACTACGAACAAAGCTAGTGGAGGTGATGGAATTCCAGTTGAGCTATTTCAAATCGTGGAAGATGATGCTGGGAAAGTGCTGCACTCAATATGCCAGCAAATTTGGAAAACTTAGCAGTGGCCACAGGACTGCAAAAGGTCAGTTTTCATTCCAATCGCAAAGAAAGGCAATGCCAAAGAATGCTCAAACTACCGCACAATTGCACTCATTTCACAGTCTAGCAAAGTAATGCTCAAAATTCTCCAAGCAAGCCATGCTTCAACAATACGAGAACAGTGAACTTCCAGATGTTCAAGCTGGTTTTAGAAAAGGCAGAGGAACCAGAGATCAAATTGCCAACATCTGCTGGATCATGGAAAAAGCAAGAGAGTTCCAACAAAACATCTATTTCTATTTTATTGACTATGCCAAAGCCTTTGACTGTGTGGATCACAATAAACTGTGGAAAATTCTGAAAGAGATGGGAATACCAGACCACCTGACCTGCCTCTTGAGAAACCTGTATGCAGGTCAGGAAGAAACAGTTAGAACTGGACATGGAACAGACTGGCTCCAAATAGGAAAAGGAGTACATCAAGGTTGTATATTTTCACCGTGCTTATTTAGCTTACATGCAGAGTACATCATGAGAAACGCTGGGCTGGAGGAAGCACAAGCTGGAATCAAGATTGCCGGGAGAAATATCAATAACCTCAGATATGCAGATGACACCACCCTTATGGCACAAAGCAAAGAAGAACTAAAGAGCCTCTTGATGAAAGTGAAAGAGGAGAGTGAAAAAGTTGGCTTAAAGCTCAACATTCAGAAAACTAAGATCATGGCATCTAGTCCCATCACTTCATGGGAAATAGATGGGGAAACAGTGAAAACAGTGACAGACTATTTTGGGGGCTCCTAAATCACTGCAGATGGTGATTGCAGCCATGAAATTAAAAGACACTTACTCCTTGGAAGGCAAGTTATGACCACCCTAAACACCATATTCAAAAGCAGAGACATTGCTTTGCTAACAAAGGTCCATCTAGTCAAGGCTATGTTTTTTCCAATAGTCATGTACGGATGTGAGAGTTGAACTATAAAGAAAACTGAGCACTGAAGAACTGATGCTTTTGAACCATGGTGTTGGAGAAGACTCTTGAGAGTCCCTTGGACTTCAAGGAGATCCAACCAGTCCATCCTAAAGGATATCAGTCTTAAATGTTCATTGGAAGGACTGATGTTGAAACTGAAATGCCAATACTTTGGCCACCTAATGCGAAGAACTGACTCATTTGAATAGACCCTGATGCTGGGAAAGATTGAAGGCAGGAGGAGAAGGGGACAACAGAGGATGAGATGGTTGGATGGCATCACCAACTCAATGGACATGAGTTTGAGTCAACTCTGGGAGTTGGTGATGGACAGGGAGGCCTGGCGTGATGCAGTCCATGGGGTCGCAAAGAGTTGGACACGATTGAGCAACTGAACTGAACCGAAAGGATTTAAGCTCAGATATCTGGTGGAGTCTATGTTCTTTTGACTACTACTGCCTGGGATTTTTATCACTGATATGGGCATCAATTTTGTTTTTCCCTCACATTTAAAGAAGTCTTACTTTGATTGTTACAGCAGCACTGCACATGAAATTTAAAACAGGACAAAACTCAGACCCTAGAAATTTCATCTCAGGCAAAACTGTGCCCTGAACACAATACTTAGTCTAGACTCATGTTCATTTGTCCAAAGATCATGGCAATGAATCTGCGGTAATGAAGGGCAGTCAGAGTGGAGAAGTTCTCAATTTTAGTCATGCCAGGATGCCGATCAGCCGATGTCAGTTATCTATAGTTCATGACTATGAACTTAAGCCCACCTGGACAAATTCTCTTAAGAGATTAATACTACATCTGAGAAAAAATCCAAAAGCATACTCTCTTTTTTCTTGGAAAGAAGTGCTGAAGATGCAATAGCCGTCTTTAAAAGGGTAGAAATTTATAGTGGTTAGAGTATCAGTCACATGGTCTTATTTCCATTTCCCGTTTGAGTTTTGGGGTAGTAGAAGATAGGAGCTGAGTCCCAGAAGCCAGGGATCTGGCTTTCATTTCCACTGACCATTTCATTCAAAACCAGTTTTGGGCCAGACTTCTCATGTGTGGTTAGAAGGAAGAGAGATCTTGGATGAAGAAGAGGGTTACACCAGTGTTTCCTAGGTCAAGAGCAGAGAGGGGTGTTGAGAGAACACTGGCTCTGGAGGGCAGGTGGGGGTTTGGAGGTGGGGACAAGTCCTGGTGAAGAAGGAGAAGAAAGAAAAGGAAAGTGAAATTGACAAAAGGGCCCCAATAGAGTCTCTCCACATGCTCCCCACCCTTCCTCTTTCTTTGTCTTCTTCAGTCTTCCTCCATGGGTGGAGAAGTTGGGAGATAAGAGGGGTGAGTTAATGTTTAGGGAGAGGATATAGGGTTTGTGAAATTGAGTTGTGTAAGATAAAGCAAGTGGGAAAACAGATAAGCAAAGGAAATAAAAGGTACAGTTTCTAGTCTCTTTATGATACTAGGAATGTTAACCATGAAAAATTATTTTACTTCTTTAGACCATCAACAAAGTTGGACTGTGGATCCTTGTAGATTCTGTGGTTGCAGAGCCTGTGGAGTTTCTGTGGGTATTCTGTTGAGCTTTATAAATATCTTTTCTTGTGATCAGATTTGATATCTCAGGCCTCACCTTCACACATGTAAAACTGAATATTCTATAGCATTTGGTTAAAATTCAGAAATTAACATAAAATTCCTTTAGGATGACAGAGTGGTATTAGACAGGGACGAGAAGGATGGAGAGGCATTTTGGTTATTTTAAATCACTCCTTTGGTCCTCACATACCAAGAGAGTTTAATCTCAAAGTACTGTTTGGGAAATGTTAGGCTGAATTCAAGCTTCAACTGGACGGCAGTCAGTGGTTCCCATATTTCTCATGTTCATTCACTTGGGCTTCTTTACGTTAAAAGAAGAATGCTTCCCAGAAATCGCCATTTTTCTTGACTATTGCTAGGAAATAAATTCAAACCCCATGGCATTTAATATATATCATAGGATGGAGGAAAATAGAAGATCCCTACCTTGATTTCCATTAGAGTGGAAACTCTGACCCAAAATAATTTAATTAAGTCTAGCCCACTTCCCACATTAATAAAGTGAACAGATATTAAAAATTAACATCAGCTTCTTTTAGGATGCTGGCAGGCACTTCCAGAGGATGCAAGATAAAAACTTATTTCATAGTGGTGAGGACCAAATGACTCCTGGCTAAGTGAGGCAATTGAGTCTTTTCTTAATCTGAGCTTAAACTATACTGATTCCCAAGCATAGTTTGTTTTGGGGGGATTTGCTTACTTTAGTCGGAGAAGGCAATGGCACCCCACTCCAGTACTCTTGCCTGGAAAATCCCATGGACAGAGGAGCCTGGTAGGCTGCAGTCCATGGAGTCGCTAAGAGTCGGACACAACTGAGCAATTTCACTTTCACTTTTCACTTTCATGCATTGGAGAAGGAAATGGTAACCCACTCCAGTGTTCTTGCCTGGAGAATCCCAGGGACAGGGGAGCCTGGTGGGCTACTGTCTATGGGGTCGCACAGAGTTGGACATGACTGAAGCGACTTAGCAGCAGCAGCAGCTTACTTTAGTGGACCAATTAGTAAACAAACCACTGGGTTTACAGCTCCTTTTGGTGGATGTAATGGAAGGGAAATTGGACTTGACAAAACTGTATTCACTATTGCCCACTGGACTGAAACCGATTCTAGCCCATCCTCCTTCCATCTCAGCACCTGCCCTGCAAAGAGTAATGAACTTCAGCCATCCAGTTAGCTGAAGCCTAAAACTAATCACAACACTAGGGCCAAGAATTAGGAATATTGTCCACTGGATAGGGAAAGAATCTAAAGAGGCAATAACTGGAGCTTTGTCAAAGAAGGGTTTGAAATTTCAGAAAGAGAGAATTAAAGAAAGGGGTAGGGCATCCAAAGTATACAGACTCAAGTTGAGAGTGAAAGGAAAAGTTCATAAGGGATTCCCCACCCCCGACACCCTGATGGTTAGGGGACTATGGAAGACAGAATAATGGGCTAGGAAAGATATCCCAGTCTTAAGCCCTGAAATCTGTGGATAACCTTCCAAGGCAAAGGGGACTTTGCAGACATTTGCAGATGCCATTTGGTAAGGATCTTGAGATGAGAAATCATCCAGGTGGACCCTCAATGCAATCACAGGATCCTTATAAGAGAAAGGCAGAGGGAGACTCAACAATGGGACTACAGAAGCAGAGATTGGAGTGATGACAAACCAAAGACCACTGGAAGCACTGCAAAAGCAAGAAAATGGATTCTTCCCTGGAGCCTCCAGAAGGACCAGCCTTGGTCCATCCATTGACTGTAGGCCAACAAAGCTGATTTTGGACTTCTGACCTCCAAAACTCTAAGAGAATAAATTTATGTTGTTGTAAGCCACCAAGTTCATGATAATTTGTTACAGCAGCCTCAGGAAACCAATACAAGGACAATGTGAATTAGGAAGAAAGAGCTATTTTTCATGTGTTGTGAATGGGAAAGTGCAAAGGGGAAAAGGAAGTGATGGGCAGGCTGCTTGGAGAAGGCTCTAGGAGAAGAAAGGAGGGGGCTACTGCTTCCAGAGCTGCCCCCAGGCGTGCAAGAGGCACTGATGAGGAGGACAGGGTTTTTTTTAATGACATTTTTTCTGTCCTTTGTGAATGAAACCCATCCCCATTTGGGCATGTTCTCAAAAGACTGGAAAGATATTTTCAGTTAACGTTTATTTCTGATGCAATGTTATGTTTTTCAATGCAATTCTGAGTAAGCTCGGAGATATCTGGGTTTTATCCTGGGGGTTTTAGAGAATGTCTTTGATGTTTT
>NW_011495032.1:26360886-26374979 GCF_000754665.1 Bison bison bison | reverse complement strand
AACTATGTCTTCCTAGCTTAGCTCAAGAGAGCATTTCATTATGACTTCCAAAGTAAGGGAATAATAATGCAATATAGTGTCATGTCCATTAGACAAGCTGCAGTCATTTTGGACCATGACCCATAATTAAAGCCAAAAGGACAGAGTAGAGAGAGACTGTATTGAGGAGAAGTCACAAATAGGGTTCAGTGTTTCTGGCAAAGAACCATACATAGATGCCATTATAATCTTCATGTACATGAAAACTAAAAACTCCCCCATACAAAATGAGATTTGTTTTTTTTTTCCCCAAAATGGCTAAATATAATTTTTGTATGTTAAAGTTTACAGAGTCCTTTTGAAAGGACTTGCTAGAAAGGGAATGGGGGGCGGATAGTGATATTACATACAGGAAAGAAAAGAGACTAGCTGGCCCAGGAGTGCTTGGCATGGAGAAGTACAAAGGTATCTAGATGTGTCATGGCAGAAGGAGAAGCTGTTGAAATGTTAGTCAATGGCTAAGTAATGTCTGATTCTTCAGTCCCCTGAAGGAGTCCCCAAGGAGGCAAGGCTTCCCTGTCCTTCACTATCTCCCAGAGTTTGCTCAAACTCATGCCCATGGAGTCACTGATGCCCTCCAACCATCTCATCCTCTGTCACTCCCTTCTCCTCTTGCAGGGCTGTGAATTCAGTTTCTGTTAGTTTACAATTGTATTTAGTTTTGTTTCATTAAAAAAAATATTCAGCCAGGCAGCTCCCTTTTCCACAAGCCTTTTTGAGACTTTAAAATTATTGTAGAGAAAAGATTCTTTTCTATATTATAAAAAACAATTATCCAACACAGTAATATTGGTACCTGTCATTTTTCCACTTCTGTTGAACCCAGCCTCAGTGGACACCCTTTCTTAAGGACAGAGGTCAGTAACAGACAGCCATGGTTTGGTGAAGGCTTTTATCCAGCAGAGATCAGGAAATTGAAATTGAAAACTTTCTTTAAAAGCTCTATGCTAAGGAGACTTGGAAAGAAAGGAAGATTTTTAGTCATGGTTAGAGCAGTCCCTGAAATGAGAAAAGAATGGATTGACTTGGAAGACAAAAAAGTAAGAATCCACAAGTGTTGGTTTTAGGGATAATTTTTAGGTTTGTTGATAGACACTCTTATTGCCTTTAGATGGATTATATGGCAAAGTGGAGAATAGCTTAGACTCATATTGAATCACAAACACTAATCAGCAAGAGAAAAATAAAAGGTGGCATAGAGTGAACGACATCCAAGGGTAGCTTCCCTTTAAATTCACCAGTGTCTTCTCACTGAAAATATAGACTATGGGAGGGGAATTAAACGTTGATATTGATGCAGTCACCCTCCTAGAAAATTTCAAATTTCCCTGTTTCTCATTTTCACAGAACAAAGGTTGACAAGCAGGTAGGATGAGCATAGCCTGTCTTCCATGGCACGAAGAGAAATCTTATGTACCCAATACAAGAGAAAAATTATAAAACAGAGTGGGAAATGGGAAGACGATTTAGAGCACCCAAAGAACAAGTGGTCCCCTCACATAAAGAATGTGAATGTTACAAGGTGGAGAAGTGTATTCACCAGAATTCAAGATGATACTTCTAAGCAAGGAGGTCAGATCCTAGGAGGACTCTGTGTCCCAGGGCGCTGGACACAGAAGAAGGGTGCCCTGGGACACAGAGGAAGGGAGTAGAAGGGGCAACAGATTGCAACTTAGTGGTTAAGTGAAGAGGGCAACAAAGAGATTTTTCCAAAGGTGTACAGAGTCAAGGAACAAACGGGAGAGGATGAAGCACCAGTTACAAGCAACAGTGGGAAAATAGGCTTTCCCTAGTCCTGGAGGATCAAAGGCTATCTAAGCTGGAGTTACCCCAGAAGCCAAAGCTGAGACAAGGATGCTAGGGCAGGAAGTTTATGTGAGAAGTGAAGGAGATGCCAGTAGGGATGTAAGCAGGTAGACAGGGAAGGAATGGCTGCCAATAAAGCCTATCAAATTGAACCAGTAGTCATTGTAGGCAATCAGAACTTAACACAAAGGGCAAGCTCTGGGAGCCAGTAAAAAGCACAAGCCATAGGTTAGACATCCCAGGCCAAGGGAGCCACTGTGGCCCCCAGTTGAGGATGGAGAAACCACCCAGACTGGGGTGTTAGAGCCCAAACAGAGTTAAGGGGGCATCCATGGGGTGGGGGCATCCATGGGGTAGGGGCATCCATGGGGTGGGAGGACCCAGCATAGGGAGTGAGAACCCAGACAGAAAGAGGAGGCTATCATGTGGTGGGGGGAGGAGGTGCAACCAAGATGGGAGATTGGTTTCATTCTGGGGGACTGATCAAACAAGTGACATATTAAAGATAATAAGAGTCATATTTCTCAATGTCATAAGAGGAACAAATAATAGAAAGGAATAAATCTAGAATGAACTTTGTTGTGTTGCATTAGAATCAAAGGCATAGGTGTGAACTCATGAATTTCAAAACAGCAGATGTGGGTATAGAAATAAACACAATTGTAAATGTGTGTATGTACGCATATAATGTGTATATATATACACACACATATTTATATCCAGACCTAGGTATACATGTTATGTATGCATGTATATTTGCATCCAGGCTTCCTAGGTGGTGCTAGTTGTAAAGAATGCGCCTGCTCATGCAGGAGACGTAAGAGACATGGGTTCGATCCCTGGGTCAGGATGATCCCCTGGAGGAGGGCATGGTAACCCACTCCAGGGTTGGAGAATCCCATGGTCAGAGGAGCCTGGTGGGCTACAGTCCATAGGGTTGCAAAGAGTCAGACATGATTGAAGCGACTTAGCATGTCCAATTTGTATCTACACACATACACACACATATATACACACACACATATTTACATCTACATTTGTGTATATGTGGGTATGTGTGTCCCATTTCTGTCCAGTAAGGATCCTGGAGCAAGGAAATCCCAATAGGAATGAACACTCACTAATGCTTAAATCTTGGCTTCTAAAAACCATTGTCCACTTAAAGAGATCAGGGATCCGTGGGGAAACAACTGATTTCAGCACTGTGGAAAACACGAGCTGAGCCTGGGGGATCTTGTTCTGCCAGAAAGCAAGGAAGTGCTGAGAAGATGATGGAGACCTGGTTGAAAGACACCAGAGCCAGTTTGAGTAGGCGCCCACTGGCCAAGGATGGGACAATTCAAGCATCAAAACAGACTAAAGATAGTAATAGATGTTTGCCACTGAATAAAACAGGAAATCATACATATATATTAAATAGATGGACAAATGACTAAATTCAATGAGGAACAGATGATTCACAAAACTTGAAAGTACCTCCCTATAAACTGTCACTATAAACAGGAAAAGAGTTAACTTTACAGAGGAGAAGCTTGACAGATACCAGCTTAGTCAAGGGATCAAAATGCCTGTTGTCAGTAACATAACAAGTTGAGATTTCGAACCACCTGACAAGATGCAATTAAAAGAAAGTAGCATCGCTTCCCAGAGAAGGCAATGGCAACTCATTCCAGTGCTCTTGCCTGGAGAATACCAGGGACAGGGGAGCCTGGTGGGCTGCCATCTATGGGGTCGCACACAGTCGGCCACGACTGAAGCGACTTAGCAGCAGCAGCAGCATCGCTTCCATGTTATTTTGGCTAAAGGTCAATAAAAGCTGATTTTAATTATGAAGAAACACCAGACTGAGCCAAATCAAAGGACCTTCTACAGAATATCTGCTTATAATCTTCGAAAGAGCCAAGGCCATAGAAATCAAGGCTGAGGAACTGTCCGGACCAGAGTTCGCAACAAAGGTGTGACGACTAAATGCAAAGGGAGATTCTGGATAGAATCTTTTGCATAGAATATATTATAAGGATATCTGGAAAAACTTGAATGTGGTCTGAGAATTAGGGGCAGCAATGTAACCATGCAAATTTTCTGATGTTGACGATAGTATTGTGTTTATGGAGAAAAGGGGCTTGTTTGTTACAGGAAATACATACCAGTTGGAGGTGATAGGCTATTAGGTCAAAAACTTAGAACTAATGCCCTATTAGGGCATTTTGGTGGCCTTCCAACTATATGTTTGTGATGG
Source organism: Bison bison bison (assembly GCF_000754665.1). Lineage (NCBI taxonomy): Eukaryota > Metazoa > Chordata > Mammalia > Artiodactyla > Bovidae > Bison > Bison bison. Next base: position 26,370,895 of record NW_011495032.1, on the reverse strand, counting down.
CCTCAATTAAAAAAAAAATGAGAACAGAAAGAACAACTGTTCCAAGCTGTACGACAATCTTTAAGAACGAGGTCAGATTTGCACATGCTGGCTACAGGAATCATTTTCCTCCTCCAAGAAAACAGATATTTTCAGTTGCTGAGTATCAAATGTTTATTCTTCAGCTTCCTAATACTACTAAAATCTATTTCATAATTAGCTCCTCTTAAAACCAGCTTTTATTTCACAGAAATTGTATCCTTTAATAATTCCCTTTGAAACATACAGGGCTAAGGATGCAGGTGTTTCAGAGTACAACTCAGACAACCAGGAGAAGTGGACCACCTGAGGGCTGTCCTCCCCACTTGACACCCCACGCAGAAAGCCACAAACAATTCTGGGAACACCTCTGCAAAGCCAGCCAGGTTGTCCAACTCAGTAGAACATCGTACTTGATTCAAATTACACATTCAGTACTGTACTGTACATATCCAGCATCACACATGCTTAAAATAATATAAGTATGCATAATGACATCTCAGGTCTCGTTTTTAAAGTAACGATAAGCAGGCAACTACACATTCTAAAACTACTAAATAATCCCTTTTTACCTAAATTGAAAATGTCACATACACATTGGCTGCTTCAGAAGCCTTGGGCATGCAGACAGGAAGTGAAGAAAATATTTCAGCTAAGAATAATCACATGTTATATGTACTTAAGAATCTCTACAGCCAAACTGAAGGCAAAGGAAGACTGTCTTGAAGAGCCAGGGCCAGTTTCCAGGCTGAATGGTTACTAGGAGGGGGGGATCATACAGATGTTTTCCTGACACATCTGTGTTTCATCACAGATCCTGGAGGAAAAGTCAAGCAGACCCACTCTGGTTCCCAGGGTGGCTTCAGCCCCAGGGGGAAGACCACCTGGTTGTCCTGGCTCAGTAGAGTCTCCCAATTCTGGGAATTCCATCCAGGTCTGGATAGCTGCTCCAGGCTGATGGGGGCCACTTCAACCTGTAAAGAACAGCGGCATCATGGCTGAAGCTTGGCAGTGACCTCTAAGAACTGTAGCCTTCTGCTGAATGGATCATGGGCTTTACCTTCCAGGACAATGCTTGACAAAGAAAGATGGTTTTCTTAGTTTGTTCAAAATTTTAGCATGATATCCAAAAACAGGCTGGTTTGTAATTAATAGCACCGTGAAAATATAAAAATAGTAGAAAAAAGTGTCAAAAAATGAAGTCACTTTTGATTCTGAGCTGTGCTTCCTACCGCTGATGTCAACATGTCAGCAAAGTAAACCATTTGGAAAGTAAACTGAAGGCAAAGTAAATCTTTTTCATAGAATACATTATAAGGACATCTGGAAAATTTTGGGAAATTTGGGAAAATAAGATATCTCTCTGGAGCAAAAATTATGCTTATTTAGGGAGAATACAGGCAAGTTATATTCACTAGACTGCAACTACATATATGTAACTGAGCAGCGGAAGGAAAAAATGTAGACAGTAGCTCCCAACTCTGTATGCCTGTCAAGTAGTTAGGTAGAAGCATTTTTAAAAGGAAAATTGAGGGCAGAAGAAAGCATCTAAATTGTTGGGGCAGTGGTCAACTGGGGTTAAGAAGTTGGAAAAGAGTGCTGTGTACAAACGTATCAGTATGTTATTGTTACACATCCACACCTCAGAAATAAAATAACTACAGTTTTCAAGCATCTTCCTCTACTGCCTGATTATGAAAGGAATGGTCATTCCTACAGAAAGAAAAGGTAGTCTGTAGTGAAATGCAGATAGACTCTGGCTCTCAGCTGCCCATTTGCTTTGCAGATTTGGTACCCCTGACATCTTTAAAACATTTTTGTAGATGTGTTTGTTCTCCTGGCTGGTGCTTTGCTATAAGCAGATGTGAAAACAGGGATTCCATCCCAGTGAGGTCTGTTTGTCGAGCACACATGAGCTGGGCTTTCTATAAAGCTAGTTGCAAGAGGGTATTTGTTTTAAGAGAACTCAACAGTACTAAGGCAGTCTGTTGAAATCCCTATTGACTGACGTAGTCAGTGGTCCAGACTGAACAAAACTCTAGCAGAAGATGTATGTAGTCAAATCAAGTCAGACTCTCTGTGGTCCAGGAAACAGAGAATCTTGCCCTTCAAGTTGTAGAGAACTGGCCAAGGTGGTTCATGCCTGGGTGCCAGGGAGTTCCAAATTACGGGTCACATCTGTAACAGAAATATAGCATAAATTCTTTAAAAGTTCTTTACGTGCCAAGCCCATTCAACAAAACTTCTCCTTTCCTCTGCCTCTTATAAACACACACATATATACACACACACATACACACACACAGGGAAACATATACCCCTTCTAAACTCTTCTTTATGTTTCAAGATTGAGCACCAATTCTACATTTTCCATGGAGTTTGACCCAACCTCTATTGTAAACTTGGCTCCTACTGCAAACTTTGAGCTCTACCATATTGTTTATTTTCAATGAATGAGACAAAGCATCAATTCAGTGAAAATGAAACTTTGGCATTTTACAGAAAATACTAAAATTCTGTCTTAAAGACATCTTCCCTTCTTTTCAAATAAAAAATTAAAATTATAGGCTTCATGTAAAGAACACTCTTCCCTTCCCAAATCCCCGTGTGTCACTGTACCTGTGGGTGCAGGCTTTTTAGCAGTGTTCACCGCTGCCATGAACATATATTCACTGTTAGGGTCATGCACGCTGGTGGGATACTTCTGCAAGAAAAGTCAGAAACGTGGTTTGTCTTCTCCTCGTCCCCATCTCCATTCTTGTGTGTGTGTGTGTGTGTGTGTGTTACTGATTTCTATTCTTTGTTGAAGCAGTATGTGACAAAGTATTAAATGAGACTTAGGCTCTTGACTTTGGGATTCCCTGATAGCTCAGTTGGTAAAAAATCTGCCTGCAATGCAGGAGACCCCAGTTTGATTTCTGGGTCAGGAAGATTCACTGGAGAAGGGATAGGCTACCCACTCCAGTATTCCTGGGCTTCCCTTGTAGCTCAGCTGGTAAAGAATCCGCTTGCAATTTGGAAGACCTGGATTCAATCCCTGGGTTGGGAAGATCCCCTGGAGAAGGGAAAGGCTACCCACTCCAGTATTCTGGCCTGGAGAATTCCATGGACTGTGTAGTCCATGGGGTCGCAAAGAGTTGGACACAACTGAGTGACTTTCACTTTCAAGGGGAACCATATGTGTAAAGGACTTTAAATAAAAGGCTTTCTGCTCGGTATCTTTTCTCATTTATGCCTTTACTTTTCCTTCCGCCATAGACTTAAGACCACAGGACTTATCTTACTCTCTTCCTTCTTTGTCTCTCTTTCCAAATTCCTTTCTGGAAACAAATACACATACTGTATGGCCAATGATCACACTGTGGATGTGCTTGAAGGTGCTAACATCCTTGCATAATACTCAGAATGGTATAATTTCTTTGAGAACCCATTTTGTGATAGATTAAAAAGAATATTCGCCAGCACAGAGAGACTTTCATTATCGTTCTTTTATCTTTCTGCATAGCTTTTCAGTGATTTTCTTTAAAAGCAAAGAGTCCTAATAACTTACCATGTAAAAAAACTGGCAGTTTCTTTCTCAACTACTGATGGCATCTTCCAAGACTTTCTCACTGATTATTTCTTAATTGACAAGTTGAGGAAAGCTTATAACTGTTTCATCTGCCCTGACTTTGTAAACTTAGAATCAAATTTGCAGTCCACATGGAATAATATTTTTTAAAGCCGGAAGCATCTTTTTAAAAAATCTTTTAAACTTCCTTTTCCCTTTTGGTCTTTCCATGGCCCCTTTCCCTTAGCATTTTGGAATAATAATAATGACATATCTCTCTGGAAGCCACTGAACTCTTCTTGGAATGAAGTGGCTATAAAGTAAATAAGCTTCTGTTCCAAGTTAGTAGTTTAATTAATAGGCACATCTTAAAGAAAAGACATTATCTGTCTGTCAATCAAATTATTCTGGAAAAAGCAATACATACTCTGATGAGTAAAGAACTACTGATATCCCCCAGTAAAGCTAGTGCAAGAAAAGATCGACGTTGCTCACCTTTTTTGTAAGCCAATACATAAGGACACATCCAAAAACGCAGACTGTAACAAAAGCTGCACATCCTATGGGTAACCAGAACTTCAGCTGGCAACAAAGCTCTGATTCTGGGTTGAAAAAAAAGATTAGTTAGACAAGGAAAAAGTCTCAGAATCAAATCTCCCCTTTCACTGCTGAATTATAAGTTCATTTACTAAATTTAAAAGAGCTATTTAATCAAATAAAGTTTCTATTCAGTACAACCATGAAATGCAGTAAATAGTAAATAAATAATATCATCTCAGTATGATAGCAAGGATCCAAAAATAAAACCAAAAAGACCTCATGTACATATATGTCTACAAATGTGGTTAATGGAAAAGACTTTGCTGTCTATGTTCTTGCAAAACAGTAAGAAAAGTACTGTAGAAAACTATTGTTTTCAATCATCTCACTTAATTCCACACACCCCAACAAAAAACCCAAACCTTAAACTTTAGGTGAATAGAGGTAATAGCTCTTAAGCCATGGGTTTTGACATTTGTTCTAATTTTTTTCCTGATTTTCAACAGCATGTCTGTTTTAAAGACAATATGACCTATTTCTAACTCAGCAGTTTATATGATACTTGTTTGTTTAACTGTTTTCACAAGTGAGAAAAATGTTAAAATGCATATATACTCTTAAGTCTAGAAGATGAAAACAGTATCTTACCATAAATATTCAAATATTCTCTGCTTAGAATATCTACTTGAAAAGGAGGAGGATCAAAAATTGACAATTTGCAGATGTAATAGCTGGCATAAGAACTGTCCAAATTATATAGAAAAAAAGAGACACTATTATTGGATAACTGAAATTTACAGACATTCAGATTCCTGATGGATACTGTGTCTTCATTTCCTTTAGTCTTAGTGAGATCACAGAGTACATTATCCCCTTTCAGCAACTGCATTTTAAATTGTCGAACAGTATCAGGGTATTTGCATAAAATTTGTACACCTCCATTGTGAAATATGAACATCTCAGATGCAGCAGAATCATTGAATTCTCCTGGGCAAAAAAAAGAAAGCAAAATTTTATGATTTTGTTCCTCTAATCATTATATTTGAACACAAAAGTCATCTCTTCTCTTCATAAAGTCACCATCATTGCAACAAAATGAAAGAACTTCACAACCAAAATATAGAATATTAAGGTAGAACTGTGAATTAGGAAAAAACCTAAACAGAGACTTGTTTATCATACATAAGTACATAATATTTAATATATTAAATAATACATTTACATAGTATAAATCAAGCAGAAGTGGTTCCTTCCTTTTGGCAGATTTGATATTGGAGACAGATGACAAATAAATATGTAGTCATGCACCATAATTTATGCTAGAAATGGAGTACTATTCAAATATAGGTACATGGGTCCTAATTTTTATTGAAGAATTCAGATAATGCCACTTGGAGAAAGTGACTTTGAAAATTAAAATTGAAGGAGGATTAGCACTTTAGTCAAACAATGAGAAATTCGGGGAAAAACATAGTTTAGGGAAAAAAACTTTTTAAAGCACAAAACAGCTTAAACTAAAAATGAATGATTATGTATAACTATATATTTACACTATATGCTCTAAGAGAGTGAAAGAACAAATGAAAATTATTTTCAAATGATAGAAACATGTCTTCTCTGAACCTCATCCATTGAGAACTGAATCAAAGTCTGATGATAAAGATAAAGATCCAAATTTTCTATTTACTGTCTCATTTTAATAAACAAATTTGAAGCTTATAGGAAGCCAAAGTTGTTTTTGTGAGCTACATAGGGGATCACAGAAGAAAGAGGCTGAAATGGTTTTGGACCGGTTGCAGATTCTGAGTTATAAGTTCAAACAGCTCTCTGCCTTCCTTTTTCCTTTTTTATTTTTAATATGATTAAATTTCATACTGAAATTGTTTGGAAAAAATTATTACCATGACAGTTGCTAGTTTAAATTTTGAAATCCCTGGTTTTACTCTTGAGAAAACTATGTAACAAGTACAAAGAATTTTTAAGGAAAAAAATTACCTTTTGCTCCTATTCCAGTGAAATAGATATTATCTGTGAATTTTTTGCTCTTTACCTTCCAGATATATACTTACTTTATATAGCAAACGTATTACTTAATGTTCTTCTATTGGCATTAATATTATATTATAAATGTTCTATTTTTTACATAGTCATAATAATTATCCCTTTTAATGCCTATACAAAAGGCTGAATGTCAATCTAGAATAACTTGTTAAAGCATTCCACTCATGTTGACTGGTTGGGGTTATTTCCAGCATTTTGATTTCATGTAAATATTTCAACATGTGGGAAAAATCTTTTAAAGACTCTAATGACACTCTGCGTGGCCATGTTGCTTTTGGGAAGAACTGTTCCACTTTTTAACAGGACTAGCATTATGCAGGAGAATTCACTTGCCACAACTCTGCTTACACCAGTGTGTCAATTTTATTTAAGATTTACCATAGTTACTTACTTTTTTTAAATATCTCTAGGCTTTCTATCTCTCATATTGTTAGGGAATAGATTTTCAACTTGAGGATTTGATTGTGAAAATATATACGAGTGTTCTATTTTTCAGTTATGGCAGTCCAGATTTTTCAAACTAACTCCCACACCGAAATAACCAAAAATGCTTAATGAAATGCCTAAAATTATTAATTTAAAAGATTAAATGGTGAAAATAAAGAAGAAATTACTAGATTAAATTTAAAGAACCAGAATCAAAGGAGAAAAGCAAAGGTTAGAACTTGCTTTTACTTTGAGAGTGTATGCTGTTCTCTCAGATTTATATTTTCGTTTTCATGTCTCAACTTCCAGAGTCTGAAAGTGAGAAATCTGGTAAAAGACATTTTATCAGATTTTTCCTTAGTAAGGTGAAATCCCCAAGGTTTGCATTCTTGGAATACAGGTAAAGCAGAAGTAAACCAGCTTTCACCCAGATTATGCCCCCCCTTCAAATCACTCCAATGGTCCAGAAAAACCTCAATAACTGAACTTTGTTTAAGGTGATTGGGATTACTATTCAGTTCAGTTCAGTTCAGTTCAGTCGCTCAGTCGTGTCCAACTCTTTGCAACCCCATGAAACGCAGCATGCCAGGCCTCCCTATCCATCACCAACTCCTGGAGTCCACCCAAACCCATGTCCATCAAGTTGGTGATACCATCCGACCATCTCATCCTCTGTCATCCCCTTCTCCTCCTGCCCTCAATCTTTCCCAGCATCACTGTCTTTTCAAATGAGTCAGCTCTTCGCATCAGGTGGCCAAGGTATTGGAGTTTCAGCTTCAACATCAGTCCCTCCAATGAACACCTAGGACTGATCTCCTTAAGGATGGACTGGTTGGATCTCCTTCCTGTCCAAGGGACTCTCAAGAGTCTTTTCCAATACCACAGTTCAAAAGCATCAATTCTTCGGCATTCAGCTTTCTTTATAGCCCAACTCTCACATCTGTACATGACTACTGGGAAAACCATAGCTTTGACTAGACGGACCTCTGTTGGCAAAATAATGTCTCTTTTTTTAATATGCTGTCTAGGTTGGTCATAACTTCTCTTCCAAGGAGCAAGCATCTTTTAATTTCATGGCTGCAATCACCAACTGCAGTAATTTTGGAGCCCCAAAAAATAAAGTTTGTCACTGTTTCCACTGTTTCCCCATCTATTTGCCATGAAGTGATGGGACTAGATGCCATGATCTTAGTTTTCTCAATGTTGAGTTTTAAGCCAACCTTTTCACTCTCCTATTTCACTTTCATCAAGAGGCTCTTTAGTTGACATATTATAATAAAAATCTTGAAAACAACCAGGGGAAAGAGACTGACTTTTTTTCTAAAAAGCAACTGTTAGACTGACAGGTGGTGTCTCAAGATCCACAATAAAAGTTATGATACAGTGGGATTACATCTTATATCTTTAGAGTACTGAATGAAACTGTCAACCTAAAATAGATTGTCTAGGCAGACAGAAAATGTATATGTAACTTGAAACTTTGATAAATGAAGTACACATGTTGTGATTTCTTAATAATGACCAAAAGAATAGAAACAGACCATAAAACCCAAATGAATGTCACAAAATTTAGTACGATGCTTCTGTATAAAGGGGAAGAAGAGTTGGGATCAGGAAAGAAATACAGAGCAGAAAGCTGTCTGTGTGCTGACAATGTTTGACTTCTGGACCTGTGGTAATTGTGGGAGTAAGGTAGTATGCTAAGTCACTTCAGTCATGTCTGACTCTGTGCGACCCCATAGATGGTAGCCCACCAGGCTCCCCCGTCCCTGGGATTCTCCAGGCAAGAACACTGGAGTGGGCTGCCATTTCCTTCTCCAATGCATGAAAGTGAAAAGTGAAAGTCAAGTCGCTCAGTCGTGTTCGACTCTTAGCGACCCCATGGATTGCAGCCTAACAGGCTCCTCTGTCTATGGGATTTTCCAAGCAAGAGTACTGGAGTGGGGTGCCATTGCCTTCTCCGAAGGTAGTATGCTTAGTAGTTATTCATTAAATTGCACATTTTATTTTTTCACTTTTCTGAATAGATGCTTTGTTCTAGAAAAAAAATGGTTTCAAAGTACAAAAAAGAAAACTAATGCTTGTTTCATTTAAAAAATTGAGGGTAAATATAAGCAACAGGCAAAGGGGGAAAATTGATCACATGAGAATAGGTGCAATCTACATTAGATTAAAATAAAAGATGATTTGCATGGGGACTTATTTGTCTGAAAGTAAATTATGTTGCACTACTCTTGCTTTGATGCAGAAGATAAAATCAGTGAGCTGGTTCACAGTTTCTTTAGAAATGTTCACAGCAAATTTCCCAAGGACTTTAGAATGGCAGTGTGTAAACCACAAAGGAATCTTGGAACAAAAGTGTCTGCAGCCACCCTTGTGCTCACCCAGACACAGATGCACTTCTATTTCTGAAGATGATTCTGTCCGCACCTTTTCCTCCTTTTATACCCACACTATGACCTATAACCCAACACAACATGAAATATAATGGTTGGTGGTGCAGAGTGAGAGAAGTACAATGCAGTGGTTCCCAAGGAAACCAGAGGAAAATTCTGGCTTTGCCATTCGCAAGTCTCTGTAACAAGGATCCCTCTCTAGACTGTAGTTTCTTCATCTGTGAAATAAGGAACTGGGACCAAGACATCTTAAAGTCCTTTCCAACACTTACTGTCTGTGGATTCAGGATGAGAACATAACCAGATGAGACCATGAACAACCAAGAGAGATTACTTTGCTATTGAATTCTTCAGAGGAGAAACCATGTTTCCATAATCCTCTCTCTGTTCCAGCATCTTACTGGGCTATTCCAGGAAGTCAGGAGAAATGAAAATTAATGAGACTATCTTCCTGACCTATAAAGCATTTAGGTATGGCTAGGAAGACTCTTGAGAGTCCCTTGGACTGCAAGGAGATCCAACCAGTCCATTCTGAAGGAGATCAGTCCTGGGTTTTCTTTGGAAGGAATGATGCTAAAGCTGAAACTCCAGTACTTTGGCCACCTCGTGTGAAGAGTTGACTTATTGGAAAAGACTCTGATGCTGGGAGGGATTGGGGGCAGGAGGAGAAGGGGACGACAGAAGATGAGATGGCTGGATGGCATCACCGACTCGATGGGCACAAGTTTGAGTGAACTCCGGGAGTTGGTGACAGAGAGGCCTGGCGTGCTGCGATTCATGGGGTCGCAAAGAGTTGGACACGACTGAGCGACTGAACTGAACTGAACTGAACTGAGGAAGACTACTCAAGTTTTTCTTGAGTGACAGTGCTGAGGGTGTGAGCTCGGGGAGTAACTGCTGCTGCTGCTGCTGCTGCTGGTAGGTTGCTTCAGTCGTGTCCGACTCTGTGCGACCCCAGAGATGGCAGCCCACCAGGCTCCCCCATCCCTGGGATTCTCCAGGCAAGAACACTGGGTGG
>NW_011495032.1:26353160-26360783 GCF_000754665.1 Bison bison bison | reverse complement strand
TGGAGATCCCAAATTCTCATATCTAGAGACACTTTTTTTATTGGAGTATAATTGCTTTAGAATGTTGTGTTAGTTTCTGCTGTGCAACAAAGTGAATCAGCTATATGTATGTATATATGTATATGTATCTATATATCCTTTCCTTCTTGAACCTCTTGCCCACTCACCCGCCCCCCTCGGCACCCACCATCTCACCCATCTAGGTTATCACAGAGGGGAAAAAACCATCACCAAAAAAATCTACAAACAATAAATGGAGACAGTGTAAAGACAAGGGAACCTTCTGCTAGACACTCTTAATTATTCATTTTATCAATTTTAATATATAAATTGCCTGTCACCTTTTTATTATTAAATGTGGTGGTAAGAAGCCTGACTTAAATGTCCACATACCCAGTGCTTGGAGGAGGAAATTGCAACCTACTCCAGTATTCTTGCCTGGGAAATTCCATAAATGGGGGAGCGTGGTGGGCTACAGTCCATGCGAGCTCAAAGAGTCGGACATGATTGAGTGACTAAGCGTGCAGACACACCCAACATTTAAACTTTCCATCTGGAAAACCATTTAGTAACTCTTAATCTGCTATTTGAACTTTTTCAACTACAGGAATCAGATAGGGCATGTAATCAATTGCTTCACAATTGCTCTGGATCCTGTAGAACCTCAAATCTCTCATCACAAAATCTCCTCATTCTTTGATGGCATTTGAAAAACAGTATCAAAAGGAGGTCATCCCTATAATCATGACTAAAGCATTTAATGGATATACAGACAATTTAAGGAAAATCTGAATATTTTAGTTCCTTATAACTATAGAAGCAGCTAGAATCTTTTCTCCACATTTCCCAGATGTTATCTTCAAGTCTGATATTCAACCAGGAGTACTGGTACAATAGCACCAACTTTTATAGTCAGTGTCTGCTTTGATTGGGCATCACATCTCTTTGGTCAGTTCTCCTGCCATGCCAGTGGTGGAAAATTGTGACCGTCTTCCTCATCAATGTCTTTCTTCTCACATACCACATTTTAATATAAAATCATCCTCTAAAATAGTCTCTTACACTCTCTTTGATATGTTCCTCACTCTCGCTAAATCACCATCTCCATTCCCCAGTATGCATAAGTTTTCATATTCACTGTCTGCGCATGTTTCAGGCATCCTGTAAACAGCTCCACCTTCACACTTGTGTTTCCTGTAACATGATTCAACGTCTGCCCAGTATCAGACACAGTCAAACCTAGCAAACATACAAATCATACAGCAAGTCCAATTTTTCCGTTTACAGTCAACTGATGACCCAGACAGATTAGATTGTCTGTCTAAGGTCACACAACCTCTTGGGCACATGAAAGATTTGGGGTACAATCTGAGGTTGAAGTGCCACTAGCAACAACCAGAGAAAGTATAATGGAAGCAGGCAACCACAAGAAGCTTTACAGTGATCACTTCATACTGAGTCTTAGAGGATCACTGTTGAAATCTGTCTACAGGAAGAAAGTCTAATTTCCTGCACCTCTGTTTTAAATCCAATAGAATCTACCCATTTCTCCATCTAAACTGCTATTGGTCCAAATTAGCAACATCTCTCTCTGGCATGATGAGAGCTTCCAAACTTTCTGTTCTCACTCGTGCACATTCACCATCCATACTCCTCAGGGAAACCAGAATAATCTTCTTATGTACATAATCCGATAGAGCACTTGCCCTGCTAACAAAGCATCCAGGGCCTCCCATCTCAGTTAGAAGAAAATCTAACTCCTTACACTGGTTTCCATGACTTGGATGATCTACCCTGTCTTGCTAACACTATTTAATACCAGTCACTCACTACACTGCAATCACACTGCTCTTCTTTCTATTCCTCAAACATGAGAAGTTGGACTCCAGGGCTTTAAATTTCTTGTTTCTTTGTCTGAAATGTTATCTCTTATTTTCATATGGCTGCTTCTTACTTCTCCAGCAACCACTGACCACTCAATCCAAGTGAAAGTGTTAGTTGCTCAATCATATCTGACTCTTTTTGACCCCATGAACTGTAGCCCTCCAGGTTCCACTGTCCATGGAATTTTCCAGGCAAGAATACTGAAGTAGATGGTCATTCCCTTCTCCAGGGGATCTTCTCAACCCAGGGACTGAACCCAGGTCTCCCACATTGCAGGCAAATTCTTTGCCATCTGAGCTACCAGGGAAGCCCCATTCCAAGTCATGTTCTAGCATATTACCTGAGATAAAGTATCATTATCTGATTTGTTTGTTTACTTGTTTATTACCCAATAATGTAAGCTTTAAAACCAGAGACATTGTTGATTTTATCCAGTGATCCATCGCAAGTATCTACAATAGCACCTGGTATGTAGTAAGTCACAATAAATATTGGATGGATGGATGGATGGATGAATATGTAGAGCTCAGTGATGTAATAAATCTAGGGAGATAAAGCATAGAATATTAAAGAACCAAAAAGGCTCTTAGAAATGATCCAGTTAACCCTTTCATTTTAAATTTAAATTTATCAAGCCAAACTGGGGTCAGAAAAGTGAGTATATTACCCAGGATTACACAGCTCATAGTTGGGACATGATCCTAGGGTTGCCTTTCCTCTGCAGACAAGTACATGCAAATACACAATCAAGTACAGAAGATACCTCCTCAACTGGGATGTCAGATTCTAATGAATATTACCTGAGTATTAAAGAAGCATGTTCTTTAAGTACTATAAATATCTACCAGGTTCATAAAGACTTATTTGTAGGTGTGCATCTAAGTTGCTTCAGTCATGTGCAACTCAGTGCAACCCTATGGACCGAGCCTGCAAGGCTTCTCTGTCCATTGGATTCTCCAGGCAAGAATTCTGGAGTGGGTTGCAATGCCCTCCTCTAGGGGATCTTCCCAACCCAGTGATCAAACCCAAGTCTCTTAAGACTCCTGCATTGGCAGGTGGATTCTTTACCACTAGTGCCACTTGGGAAGCCCAGAGATTTGTTTAGATGGTTGACTATTCTCTTGGTTCTTTTGTATCTACAGAGAGGAAGACAGATTTAAACCTGGTTATTTTTGTATCCTCCAGAGGGCAGAATCATTAAATTTGCCCAATGGATGTCTATGATAGGTGCCTCTGAACCAATAACTGTTCTAATACACCCAGATGTTTCATAACCAGAGCCTGTTAGTGATTTGTAATAGAAAGTGAAGTCACTCAGTCCTGTCTGACTCTTTGCTACCCCATGGACTGTAGCCTACCACGCTCCTCTGTCCGTGAGATTTTCCAGGAGAGAGTGGGTTTCCATTTCCTTCTCCAGAGGATTTCCCAACCCAGGGATAGAACCTGGGTCTCCTGTATTATAGGCAGATGCTTTACCATTTGAACCACCAGGGAAGATATTTGTAATAGAAACACAATGCTATCACATTTAGCACTTAATGCATTGTTAAAAACACAAATAGGATAATGCTCTCTTGAACTCTGGTGATGAGTTTTAAAATCTGGATAATAAGACTTCATTTTTGTTTTGCTACCATATCTGTTCACTTCTTGTTGCTACTCCCAGATTATCAGTACTCTAAAATATAGATACTATACTTAATCACATTGACCACCATGTCTAAAGGGTTCAGTCTTTCCAACAGAGGTTCAAACCTGTTCACTGCTGCTAGCTATGATTTTTATAACATTATCATTGATATTAGTAGACTAAGGTTTTAACAGTAAAATCAAAATCTTTGTATTAGATGATTTCTTTAGATCTTCAAACATTTCAAAAGATAAAATCATTTGCATCTTCTTTTAGGGGCAGCTATTAAGAAAAAGCTCTGAAAAAAAGTTCACCTGAGAATTGCACTATGGTTCAGAAGTTTATTTGCAAACTGATTCTTTTAATATCTGAACTATTTCATTTCTTCAGTGTCAGATTGTCTTGTTAGAACCTGTTCTGCCAGGACTCTTTATAAGGAGTCATATTATACTTGTTTGAAAGTCTTTTGGCAAAAACACTTTAAAAACCCACACAGTGCAGAGGGTGCGAGACAGATCAGCAATTTGACTTAACTCTCCTTAACTCAGACTTTTAACCACAAACCTCCACAAAGATCTGAGTGATAGAAAGATAAGAACTCCTGAGTATGCAATTATTGATAAGCTTATTAAAAATATTTTCTGTAATCCAATAACAATAATCTTTAGCTTAGCATAGCACACAAATGTGACATAAGATGCAAAGTGCTAAAAATGGCAATGTTTATGTTAGGGTTTTGTTACGTTTGGGCTTTTACTAAGAAATTCTAGCATTTATAAAATGTGCTTTCTACCACTTTTTTTAAACTACCACTTTTTTTAAACGACTCATAAGAACACTGTCATTTCTTATACACCTACCAGCTAAAACTTTTAGAATCCTGATTAGCAGATTTTTATATATGCATTATTTCTGCTGCTGCTGCTGCTGCTAAGTCGCTTCAGTCGTGTCCAACTCTGTGCGACTCCATAGACGGCAGCCCAACGACTCCTCCGTCCCTGGGATTCTCCAGGCAAGAGTACTGGAGTGGGTTGCCATTTCCTTCTCCAATGCATGAAAATGAAAAGTGAAAGTGAAGTCACTCAGTCGTGTCTGACTCTTAGCGACCCCATGGACTGCAGCCCACCAGGCTCCTCCGTCCATGCGATTTTCCAGACAAGAGTACTGGAGTGGGTTGCCATTGCCTTCTCCAGAAAAACAGCTGCTGCTGCTGCTGCTAAGTTGCTTCAGTCGTGTCCGACTCTGTGTAACCCCATAGACAGCAGCCCACCAGGCTCTCCCATCCCTGGGATTCTCCAGGCAAGAACACCGGAGTGGGTTGCCATTTCCTTCTCCCATGCATGAAAGTGAAAATTGAAAGTGAGGTCGCTCAGTCGTGTCCAACCCTCAGCAACCCCGTGGACTGCAGCCTTCCAGGCTCCTCCATCCTTGGGATTCTCCAGGCAAGAGTACTGGAGTGGGTGCCATTGCCTTCTCCAATATTTACCTTATTATTCAAAGGCATCCGTAATCTAAAGTAGAGATTTAAATCAGTAGCAAGGGTAGGCAAAATAAGCCCAATCCAAAGTCTTAACATTTGAAGAAAAGGAAGTAAAAAAATTTAAGAAAAAAAGGAGAAAGTTAAAAAGCCAAAAGTGTGTGTGTGTGTGCGCGCACGTGTGCATACTGACACAAGCATAGATTGTGTGAATTGCTTTTTTCTCCAAGGAACTCTGTAAAGGAGGTAAAACAACCTTTGGTGTTCCAAAATGTGTAATGCTTTTAAATGAAAGATTGGTTTTCTTCTAGTGAAAACTGATGGGAAAATCCCAGAGATGTTATAAACTTTGTCGTGATATTTACAAGTAATTAAAATAAACTCTACTCTCTACTCAGTAACCTTTATCTCCAGCCCACCATTCCCTTGGCTTAGTTCCTTCTTTCCGGCTTCCTTTCAACATCTTTCTCAGGATGTGCCTGACACATCAAGAGTAACATTTCCAGACTGAACTCAGCATTCACTCACCAAACCCAAACAAGTCCTGTCCTTTAAGGAGTTAGGACCTCAGTCTTCCTCAGGTCTCCCTCTCTCTGATCTGCCTCTCTGACTGTCCTGATCCTATTAGTCACCAAGTCCAGTTGCTCTCAAATTCAGTTGCTCTTCTGTATTCCTATCACCAATCCAGGACTATTTCACAACTTCCCTCATGTGTGGAAGCATCTTCTTGACTGGCATTCTCAACAGCCTCACTCCCTCCAAATCTATCCTCTATACCTGCTTCCAAAATTGTGTTACTAAAAAGCGTGTTACTTCCCGGGTTAAAAATATCCATTACCTTGTTGCTTATGAGGTTAAAAAAAAAACAATTTTCTTGGCATGATACAAAACCCTTTCATGATATTAAGGACCATATAGCTTCAAGCTGCACTATACATTTTGGCCATTCCTTTAACTTGGTTACCTCTATCCCCATAGACTAGAATAGCCTATTACCACTTTATTTGCTTAGAAATCCTTGTTCATCCTTTAAGAACAAGTTTAAACTGGTCTCAGAGACCCCTAGACAAAGATTCCCATCTCTATGCTCTCAATTAATCTTTGTTTACATTGATATGTTTATAATATGTATAAGCTTAGATCATAATTATTTTTGTCTATCTTCCTCATTTAACCAATAGCTTTACAAGTATAAAGATTGTATCATGGTCACTTAAATAATCCCAGGACCTGGAGTATATTAGATACTCAATAATAATGAATGAATGAGCAGATGGATATGAAAAATGAGCACGATTGGTAAATGTCCTTCATTGGGGTGAGGAGGTGATCAAGGAAAAGAGAGCAAAAGATCCTATTTACTAGATAATGGAGAACACTTATTTCCAAGTCCAAAGGCAAAGGCTCAGACTGAATGACTCCCAACCAATTCTCTGAAGCCCAGTGGTTCTGGAGTTATACAAATATCTAAGCCTTCCAAAGCTTCCAAATAATAATAATAATAATTGCAACTTATAAGCATTGCATGTTTCTCATGTATTAAGGTTTTAGATACATTACATTCAATATATCATTTGATGTTTATAACAGTATTTGACATCAGATTTTCTATATTTATCCCTATTTTACAGATGAGGAAACTGAGGCTTGAATAATGGGCCCAGAATGAGGTAGAGCCATGATTTGAACCTAGACAATCTGAAACCAGAGTCACCCTTCCTAAAGAGCCCCTTAGTCCAATAATCTAGCCCAACTCCCTAATTTTATAGAAATTGAAGGACAGAAGCTAAAGAGACTTGCTGAGAAAAAGGAAGAAAAAGAAGTTCTTAACATTAACCTAGATTTAGAAGTTATTTTCAAGTATTTCTTTTCCTTCAAGATGTATTAGGTATATAATTATTCCAAATACTTAAAGTGGTGTTTATGTTGGTGCCAAGGGGACATTTCATGCACAGATGGGCTCGATAAAGGACAGAAATGGTATGGACTTAACAGAAGCAGAAGATATTAAGAACAGATAGCAAGAATACACAGAAGAACTGTACAAAAAAGATCTTCATGACCAAGATAATCACGATGGTGTGATCACTGATCTAGAGCCGCACATCCTAGAATGTGAAGTCAAGTGGGCCTTAGGAAGCATGACTGAACAAAGCTAGTGGAGGTGATGGAATTCCAGTTGAGCTATTTCAAATTGTGGAAGATGATGCTGGGAAAGTGCTGCACTCAATATGCCAGCAAATTTGGAAAACTCAGCAGTGGCCACAGGACTGGAAAAGGTCAGTTTTCATTCCAATCCCAAAGAAAGGCAATGCCAAAGAATGCTCAAACTACTGCACAATTGCACTCATCTCACATGCTAGTAAAGTAATGCTCAAGATTCTCCAAGCCAGGCTTCAGCAATACGTGAACCGTGAACTTCCAGATGTTCAAGCTGGTTTTAGGAAAGGCAGAGGAACCAGAGATCAAATTGCCAACATCTGCTGAATCTTTGAAAAAGCAAGAGAGTTCCAGCAAAACATCTATTTCTGCTTTATTGACTATGCCAAAGCCTTTGACTGTGTGGATCACAATAAACTGTGGAAAATTTTGAAAGAGATGGGAATACCAGACCACCTGACATGCCTCTTGA
>NW_011495032.1:26350754-26352840 GCF_000754665.1 Bison bison bison | reverse complement strand
GGGAAAACAGTGGAAACAGTGTCAGACTATTTTTTGGGGCTCCAAAATCACCACAGATGGTGATTGCAGCCATGAAATTAAAAGATGCTTACTCCTTGGAAGGAAAGTTATGACCAACCTAGATAGCATATTCAAAAGCAGAGACATTACTTTGCCAACAAAGGTCCGTCTAGTCAAGGCTATGGTTTTTCCAGTGGTCATGTATGGATGTGAGAGTTGGACTGTGAAGAAAGCTGAGTGCCGAAGAACTGATGCTTTTGAACTGTGGTGTTGGAGAAAACTCTTGAGAGTCCCTTGGACTGCAAGCAGATCCAACCAGTCCATCCTAAAGGAGATCAGTCCTGGGTGTTCATTGGATGGACTGATGCTGAGGCTGAAACTCCAATACTTTGGCCACCTCATGCGAAGAGTTGACTCATTGGAAAAGACTCTGATGCTGGGAGGGATTGGGGGCAGGAGGAGAAGGGGACGACAGAGGATGAGATGGCTGGATGGCATCACCAACTCGATGCACATGAGTTTGGGTGAACTCTGGGAGTTGGTGATGGACAGGGAGGCCTGTCGGGATTGGGGGCAGGAGGAGAAGGGGACAACAGAGGATGAGATGGCTGGATGGCATCACCAACTCGATGCACATGAGTTTGGGTGAACTCTGGGAGTTGGTGATGGACAGGGAGGCCTGTCGTGCTGTGATTCATGGGGTCGCAAAGAATCGGACATGACCGAGCGAATGAACTGAACTGAACTGAACTGAACTGATGTTGGTGCCACGTATGTTTTATATGATTGAAAAGGTTATTATACACCAAAAAATACATAAAATTATTTATTGTATATGAAATTACATTGTGTTTAATACACTCATTTCCCTAGACAGCCTTAAACCATTGTGTGTTGAGCTGCCTTGTGTACTTGAACCTGCAACAAAGTCTGGGTCCTTGCTCTAATGAGGTCTAAATTCTTGATAAGTATTGTAACTAACTTGCCTGTAGAAAAGTAAACAGATATAGTCACATCTATAAGAAACTCTCATAGTTAAATAAGTGCAAACAGGAGCTCCAAGAAGATTTTGCTTCAGTCCTAAATAGTACAAAATGAACAAAGCTTGAATTTGAGAATGGTATGCTGCAGTCCATGGGGTCACGAAGAGTCGAAGAGTCGGACACGAATGAGCGACTTCACTTTCACTTTTCACTTTCATGCATTGGAGAAGGAAATGGCAACCCACTCCAGTGTTCTTGCCTGGAGAATCCCAGGGACGGCGGAGCCTGGTGGGCTGCCGTCTATGGGGTCGCACAGTTTCGGACACGACTGAAGCGACTTAGCAGCAGCAGAGGTTTATTTCTGTTTCTTGTTTTTTATGAACGAATTTTTTTGGCTCTAAGTCATAGGAGAGTATAATTGCTGGCTGTAAAAACTTTGATGTCTTACACTTGAAGGGGTTCCTTCTAAGTGATCATCTGTTGCTTGTTGGAAGTGCCATGTCTATGGCAATACACTCAGACAAACAAAAGACACTATCAGAACTAGTGGTTGACTGACTCAAAATTCTTGAGTCCATTACTTTCCTTAAAGACAACCTGATTCTTCTTGGCTTTTCTTCATGCAAAGTAGATCCAGACATCAGTATGTCTGCAAGAGTCAGAGGAGGTTCATATCCCGATTTCTGCCTCTCTCTAAACTTGCCTGTCTGTTTCAATCAACCATACAGGCCAGACTAATGGGAAAAATCACTTGTTGACTAACAGCTCTCATTTGTGTTACATATTTTTTGCATACTTAAGTTACAAACTCCAAAGTGTAATTTTGAATTTTCCTTAAAAGGTGTTGAATGCCATATTCTTATTTTACTTAGAATGACCAAAATGTGTCATTTAATAGACTCAATTTATTAGAATAGAAGTAGCACAGAGATGCCATTTATGGAGTAAACGTGGCTTTTTATTCAGGTATTGAAGACAGCAAATGATGTGTGCTGCTGCTGCTGCTAAGTCGCTTCAGTCGTGTCCAACTCTGTGTGACCCCATAGACGGCAGCCCACCAGGCTCCCCCGTCCCTGGGATTTTCCAGGCAAGAGTACTAGAGT
>NW_011495032.1:26348530-26350654 GCF_000754665.1 Bison bison bison | reverse complement strand
TGTATACATATGTTTATATATATACTGAGCTTTGGAATTTTATCTTTTGCATCTTTTATGTATAAAAGTCACGCTGTTAGGATAGGGAGTCAGCATAAGCTATGGGTTTTGCTCAGTTTACAACTGTGAATACTGAGGCCAATTTTTTTGTCAAGCAAGTCTATGGATACTACAGTGAGCAAAGCTTAGATGAGAACTGAAATCCTCCCTACACACTCGCATTTTGTTTCTACTAAGAAATTGGAATATTCTGCAAGCAATTTAAAAACCAAAATATTCCATTTCATCTGAGGAAGTTGTTAATACCAATTGCAAGTTATGAAAGTCATTTTGTTCACTAATTATGAAACAACAAGGATCTCAAGACCTTCATGAAAATAATAAGCATTTCTAGAAAGAAGGAAAAAAAGACAAAGATATGACTAAACAACCACGGGAAGAGAAAAATATCCCAAAAGTTTAAAATAAAGAACTGAAATCTTCAGTTTGAAAAGACTCACTCAGTCTCAAACAATGTTAATGAAAACACTCACAGAATTAGGCATATCCTAGTGGAATTCCTGATTCCAATAAGTCGCTCAGTCATGTTTGACTCTTTGTGACCCCATGGACTGTAGCCTATCAGGCTCCTCCATCCATGGGATTTTCCAGGCAAGAGTGCTGGAGTGGATTGCCATTTCCTTCTCCAGGGGACCTTCCCAACCCAGGAATTGAACCCGTGTCTCCCGCATTGCAGGCAGACACTTTACCGTCTGAGCCACCGGGGAAGCAACAAGACTCCAGAGAAACTTTTTTAAGCTGCTTGCAAAGTAATGAGAGTCAGACTAGCATGGAACTATTTACCCACAACCCTAGAAGCCAGCAGACAGTGAATGAATATCCACAGACAATTAAGAGAGAAGAGGACAGATCAGGAATCTTATTCCCAGGAAAGATATTAGTTATTCATCAGAGTAAAAGGAAAACATCTTTACCCATGCTAGAATTCAGAGACTTCAAGGTATCTGAAGAAAATAATAGAAGTCCTCTGAACATTGGGTAAGAACAGGGATGACAAGACAGGAGCAGATGGCAAGACTGATGCTGCCATTGAAAAGAGGTGATGTGAGTATAAGGAGAGAATCCTTCAATCAGAGGAGAAATACTGTTAGAAGAAACTTAGTAATGATCTGCAACTACAAGTTTTCATTTATTTCAACAAAACCCACATATGGGGTGTGCATGCTAAATCACTTCAGTCATGTCTGACTCTTTGTGAGCCTATGGACTGTAGCCTGCCAGGCTTCTCTGTCCATGGGATTCTCCAGGCAAGAATATTGGAGTGGGTTGCCATGTCCTCCTCCAGGGGAACCTTCCTGGTCCAGGGATCGAACTCAAGTCTCCTGTGTCTCCTACACTTTCAGGCGGATTCTTTACCACTAATGCCACCTGGGAAGCCCCATGTAAGGGGCAAGGGTGCACTAAACAGAAAATATAAGAGTGAAAAGAGAACATCGTGAAGTTCCCATGTCACTGCAGGGGGTGGGGGATAAACATGTCAAGCAAGCCTATTGTCATTATTGATTTTATTATGATTTTATCATTTCATTATTAAATTATGATTTATTATTTACAATAATAAATAGATATTCAATTAAGATGCTCTGAATATGACAGTGACTTAGTCAATCAAGAAGTGTAGCAGACCTTTCAAATTACAGAGGGAAGACTTCCTCTGTAGTCTGTAAAAGAAACTTCCTCATTTCAACAAAAATAAAAGAAAATACCACAACCAAGGAAAATCAAAATAAACATAATGTTGAAGGAGTAAAATCAATATAGGGCTTGCTTGGTGGCTCAGCAGTAAAGAATCTGCCTGCAGTGCAGGAGACACAGTAGACTCAGGTTTGATCCCTGGGTTGGAATGATCCCCTGGAGAAGGAGATGGTAACCCACTCCAGTATCTTGCCTGGCAAATCCCATGGACCGAGGAGCCTGGCGGGCTACAGTCCATGGGATCGGAGAGAGTTGGACACAACTGAACAACTGAGCACAAACACACTAAATCAACATAGAGTTATTGTACTGAGTGAGAAAATGGTGTGAATTCAACTACCGAAAGAAAAATGGACAATTTGGATTTTT
>NW_011495032.1:26343850-26348430 GCF_000754665.1 Bison bison bison | reverse complement strand
GATTTTTTAAATGTAGCACAAACACTGGAAGGAGGAGGCTCAAAGGTTGCCTCAACTCCTCCCCTGAACACTGGGGAGGAGCAGATGCTGGAGACACCAAAGAGATGGTTTTTCTCTCAGATGATGGAGTTGAGGAACCACTGCTTCAATGCCTAGGTGACAAAATCAAGGCTCAAAATGAGCCTGAGGGTTCCCCTTCCAGCTTCCACCCAGAACACACCATGAGACATGCACATTTATTAAACACCACCTGATCTTGCCCATTCACACTTCACTGCTTTCAAAGTGGTCTTTCCAAAACCAGAATTCATCACATCACCCACATGGTCTCCATTGCCCATAAGTTCTGGAAAGAACGTCTTCTAAATGTAGACTGAAGGTCCCACTTTTCCCAAATGCTTCTACAACAAAGAACCTCCTATTGTTCCAGAATCATTAAAAGAAGATGATTTTGTTAAATTTTACATTTAGATCAATAGAAGACTGAGAATCACCAAGATTTCTTTCCCTCTTAACTCACCAACCAAATAACAAAACTGGTAATTTCTCTTATTTGAGATTCATGTTATTTCTCCACTACTTCAACATGGTACAGAAAGATAGTGGATATTGGAATCAGATGTATTTGAATTCTAATCTTGGTTCTGCCACTAAATACTAGGTAACCAAACACTTAGCCTTTCCTGAGATTCTTCAAACATTATCTAAGAATGCCTACCTCTTCGTGGGATGAGAAAGCCTACCTAGTTGGGAGGATTAAAAATATGCCAAAGGAAGGGAGCTGCAAGAACTTAGTTGACTGCAGTTTTGGTCTTTACTTTGCATTTAGAGTCTTTAAAACAGTAGTTGCTGAATAAATGGATTGTGATGATACTTTGGATATGATGACCTAAATGGGAAGGAAATCCAAAAAAAAAAAAAGAGAGAGAGAGAGGATATATGCATACATGTAGCTGATTCATTTTGCTGTGCAGCAGAAACTAACACAACATTGTAAAGCGACTATACTCCAACAAGAATTAACTGCAAGAAAGGCATAGTGATTGCCTTAAATTAGGAGCATAGATGCTCAAGTTCATTTAATAAGGAATGCCTTACCAATGATAAATCCCTGAACCAGCTGAATCAATTATATAAATTAAAGGAGCAAAACACAGCTAGAAAAAAAAATTGTTAAGCAGTTTACTATCTCCATCTAGCCATTCATGCTCCAATTTTGCCACCAAATAGGAAAACAGCTTGTCGTGTGGCATGGTTTTCTGTGTGATGAGAGGGAATGTTGATTTTATTCCATCAAAATTTAAGATATATATCATTCCAGAAGTACAATGTATTAATCAGCTTAGTCTGACAACTGGAAATAATTCCACCTAGGCTGGATCGATCCTTCCACAGTGGTAACACCATTGTTAATTTGAATCTCCTGAGCATAATATCACCACAAGTACCCAGTCGGGTTTGGCGTACTGGGACACTTTCTAACAGTACAAACAACCCCTTCAATGACTTGAACCAAAGTTCTTGGGAGAAAATCCACAATCCTTCATGTGGCACATAAGGTCTGAATAGTCTAGCTTCTGCTTTCCCTTCCAGCCTCATCTTGCACCATCGCCAACTCTTTCCCTCTCTGTCCTCAGGCACATCCATCTTCTTCCTGCTTTCTGACTTACTTCATTCCTTCCTGACACAGGACCTTTGCACTTACTCTTCTCATGATATGAAATGTCCATGATATGAATGTCCCACCATTCTCCCCATTTATTCTTATTTATCCTGCAAATCTCAGCTCAAGGACCACTTAAAAGACTTGAATGAACCCCACCCCCCACCTGCACCTCCATATCCACCCAGTCTACACAAGTTTTTTTTGTTACATCCCCTGATGGAACTGAGTTCTGTCTGTAATTGTCATTTCATTCACAAAATTATCTGATTTGCCTCTCTCCAGCCTTTCAGTTAGTTTCATGAGAGCAGGGACCAACCTGGTTTTGCTCATCATTACACACACAGAGGCCAGCACAGTACTGCCTACATGGCAAGTTCTTGGTGCTGAATGAATGAACGGCTGAGTGAATGAATGAATGAACATCGATCCCCATGCTATTCCCTGTTGCTTGTGCAGCTAAAGGATTTCACTGGCTGTAGAAAAGGTATAGTGGTCCCAAACTACCCTTGGGACCTATAAATAATTCCTCATTCCTCTTAAGAGCTTTGGAGCCACCTTGAGCCACCACAAGCTCAAATATTTGATCAATACACTTTTTTTTTTCTTTGAAGATAAAAATAAAGTCTGCTTTTGGTACCACTGCAAAACATTTCTAAATAAAAGTATACCAACCAAAATTCTGCCTGCACTTTTAGTGTTAGTAAAACTTCCCAAAGTAATATAATTTCACTTTGTTTTTTCCCAACCTTGGGAACATGGCCCAGACTTAAAGATAAAAAGAAAATAATTGAAAACATACCCAATAAGAAGTAGAAGAAACACACATTAATTTCATTGTTGGTAGCATTATTTAAAATATTCAAATAGAGTCTGATATACACCATATAAGAGAAAGAATTGAGGACTTCAGAATGGTTTTTTTTTAGTGTCTTCAGAGGCTAAGGACTGTTTTACATTGTCCACTGATCCTTGGCCTTTCACAAGGACCTTGACATTAGTGCTAAAAAATCCCTGTGGCAGCCAGGGCATTTCTGACAAGACCACCCAGATAAGATTAAAATAAAACTCCTTCTTTTCAAAGCCCTTCCATTTTATTTTCTCCCAGCCAAATGCCAGGCCTACTTAATTTTCATTCTGTTGACACAAGTCATTTTGCCTTTCATCTTCCTCTGAGAACAGTAAGCCACTCTTCTATTTTATCCACTAAAAGTTAACTTCAAGCAGGTAATTTAAAATTTTAATGATCTGATGAGACATTTTTCATCTTAAAACAGTGACATAAATGCTGTTAGCCATGGGCTTGGGCTTTTCTGTAATTGTTCTTACTTTCTAAAAAACAAACAAAAACTTTCTATTTGGTGCCTAACTTTTCCACCTTTGATTTTTCTTAATGTTCACTTGAATTATAACTTAATAATGCATATTCAATAAGTCACTTACCTGCTAGAATTTCAACTTGGATGCAGAAGAGAAAGAAATACCAGAGGTCTGACTTCATGTTTGCCAGAAGCAAATGCAGTTTTCTCCTTCAGTGTTTAAGCCTGACAGTGAATTCACGTCCTTAACTGTTTTCTATTTGCTGGAAAGGAAGTGGGTTTGGTGGGGGTTGATGTCGTGTCACACTTACCATCAAGGCAAGGAGGTGTCTCTGAAGTGATGTCAATGTCAGTGGCATTATTGCTCATGGAGGTTAAGTTTAATTCATGGATTATTATAATTTGTTATATTTATGTATTTGGCTGCACAGGATCTTAGTTGCAGCACATAGGATCTGGTTCCCTGACCAGGGATTGAACCTGGGTACCTCCTATATTAGCAGCATGGCTTCTTAGCCACTGGACTACCAGAGAAGCCCCTTACTCCATGGATTACTGATGATTTGGAAGACAAAGGAAAACTTTGCCCTCATTTCAATTCCAAGAAAACAAATGAAAGAGACAACGCCTGCTATTTTCAGAACCACCCTATTCCCTCTGAATGAATAGTTGTTGGGTATAGCATGACCTAAAATTAACCATATGATAAATAGCATGTATTTTGATGCATTTCTATCTTATGCTATTTGCTCCAGAGATAGAAAACCTTTGAAGTAGGACAAGAAATACATAAAATTACTACAAAACTTCGGGCTTCCGTGGTTGCTCAATGGTAAAGAATCCTCCTGCAATGCAGGAGACATGGGTTCAGTCTCTGGGTCAAGAAGATTCCCTGGAGGAGGGCATGGCAAAAACTCCAGTATTCTTGCCTGGAGAATCCCATGGACAAAGGAGCCTGGTGGGTTACAGTCCACAGGGTCACAAGGAGTCAGACATGACTGAGCAACTAAGCACACATGCATGCACTACAGAACTTTAAATAATGATATCTGAAGGAGCAGCAACACAGAAATCTAAGAAAGAATATTTTTTATGGCATTCATTGTAGATGGTAATTTTCCAAGTGATAGAGTCAGTTTTAATCTAACTTAAACCTTGCCTACTGATGAAAGTGAAAGAGGAGAGTGAAAAAGTTAGCTTAAAGCTCAACATTCCGAAAACTAAGATCATGGCATCTGCTTCCATCACTTCATGGGAAATAGATGGGGAAACAGTGGAAACAGTGTCAGACTTTATTTTGGGGGGCTCCAAAATCACTGCAGATGGTGATTGCAGCCATGAAATTAAAAGACACTTACTCCTTGGAAGGAAAGTTATGACCAACCTAGATAGCATATTCAAAAGCAGAGACATTACTTTGCCAACAAAGGTCCGTCTAGTCAAGGCTATGGTTTTTCCAGTGGTCATGTATGAATGTGAGAGTTGGACTGTGAAGAAAGCTGAGCACCAAAGAACTGATGCTTTTGAACTGTGGTGTTGGAGAAGACTCTTGAGAGTCCCTTGGACAGCAAGGAGATCCAACCAGTCCATCCTAAAGG
>NW_011495032.1:26325195-26343750 GCF_000754665.1 Bison bison bison | reverse complement strand
AGACCTCATGCAAAGAGTTGACTCATTGGAAAAGACTCTGATGCTGGGAGGGATTGGGGGCAGGAAGAGAAGGGGACGACAGAGGATGAGATGGCTGGATGGCATCACCGACTCGATGGACGTGAGTTTGGGTGAACTCTAGGAGCTGGTGATGGACAGGGAGGCCTGTCGTGCTGTGATTCATGGGGTCGCAAAGAGTCGGACACGACTGAGCGACTGAACTGAACTGAACTGAAACCTTGTTTTGCAGAATATAGCAGAGTCTGTGCTAAGTTGCTTCAGTTGTGTCCGACTCTTTGTGTCCCTATGGACTGTAACCTGTCAGGATCCCCGGTCCATGGGATTCTCCAGGCAAGATTACTGGAGTGGGTTGCCATGCTCTTCTCCAGGGGATCTTCCCAACCCAGGGATCAAACTCACATCTTTTATGTCTCCTGCATTGGCAGGTGGGTTCTTTATCACTAGTTCCACCTGGGAAGCCCCAGCAGAGTCTGTAGAGAAAAGGGATTCTGAATCTATGGCCTCAGATGAAGGCAAGAAAGCTGAAGAGCCTTCCCATAGTGTCTCTCTGTGCAAGGAGATAGAGTAGACAACAGTAATAATAATATAAAGAGTTATGTTTATATGTATATAAATGTTTATATGAAATGTGACATGTGCTCTGTCATGTTCAGCTCTTTGTGACCCAAGGACTATAGCCTGCCAGGCTCCTCTGTCCATGGGATTTTCCAGGCAAGAATTCTGTAACGGATTGCCTTTACCTCCTCCAGAGGCCTCTCCGACCCACGGATCAAACCTGCATCTCTCTAGTCTCCTGCATTGTAGGTAGACTCTTTACCTGCTGAGTCATCCAGGAAGCCCCTTTGTATGAAACAATGCATGTTAATGCAAAACATATAAAATTAAATGTAAAATATGTATTTAATATGTATAAAATATGTAAATACAGCTAATATTATGTTTTTTCACATTGATTTATGTGGATTATTTGCTATATATTTATATAATGTTTTACACATGTATTAATTCATTTAATCCTCTTAACCATCCGATTAGATGGGGACTACTATTTGGAGAAGGAAATGGCAATCCACTCCAGTACTATTGCCTGGAAAATCCCATGGACAGAGGACCCTGGTAGGCTACAGTCCATGGGGTCACAAACAGTCGGACACGACTGAGCGACTTCACATTCACATTCACATTCACACTAATCCTCCCATTGTACAGATGAAGAAAACTGAGGCACAGAGTGGTAAAATACGTGGCCCAAGTCATTTAGTTAGTAAGTGGCAGTGCTAGGATTTGGAGCTTGTGGCTCCAGAATTCTCACTCTTAACCATGAAGGTGAACCCAGTCATGCCAAGGCCTGCCAAGCTTAACACTCAGAGGTCTGAACCAGCTTCCAGAACGCTGGATTCAGGCTGGGTTTCTAGGGAGTAACAGGGCAGGATCAACCCTCAGTCTACAGAGTTGACACCCAAGTGAGGTGCTGGAATCCGCTGGGCAGGGCAACAAAGGGGTCAATCCAAATGTCCAGGCTCTGAAGCAGAATCCAGGATAGACTATAAGAAAGCAATTAAGGATACTGGACCAGAGTCAAGGGGTTCTAAAGGTAAGGTAGGAGGCTGTTCCTATAGTGATTTCCAAGCTGCTGAGGCTTCCCAGATACATTTTTCAGGGCCCCTGAGCCTCCATGGTGGGTATGAAAGATGCTATTCGAAGCTGATTAGCACCAACGGGGCCACAGGTATCTTGGGAATCTGCTACCCCTGTTTCCTTCCTTTCCCTTCTCTCTATCCCAGACAGCATTGCGGGCAGATTCTTCACTGTCTGAGCCACAGAGCAAGACCACAACTAAGTTAGAAAAAGTCAGTTATTCTTCCCTGCTGTCTCTGAGGGCAAGGACTCCAGTACAATGTCAGTGGGACTCTTGATGCTGTCAAGGACAGAGAGAAAGGAAAGGAAGGAGATACGGTTTACTGGGGCTTCGCAGGTAGCACAGTGGTAAAGAATCCTCCTGTCAAGGCAGAGGACACAAAAGACACAGGTTTGATTCCTGGGTTGGGACGATCCCCTGGGAAACGGAATGGCAACCCACTCCAGTAATCTTCCCTGGAGGATTCCATGGACGGAGAAGCTTGGCAGGCTATAGTCCATGGGGTCGCACAGAGTTGGATTGCTGCTGCTACTGCTGCTAAGTCGCTTCAGTCGTGTCCGACTCTGTGCGACCCCATAGACGGCAGCCCACCAGGCTCCGCCATCCCTGGGATTCTCCAAGCAAGAACACTGGAGTGGGCTGCCATTTCCTTCTCCAATACATGAAAGTGAAAAGTGAAGTCGCTCAGTCGTGTCCGACTCTTAGCGACCCCGTGGACTGCAGCCCAACAGGCTCCTCTGTCCATGGGATTTTCCAGGCAAGAGTACTGGAGTGGGGTGCCATCGTCTTCTCCGACAGAGTTGGATAGGACTGAGCAACTAACACTTTCACTTTCTTTTCCAACCTAGTTGTGGCCTTGCTCTGGAACTAAGAATGGAGAGACTTTACTTCATTTGATAAAAGCTGCTACAAATTCGAGAGTTCAGATGCAGTTGCACAGAGGAAAATGGGGGTGGGGGATCTAATAATGAACATTTATTGAGTAGCTGGGGATTCCCAGGTGGCTCAATTCCCAGGTGGTAAAGAATCTGTCTGCCAATACAGGAGATGTAGGAGACATGAGTTCGATCCCTAGGTTGGGAAGATCCCCTGGAGAAGCAAATGGCATCCCACTCCAGTATTCTTGCCTGGAGAATCTCCTGGACAGAGGAGGCTGGCAGGCTACAGTCCATGGGGTCACAAAGAGTCGGACATGATTGAACATGTGCACAAACAGTAAGTATTCAGTTCATTGGGTTCAAAAGGTTCATTGGGTTTTTGCATAAAATCTTATGGGAAACCCCCAAATGAATCTTTTAGCCAATCCAATGCTATGTACCAGACACTGTGTGCCACATGAATTATCTCACAACTATTCTCTAAAGTATATCTCATTATTATGCCCATTTCCCAGATGAAGAAACTGAGATTTAGAAAGATTAAATAAGTAGTCCAGGATCACACAGCTGATAAGTAATAGAGTCAGGTCAAACACAGACAACAAAATCCTGAATTCTATACTCTTAATTACCACAATAGGCTCACATGCTGGTCTTCATTTATCTGGCCAGAAATTACTGGTAACATGAATTTTTGGCTTCAGATTTTGGTGGAAGACACACACTTAGGTCCTTGATGAAGTTCCCAAATATCTGAATGCAAAAGAGATTTTCTATAAAAATTGAGATGCAATGTTTCTATCTCAAGGGGAGAAAAGTTACCCAAACTATGGTTGGGTTCTGCTTTAATTCAACTGAATATGCATATTTTCATTTGATAGGAATCTGTTTGCTTTTTCCCAACCAAATGACTTCTCTGTTTTAAGATTCTTGATTGAAACTGAGCTTGAAGCAAAGCAGGCGTGGCATCAACGATGTAGACGGTACTCATATCAAAGGCCCCTCTGAGGGATCTTTCCCTCACCTCCTCATCTCAAAAATCTCAGTTCAGAAAATAATTACTTGTGGTTTTAATTATTCAGAACTACTTTTCAAGTGCCTGGAAAACAAACTGGGCAGAAATTTCCATTCACCCCACAGGAAGAACTCTTTGTTTGCTTTTACTTTTTTCACTTTTTCATTCCATGACTTAAGAGGGTTTTGATTTGTGTGTGCAGATGCCTAGCATGCGGGTGGGAATGGAAAGTCTGTTACATTAAAGGTACCGTGTTTATTATTACTTGCTTTGCGAGCACTGGGGTTGGGGAGACTATGTGCTTGCTTGTTTGAAGTTCTGCAGGTGAATACCTTTCTTTTGCTTTGCTTGAAACTTATTGAAAGCAACAATCACAGGTGTAAGACAGCCCACACACCAAGGCCAGTGAATCTGAACAGTGGGGCTGAAAAGGACCCCCAAAGTATCTCTGCTTCATTTGAACTTGGCTTGCTCATCTGAAACAGAAAAGCACTGGAAGAGAAGCATTCTTCCTAATCGAAATTATTTCTCCTCCTGTGTCTCCAGTTGTTGGGCAACGCCGTCATACAGTCAGCTGGGAACCTGCATGTCAGCCCTCTCTGCTCCACTATTTCACCAACAAGCCCAGTTATTCTACTTTCTTGCTCTCTTCCACATTGTTTTTCTTCCTCGCTTGTCTCCAGCATCTCTCTCTGGATCTTTCTGTCCCACTCTTGCCTGGTTTCAATCTGTCTCCACACTATACCCAGAGTAAGCCATCTTTGTAAAATGTAAATCTGATACAGCTGCTTCCCTGATTCTCACTCCCCCCTAGCCTCCTGCCAGCCTTAGATAAGGCCCAGGCTCCTTACAATACCCTTTACAACAGGCTTCCAGTGCAGTGCCATCTCTTGCCACGTGTCTTCTTTCTTCCTCCTGCACTCAGTGCTTCAGCCACACTGAATGACATATCATTCTCCAAGTTCCCCAGCAAACTCTTCCTCCAACCACCAGGAGCCTCTTCTTGTCCCCACTTCCTTCGTTCCCACCCCAGCCTCCCTTCTTCTGCCAAAATCCTACCAAACTTCAAGTCTTTGCTTACATGTCCATCAATTTATCGAAGAAGCCTTTCCTGACCCATTTACTCCATAGTTAGAGTCCATTGGGTGGCTTTTCTGCATCTGCCTAAATTCCCTCTGTATCCCTCATCCCAAGACTCATTACACTAGTGCAGTGGCCTGTTTGCTTCCCTGCTGGACTGTGAGCAGCATCAGAGCAAGGACTGAGATATATTGTCTTCAGCCATATCCTCATGGTCTCACACAGTGCCTGGAGCTGACTAGATGCTCCATAACTATTTATTGAATGAGTGAGAGTTTGAAGAATCCTCGACTTTTGAAGAAACTATATTACCTCAGGAACCGTCAGCAATATTGCTCTTAGAATGATTATCTGAGAGCAGAAAGTTAGCAAGATGTGTTTGTATTTCACATTGAAATTAACTCAGTAATATAATAATCATCTTGATTTATCTCTTTTAACTGATCATTTGTCCATCCCTAATCATTTAACAAATAAACATTCCATTTTAATAGCAAAATAATAGCTTCTCATTTAAAAGTTACTAATTCATCCCTAAAGCCCTGAAAACTAAAAGTATATTTCAGTTAATGGCGAAAAAAATCAGTGTAAGATGTGACTGTGAAAGTGAAAGTCACTCAGCCATATCCAACTCTTTGCACCCCATGGATTATACAGTCCATGGAATTCTCCAGGCCAGAATACTGGATTGGGTAGCCTTTCCCTTCTCCAGGGTATTTTCCCAACCCAGGGATTGAACCCAGGTCTCCCCCATTGCAGGCGGATTCTTTACCAGCTGAGCCTCAAGGCAAGCCCAAGATGTGACTATAATGTGATATAATCAATATTTTTGACAACAAAATAAAACCCCACTTAGTCACTTTGGCCTCCATTCTGATAATGGTGCCATTGTCCCAAACATCACAAAGCACTTCTCTAGATCCCAATTCCTCCAGAATCTCCAAGCTTATATTTCTCTCAGTCCCACCTTTCACTCTTGGGTGGCCTTCTATAGCTCCTTCCCTTCTGTTTATAAGTGTGCTAGAATCGCTTCAACCATTAACATATATGTGCACATTTCTTCTGACCATACAGCCCCAGCCATTGACTTCTCTCTCTTCTTTCTTAGTAAAAAGACCTCACTCAGACTCACTCAGTCCCTGTCCTTCACTAATTCCTAGATGTTCCTCAATCCACTGTTTGTTGGTTTCTGTCTCTATCATGTCATTGGAACTGCTCTCCCTAAGCCTACCCCTGACCTCCACATTGCCAGCTCCAAAGAGCACTCTCCCTCCTTCCTTTCCTTGACCTCTCTGAATCATTTGATGCCATGCTTACTTTGTGTTGATGTTACACTTACTTTATGTTGAAAACGGTACCATCTGGTCCTGATGGAATTATCAGAACTAAAAATATTCTGATATATTCTGTGTTGAATAAGGTCTAACTCTCAGAAGGAAACTTTAACCTTCCTAATTTCAAACAGGTCATCACAGCCTACCTGTGGTCTGCCTCAAAGTGATTGGTCAGATCATTGCTCCTTACTTTTTAACTTCCATCTCTCAGACCCTTTTTTCCTGTGCCAGTCCTTCTAATTCCTCTCTCCTCCTCAATGTTGATGTTGATGTTGACAGTCCCCAGAATTTGAGCTTCATCCTCTGCTGTCTTCATTCGAAATACTCCACCTAAGTGATCAAGCAGATAATGTCACTGTTATTTTAAAAATTAAATGGGCTAACATACCAGCACCATTTTTCTTGTGTGACTTTTTTTCTTTGAGTGGCTTGACACAATAGAAACTTATTGGCTCCCAGTTACAGAGGCTAAGAGTCTAAAATCATGGTGTCAGCAAGGCCATGCTCCCTCTGAGGCTCTGAGTAGAACCTTTCTTTGCCTCTTCCTGGCTTCTGGCAGTTGCCTGTATCCTTGGTGTTCTTGACTCACAGTTCCATCACTCCTGTCTCTGCCCCTTGTCCTCACATGGCTAGCATTGTTGAAAGGAGTACATAGTCTTTCCTGAAAGACTGAAATTCAAAAGATTTGCAAGCTCCTGTGTATACAAGGAGGCCGGCAGATAAAAGAAATGAATGAAGTGGGCCTGGTAGAAGGCAATAGGGAGTGATGGAAACTGGGCCACACAGGAGAGGACGTGGGAGAAGCAGCCAATCAGATCCATTGCCACAAGGAAATACAACTCCAGTAGCCATAGCTTCTGCTTTTTTCCAAATATGTGTATGGAACTCCAGTCTTCGTAGGAAACGTCCCAATTTTAAAATTTTGCAACTTATTCAAAAAATTTAAAATCCATTATGAGTGAGCACTCTGGGGGCGGGGTGAGGGGGCAAACAATACATATCTGAAGATCCACTTTGGTTTAACTCCTCCTCTAAAGGATAACACTCAGTTCACACTATAAACCCAGGCATACCAAGTCAGAAGACTTGTTCTAGACCTGGATGTGTCACTCAATAACTGTGTGGCCCTGAGCAACAGGCCTAATCTTTTTGAACACAAGTTTACTAATTTATAACCTCAGAGGATTCTTATGAGAAAAAGATAATGGATATAAACGCTCTTAAGAACTGTTACATGATACCAAAAAATCTAGTTACTATAATTTTTAAATTGCATAACTTTTTCATAAGTGTTAGATATTTTTTAAATATATCATATTTTGACTCATCTTGAATTCTTATACATAGGATCTGGATTGTTGACCCTCTTTCAAAAAAATAAGACCTTCTTTGAATGGCTAACTCAGAGTAAGATTTTAATAACCTCTTCCCAGTAATTGATATATTTTTAGAATATTAAAAGCTTATGAAACTCATTCCATTTCAAAACTGTTCTTTTTTCTTTGTAAGCACCTTGAGAGCTTTCTTTGTAAGCACCAGGTCTTCCCTGGAGGCTCACCTGGTAAAGAATCCACCTGCAATGCAGGAGACCTGACTCCGATCCCTGGGTTGAGAAAATAACCTGGAGAAGGGAAAGGCTACAATTCCAGTATTCTGGCCTGGAGAATTTCATGGACTGTATAGTCCATGGGGTCACAAGGAGTCCGACTCAACTGAGTGACTTTCACTTTCACTTAAGGGCAAAGGTCACCTCTTCTCCAGTTTCTATTTAAAACCTAAATACCCTTCACCCAAGGGGCTCAGCTAAGCCAGAATACAACAGTGGAGCTTGATATTAATGGACACTACAAAGAAGTCAAATTACATTAGTTTTCCTTGGTTGGGCTTTGTGTGAATGGATGACACCTACTGGTATAAACTGAAAATTTGCTTTTTCTTTTTAAGAACTAAAATAAATGTTCACCATTTAAGCCAAAATGAAGAAAAGAAATGAAAAGAAAACTATATCCATTAGAGTTCAACACTTTCAAAATGTAATTACCAGAAGTACAAGTCAAGGATTCCATAGAATCATGAGAAAATGTTTTTAGAGTAAGTGAAAAAAGCAAGATATATGTATTATAGGAGTACAAAGTTAATGTTTATTTTTATATAAAAATTTACAAAGAAAAAAATAGAAAGTATACATTAAAAGTTGAAAGGATAGGCGCTAGAATGTTAATTTGCTTGTATTACAAATGATTAGTTTTCCTTTGTGTTTTTCTGCACTTTTGCAAATTTCTCCTATGACCATATATCATTCACATAACAGAAATAAACAAGCACAGTGTGTGTGTATATATGTGTGTGTATGTGTATAATTGTTTCTTTCCTAAAAGTTTTATGAAATTACTTCATGTATGAGAAAACAAAATGCCTAAGACAAAAAGGATGAAAGTGATTAAAAAGCTTAATAAAAAGCTGTAAATTTTGGCCAGGCAAGGCCTCTAATTTGTTTCTTTTTTTAAAATATCCCAAGTGATTTTCCAAGTGAAGCTGAGGGTCATTGTCAAATTTTTACAAGTTCTCCCTGTCTAACCTCCCCACCTCTCAAATTCCTTTGGAATTTTGACTTCATACAGGATTGGGTATTCAGACTTCTGTGTTCCTCATTCTGAGCTTGGGAGCATCCTATAGCCTAGCAACTCAAAGCTTTCATAAACCATTTTATTTTAAAAGTCAAAAGAAAGTTTGACAGATATAAAACTAATCCCAAATTTCTTATCAATATTCATCTTTATTTCTTAATTTACTGTTTCATGTTTTGAGTTAACCTCGGTGACTATAAGAAATTAATTTGTGACAAGAGTTTTCCCCATTCTTAAGAGCTGAACTACTTGAGAAGGGGGCAAAGATATTGCAAAGGCTAATTGGGTCAACAGAAAATTAAAAGAGCAACAATAACTAAGATAGGCAAATGAGTAGCTGTTTTGGACTCAGGATAAATCAAGAAAAATCAGAGATGGCAAAAAACATTTGATGGATAAGATGAAGTGAATACCTTGATGATTAAAGTAGGTAAAGGAGATAAGAGACAGAAAATATGTTAATTCACATTTGTATGGTACAGTTTGCATGCAAGGTAAGTCACTTCACTTGTATCTGACTCTCTGCGACCCTATGGACTGCAGCCCGCCAGCCTCCTCTGTCCATGAGATTCTCCAGGCAAGAATACTAGAGTGGGTTGCCATGACCTCATCCAGGGGATCTTACCAACCCAGGGATTGAACCTGTGTCTCTTATGTCTACTGCATTGGCAGGCGAGTTCTTTACCACTAGTGCCACCTGGGAAGCCCAATATTGATACCTACACACGCTTTATATGTTAAAAACCAACGACTTGCTGAGAATAGTTGTTATCATTCCCGTGTTGTAGGGATGGAAACCTGAGTCTCAGAAAATTAAATGCTTTGTCCAAATTCTCTAAGCCAGAGTCAAAACCCAACTCATATAATTAATCATATAATTAGATTAGTGTTCTTGTGTTTAGAAAGAAAGAGAGAAACAAAAGTATAGGCCTTACAGAAGATTATTCTGGAATCTTCATTCTATTTCAGTCTCTCAGACTTTATGTTTTCTGATGCCTAAGGAATGCAGTTATAAATAATCTTGGTCTCAGCCTCATCTCACAAGAGTTAGTCACTCAGTCGTGTCTGACTCTTTGTGACCCCAGGGCTGTAGCCTGCCAGACTCCTCTGTCCATGGAATTCTCCAGGCCAGAATACTGGAGTGGGGAGTCATTCCCTTCTCAGAGGATCTTCCTGACCCAGGGATCAAATCCAGGTCTCCTGCATTGCAGGCAGATTCTTTACTGTCTGAGCCACCAGACCCCCACAAAACCACTGGTTATTTGCCAGGTTATAGATTCACTGGCACGTCCAGACGTATTTGATATTAGCTTCTCATAAGCAATTTGATGTAAAAATAAAAGCAAAGTTTTGATGGGTGGTTGTAAAGCCATAAAAATTAATTTTACATTTTATTATCAAAACTCCCAACTTAAATGATTAGAATTGTGTCATGACAGTTACACTAGGTTTATTATCCAGACGCTGTGAACCTAGCCTGAACCCTCCCTCAGCCAGAAGATGAGCAGTTTCCTCAAATGGCACACTGAATCAAAATCTTCAGGAAGCAGGGGTGAGGACTATGAGGAAGTTGTCAGAGTGATACTAAAGTTCATCCAAAAGAAGAAATGTTTTTAGACTAGACCTGCCATATATTAAAACATACTATTAAGTTATAACAATTAGATCATTTTATACTGGCACAGGTACAAAGGTAGACAATTCAATGGAAAAGAGTACATATCCAGAACTAGGCACTTGTGAATATAAAAATTTAATACATATTTTAAAGCAGAAAAAAGTGCTGAATGAAGAGATAAACAGATTGTAAATAATTCATAAAAGTTCTATTTTTATTCTTTAAAAAACATTAACTTGAGCAAGACTATCTTAGCATGAGGAAAAGAAAACATATGTACACAATGTTAGAAGAAAAGACAGATACAGATGAGATTTTTTTTTTTAATTTTAAAGAAAATTCATCTAAGACATGTACCTTTTTAAAATATGGTTCAAATGGCCAGTTTTCTGGGATTCAGGAAATTGGAACAAATAGAAAACTGAATAGACTTATAACCTTGGAAGAAAATGAAAATGCAACCAGGGGACTAGCCTGTACAAAAGGGCTGAACCCCATCTGTTGTACAAGCAAGCTGTTCAATGACTTTAAAAAGTAGATAACGCTCAAGCTCTGGACCACTTGAGATACAGACTGAAGATTTTCAGTTTATTTTGTGAAACTGAGAGAATGCTGGTAACAAAATCAACTCAAGCAAGGTCCACAGACCAAATCTCATTTATGAGTATTGATACAAATGCTCCAAGCTAAGTACTAAAGAAATCTAACCCAGTGGTTTATTAAAGGAATAACTCACCAATTGGGATTTACTCCCTAAATGCAAGAATTTCTTAATATTAAGAAATCTAAATCTCATTAACTAAAAGGGGGACATATACAATCATCCCAATAGATGCTGAAAAGAACTTCAATGGATTCATGTTTTTAAAAAGAAAAATTTGAGGAAAAAAAAAAAGAAAAATCTGTTACTAAAGCAAAACTAGAAGGATGCTTCTTAGCCAGATGAAAAGTTTCTGCCTCATATCACTAGACATTATCATCTTAGTTACAAAAAAGCTGAAGGAATCCCCTAAAG
Organism: Bison bison bison; assembly: GCF_000754665.1. Classification (NCBI taxonomy): domain Eukaryota; kingdom Metazoa; phylum Chordata; class Mammalia; order Artiodactyla; family Bovidae; genus Bison; species Bison bison. The sequence continues at coordinate 26,332,523 of NW_011495032.1, read as the reverse complement.
TTTGGAGGAAAACAATATGCCCATGGGCTTTCAATATTCAGTAAGACATTTGAAAGAAACAAGTGCTATATATTTTTTAAAAGAAGAGAAACAATCATCAGATATATGTTCCAATATAACTGATTACTAAGAAAATCCAAGAGAATAAACTATAAAGGTGTTTTGATTAATAAGAAAGTTTAGTAAGGCAGCCAAGAACAAAATGAACATAAGAAAAACATACAGCTTTCTACATGTTATGAGAAAAAAATGAATGTTTGAAAACTTCAAGGGAAAAATAACAATAAATACATACGGTCTATATCAAGAAAGCTATGAAACTTACTAAAACATAACAAAACATTTGAATAAATGGAACAGCACACAATCCTTCTGACTGGGAAGACTCAATGTGATAAAAATAGGAATTCCCTCCGAATTAATTTATTGTTGTTGTTCAGTCACTAAGTTGTGTCCAGTTCTTTGTGACCCCATGGACTACAGCACACCAGGCTTCCCTGTCCTTTGCTATCTCCCAGAGTTTGCTCAAACTCATGTCCACTCAGTTGGTGATGCCATCCAACTATCTCATCCTCTGTCATCCCCTTCTCCTCCTGCCTTCAATCTTTCCCAGCATCAGGGTCTTTTCCAATTTGTCGGTTCTTTTACTAGTAAGCAAAGAAAAACAAGATACATGAAACCATGACATACTCTTTTGTTCTACCCAGTAGTACAAAATACTTTCAAAAAGTATTTAAATAATTTTTAAAAGATATTAATAATATGTTGAAGGTATTAAATAAAATCTAATGTTCAGTTTTGGTAAGAAAATGGGCACTTTTTCCACAGCTGGTGGAAGTGAGCATTGACACAACCTTCTGAAGGGCAATTTGATCATAAAAATCAGGTCTTAAAGTGCATCACACAATCCCATGCTCAACCAGCATCTTTCCAGGAAGCCTCCTCTTCCATTGTATGAGACCTTTCCCAACAGGTCAGGACCCTCAGTGAAGCTACAGTGGACTCCAGATCCAAATACAGATGTGCATCTACATTATAAATTATGTTTTCATAGCCATGTATCAATATAGTCAGCCAAATGATTGGATGAATTTTATTCTTTAATTATTTAGTGTTGGGTGGAAAAATCCTGAACAATAATGTGGCACAATATATACCTACTTCATCTTTGAAAATCTGCTCTGGAAATAGCCTTGGAAACACATTTATGGCCTGAAAGAAAATAATAGCAAAACGAATAGAAAATGTAACAGGAACTATTCTGTGTATCCTTCCCAGACTGAGTGAATGAGGCTCTGGAATACAGTTAATGTAGCTTAAAGATTTATAGGAAACAAGAGCAATTTCTAAGCACACTGTATCTTTCATCACTCCAGTAGCCTTGTTGATATTCTTTTAAAAAAAAAAAACCTAAAAATTATTTGTTACATATTTCTCTGGATGGCCCATAACTGAATTTTGCATTATTTTAGCAAATAAGTGATATTCTTTATAACTGATAGGTGACATCTATTCTCAAGAAAAAAGAGCCAGCTCGCAGCCTGTAAAGTATCTTATTTTTCTGCTAATAAACGTATTTTCAATGATGCTAATCTACCCATGCCTGCAGTGCAACGTGGAATTGAATCCATGCCACTTGATGATAAACAAGATGTGTAGAACTCAACATAAACAAATATGTTTGCCAGAAATTTCCATCATAAGTGACAGAAACTCAAACTGACTTAAGAAAAGGAATTGTGGCTTATGTGAAAATTATAAGCCATAATGAAACTAAAACTAAGTTCAAGGGAACTTTAGGTACAGCTAGATCCAAGAATCTATCTTTATTTGTATCCCCTTTCTGCTGTTTCCTGTGTTGGCTTCACTATGAAGCAGTTATTCCAAGGAACACTGAGCTTACAAACCTGTGTTTGTAAACCTTGCAAACCTGACAGCGTATAAAGGCTATATTGTACTAGCAGAAGCCCTACATCTTATGCATGAGGCTGTTATGGAACACAAGAATGTTTTTGACATAATCCCTTTAGCAAAGGAGATGCAGAGCTCTGTTTGGCTAAGCTTAGTCATGTGCCTATTCCTGGAGCCCAGGGACAAGGTCAGCCCCATCCCCACCACTTAAACCAAGAGTTAGGGAAAAATAGCCCCTGGAGAAGGCAATGGCACCCCACTCCAGTACTCTTGCCAGGAAAAATCCATGGACGGAGGAGCCTGGTAGGCTGCACAGTCCATGGGGTCGCGAAGAGTCAGGCACGACTGAGCGACTTCACTTTCACTTTTCACTTTCATGCATTGGAGAAGGAAATGGCAACCCACTCCAGTGTTCTTGCCTGGAGAATCCCAGGGACAGAGAAGCCTAGTGGGCTGCTGTCTATGGGGCTGCACAGAGTCGGACACACTGAAGTGACTTAGCAGCAGCAGCAGCCCCTAAAGGCTCATCACAAGCGCTTCCCTTGTGGCTCAGCTGGTATAGAATCCGCCTGCAATGCAGGAGACCTGGGTTTGATCCCTGGGTTGGGAAGATGCCCTGGAGAAGGGATAGGCTACCCACTCCAGTATTCTGGCCTGGAGAATTCCATGGACTCTATAGTCCATGGGGTTGCAGAGTTAGACACGACTGACTTTCACTTTCACTTTCAAAGGCAAATCAAGGTACTGTTAGCAGGAAAGAGGAAAAGGAATGTAGGTCAGACAAAAACAGCTGAAGTCTGCACAGACACAAACAGGAACATTCTTTCTACATCTTGATGCTGGAAATAAAGTAAATGCCCAAGACACAGTATGAAAACTCACTGTGGTAGGATATATGACAAAACTTTTAGACTAAATAATTGACAGTGATTAAGAGAAGCTTTTTCTTAAGTCATTTCATCAGTCAAAATAGAGAAGGAGAAAAATGGGGGTGTAGGATTAGCACTCATCCTTTGACTGTTCCGAGGCCTTGAATAGTTTGCCTCATGTGTGTGTGTGCTCAACCACTTCAGTCATGTCCGACTCTTTGCAACTCTGTGGACTATAGCCCATCAGGCTCTTTGTCCATGGGATTCTCCAGGCAAGAACACTGGAGTGGGTTGCCGTGCCCTCTTCCGGGGATCTTCCCAACCTAGGGATTGAACCCATGTCTCCTGCATTGCAAGTGGATTCTTTACCACTGAACCACCAGGAAAGTCCCAGTTACCTCATATGCAATAAGAAATGAAACATGTGGAGTGAGAATGACTTTTTCACCCTGCTCTGAGCTTTGGGAGGCTGACCCTACAGACCACATCAACTTCCTCAACTTCTGGCTTCCAATTGCTTGCAGCTGGGGGAAACAGGAGGGTGGGAGGAAAGTGAAGCTTAGTACTTATTCCCTAGACTACCTCCCTTCAAACCCATAGCTTCTGTCTGGGAGCCCTCCCACAGCTACCCCCGGCTACCCTAGCTCTGCTGGGTTCTGGTGAGCACTCCTTCCCCTTGACCTTCAGATCTAGAGGTGGTAATGGCTTCCTGCTGTTGCTTGCCCTGGGATATTTCTCCATCTCTAATGGTTTTCTTTAACCCTGCTTACACCTTTGCAAATAGTCTCTTTATTAAACTTTCCTCTATTACTCTTGCTTGAGTTCATTGCCTATTTCCCTTGTGTGTCTGTTGGGGGATTTGTGGGGGGTGGGGTGATGCCCCCATTGATCTGAAAACCAATCTTGTAAAGAGATGAATTTAGTAGGTGCCTTGCTACCTATTGTTATTTCAGGGGTGAGACAAGGAAAAAAAAATCTCGCACACTCACCACACACACAGCTGTTGATGTACTCATTGACGGGTGAATTTCCTTTAAGTGGAGACAAAGCCTTTCATTACACTATCTGGAGATGACATACCATGCAAATTGCTCTGAGTTAAAATTGCTTCATTATATCAGATTCTTTCTCCAGAGATAGCATAACATTAAATGAAGAGAGATAGAACAGTGAGGCAGAAAGTCTGATTAGTATAAACAAGATGATGACAACATAGTGGAGAAAGGACTCAGAAATAAAAAGACTGTGGGTATACCAAAGACAGACGTTTTCAACTTGTAATTTAGAAAGCTAGCTCTAAAGCTAAGCATCTCTTCTCTACTACCTCCCAACACCTCGGAACATGACTGTATTTGGAGACAGGGCTTTTAAAGAGGTAGTTAAGGTAAACTGAGGTCAAATGGGTGGGCCTTAATCCAGTATAACCAGCATCCTTATAAGAAGAGGAAATTAGAGCACAGAGTAAAGAACCTGTGAAGACACAGAGGAAAAAACAGCCATCTATAAGACAAGGAGAGAAACCTGGAGCAGATTCCTCCTTCATAGCCTTCAGATCAATCCAATTCTGCCAACACCTTAATCTTACACTTCTAGCCTCCAGAATTGTGAGAAATTTCTATTGCTTAAGCCACTCAATCTATGGCACTTTGTTATGGCAGCCCTAGCAAACTAACACACTCACCTCCAAGACTCCTAAAGTAAAGATTTCTAGGGAAAAAAGTCTCCTCCATCAGATCAAGAAAACCAAATCAATCCATTATGTTAATATCATGAAGCTGCAACTTATATATATATAAATCCTCAGGTGACTTAGCCATTTTCTTGCCTATCTAACCATCAGTATATGCCACCAGATCCATCATCTGGGGCAACAGAATTGTCAGTGCATTTGTTTGTCAGATGTTTTGGGGAATTAGACGATGATTGGACTACTGCCCATCCTACCAAATGTTGGGATAAACCTCCACTTCTAAGCGAGGACTTGGCATGCTAGGACTTAATGTGTTATCTCTTCTCCCACAATGATATTAGACAAAAATATTTCGGATAAAGATGTGTGGAAATTCGACTGATATGAAGAGTAAGAAATAAAAGATTAAAATAAGGTAAGAGCATTGTATTGCAGAGATCAGTTCCCTACCCAATCACTAGCTGTTGCTCCCCCAACAAAGTATATTTGTAATGCTTTTTCTAAGACTGCTGGGTCTCCTTGAGGCCATACCTTGACCTATCCCTACCCCGTTACTTTACAGGATACGCTTGCCAAGGATTAGTAATCTATTTATCAGGGCGTCCCTGGTGGCTCAGCTGGTAAAGAATTTATCTGCAATGCTGGAGACCTGGGTTCAACCCCTGGGCTGGGAAGATATCCTGGAGAAGAGAAGGGCTACCCACTTCGGTATTCTGGACTGGAGAATTCCATGGACTGTATAGTCCATGGGGTCGCAAAGAATTGGACATGACTGAGAGACTTTCACTTATTTACTTAGTTGGGTTTGGGCCACTGCCCCACATGAACAACAAAAAGTCTAAACAGCAATGGAGAGCAAAGCCGAGAAAGAGCCCCAGGCAATCACATTTTTTTTCTCTCTCTCCATAGGAATAAATACTGCCAGGATGCCCCCTGCTTCTATTGCAATTATTAAGAAGTAATAGAATTCTCTTTTGAAATGTGTGCTCAGAAACCCATCTCATTAGAAATGAATGTAGAAACATTAAGTAGGTTTGGGCCGAGGAAAAACAAACTCAAAGAAAATCAAAACCAAATTGCTGAAATGTTAGAGATCTCAGCATCAAAAATGGAATGTCATTTGTGACGGAAGCCTTAATAATGGAGTCATTTGTCCTATACCGTCTATTTAGTTTCAAGCTCCAGAGCTGTTCATTTTTATTTAATTTAGTAAGGCTTCCTCTTCTTAACAACAGTTTATATGAGTGAGTTTTTTTATTCCTTCCAAATATATAAAATTCGAATTTCTGTTGAATTCTTAAATGTGATGTTTATTATACCCCCGTGCCCAGGAATTTTTCCAGTGGAATACAACTTGATTTCAAAACAGAAAAACTGGATTTCCTTCTCAGATTCTTATTGGCTCCAAACTCTGGAGAAACAGTGCTTCATCCAGAGGGCCTAGGGCCTGGTACAGGGATGAAGAGCTGAGCTTCTGAAGCCAGGCCTTCTGCCTTTGAACTCAAGCTTCCCACCTTAGATGGGCTTCCCTGATGGCTCAGATGGTAAAACATCTTCTTGCAGTACAGGAGACTTCAGTTTGATCCCTGGGTCAGGAAGATCCCTGGAACAGAGAATGGCTACTCACTCCAGGTTTGCCATTCCCTTCTCCAGTGGACCACATTGAATGGACCATCAGAATGTGCTTCACTGGGAAAGGGAATGGCAAACCACTTCAATATTCTTGCCTTGAAAACCTCATGAACAGTATGAAAAGGCAAAATGATAGGATACTGAAAGAGGAACTCCCCAGGTCAGTAGGTGCCCAATATGCTACTAGAGATCAGTGAAGAAATAACTCCAGAAAGAATGAAGGGATGGAGCCAAAGCAAAAACAATACCCAGTTGTGGATGTGACTGGTGATAGAAGTAAGGTCTGATGCTTTAAAGAGCAATATTGCATAGGAACATGGAATGTCAGGTCCATGAATCAAGGCAAATTGGAAGTGGTCAAACAAGAGATGGCAAAAGTGAATGTCGACATTCTAGGAATCAGTGAACTAAAATGGACTGGAATGGGTGGATTTAACTCAAATGACCATTATATCTACTACTGCGGGCAGGAATCCCTCAGAAGAAATGGAATAACCATCATGGTCAACAACAGAGTCCGAAATGCAGTACTTGGATGCAATCTCAAAAATGACAGAATGATCTCTGTTCATTTCCAAGGCAAACCATTCAATATCACAGTAATCCAAGTCTACGCCCCAACCAGTAACGCTGAAGAAGCTGAAGTTGAATGGTTCTATGAAGACCTACAAGGCCTTTTAGAACTAACACCCAAAAAAGATGTCCTTTTCATTATAGGGGACTGGAATGCAAAAGTAGGAAGTCAAGAAACACCTGGAGTAACAGGCAAATTTGGCCTTGGAATATGGAATGAAGCAGGGCAAAGGCTAATAGAGCTTTGCCAAGAGAACACACTGGTCATAGCAAACACCCTCTTCCAACAACACAAGAGAAGACTCTACACATGGACATCACCAAATGGTCAAGACCAAAATCAAATTGATTAGATTTTCTGCAGTAAAAGATGGAGAAGCTCTATACAGTCAGCAAAAACAAGACCAGGAGCTGACTGTGGCTCAGATCGTGAACTCCTTATTGCCAAATACAGACTTAAATTGAAGAAAGTAGGGAAAACCACTAGACCATGCAGGTATGACCTAAATCAAATTCCTTATGATTATACAGTGGAAGTGAGAAATAGATTTAAGGGACTAGATCTGATAGATAGAGTGCCTGATAAACTATGGATGGAGGTTCGTGACACTGTAGAGGAGACAGGGATCAAGACCATCCCCATGGAAAAGAAA
>NW_011495032.1:26319418-26324470 GCF_000754665.1 Bison bison bison | reverse complement strand
CAAGCTTCAGCAATACGTGAACCGTGAACTTCCAGATGTTCAAGCTGGTTTTAGAAAAGGCAGAGATCAAATTGCCAACATCTGCTGGATCATGGAAAAAGCAAGAGAGTTCCAGCAAAACATCTATTTCTGCTTTATTGACTATGCCAAAGCCTTTGACTGTGGGGATCACAAGAAACTGTGGGAAATTCTGAAAGAGATGGGAATACCAGACCACCTGACCTGCCTCTTGAGAAACCTGTATGCAGGTCAGGGAGCAACAGTTAAAACTGGACATGGAACAACAGACTGGTTCCAAATAAGAAAAGGAGTACGTCAAGGCTGTATATTGTCACCCTGCTTATTTAACTTATATGCAGAGTACATCATGAGAAATGCTGGGCTGGAAGAAGCACAAGCTGGAATCAAGATTGCTAGGAGAAATATCAATAACCTCAGATATGCAGATGACACCATCCTTATAGCAGAAAGTGTAAGAGGAACTAAAAAGCCTCTTGATGAAAGTGAAAGAGGAGAGTGAAAAAGTTGGCTTAAAGCTCAACATTCAGAAAACTAACGTTCATGGCATCTGGTCCCATCACTTCATGAGAAATAGATGGGGAAACAGGGGAAACAGTGTCAGACTTTATTTTGGGTGGCTGCAAAATCACTGCAGATGATGACTGAAGCCATGAAATTAAAAGGCACTTACTCCTTGGAAAGAAAGTTATGACCAACCTAGATAGCATATTCAAAAGCAGAGACATTACTTTGCCAATGAAGGTCCGTCTAGTCAAGGCTATGGTTTTTTCAGTGGTCACGTATGGATGTGGGAGTTGGACTGTGAAGAAAGCTGAGAGCCGAAGAATTGATGCTTTTGAACTGTGGTGTTGGAGAAGACTCTTGAGAGTCCCTTGGACTGCAAGGAGATCCAACCAGTCCATTCTGAAGGAGATCAGTCCTGGGTGTTCTTTGGAAGGAATGATGCTAAAGCTGAAACTCCAATATTTTGGCCACCTCATGCAAAGAGTTGACTCATTGGAAAAGACTCTGATCCTGAAGGGATTGGAGGCAGGAGGAGAAGGGGACAACAGAGGATGAGATGGCTATATGGCATCACCAACTTGACGGACATGAGTTTGGGTGAACTCTGGGAGTATGTGATAGTCAGGGAGGGCTGTCGTGCTGTGATTCATGGGGTCGCAAAGAGTCGGACACGACTGAGCGACTGAACTGAACTGAACTGAACCCACTCCCATATTCTTGCCTGGAGAATGAATCCCAGGGACAGAGGATCCTGGTGGGCTACAGTCCATGGGGTCACAAAGAGTCTCGGACACAACTGAGTAACTAACACACGTGTTCCCACCTTAATAGCTGTAGGCTCAGCAGGCAAGTGCCTGAACTTCTGAGTTCAACTTTCTCATCTGTAAAATGAAAATAATAATACTATCTGCCTCGTTAGTTTGTTCTGGTAATTAAATAAATTAACCCAAATAACCTATTTCCACCTATAATGTTTTATTTGCTCAATTTTAGCTGCCGCTGGGGTTTAAAGTTGCAGAAACAGCTCATGACTTCTCACCTATTCTCCACACTGCTTGGCTCAGCCTCCTATTTCAGTCAAATGGCCAACGGAAGGACCGGAGGTATCTGTATGACTTGCACGGTGACCCCGTGGTTAGCTGGTAAACACATCAAGCTGTCTGTGGTGACAGTGGTGAGGCTTTGTGACTCCAGCTTTCTCGGTGGGTTTTGTTTTGAAGATGCAGAGGTTGCTTAATTAGCTCTAAAAAGAACCACTTGAAACTTTCTCTTGCTTGACCTGTAAAATTCAGCCAAAACTAAAGCGATTCCCTTATTATGTGTGCTCCAAGCTGAATATAGAAAGAAGACAACTAAGGTGAAATTTGAGAAAAGAGGAGGGGTGTGAAGAAAGCTAAGTGCAGAATTTGATGTTATTTTCAAGTCCGAGGTGGAAAGTTTTCTTATATCATCTCGTGGGAAAAAGTCTTATATATTCTTATAGTATCTAGTGGGAAAAAGTCCCTTGAAGCTTCCCTCCCAATCAAACTCCATCCATAATGATAGAGGAGAAGGAAACAAAAATCAGTTTTCCCTTAAATAGTTTCCAAGTTGGCCATTCAGTTTGATATATTTAACTTCACATTGACAGAGTTTTCCCTAAATATGCCCAGAATTTAATGAAATAATACCAATTATTTAAGGACATCAATTATCCAAGCCAGATTCATTTTGATGTCCCATTTGTGCCTAAAATAGATAAAGTAGTGTGCAGGACAACCTGGAAAACCCACCTGTCTTCCCCAGAATGTTTAAGAGCATCATGAGCAATGCTTCTCTCTATGAAGCATAGTCCCTTCCAGTTGGCCAGAACTGGAAACCAGAAATGGTTAAAGTAACCTTAAAGGGATTGAAAACATCCAGAGAAGTTCTTGCGTATATGTGCTTAGTCGCTCAGTCCTATCCAACTCTGTGTGACCCCATAGACTGTAGTCCACCAGGCTCCTCTGTCCATGGGGATTCTCCAGGCAAGAATACCAGAGTGGGTTGCCATTCCCTTCTCTAGGGGATCTTCCCAACCCAGGGATCGACCCGATCTCCCGTATTGTGGGCGGATTCTTTACCGTCTGAGCCACGAGGGAAACCACCGGGGAAGGTCCTCTTTTGGAGATATCAGAGGATGCTGAAAGCACAAGATGCCTGATATAGCACCCTGATTGGTCAGCTGGCAGTACATGCCCCATCAGAGGTGGGCAGTGATTGGAGGATAAGGACAGCCAGAAGTTTGAAGGGAGATAAGAGAGGAAAATATGAGAGGGAGCAGAGAAAGGACTTGAGGGATAAGAAATAAAAAGAAAGGGGAAGGGAGACACAACAGTCAGAGGAAGAGAGAACTGAGAGAAGGAAAGCGATGTTTCTAGGGAAAGATTTTAACAAGGAAACATTTATTGAGAACAACCCATTCCACTTCTGCAGGCTTAACTGTCTTCTTAAAGGATTGGATACGGTAGCACCTCTGAAACGAAGCATTGATACCCAAATTACAAACCTTCTTGTAGTCATCATTTTATTTTTTGGTTTTGTTTTTGCTTTGGGTTTTTGTTTCTGCTTTCATTATTTCCCAGTGCCACTTGGACTGTAATTACCTTGACATTAATATTTTTACAAAATTTGCCCTTTTGTTTATATTTTTATTTAAAAGTTAAAGAAAGTTCGTACCGGTAATTAAATGGAAAGATAGTATTATTTGCCGTAAGTAAAAGGTGATGAGATAAATAAAATAGAAACAATGCATTAAATTCTAACTAGAGAGTGGGAGAGTTTGAGATAAGCGAATGTTAGGGAAGTGGTGAAGATATAAGGCTACTGAATGAGACTTTGTCCTTTGATGTAATCAAAAAGAATGAGAGAGAATGAAATGGGAAAAAATTATATTCTCACTTTGTGAGTCAATGTGATTTTATGTCATTGTTCAAGTTCTATCTGAACTCATTTTTTCTCATACTCTCCAAAACTAGTGGTATCCATCACACACTTTGAAAAGCTTACAAAATGCTGTTTTGTTATCTAGAAGGGACCTTGCTCTTTATAAATTGATACATTTTCTCCTCGAAGAGCCATCAGTATAACCAGACTTTAGTTAACTTTAGCCCCTCTTCTAGGAGTTAATCACCTCTGGGAGTTCTAAGAGTATATGATAGGAGGAAATCCAGATCAGAGCCGGGAGATGTACCACCCCAGAGAACCACTGTGAAGTAGCCACTGGGCACTGGATGACATCTCATCCCTGCAGCCACTCTTGCACTGTCCAATATGGCAGCCTCCAGACCACATGGTTACTGAGTACTTGAAAATTGCTAGTCCAAATGGACATGCACTATCAGTGTAAAATACACACCAAATTATTTTAAGACAGTAACCAAAAAAGTTAAAATCTCATTAAAATAATTCTAAAATGAATACATGTTGAAATAATAACTTTTTGGACGTATTAGGTTAAATAAAATATGTTACAATACTAAACTGACTTGTTTCTTTTTAATTTTTATATTATTATATTTTGAACCACTTTCAGACTTACAGAAAAGTTGCACAATTGTACAGTGTTCCCAAATATTCTTCACCTAGTTTCCTCTCAACTCAGTATCTTCTGTAACTACAGTACAATTATCAAAAGCAATAAATTAGTGTTGCCATAATACCATAAACTAAACTGAAAACTGTATTCAAATTTCACTTTTTTCCACTGATACCCTTTTTTTTGTTGTTGTCCCAGAATCCAACCCAAGATACAGCATTAAGTTTAGTTCCCTTAGGTCCTCCAGTCTAGGACAGTTCCCTGGTTCTTCTTGTCCAGATCCAGAATTTGAACACAGGGATTGAATTCCAGCACCTGGACTTAAAACTGCCACACTTATTAAAGCCACGTGTGTGCTTGCTAAAGTCACTTCAGTCATGTCCGACTCTTTGTGACCCTATGGACTGTAGCCTGCCAGGCTCCTCTGTCCATGGGATTTTCCACACATGAATACTATCCAGGGACCAAACTCAAGTCTCTTTTGTCTCCTGCATTGGCAGGCAGTTTCTTTACCACTACCACCACCTGGAGCCATGACATTAGTTAATTCATACTCCACAACTCAAGATTTACCAGTTGTAAACCCTCTGTTTTAACTTTTTCTCTGCACAACATAGAATGGGAGAATTGACATTTATTTAAGCTTTCATTATACATTTGAATCAGTTCTAATGAGGTGGATGAAACTGGAGCCTATTATACAGAGTGAAGTAAGCCAGAAGGAAAAACACCAATACAGTATACTAACGCATATATATGGAATTTAGAAAGATGATAACAATAACCCTGTGTACAAGACAGCAAAAGTGACGCTGATGTATGGAACAGTCTTATGGACTCTGTGGGAGAGGGAGAGGGTGGGAAGATTTGGGAGAATGGCATTGAAACATGTAAAATATCACGTATGAAACGAGATGCCAGTCCAGGTTCAATGCACAATACTGGATGCTTGGGGCTGGTGCACTGGGACG
>NW_011495032.1:26301818-26319318 GCF_000754665.1 Bison bison bison | reverse complement strand
GTGCACTGGGACGACCTGGAGGGATGGTATGGGGAGGGAGGAGGGAGGAGGGTTCAGGAGGGGGAGCACATGTATACCTGTGATGGATTCATTTTGATGTTTGGCAAAACTAATACAATTACGTAAAGTTTAAAAATAAAATTAAATTAAAAAAAAAATAAGCTTTCATACACTTTGCTACGAATTTAACACATATTATCTCATTAAATGCTCAGAGCAGTTCTATTTTACAAATAAGAAAACTGAGGCTCAAGAAAATAGCAACTGGCAGAGACTGGAGTCACATGTTTGACTACTATTTACCCATTATATTCACGTATGCTTCAACTGGCTCAACTGAATAAGGGTTTCATTTTATCACCTTTTTAATGTTTTAATAATTTTGAAAAATTGGTCCTCTACTATAAGGATTCTATCCATCCTCAGGTTTTATGATAATCGATAATGACCCAAATGTTCACAATGAATCTGCCTATAGTTTAATACAGAATCCATTGTGTTCATCAATACCCACTCCAGGGGCTGAATGGCAGAATATTCTTTAATAAAAGAGTAGAACTGATCACCACTTCCTGGGCTTGTGCTGCTTAAGTGGAGACAGGCAGAGTATGGGTCCAGATGGAATATTCCACAGATTCCTGAGACCAGAGCAGAGAGACGTAATTCTTTCTATTTGTTCAACTGGGTTGTCTTTCAAAAAGTTTAGTTAGGTGATTTTTAAATTCCTGAATAATTAAACATACTTGGATAAGTTGTAGGCGTGGCTGGTATTATTAGATATTAAAAAGACAATATTTCTAAGGGTGTTCTAATTTGACGTCCCATCTCAGAGGCATTTTCAATTCCAAAATACAGCCACTAGGAGGTGCTGATGGATCATACTTGACTCACAAAACCCACAATATAAATGCTTTCGTTCTTTTGCTGCAATCAAAGAAAAGAAAAAGCACAATTTCCATAGATATACAGTGCAATTCAGTGTAAGGGCAAGGGTTGTTTTGTTTTGTTTTTAACAGTTTGCAGTACAAGCCCATAGAGCAAACACAATGCAGGTAAATCCCAGCAAGAAGTGGTGGATTATCTTGATGCAGTGATACCTTCATTGGAATTGTTTTCTTAAAAGAATTTTTTATTTTCATTCAAGGAGATGATTGCTTGAAAACCTGTGCATTTTTTGTCACGATTTGCCTTGGAGAGGGGGTAGAGAGGAGGATAGAGGTGGTGCTTCCATACAGAGATTTGAGATTTGTCCTTGAAGGAATGTGACATCCCAGTGAAGGCAAGAAAACCAGCTGAAATTGCCATGCATCCCATCAGACTCGTCTTGGTCCTATTTCCACCCTCTCTAACTGTAAATGCATTTCATAGTACTTGCCTGAGCAGCATTAGATGTGTAACCCACAAAGCAAGATAACTTGAAACTAAATTCATATTCTCACATGCAGGGAAGAGAGAAAAGGAGAGGACAAAGGCTGAGAACAGAACATGACCCCACCACCCACGGGGGTATGTCATCTGGTTAAAGACACCCCTGAGGAGAAGTACTGGATAAAGGTCAGGTGGAGGAGGTGACAACACCTGTTCACGTACCTCAGGGAGAGGAGAAAGCTGAGCAGAAGTCAGTTCCTTGTGAAAGATTGACCGGTTTCCCAGACATCGTGGTCTCAAGAAATTGATCGCTGGAGTCAAAGGGAATTGAATTCCCGGTTTTGCTTTTTAAAATATCTTGTGTCATAAACAGTTTTTAGTATCCTAAACAGTTCAGTTTATATTTTTAGTGTATTAACAGTTTAAAAAAATTTAAATATAACTGTTTAGAATGTAAATAAATGGCTGCAGAGTTTTTAGAGAACCCTGCTTCTGACCTACGCTAACACAGCAATACTGCCTTTCCCTCCCTCCATAAATGGTTGTTCTTGATTGTTCCCTTTAACCACTGAAGATCCCCTGGAGAAGGGAATGGCATTCCACTCCAGTATTCTTGCCTGGAGAATTCCATGGACAGAGAGCCTGGTGGGCTACAGTTCGTGGGGTCGCAAAGAGTCGGACACGACTGAGTAACTAACACACACACATATACTTGGAGAGAAAGGGTTTCTCAGGTAGAACTAGTCCTAAAGAACCTGCCTGCCAATGCAGGAGACACGTCAGGAAGATCCCCTGGAGGAGCAAATGGCAACCCACTCCAGTATTCTTGCCTGAGGAATCCCATGGACAGAGGAGCCTGACAGACTACAGTCCATAGAGTCGTAAAGAGTCAGACACGACTGAAGCGACTTAGCACACACTTGAAGAGAATGGACAATCACAACACAGGCATGCCTCAACTCCCTGAGAGCATACATTCTGGAAGTTCATTGTCAGGCCATGTTTGGAACTGAGAAAAGTATGGAGAGTTAGAGTTCTTAGGATGCCAATCAGAGTACATGCAGTCCCTAGGCTAGGCTGTATCAGGAGCAGAGAGAAGCTACCTGCACTGAGCGCTTACTGTATACCACCACCAACAACCATACCTTACTTCCTTTTACTCTCAAAGTAACTTTGAGGTGGGTATTAAGATACTGTTTTGTAGATGATTGGGATTAGACAGTTTATAATAACCCCCATCAAAATCCCACAGTCAGTAAAGTCAGAGATAAACCAATTGACTTCAAAGCCTGTGCCCTTTCACTTAACACCCCTGTACCTATCACATGCTTTCCGCGTACCAGGCTCTCTTCCAAGTGCGTCACACATCATGTCATTTAAACCCACAATGGGTGTAACAGGTACTGTTGCTGTTATTTTCATTTTAAAGGTGAGGCAACTGAAGTACAGAGAGGCTAAGAAGAGGTAAAGTAGCTACAAGGTAACAGGGCCTGGATTCCAAGCCAGGCCATGGGGCTCCAGAACTCCTGCTGTGAAATAAACCACCACCTAGGGACCCTCAGGAAGTACTCAGGCACTGGCTGAGTTACAAATCCATGGGCCAGAGGCCATGACTGCCAAAAGGGAAAGAAAGGGGATTCTCTCCCCATGCTGGATTCTCTCCCCATACTGGGTAAGGTAACACTTGTTTAGAGTTTATTATTTGCCAGGCTCCATGTTCAGTGCTTTATATTTATGATATCATTTGGTTCTCATAGTAGTCCTGGGAGAAAAGGATAATTATTCTCATGTTTAGATGGGAATACTTGGGCAAGAAATGTTTCTTAACTTACCCAAGGACATGCGATTAATAATCAGCAGTTCAGTTCAGTCGCTCACTCGTGTTCAACTCTTTGCAACCCCATGGACTGCAGCACACCAGGCTTTCCTGTCCATCATCAACTCCCAGAGCTTGCTCACGTTCATGTCGATCCAGTCGGTGATGCCATCCAACCATTTCATTCCTCTGTCGTCCCCTTCTCCTTCTGCCCTCAATCTTTCCCAGCATCAGGGTCTTTCAACATCAGGTGGCCAAAGTATTGGAGTTTCAGCTTCAGCATCAGTCCTTCCAATGAATATTCAGGACTGATTTCCTTTAGGATGGACTACTACTGCTACTGCTGCTAAGTCACTTCAGTCGTGTCTGACTCTGTGCGACCCCACAGACGGCAGCCCACCAGGCTCCCCCGTCCCTGGGATTCTCCAGGCAAGAACACCGGAGTGGGCTGCCATTTCCTTCTCCAATGCATGCAAGTGAAAAGTGAAAGTGAAGATGCTCAGTCGTATCCGACCCTCAGCAACCCCATGGACTGCAGCCTTCCAGGCTCCTCCATCCATAGGATTTTCCAGGCAAGAGTACTGGAGTGGGTTGGATCTTATTGCACTCCAAGGGACTTTCAAGAGTCTTCTCCAACACCACAGTTCAAAAGCATCAATTTTTTAGCGCTCAGCTTTCCTTATAGTCCAACTCTCACATCCATACATGACCACTGGAAAAACTATAGCTTTGACTAGACGGACCTTTGTCGGCAAAGTAATGTCTCTGCTTTTTAATATGCTTTCTAGGTTGGTCATAGCTTTTCTTCTAATAAATAGCAGAGGCAAGACTAAAAATGTAACTTGGAGGGATTTCCATGAAGTATTGTTGAATAAGAAAAGCCAAATCCAAAAAAGTACACACAATGTACATATGTAAAGAATTATTAATATCAACATGGAGAAAATATAGGAGGAAGCATCTTAGGCTGTTAATCTGGGTTATAGGAGAAGGTGTGATAAGGATGTAAAAAGTATATACATCATACATTTTTCCTATATGTGAAAATTGTGCATGTGTGTTTATGTACATATAATTATACAATTTATATAAAAGTTATAATAAATATAAATAAAGTTAAATAACAACACATATTTGATGAAACTCAATATCCATTTTTAATTAAAGGTCTTAGAACACTTTATTGTTAAGGATGTATCTTTCTAACATGGAAATGTTAACAGAAGTCCAAGTAAACATTATATTTAGGTTTAAAATTCTGGATGTATCGAGTCAGGAAAAAGCCTAGTAATCCAATTATTATTCTCTATTATTCAACATTGTTTTAGAAGTTCTAGTTCATGCAATAAGAAAAATAATTAAGAAGGCAAAAGCATTATAATGGAAGACACAAAATGATATATGCAAATGATTCTGTTATAAAAGAAAACAATATATATACATCAACAGAGTACTGCCTTCTCACAACATAAGGCCAATCCTAGATGCCACTTTTCAAGTGACAAAAATTAACATTGGTGCCATTTTATCTCCTTTACTACTTATCACTTACTAGTTTCTACTCCTCCAAATCTTGGTGCCATTATGTTTCTCTAAGTCTTAAAATTACCCACTTCTTCCTCTCCTCCTTAGTAGAAGAAAGCCTCCCTATACACACACACACAAACTAATCCATACTTAAATGAGAATGACCACTAAAATTCCATTGTGTTGCCTTTGCTCCTTTGTCAAAGACCAGTTAACTATATTTATGTGGGCCTATTTCTGGGTTTTCTGTTCTGTTCCACTGATCTATTTGTGTATTATTTCACTGACACCACAGTGTTTTGATTACAGTAGCCTTATAATGTCTTTAAATCAGGTCATCTTGATCTTCCAACTCTGTTCTTTAATGTTCAGTTGGCTATTATAGGTCTTTAGACTCCCCACATAGATTTTCAAATCAGTTTGTCTCATCCACAAAATAACTTTCTCAGATGCTGATTGGAATTGCATTGAATCTATATATCAAATTGGGAAGAACTGGTATCTTTTTTTAAATTGAAGTATAGTTGCTGTACTATATTATGTAAGTTACAGGTATACAACATAATGATTCACAATTTTTAAAGATTATACTCCATTCATAGCTGTTATAAAATATTGGCTATATTGAAGAACTCATATCTTGACAATATTGAGTCTTTCTATATATGAATATGAAATACCTCTTCATTTATTTTGTTCTTCTTTGGTGTTTTCATCATATAGTTTTGTAGTTTTCATCATATAGATCTCACACATATTTTATTAGTTCTATATTACATATTTCATTTCTGGAGGTACTAACTTAAGTATTAATGTGTTCCTCTGCAATATGAATTTTTCCAGTACTTCTCATTATTTTCTCCCGTTAGGTGGGACAGGATGGTGGAGAGGGGGGAGGTTTGGGACTACATGGAAGGCCAGAGCAGACTGAGGTTGGGTATTTCTTTTCCCTCAGGTAGCTTATGTTGTGATAAATTTCCAGTAGCTTAGGCTCTAGTAAAATACTTTCTTCTGAGAACAGAAGAATAGGATGCTCTTGCATATTTCAAAATGATTCCTTTTCCTCTTGTTCTGGAAGCACAAGAAGATTTTTCTCCAGGTTTAACTGTGAGACCTGGTAGATCTTCTGGAAGTAAAACTCAGTGAAGGCCCAGCACAGCCAATTTTCTTTTTAAGTCTTTCCGAGATTTCTCTCATCATGTTTGAACGTTTCTCTTCACAGTTTAGTTTCTCAGAGCAGAGATCCTGAGGAAGACAGTCTGATGTTATTCAAAGAACAACAGGTAGGAATCAGGAAATCTGTCTTCTAGTCCTAATTACATTACCTTGAGCAAGATGGTTAACTTTTGTGGATCTTTACTCCTATCATCACATAAATAGAGAGTTGGAAACAGCTTTTAGTTCAACAAGAACAAAAGAGAGTGTCATTCAGAACAAAAGAACCATTGCTATGATTTATAGTCCAATATTGCAATATTGTAAAAATACATAACTTTTTAAAAAGTGATAACTTATTTTACTAAACTGAAGACAAGGAAAAAGAACACTCTAGACTCTCCAAAACTTTTGTAGGCTTTCCTGCAGAAGACTGACCAGCTTTTATCATCATGAATAAGATAATCATAAAATAATTGAAATCAATAGAACATTAAAAATGATGTCGTTCAGACTATGGTTCTGTTCTTTTTCATTTCTTTTTTGGTCAAAGTACATTTTTTAAAGCCCATGGGTCATTGACTATTTATAGAACTTACTTAAAGAACTTCAAAAGTTCAAGCATACACACAGTGCGGTAAGAATCATGTACGAATTTTGGGGAGGTCTTCAAAATGTTTTGCAATCAAATAGTCTGCATGCTTCTCTGGAGGTTACTAGGTTCAGCATGCCTCTGAAACTTGGGCAGATGTGAAATGAGCTGGATAAAAACTCCAAGCTGGATCTCAGTAGCTGTTCCAAAGCTAATAACAGCTCCATTTCAAGAATTCCTTCTTGCTGCTCAACCAAATGCTCAGCAAATTTAACTCAGTCTTTCCCATTTTAACTACTAAAAATATTTAAGGCTCATGCCCTTCACATCACAACTTCTCTGTTTCTGAGGAAGGATGATGTTAAGACTCAAAGCAATCTCAAATCCTTCAAGCATTTTCTAGTTCTTCCCCACCTCAGCATTTTTCTAGTTCATAAGAGACAAAAAAGTTGAGAGGATAAGCTTACTAGATCAATTAAAAATAGGGAGAGAAAGAGATGGGATTCGAAAAGAGCAGACATGCAGTTAACATGAAGCCAGCTTGCTTGCTTGTGCTCGTGCTCATTCGTGTCTGACTCTTGGCAACTCCATGGACTGTAGCCCGCCAGGCTCCTCTGTCCATGGGATTCTCCAGGAAGAATACTGGAGTGGGTTGCCATTTCCTCCTCCCAGGGATCAAACCTGCGTCCCCTGTGACTCTTGCATTGAAAGGCAGATTCTTTACCACTGAGCTACCTGGGAAGCCTGATGTGAAGTCAGAACCCTAAAAACCTAGGACAAAAAATAAAACTGGCAATGTACTTCCACCTGATTTTCCCAGATTCTCAAATTTCACAAAGTAAATTTTCAAAATAAAAAGGGAAGGACCTTGTTTGCTTTTCACCTTTTCAAGTCATGGCATTTAGTAAATAAAATTTGAAAAACAATAAAGTTCCTAGTATAAACTAACATGACAAATTCATTGAAAGGACATACCTAAAACCAAAAAAGCTGGGAAGTAAACAGTCTTCAGATAATGACAATTCTTTGAATGGAATCAAAAGTGTACTATATCAATCACATTTTTCTCATTTTACTACAGACAAGTGAAAGTTTATCAAAGAAAAATACTCCTCCTACTAGGTCTGGCATCTGAAAACCTCCCAACTTCTCCATCATGAGAATGAAATTAAAAAGAAGAGCCCAAGATGCAGCAGGCAGGGGATGGTTTCACAGTGCTGCCGAGGGAACATCTGGCATGTGAAACTATACAGAGTTCTTAGTTTGAACCCCCATCAGAAAGTGATTGTATTATCCAAAAGAAGCAAACCACTAACCTTCACCATGCTTAAGATACAACTGTTGATCTTGCATCCTGCAACCTTGCTGACTTTGTGTATTAGTGCTGAAAGTTTTTTGGTGAACTATTTAGGTTGTTCTATGTATATGATCATTTCATACACAAATGAGAGAGTTGTATTTCTTGTTTTCCAACCTGGGGGGTTCTATTTCTTTTTTGTGCTTAATTTCCCTAGCTAAAACCTCCACTACAGTGTTGATTATAAGTGGTAAAAAGAGACAGCCCTGTCTTATTCCCCTTCTCAGAGGAAAAGCTTTCAGTTTTTCACTAGTAAGTATGATGTTAGCTGGGCTTCCCTGGTGGCTCAGAGGTAAAGAATCTGCCTTCAGGAGACATAGGAGAGCAGGTTCAATCCCTGGGTCAGGAGGACCCCTGGAGGAGGGAATGGCAACCCACTCCAGTATTCTTGCCTGGAGAATCCCATGGACAGAGGAGCCTGGCAGGCTACAGTCCATAGCGTTGCAAAAAATCAGACACTCACACAGAGAGATGCTAGTCAAAAAAGGACAAACTTCTAGTTATAAGATAAATAAATTCTGAGTTTCTAATATACAGTAGGGTGTTTATAGTTAATAATACTGTATTATAATACTTGAAAGATGCTAAGAGAACAGATCTTAAACACTCTTACCACAAAAAAAGAAATGGTGATTATACAACATGATGGTGGTAGATGCCAGATACAAGCTTATTTTCAGAAAATAAGATTCTTACACAATTGATAGATGCAAGATACAAGCTAGACAAGATACATTGTAGCACAAAAATGACCAGCATGACCTGATAGCTAATTCTTAAGGGGCAAAACTTAAGTTTAATATTAAATTATTCACTGATCATAATTATGATTGAGCTAACTGTACAGGAAAATAGCATTTATAAAGTTTCAGTCCATAACCACAGTTTGCTGCTGCTGCTAAGTCGCTTCAGTCATGTCCAACTCTGTGCGACCCCATAGATGGCAGCCCACCAGGCTCCCCAGTCCCTGGGATTCTCCAGGCAAGAATACTGGAGTGGGTTGCCATTTCCTTCTCCAGTGCATGAAAGTGAAAAGTTAAAGAAGTCGCTCAGTTGTGTCCAACTCCTAGAGACCCCATGGACTGCAGCCTACCAGGCTCCTCCATCCATGGGATTTTCCAGGCAAGAGTACTGGAGTGGGGTGCCATTGCCTTCTCCTAACCACAGTATAGTTGTTTTCAATTAATCTTTGTGGCAGACATTGCTAATTGTCCCCCAGTATCCTGTCCTTTTTTCTTTTTTCATAATAGAAAATTTTAGCTGGATACATAACTCCACCACCAAAGCTGACATCTTTCAGCCACCTTTTCACCTAGATGTATCATGTGACCAGGTTTTAACCAAAAGGAAACGAGAGAAAGTGATGTGCAATTTATAGGTCATACCCTTGAAAATACAGGGACGTCTTCTTCCCCCTTCCTTATTCCTGTTCACTGTAATGTAAAAGTCATGGTGGAAGTTAGAGAATCCTTCACAGATCACAATATGGAAGTCATGAGTTGAGCACAACAGAGAATCCCCACCATCCCTTGGTCTTCTTGAATTGTTCCATTCAGAGCATTAAGTAAGAGAGAAATGAATTTCCATCTTATTTGACCCACTGCTATTTTGGCCTTTGTTACAGAAGCCAAATTAGTATCCTAAGTCATACAATCTTTGCCTAAAATTTCAGGTTTAAAATAAAAAACCTCAAGATATTGCTAGACATATTTTTATCTAACTGGCTGCAGCTTTCAATTTTAATCACAATTTTGGTATTACAAAATAAATGAACAAAAAGACCAGATAAATAATATCCTTTACAGAACATTATCTTAATAGGGCTTCTCCTCAAGCCATTTGTTTCTTTCTTTTCACTCTCTCTTGAACACAATTCAGTTAAGTTCTTTCTCCTTCTCCTCCACCAAAATCACTTGGTGAGCGATTGGGATCAACAATGACCTCCACATAATGAAATTCTATGCTTAATTCTCAGCATCAGAATATCAGTACATATTTCCCTCTTTGAAAGACTTCACTGAGTTTACAGAACAGCTCACTCCCCTGGACTTCCCCCAACCTCACCAGCTGCTCTGTGTCAGTCTCATCTTCATTGCTCTTCAGTTCAGTTCAGTCACTCAGTTGTGTCCGACTCTGCGGCCGCATGAATCACAGCATGCCAGGCCTCCCTATCCATCACCAACTCCCGGAGTTCACTCAGACTCACGTCCATTGAATCAGTGATGCCATCCAGCCATCTCATCCTCTGTCGTCCCCTTCTCCTCCTGCCCCCAATCCCTCCCAGCATCAGAGTCTTTTCCAATGAGTCAAGTCTTCCCATGAGATGGCCAAAGTACTGGAGTTTCAGCTTTAGCATCATTCCTTCCAAAGAAATCCCAGGGCTGATCTCCTTCAGAATGGACTGGTTGGATCTCCTTGCAGTCCAAGGGACTCTCAAGAGTCTTCTCCAACACCACAGTTCAAAAGCATCAATTCTTTGGCGCTCAGCTCTCTTCACAGTCCAACCCTCACCTCATATTATTAGAGTGCTCCTCAGTCCTCAGAAATCTTTTCTATCTGCATTCACTTCCTTGGTGATCTTATCTAATCTCATAACTTTGTTGTTGTTCAGTAATTAAGTCATGTCTGACTCTTTGTAACCCCATGAACTGTAGCACACCAGGCTTCCCTGTCCTTCACTATCTCCTGGAGTTTGCTCAAACTCATGTCTGTTGAGTCAGTGATACCATCCAATCATGTCATCTTCTGTCATCCCCTTCTCCACTTGCCCTCAGTCTTTCCCAGCATCAGGGTCTTTTCCAATGAGTCAATTCTTTGCATCAGGTGGCCAAAGGACTGGAGCTTCAGCTTTAGTCCTTCCAATGACTATTCAGGGTTGATTTCCTTTAGAATGGACTAGTTTGATCTCTTTGTAGTTCAAGGGACTCTCAAGAGTCCTCCAACACCACAGTTGAAAAGCATCAATCCTTCAGTCCTCAGCCATCTTTATAGTCCAACTCTCACATCCATACATGACTACTGGAAAAACCACAGCTTTCACTATATGGACCTTTGCAGGCAAAATTATGTCTCTGCTCTTTAATACACTGTCTAGGTTTGTCATAGCTATTCTTCCAAGGAGCAAGTGTCTTTTAATTTCATGGCTGCAGTCACCATCCATAGTGATTTTGAAGCCCAAGAAAATGAAATTCCAGAGTTTCCACCTTTTCCCCATCTATTTGCCATGAAGTGATAGGACCAGATGCCATGATCTTAGCTTTTTGAATGCTGAGTTTTAAACCATCTTTTTCACTCTCCTCTTTCACCTTAATCAAGAGGCTCTTTAGATCCACTTCACTTTCTGCCATTAAAGTGGTATCATCTGCATATCTGAGGTTGTTTATATTTCACCTGGCAATCTTGATTCCAGCTAGTGCTTCACCCAGCCCAATAGTTCATGTGACGTACTCTGCATATAAGTTAAATAAGCGGGATGGCAATATACAACCTTGACATACTCCTTTGCCAGTTTTGAACCAGTTCCATGTCCTGTTCTAACTGTTGCTCCTTGACCTGCATACAGGTTTCTCAGGAGGCAGGTAATGTGATGTGGTAGTCCTGTTTCATTAAGTATATTCCACAGTTTGTTGTGATCCACACAGTCAAAGTTAAACTTATAACTTTAAAACCATATAGATATTGCAACTCCTAAACTCTCTTTCCAGCCTATAAGCCCTACGATGTCAGGAATTCTTGTCTGCTTCTTTCCTGGTGCCTCTTCAGAGCCTAGAACTGGACCAGGCTCATATCAGTGCACCAAATACATAGTTGTTGAGTGAATAAATAAATAACTGGAAGCTTCTTTGCTTTATCAAAGATCTCTTTAAAGCACTTACATTTATTTTCACATTGAAAGTCTTAGCAGAGGGCCAAGAAAACCCTACCCTAACTCATCATACTGAGCATATGCAGAATAAAGTTCAACTATGAACTTTCTGGTGGCACAGCCAGGCTCTTTCACCCTCACTGTTCTTGGCCAGCTATATAGAGGTTGTAATGACAGTGTCCTCAGTTGGCCTTAAGAATTTATAGCACTGCAGAACATGAGCTGATATGACAAAGTCAATAATAGGCTTAAAGAAAATGAGTGCTCATTAGTATTCAGCTCTTCATGTCTGTGAATGCTAGTCCCCAGTACAAACTCTTCTAGGGTCATAAACAATGCTCAAAGACCAGCACTTTCAAATGGTGCTTACAGGGTTCTCTTGGCTTCTGTGTATATTTAACAACCAATTACACTCAGTGGGATTCTTGGGCAATCAGAAAAGAGCACCCATGTCTAATTAGAAATATCAGTTATATACAGGCTCACTTAGTCCCAATATGACCTGTGTTTATCCAAAACTGAATTAGGAATTGCAATTAGCTTTCTCTTAAAAAAATCATCCTATCGGTGTTGCTGTTGTTCAATTCCTAAGTTGTGTCCAACTCTTTGTGACCCCATGAACTGCAGCATGCAAGGTTTCCCTGTCCTTCACCATCTCCTGGAGTTTGTTCAAACTCATGTTCACTGAGTTGGTAATGCCATCCAACCATCTCACCCCCCTATTGCCTCCTTCTCTTCCTGCCTTCTATCTTTCCCAGCATCAGGGTCTTTTCCAATGAGTCATTTCTTCACATCAGGCGGCCAAAGTATTGGAGCTTGAGCCTCAGCACCAGTCCTTCCAATGAATATTCTAGGTTGATTTCCTTTCAGATTGACTGATTTGATCTCCTTGCTGTCCAAGGGACGCTCAAGAGTCTTCTCCAGCACCATAATTTGAAAGCATCAATTCTGTACATGTTTAACTTCCTGGATGTTTGTTGAATGTCCTCCAAGTGAGCATCTCAAGGTGGGTGTCTCTATGTATGTCTTTCTGTGTGTGAGTATGTATCTGAGACTACATGTCTGTCTATGGTCTGAAAATACTCTGTGCAGATCTCAGGAGGAAGAAGAAGAGCTGACTATTACCTGAAAATCAGTTGCTAAACAGAACATTCAGGAGAGAAAATACTTTCCATCTAGGAACCTAGATGGGCTTCCCTGATAGCTCATTTGGTAAAGAATCTGCCTGTAATGCAGGAGACCCTGGTTTGATTCCTGGGTTGGGAAAATCTCCTGGAGAAGGCATAGGCTACCCACTTCAGTATTCTGGCCCAGAGAATTCCATGGACTGTATAGTCCAGGGGTTGTAAAGAGTCAGACATGACTGAGTGACTTTCACTTAATTTCACTTCAAGAACCTAGATTGGAACCTAAATTCTCTTCAGAGAATTGAGCAAACGTTTATTATAAGAGCTAGGTAGTAAATATTTTAGGGGTTCAGCTACATAAATGTCTGTCACATAGTCTTTGGTTTTTGGTTTTGTTTTTTAAAACTCTTTACAAATGTAAAAACCTTTTTTTAGGTCATGCGTCATTCAAACATAGGCTGCAGGCTGGATTTGACTCATAGACTATAGTTTGCCAGCTCCTGTCTAGCCTGTCATAATAGCTTCATTCCCCTTGCCAGTCACTGCTTTAGAAGAGGACGTGTGACCCAATTCTAGCCAATGAGATATATGGGAAAATCTGTTGAAGACTCTGGAGAGATGCCTCCCCATCTCTCTGGCCCCCCAGAAACTACTGCAGCCTTTTTGCCATGTGGATCGACACAAAGAGGGAGCAGAGCCAGAAGGGTCACAGGGAAGTGAAACCAGACCCTTAATTACACCCTGCCTAAAGCCCATCCTGCCTCTGGACTTCTTGCTACGCACGATAATGACTTCCATCACCACTGAGCTCATCTGAATGAGTATTTTCAGCTACTATAACCCAAAGTCCAAATTCTAATTGATCCAGATGGTAATGCAGATGATAGGAGGGAAAAGAATAGTTGGGAATATAAGATGGCAGAAGATGTTTTCTCAGTTCCCTGAATACCCTGTCCTTCCCTTGATCCTCTTCAACTCCCTCTCTGATTTCAAATATAAAGATGTCTGAATGAGTATTAAGAACTATTTCAGTTTTAAAAACCCTAGGATTTTAGAGAAAAAAGAGACATTAGGGATAATCTACCATAACTCCTTCATTCAGTGGATGAGAACATGGAGCTCAGAGAGAAGGAATTTGTCCCTAATTACACAGCTACTTGGCGGTAGGGATGGAATTAGACATGGGTCTCAAAACCAGGTCTACATACTGAAACAAGTAACCCAAAGTCTACACACCAGGATACAGGGTCTCCCAACGGTGCTTATCATGAAAACCTAGAAATCAAGATTTCCCTTTGAACATAAAGAAATTTTGTTCTATCCAGGCATATAATCATTATATCTGTGTATTAGTCAGTGTTCTTCAGATAAATATAAGCAATAGGCTGAGATAGAAAGATTCTGAGGCTGAAGCTCCAATCCTTTGGCCACCTGATGTATAGCCAATTCATTAGAAAAGACCCTGATGCTGGGAAAGACTGAAGGCAGGAGGAGAAGGGGATGACAGAGGATGAGATGGTTGGATGGCATCACCGACTCGATGGACATGAGTTTGAGCAAGCTCTGGGAGCTGATGAAGGACAGGGAAGCCTGGCATGCTGGAACCCATGGAGTCACAAAGGATCAGACATGACTGAGCGACTAAACAACAACAATAGCACGGAGGCTGACAAGTCCCAAGGTCTGCCATCAGCAAGCTGTAGATGCATAAGAGTCAGTGTGTGATTCCAGCCCAAATATGGGCAGGCTCGAGACCCAGGAAGAACCAGTATTTCATTTCGAGTCTGAAGGTGGGAAAAAAGCCAACAATTGAGTTCAAAGACAATTAAGCAGAAGTAGTTACTTCTTCTTCATGTGAGGGTCAGCCTTTTATTCAAGTCTTCAATTGATTGAATGAGGCCCATCCACATTAGAGAGGGAAATATGCTTTACTCAGATTACCAATTTCTTTTTTTTTTTTTCCTCTTTCTCTTCTTTTTTCTTTTTTTTTCAGCCAAATCACATGGCATGTGAGATCTTAGTTCCCAAACCAGGGATTGAACCCCTGCTTCCTACATTGGAAGTGCAGAGTCTTAACCACTGGACCACCAGCGAAGTCCTGAGCCTACTAATTTAAAAGTTAGTTACTCCCAGAAACACCCTCACATACACCCAGAGTAATGTTTGACCAAATAACTGAGCACAGCAAGGCCCAGTCAAATTGACACAAAATTAACCATCACGATCTGTAAGCACTGGATTTCTGGGTCTGGGTAAAAGGGAGGCAGAGTTGTACATACAGACCCCAACACATCTATCTTTGACAAGTCCCTGGCTTCGAAGCCGTGGAGAACTGTGGTGCCAGGAGAAGAAGAGGTACCAAGGCCTCCTGTCTGAGCCCATTCTTTTGGATTTGCAGCAAAGAGTGGATAAACTATAGCTAAAATAACCCTATGTACACTAGAATTTGAAATGTCAATCCTGACATTTAAGAATAAAGTGGAAAAAAGAATAAAAGGTATGAGTATCTTAGAGAAATTTACTCAAATAGAGGGGATTTTGGAAAGGCAGAGAGTTTTATAAGAATAGCTTTGTCTCTGTGGTTTTTCTAGAAAGCCAGGGGTCCCCCAGTTTTGATAAGAAGATCCATTTATCATTCTTTCAGTCTTGTGCTCATGAGTGCAGTGTTGCAGGGAGGGAAAAAAGCCATAATAGAAAACACAGTAGAGGAAGGGGCTCTCCCTTACTGATTGGAATTTTGGTCAACTACAGAGCTCTCTGTAGTTGTTAATATAAAGATCTTGGGGCCCCATTAAGAAAAGATTAAAAGCTTCTGATTGGGGTTAATTAGCATTGACACCTAACACCCTGTAAATGTTCAAAAATCAAAATAACAGGAAGAAAAAATAAGAAGGCGCTCTATAGAAGCCACGTAGAGTAATAAGTTTACAAAAAATTGGAAGCAATGTCAGCAGTTTCTAATGGGAAGTGAAAGACAGATGAAGAACTTAACTATTTAAAGAAATCAAGAGAGGCCCCATGAAAATGAAGATTCTATTCATGGCCTTCAGTAAAATTTCCTCTGAACCTTTTGAGTGATGAAAAGGAATTATTTTTAGGTAAAGTACATTTGCAGTTTCATTGCTTGGGCTGCATATTTGGTGGGTTTTCAGGTCATCAAATAGATTACACAGCATAGAGAGTCCAGAGGCAGGAAGGAGACTTGGCCATTGTTGAAGGATGTAATGCTATGGCTTGTGCCACAACTGGTGTTCGGGAGAACACCCAGTAAGACCACAAGTGCCACACAGCTGACAGCAATATCCTGTTTTTAAAAAATTAAAGAGAGGTTGGTTAATTACCATACTTTGGAGATCAAATCTGGTTACATCCTTCTAGACTGACAATCTTCTTCCTACCGAAATAAATGCACCTGGAAACTTCCCCAAAATGTGCTTGTAACCCTATCCCACCTGAAAATTTATCTCTTCATCTTCTAAGGGTATTTGATTTTCAAGGCCCTAGAAACGGCCTCTTTTTTCCCTGACCTCCTTCAGAACCATGGCAAAGGGTCAAAGATTGGAAGCAGCATATCTGGAACAGGGCTAGAAATGAAATGATCCTGAATATTCATTAGAAGGACTGAAGTTGAAGCTCCAATACTTTGGCCACCTGATGCGAAAAGCTGAGTCATTGGAAAAGACCCTGATGCTGGGAAAGATTGAGGGCAAGAGAAGAAAGGCGACAGAGGATGAGATGGTTGGATGGCATCACTAACTCAATGGACATGAGTCTGAGCAAACTCTAGGACACAGTGAAGGGCAGGCTCCCCTGGCATGCTGCAGTCCATGGGGCAGCAAAGAGCCAAGCACAACATAGTGATGGAACAACAACAATACATTAAATGAAAGAGACAGAAGTAAAAATGTCCAGTGTCTGCTCACTGTCCAGGAACGGAGTTATTATCAGCTGAGCAGAGTTAGCCTCTAAAGATTCCCTCCTCCGGAGCAATCTCACCAACACCTTGACTGGCACATTCCTCCTGAACCCACAGGAGTGGGCCACAGGCCCTAAGTAAAGAGAAGAGAATGGTGGGAGGCAACACAGAAGAAATCGTGGCTGATGGTTTTTAATCCAGATTGTTCCATTAAAATAGACATACTATATATTTAACCTCAAGGAATAAGGAGGTTTTTTTTCCCTTTCTTTTTTTCAACAAGAATTAAATGCTGTGGTGTTTGGAGACATAATTGTATAAATTGTGAGGAAAGAAAAAATCTCTTGTTGTGTTCAAACTGCTTAAAATACTTTAAACTATGAACAAGGCCAAAGACATTACTACATGGAAACCTCAGACACAAAAAAAGTGAGACACAAAGAAATGAATCAAACTATGAAGCAGTAAGTTCGAGACCTGATTTGGAGGTAAGGTTGGCCTTCTGACTCCAGAGGATTCATCCCTTCCAGTTACCATGTCTTCAGAATTGAGACAGGGGACAGGAGTGGGAGAAAAGAATATAGGACACTTAAAGAGACACTTGTTTCTTTTCTTTTATTCCTACAGTTTTTTAAATCTCCTAGACACTAAGAAAGTGCCATTTTGGAAGATAATGTGCACATTTGTAAGCAATCTTGTGCTAATGATATCCTACATTTTTTTTTAAACCCTTAAAATAGCTGCTGATCTATCAAGCTTTCCCCCCCCCCCCCAAAG
>NW_011495032.1:26261781-26301718 GCF_000754665.1 Bison bison bison | reverse complement strand
CCCCCCAAGATAAAAAGTACAGAGAAAATAAAGTCATAGTCCTCTTTGTTTTGCTAAAAAAGTGTTGGCCCCAAATCCCCGGGTTTTCACGGTAGCCTGGGAGAGACGGTCTGACGAGGAAAGATTCATAGAGGAGGCTGAGTCCGTAGCCCTTTGCAGGAAGGGTGTTATGTACTGTCCCTGCCTTGGACTGTCTATGTCCAGGATGTTCGGTTCCTGAGTCCACGCCAGTTCTGAAAGGGACAAGAGGAGGTGTCTGATTCTTGAGCAGCGAAGTTCAGATGACGGGTGACTGTATGGGGTTTTCTCTCAGAAGGGCAAACTAATGGTAATCAACAAGGGTGGCCAAGAGGATCTCGAGTCATAGGGTATTTGAAGGGATATGGGCAAAGACTGTTCAGGAAAAGGAAATCGAAGGTGGTTAAGTCCCTGTGTCCACATGAAACGGAGATGCGCACTTCCCACAGTCAACGTCCTCATGTCTCATGGTTCGGAACACAAAGCATTCTGGCCAGTAGGGAGAATATAACCATTGCTCTCGGGCTTCTCCTCTTGGCAGATCACTCTCATTTTAGGGAACTTGCTTATACCAGAAAGATGGAGGCTTTCTGACCACATTCTTCAGAAATGGTTGCAAGAAGGGTGGATCACATCCTCAGCTAAGCTGGAGTCCTGAGCAGAAAAGAGGTGTCCTCTGGAGAGAAGAGACCAGAATGCAATATAAGAGTCCCCATCCTCAGTGACTCAGAGTAAAGACACAGGGGCTCAAAGGCTCACTTGGCTCCAAAGTGACTCACCGTGCCCATCCCCATTCTTGCTAAGTAATCTTCAAGCTCCTGAGTCTTCCTGATTCATAATCATCACCATTTCCCTGGCCAATATGCTTGCTTTCTTTGCCTGGATTTCCTCTGACTTCTAAGTGTTCATTCCTTCATTCTTAGCATCCCTTTCAGGATGACTCCTATTTATAAAGCCTATTAAACCAGAACTTAGGCTTCCTTGGTGGCTCAGAGGATAAAGCGTCTGTCTACAATGCAGGAGACCCGGGTTCGATCCCTGGGTTGGGAAGATCCCCTGGAGAAGGAAATGGCAACTCACTCCAGTATTCTTGCCTGGAGAATCCCATGGACAGAGGAGCCTGGCAGGTTACAGTCCACGGGGTCACAAAGAGTCAGACATGACTGAGCGACTTCACCCACCCACCCACATTAAACCAGAACAGTGGTGCTCCCACTTGATCCCATCACATCACAACAGACCTCTGGAAGAATTCTTTATGTTCAGAGTTTCTGGTGCCATGAAATGAGATTATTGTCTTCCTCAGACATCCAAGTTCACATTTGAAAATGAATTCCTTTAAGAGAAATTCTGGAAATAGGAGGGAAAAGCACAGAAGTATTTCCCTGCCCTAGCTCTAGTCCATCGGAGAAGGCGATGGCACCCCACTCCAGTACTCTTGCCTGGCAAATCCCACGGATGGAGGAGCCTGGTAGGCTGCAGTCCATGGGGTCGCTACGAGTCGGACGCGACTGAGCGACTTCACTTTCATGCATTGGAGAAGGAAATGGCAACCCACTCCAGTGTTCTTGCCTGGAGAATCCCAGGGATGGGGGAGCCTGGTGGGCTGCCATCGATGGGGTTGCACAGAGTCGGACACAACTGAAGCGACTTAGCAGCAGCAGCAGCTCTAGTCCATAATTGGCCATGATAAGTAACACTCAGTTGTATACAGTGACTTGTTCTGATTGATCTTCTTGTGGTTCGCAACCCTGGCTACACATTAAAATCACCTGGGGGGAGTTTTTAATCAACAAATGCCAGTGTCCCAGCCCTTGTGGTTCTGATTCAGATGGTCTGAGTTGGAACCCAGGCAACAGTAGTTTTTGATTCTTTGTAGAGTATTTTTAATTTCAGTAATTGTGTTGTTTGTCTCTGTATGTTTATTCTTTAATTCTTCTAGGCCTTTGTTATTCTCACATCTTCTCCATTTTGTTTTCGAGGTTTTTGATCATCTTTACTATCATTATTCTGTATTCTTTTTCAGGTAGTTTACCTCTTTCCTCTTCATTTATTGGACTTCTGTGTTTCTAGTTTGTTCCTTCATTTGTATAGTATTTCTCCGCCTTTTCACTATTGTTTTTAACCTATTGTGTTTGAGGTCTCTTTTTCCCAGGCTTCAGGGTTGAATTCCTTCTTCTTTTTGGCTTCTGCCCTCCTAAGGTTGGTCCAGTGGCTTATGTAATCTTCTTATAGGGTGAGATTTGTGCTGAGTTTTTGTTTGTTTGTTTGTTTTTCTGAGAAAACATGAAAAGAGGATGATTCTCTGATATGTTCACACACAATTATAGTCACTGTGACAACTCCTGATGAAATAAAACCTGTTTTTGATGGAATTTCTTCGGCTGGTGAAATATTGGTGAAAGTGATGTGTGTCATTCTCAGGCAGAAATGTCCAGAGTCAGCACATGGTTTGCCACATTCTCCGTTTTTCTTCTGCCACTAGATCAAGCAATGTTCCAGACAGAGGCTGTTCTGTTTGCCTAGCTGAGCTCCGGGCACCAGAACTCCTCAACAGCCATTTTTAAAAGATCCTCTGAGATGATGATTACAATGAACAGCTCAAGCTGAGAACCACTGCTAACTTCATAAAGAGTGTCTGACTATATCCATTTTCTACAGGTCAGAATTCTATGTTCCTCTCAGAGGCAAGTGGCTCAGAGGAGATATTTCCTTGATTCATGAGTTGCTCTTGCCTGTCACGTACATTTTCTTCATAATTGACTTAGACATGCTATGACTCATTTCAAAAGTCAAAAAAGCCCAAATTCCATTTTAGGTAGGTCTGAACAACTGCAACAGTCTTCGTGCTCTCACATTTGAAAAGTGCATTCTACTCTACAGATCACTGTCTTGACGCAGTATCTCACTCCATCCTCACCACAGTCCTAGGGTAAAAAGGTCAGATGTTATTCTCCCATTTTAAAGAAGAGAAAACCAATACCTAAAGAGAGAGAGAGCGTGATTACCCCAGAATCACACCAAAGGAAAATGGAAGAATGGTGTCTAGAACAAGGTCTCATATCTCAATCTAGTCTTCTTCACATCCCTAAGTCTGCCTACAGTCTAATTTGCAACCCAAGCCTATTGGCCCCGTATTATGACCTGCCCTTATTTGTCACTTAAAGGGCTTCTCATTCCCAAGGTGCCTGCGAATCACCTGAGGATCTTGTTAAAAATGCAGAATCTGAGTCACTGAGTTCAGGGTGGGGACTAGGATTTTGTGTTTCTAATCTGCTCTTTGTGGGCACCAGTTCTGCTGGGGACCATACATACTTTGAGTAGCAAAGTCATCACAAAATCATGACAGACATCCCTTCAAATAATACTGAAGAAAAAAATTAAACTGAGCTTCACTCCTCTACTGGATGCTCATGAGACAAGACACATTTGTTGAAGCACATCATCCTGATCCTTGGCAGTTCTTTCTCTGGCTAGAATATGTCTTACTCTTTTGGCAGCCAAATCAACATCGTGCTCATGTCTGGAACCAGATCAATAGCTGGAGTTACAGCAGCCATTGGCTATAATTTCTCCCTTCTCCCTGACTCTCCAACCCTGCTTCTAGTTCTCAGACCAGCAGGATAGGCCCACTGGGGCCAGAGAGCCATCTGGCCATGCAGCTGGCCTGGGCTTCTGAATCCGAGAACACAATGGTGATTCACTGTGTACAGTCTAAGTCCTCAGATGACATCTTCCGTTCCTGGAAATAAACTACCAGAAACAGTTAAGTTGACAAAGGGTTTTGTCTTGAAATCCATTCAAGTAATGTCATATTGGCATGTTCTTTTTCAGTGTGTTCTTATCTTTAAAATAACTTAATAGTTACATACCTTAGCGATATGTAAGAAGGTCCTGGAAAGCACAAAGAACAAGGACCCAGAGATGTAGGATTATTCCTGCCATGGACTTGGAGCAAATGTGATTAGCATTTCATTCTTTAGAAAATTAAATGATTTTTACATAAGCTCTCCAACAATCTTTCTTAGCCTTAATATTTTCTGAGACAGTGGTTCTATCTTCACGAAGTAGTACAAGAAAAGATTTTAGAGAAATTTTCTCTCTTCTTTCTACTTAGTCATTCCCCTCTCCCAAAGTTATCCTACACTTCAATTGCCACACAGGCCATTTGATTGTTGTCCGCTATACCATAGAGTCATCCCATATTAAACAATCATTATTAAGGACTACCTGTTGTATGTCATCCATACCATTGTGTATCATCCAGTTTTAAAAGGCATACATGGAGAGAGTAACATGGAAACCTACATTACCATATGTAAAATAGATAGCCAAAGGGAATTTGCTGTATGACTCAGGGAACTCAAACAGGGGCTCTGTATCAACCTAGAGGGGGTGGGATGGGGACAGAATAGGAGGGAGGTTCAAAAGGGAGGGGATATATGTATACCTATGGCTGATTCATGCTGACATTTGATAGGAAACAGCAAAATTCTGTAAAGCAACTGTTCTTCAATTAAAGAAATGAATAGATTTTTAAAAATTAAAATAAAAAACATTAAAAAAAAAAGCACCATTGAGTGTGTGCAGCTATGTCTTAACACACAGATACCTCCCCTCAGTCCCCTGTGAGTTGGATTATTTTTTCCTAGCCCCCTTTGTCTCTCCTTTTAATCCCCTGCAATTTGATGATTGTAAATTTACATTCATAGAGTTGCTGAAGAATAGTATTTTGAAATAATAATCATTTGTTCCCTTTTACTTCTCTCTACTCTCTCCATGCCCCACCCCCATGTTCTCAGAATTTACCTCTGCTCTTCTTGGCCTCAAGGAAAGAATGTGCTAAAGAAAAAGAGCTACTCCTATTGGTCTTTCTGCCTTTTCTTTAACAAAAGTCCCCAGGGTAAGCGAGGCTCTCAAAGAAGCTGAACTGAGGATTTCTCTCAGCCCCTAAAGAGACTCCACCAAAGTTCCTGGGGGCAGAGAGAGAGGTCAGGGAGCAGAGGGTACCTATGCCTCTCTCCCTGGTGACACCACCTGGTGTCAAGACATCAAGACCACAGAGAAAGAAGGGAATGGCTGTAGGGTACATATAGGCCAATGAGACCAGAGATAATGTCTCTCAAGAACCCGCTACCCAAACAGAGCATGGGTGTGGCTGAAACCTTCTGTACCTGAAGGATGAAAAAGACAAAAAGAAAAAACAGGAAACTGGACAGGTGTGAGAAGACCTGATATCAGACTACCTCAATATCTTAAAATTGCACAAGATCCAGAAGTATGACACAATCCTGGGGAGAAATGGGGAAACCCCAGGAAGGACTGAGGTTAAGATATCTTTCCACTAGCCTAGCGGAATGAAGCTTGCAGTCAGAAATCAAAATCTGAAACTGAGTTACTAAAATGAAGACAATGAACTGAAATATACATTATCCCTTTCCTAAAATTCATAACTGCTCTCCATCCATAGGATGCTGTATTGCATTGCCTTGTGTGATCAACTCTGGTAGGAATCAACACTTCAGAATACTAGGGAATCCAAGATACTATTCATTAAGTATTTCTTGCTAGCTAAGCATCCTTGAAGTACCTGGATCAGATCAGATCAGTCGCTCAGTCGTGTCCGACTCTTTGCGACCCCATGAATCGCAGCATGCCAGGCCTCCCTATCCATCACCAACTCCCGGAGTTCACTCAGACTCACGTCCATCAAGTCAGTGATCCCACAACACATATATAGCAGTCTCCGTGAATACTGTTTGCTGGCTGACTGGTTGTCTGAGCAACCCACATATTTAATGAAACACTGAAATGACTCCCTTCCTTTATCTTAGCATGCCAGTTTGATACAGACAGAAAGCTATTTGAATTGGTAAAATGTCAGCAGAGACTGGGCCCTTAATAATAGCTTTTACCAGATTCATTTCCTCAGATTATTCCAAAGCTTTAGCCTGCAAGAATTCCATCCTTTTCACCAGGGAGCTGACCTTGGAAGGCAGACAGCTGCTGTAAGTGTTTTTACAAGAACTGTAAAGGCGTTAACAGTATTGAAGCTCCGGGAGCATTGTGAAATTTGGGATGCTATGTTCTGAAGTGTGACATTCACCTTTGGCAGCTGTGCTGTAACCAGACATAGCCAGGTTTTAACTGAAATTGAAAATAGCCTTTCAACAGTCCTAGGTCCTCATTATTTTTAACATCATAGTTCATGTTGCTAAAAATATTCCTAAATCTCTCCCTATGGATAATTTGGAAGGGGAGGTATTATATTAAGAAATAGATGGATAATAACCCCTCCCTACTGGAAGTTCAGAATAAACGCCAGTGAAGGCATCAAGATCCCTCTGAGGGGCGGCCATGTTGGATTCTGTCCGTTGCTGCAGAGGCTAAGACACACTTCAAACAACAGTTTCTGCATCTCTTCTCACCTGAAAGTGACAGGATTTCACATTTCACTTTAACAGTCACTGTTCAAAAGTACTAACTTACCACCCACGAATCCTGTTTTGTTGCTTTCTTTTCCTTAAAAAGATTTTTTTTTTTTTAAGTGGGGCTTAGTATTTAAGTATTTAAGCAAGGAAACAGGGAAGAGGTATGATTTTTAAAACCCCATCGCAAATGTCAGGGTTGTGATCCTGGGTCTTATTTCATTGTCAAACCTATGCCTGCTAAGAATGCTTTCTTTACTGACATTTTCAGTCATAGCTATGTTTAGTTCACTGTCCAAGTGATTTTACTGGGTATTCTAGACATTCAACCCAAAGCAAAAAGGATAAACAGGTAAGATTAATCTTTTACTATCCACACCTAGAAGAATGCCAAGGACTCTCTGCAGACACTACAAAACTGACAAGAATCTCTTGTCTCTAAGTTTTCAAGATAGCAGCTATAAAAGGAAAAGCCACGGACCCAAGATATTCTAAAAAGTTAGAAATCTGAAGTTAGGTTATAGACAAGGATAGAAACATTCTCAGCCTATCTAGCTGTAGAGGTATAGCAATTAGTCAAGATGGCAGTGGTCAAGCTCCCTCACCCCACATTCTGCAAACGATGACTCTGCATGGTTACGTAACAGCGGAGATAATTTATAGCAATGCACATGCTTTTCCATATGGCAGCTTTGTTCTGTATACCTGTATAAGCACCACCTGAGACAGCCCTTGCGACTGCATCAGCCATGAGAAAATAAAGCATTTTTGCCTTGCTGCTGTATCAGCTACTGGGAATAAAGTATGTCTGCAGTTGCTACGGCTCCTCACATTTTCTTCCACCTTCTCTGCTTGTGCCTTGCCTACACTGTTCAGCGATCAGCGAGACACTACCCTAGATACTCTTCCACAAGTTTAGTTAGGTCACTTGAAACACTCCTCTTTCCCTGAACACCATACAGTCACGCATGTCTTCACTGTCTGTGTGATGTCTGCTCCCCAATTCTAATCTTACAGATGAATGTAATAATAATAATAGTTCCTAACTCATCTCAGGAAGAAAAACTAAATAATTCAATTTTAAGGGTTTAAAACAGAGTACATGGCCAGCACCACATATTTGTGATTATTACCCCTCAGGGTATGTGCATACACAGGTTTGTGTATGTAAATACACAAAGTTATCACTTATCAATGTTACAGAAATACTATTTTCAATGGATTTGTCATGATTATTCTAAAACCTGCAGGTTAATTACATATTCTTTGTTAGCGTCTTCCCTTACAGTGCTGAGTCCACAATCATTTTACCTGAAATTCCTTGGACAGGGCATCCTTTAGGATCACCCACCTCACTTAGAGTTTCCTTATCACACAATCAATATGACACTCAGAGGCATCTCAGTTAAATCTAAACTTAGCCCCATTGATTGACCCAGAAGCCATCCCTCCATTCTCTGTCTGAGAAAGTACTTTCTGCCAACCTACCAACAATGGGAGAGAATGTTGAGCCTGTAGCTGGACAGAGACAGCTCGAGGTTCTTCAACTATGTGCATAATCAAGGAGAAAGTGGCTGAACAAGATTTTTCAAGTGTGGCTCTGTTAGAGAAGCCACCCCACGGAATCTTAGAGCATGGCTATATCTCAACAACACTGACCAGCTAATCTCCTGTCCTTCATCTTTGCCCTTTTCCCTAGTATGAGGGCTGAGACCAAACAGACTACCAAGGCTTATGACAGCAGTACATTTCTATAGCAAGGAGGCTATAATTCCCAGTCAAAAGTAGTTGTTAGGACAAATAGAAAATCTGTAAAGTTGAGGCGGATATCACAGCTCCAGAGTGGCTACAAAAGCAAGCTTGTCCCTCTTCAAAGATGGTGGCCAAGACATTGACAGGACCCCCTCATAGGTTCCCAATCCAGTTTTTCATAGGCTATCAAGGGTTCCAACCAATGGGCAGCCCAATTCATTTCCAACAAATGTTCAATAGTATTCTTTTTGTGTAACCTATCCCTCAGCCTTTCCTGATCCGGAAATGATAGCAGTTCACCTTATAGCTCTGGACTTGGACTAGATACACTACTACAGAGCTGAAAACACTTACTTAATTTTGACTTCTTAAATAGCCACAATTACCAAATGATCTCTTCCTGCTCACTCCCCTCAATAGTCCTCACCCACCAGCCCACATCTTCATTCTTTCTTCCATCTCACAAAATCTCAGGCCTCTATCTTTCCCAATCCCAAACCTGTCTTAACTTACTGGCTATGTGGAAATAAATGATCATATTCTGTGCAAGATTCTTAAGCAAGAGATGCTACCAAGAATATGTTTGTGCAATGTGTTCTTATTAAGCATGATTCATTCTTGCTCTAGTAACATTGCATAGGAGATGCAGCAGAAATTTAAGGCACAGACTTTATCTCAGGAAGCAGATAATTATTAACCTCTTCTAATGAACAACATCTCCCACTCTGCTAGACCCTAAGAAAATGGTTAGTAAATTCCATGTGTAGAAAATAATGTTATGGCATAATATAATGACAGTAAATGGATGCTAAATAAATTCCCCATTTTCTCAACCCCAGCCCAGCAAAAGCCTTAAATATCTCCAATAATAAGTGAGTCTTTGAATGAGAAAAGCCATCAAATCATGTGATGAAATCATCAAAGGCATGTGTATACACAAATGAATTAATGGCTTTTCTCTAAACAGTGAATCTAAAGTCATTTGCTAATTCTTGATAAAGTTGGCCAAGTTCAGGCTATGTGTTCTTTTTTAAAAACTCACATCTGTTTCTTGTAATTCATTAAGTGGCAAAACACCACTCTCCTGATTCTGTACACCTATTGTTTAACTTGGCTCTGTTTCCAGTGGTCTGAATGGTGTTCTCCCAGATGGACAATGTGTTTATTCATTTAGCTATAGCTGTTCTGTTATTATAAGTGTGTCTTTGAAACAGACTTATAATGTCTGGAAGGAAGAAAAACACCTAGAAGAAAGCAATCAAGCGTATCATTTTTTTTCTTAATGTTCTTTTCCCCCTACCTAAATATTAAGCACATCCTACTCCTCAGAACATCTTTCTGAAAGATGTAGTTACCTAAAAGGTAGTAGACTATCCTGACATTGAATCTAAGTAGATTAGCTTCTATTCCCTATTGTTCAAACATTAATAGGCCTTGTCAGGATGCCTTGGCCCTCATGAAAGTGCTTCTGCTTATTGTATGATTCTAAAAATGGCCCCAAAAACCCATCTAGCTCAAATAAAATGAATCTTTAGTATCATAATTTTTAGTAAAACAAATTACTCAAGGCACCATTTTGTGGTGCAGGGAGCCTAAGATTTTGAATGGCAGTATGAAAAGGATTTCCTGATGGAATATGTCAACAAAAATGAAAAGAAAGACTATGGTATCCACTTGATAAGGGTTAAACATGCAAAAACTGAAAGCTTGCTCTTGGGAGAAGAGCCTTTATGACTTCTTGAGTCCCTCCAAGCTCTAGGGTTGAATGATTCCATAATAATAATGTGACTGCTTTGTAAAATATTGAGATAATGAGATTGGCCAAGGAGATAACCTGAAGGAAAATCTGAGTAAAGAGTGACGCCGTCTGTCAATCATAAAGGAATTCAATAGGTGAAACAGAAAGAGGTCTCTTGAGAAATGGTTGGCCACAGGGTGCAACACCTCATCACATTTCTTGCTGGTAAAACCCTCTTGCTTTGCTTAGAAGGGCTCATTTGCTGAGCTTTCACAAATGTAGAAATATGGACTCAGCAGTTTACAAAGCCAATTGGCAGTTTCAATCGTGTCACTTACAAGAAGAATTTGATAACCAATTCAGAAATGAATTGTGCTCCTTTCCTCTCTTGATTACCAAACCCATTCTGACTGTTCCAAGTATGTGGTCTCAAGTCTAATTTGTTGTGGGGCTTATGTACTGAGTTATTTCCAGAAAGCAAAGATCTGAGGTTTAGGGGAGGGTGGGGAGGGAGGAGAGAAGGATATCTATTAAAAAAATCACATGACTTTCTTTTCATTCAACAATAAATGTGTTCTAGCAAGAAGGAACTAGGAACACAGTCCATGTTGAATAAATTTTACCTGCTCATCTTAAAACTTATAGGACAATAACTATATTAACTTTATGTTCCTTATCACATACATCATAGAGTCAGTACCACAATAAAATAAAGCTGAAAATGATAGATCAAGTAAACACATCCTATAAGATCTTGGGTAATATGACCTTGTTTCTGAATCAAGTTAATTAACAACCCTAAACTTTGACCTTCTCGTTTATGAGAAGCTTGGCACTGCCTACTTCTTAGGACAGTGGGGATGATCAAAGGAACTACCATTTCCTTTGACTACTTACATTTCAGCAATGTACATGAAAGTGCTTTTAAAACAGAAATATGTTCCTCAAATGAAAAGTATTGAGAAAATTCAAGCCCAGAAAAGTTGTGTGCTGTGTGAAACTGGGAGTTAATTAGCTATGGGTCTGGGACACAGAGCTAGTTGTCTTTATTTACAATCCAGCAGTATTTCCTCGGGAGACTCTGTCATCTTTCCAATTTCTCCTTGCGAACCAACTTGGAGACCAAAATAACAATTTGAAAAGACATGCTTTAGAAATAAGCACTACACTGAGGCCTTTACCACCCAGAAGGAATGAAAAGAGTTTAACATCAAAATGTGGGACAGATCTATTTGAAAGGTCCTCTTTTAACTAAAATGACTCAATATTCTGCTTTGAAACTAATGCTTGGGAAACTTATGGATACAGTCCTAGGTGGTCCTTCTCTGGGTGACACACTCTTTCCCAAATCATCCACCAAGAAGGCATATGAATTTATACCTGCTACCAAGTTCTTCTCTGGCATTGACCACAAGCTAGGTCTGCTTCCAGCCACTAAAGGAACTCCATTAATGAAGTCTTCTGCTTGAGATTTGTTCTGAAAATGTGCAGAATTCTAGATTACAACTTATCTTGTATCATTTCCTGGGGAGTAGGTTGCAGGTCTACATCCGGTAAGTAAAGGCCCTACAAGCCTTCGAGGTTTCTCCTTATGTTGTTCTTAATTTCATTCAACAGTGACCATAGCCCCTTTTTCATATTCAATCAGGCATTCATTCTACTCAACATGTTTACTGAAAACCTACTCTGTTCCAATCACTGCTCAGTGTCCAAGCCATTAAAGTGGAAAAAATGGGAAGAGGGAAAAGAATACATTTTCCAGACCCTGACACCATCAATGACAACGTATCAATACCTATCCACTGTGTTTTATGTCCAGGATCACACTCATAACTGGCCAAGATTCAACTTACTCAACACGTCAAGTCCCTGTTCATTTCCAAGACACAGGAATATGAGATGTCCCTTCCTACAAATGAGGACTGCTCCTTGATTCTAGCTCCAAGCTCTTAACAAAGGGAGGAAGGGAGGAAGGAAAGAAGAAAGTGATCTTAGTAGAACTCATTTTCCATTTTCAATCTAATATGTTTCTTTTCTCTTAAGTTCCCTACTTCTAAGTTACTCAGCCAAATCAAATCCTAACACCCTGGACTAGTATATGCGGTGACAAGCAACTCCAGGGGAGAGATGGCTTTGTAGTAATACTTCCTGCAAATCACACTCTGTGTCTATCCCCCAGATTTACTCAATTTGAGCAGGATCAGCACAGCTTACTCATCTCTGACTTTTTTTTTTTTTTTTTGCTAATATACTTGCACACAGCTAGGCATTTATCACCTGAAATTTCTATAGTTTTGTTTTTCTTCCCCAAGCACAGCCCTCTACAATTGTTCTTAATTGAAATTCATCTTGATAATATCTGAAAATCTCTACAGCTTCTCAAGGTTGCTCTGAACTCTAATGAAAGCTCTGTAGGCTTTCAGACCTAGAAGAAATCTTGGATGTAGCGAGTCTGATCACTCCTCTTCTACTATAGAGAAGGCAATGGGGATCCAGGGGCATAGAGGACATTTTCAAGAATGTATGATTTACATTCAGCACAAAACAGAGTTCATCTCAGATGGTTCAACTGAAGAAACTTGAATAAAGGGACTTTTTACAGAAGTGTGGACAGGATTAAGAGTAAACAGTGAGTGATGAGATCCCCAGCAACAGAAATTCTTTGCTTTCCCTAGAGTTTAAGGAGAAGTGGAAAGATACAGTGAGCAGAGCTCAGTGGGGTTGGAAATGAGAAAAAGCCCTCAACCAGGGCTATACTCAGGGAAGAACACAACTACCATTCTGGATGTTGTGTCAAAGCAGTGATGATTGGAGAAAATACCCTGATCACTGACTCCCCACACCCATGTCAGTCTGGTGTTTTCCATCCACCATGATTGCCGGAGACCAAGGAAGGCAGATGTGTGGTTCATTCAGGCCAGCTTTTCCCACAGAGAGC
Source organism: Bison bison bison (assembly GCF_000754665.1). NCBI lineage: Eukaryota > Metazoa > Chordata > Mammalia > Artiodactyla > Bovidae > Bison > Bison bison. Next base: position 26,288,844 of record NW_011495032.1, on the reverse strand, counting down.
AGAGCAGCAGAGCCAGGAGAGCAGACTGGGAGGAGAATAACTACAGTGGGCTTCCCTGGTAGCTCAGAGGGTAAAGCATCTGCCTGCAATCAGGAGACCTAGGTTTGATCCATGGGTCGGGAAGATCCCCTGGAGAAGGAAATGGCAATCCACTCTGGTACTCTTGCCTGGAAAATCCCATGGACGGAGAAGCCTGGTAGGTTACAGTCCATGGGGTTGCAAAGAGACAGACACAACTGAGCAACTTCACTTTCTTACTTTCTTCCTTTCTCTCTTTCTTTCTTTCTTTCTTACAGTGAATTCAATCACCCAGCTTTAATGCACATATCCATTTTAACCAGCATCAGTCTTATTTCAGGGCTTCCCAGGTGGCTAGTAATTAAGAACCCACCTGCCAATTCAGGAGACATAGGAGACACAGGTTTGATCCCTGGGATGGGAAGATCCCCTGGAGGTATGGCAACCCACTGCAGTATTCTTGCCTGGAGACTCCCACAGACAGAGAAACCTGGAGAGCTACAGTCCATAGGGTCCCAAAGAGTCAGACACAACTGAAGCAACTTAGCATGCACACAGTCTTATTTCAAAGGCCCTATTTGCCTAGCAAATATTTGCTAAAGAGAAAATGAAGGAAAAGTGAAAGAAAGGAAGGCAAACAGGAAAAATGTAGACCTGACCTGTGCCAGGCCCTGGGCCAAGTGCTATAAAGAGTCATGAAGAAATAACACAAGTATTTTAGTAATATAGTTACTATATTTAGTAACTACTTAGTAACTACTAAACTATATTTTAGTAATATGGTTACTGTGTGAATTACTACATGACATAGTGTTCAGCCCCTGCCAGGCCCATGCTGAGCACTTTAGAAACACCAACTCATTCAATTTGCAACCTCACCCATCAGAGGAGGAAACAGAAGCATAGAGTATGGAGTAGAATTAGTTCCCAGCTGCCTGCAGCAGAGGTCATGCTGTAGCTATTACTCCCCTCTGCCTCCACAAAGGGAAAGTGCCTTGGGGAATTCATTACGTATTTGGGATCCCAGTAATATGAATGGGCTTCCCAGGTGGCACTAGTGGTAAAGAACCCGCCTGCCAATGCAGGAGATGCAAGAGAAACAGGTTTGATCCCTAGGCTAGAAGATTCCCTGGAGGAGGGTACAGCAACCCACTCCAGTATTCTTGCTGGAGAATTCTATGGACAAAGGAGCCTGGCAGGCTAGAGTCCATAGGGTCTCACAGAGTCAGACACGACTGAAGCAACTTAGCACACAATATTAATGCATGGGTACTTAGTTATGAGCATTAAACAATAACAAATTATATCAGTACAAGACAGCGTAAGGAGGAGTTCAGGAATGAGAGTTCAGTGGGGCTGGAACCGTAAACAAACAGACCAGGGTGGCTCTTAAAAGGTGTGCAACCCAGAAATGGCTTCAGGAGACTGCAAACTTGCTGAGGCAGAGCCAAGAGCAGAGCCAGGTTGCCGGGCTCCAAACAGGTATTCCCCATCCCTTTGTCCTTGAAAATTCACTTTCAGGGCTCCATAGACGTTTCCTTGGAGACAGGGTTTCAAAGGATAAATCTAGTACTTCCCTCCACAGGAACTTAGGGTCTCGCCTTGGCCAGCCTCCTGCCCTCAGGCCAGGAAATACTGATACGCTTTTTTGTCAAATGGAGCAATTCTTCTGCATTCATTTTCTTGATTCTGTGGGAAAGCCAGTGACCAGTATTTTTAAAAAACTGAACACAGGCTTATAAATATATGCACAGGAAAACATTTAAACAATGGAATATAAGCAAAGTAAGACTAACCTTGTCCATCACACATTAGTCTCTATTATCGCCAGTTTTAAATATAATTTAGGCTCAAGAAGATGCTCCATTTGCTTTCTTAACCATCTCTTAGACACATGAAGTATTTAATAAGAATATTAACTAAGGTCTTTTGTTCAAGGACAAAGCATGCAATTTTCTTTTCATTTGCACATGTATTTTGACCTTGAAGGGACTAGACATCACATTTGGTTTTATGTTATTGCTGTGTGATTTTCCAATTAGGTTTCTGTTATGTTCTGCAAACAGAAAAACCAGCCTGTATCTAATTTAATACCTATAAATTTCCACAGATGGTCGCAGAATATTGTAGAGTCTAGTGGATAAAGATTTTGCCACATGTTTTCAATTCGTGACTTAAATTTGTGTTTCTACCACATTCTTTATTAAAAATTTCCATCAACGATTTGGTTTCCGGAGAGTATGATTATAAAATAATTCTCTCCATTTCACTAGGCATAGTGACATCTGATTTGAAAAAAAAAAAATTGTAGATTAGGCAGCCAAGTTAGACAGCAACAGTTCAGCTGTGACTGATGAAGGCAAAAAATGTTAGCACAGTGGTTAAAAGTCAGATTCACCCAGACTAGCTTGATCCCAGTGTGTATAAAGCACCACAGAAAAGGAAAGTTTCTGAGGGTGGAGCCTAGGATTCCATGAGCAGCCATAAAATTCCTTACACATCTGTCAATGCTGACAATTTCAGCCTATCCTCCTTTTCGCTGAACCCAGGCCAACAGCTGAGGGGCTCGTCATTGAGTGCAGAGTTTAAGAGAAGAACACAAGAGTTTGATATCAGGCCAGCTTGAACCCAAATCTATCTATGTGTAGATGGTCCCATGATGAGACTGTGTGCAAGTTATTTAACAAAAGTAGAATAATATCTTCCCATGTAGTGGCTGGAGTGACAAATTCAAGAAGGACTCCCCATTTCCCTGCAGTGAGTTCTCTCTAGAGAAGGTATTAAGCTATCAACAAACTTTGACACAGCAGAGGGGGTAAGAAGGACCAAGGGCAGTGGAGTAACCACGTGTGAGGGTTTAGGAAGGTTTACAGAGGAGGGACGTTTGAGCTGGGGCTTGGAAAAGAAAGGAAGTGACTACTTTCCTGGGGTTATCAATGACATCTTGAATACTATCTATGATAACTATCTTTGATTCATAGAGACCTGTGTTGGAAAAGGTTCTAAGGTTGTGTCCAGGATTTTCAGTGGCCTTGTGGTCAATCTCAGACCCAGTGTATGGCAATATCTCCAGGCAAGCTCTCCAGGAGAATGTATTCTTCCCCAGTTTAGGGAGTGAACTGGACTGTGGCCTCAGTTCCTTGCCCAGCAGGCCAGTCCTCATGGATACCCTTCCTAGCCTCTCTGTAAGTGGGACATACTATTCTCTGTATCCTCAAATATCTGTGAGTGTCCTACCAGCTGACCCACCAGAACACCAATGGCCATCTAGTTTGGGGTATTTCTTACCATTTCATTTCCTGCTGTGGTGCCCACCTGCCACATTAGACAGTGCTGCCCACCTGAATGGAGCCTGAACCCATCACAAGTCTCCAATGCAGCCCACAGGAGTGCTGCCCACCCAGAAGGAGCCAGTCCTTCAATCAGGTCCTTTTCCCAGCCTCTATCCCACCTGATCCCTTGCTTCTTTTCCTTCCCCACCAGCTGATGTTGATGAGGATCCAGCAGGCCTGCCCCAAACCAACATGCAGTGTGACCCACAGTGATGCATTCTCCCTGGCTCCAAACCCACCTCTACATGTAGGAAGGAAAACCGTGCCGACCCTCCTTCCTATCGTGTGCTCCCTGGAACACTCAGGCTGGTGCTCCAGGAAGCCCCCAGAGCAAATCTAGTTCCTCTTTCATCTGGCAGCTCTCCATATCTTGAACACAGTTTTCATGTCCTTCTTGAATGATCTCAGTTCAGTTCAGTTCAGTTGCTCAGTCATGTCCGACTCTTTGCGACCCCGTGGACTGCAGCACGCCAGGCCTCCCTGACCATCACCAACTCCCGGAGTTTACTCAAACCCATATCCACTGAGTCAGTGATACCTTCCAACTATCTCATCTTTGAATGATCTACTCAAGCACAAATGACAAACACCACAAACACTCAGATGGGCACAAGCACAGTGCACGCTGCTCAGCTTCACACAGGCTTAAGGTTCTCCATTCAGCAGTTCTTTCATGATGCTCCCCCATCATCAGCTCTCAGCCCTGCACGGTGCCTTCCCCTGCACCACACACGCACCTCCTCCAACACCATCCATCCAGAGTGGAGCCATTACCTTTCATGTACATTCCGGCAGAGTAGGTTGGTTTTTTCTACTTTACCCCCAGTTGGCCCCACACTTTGACTTCCGGTAGACTTACTTCTTTATGGCTATCTCCATCACAGTCTCAAAAGGATGGTCCCCCACTTCTCACCTGGACTTCTCTCAGTCTTCTATGTGGCCTGTGGCATTGGGTCTTGCTTGACAATTTTTTTTTTCCACAGAGTGCTGGTCTACTTCATTTGCCATTTGGGGTGGGGGGAACTTCAGGCTTCAGTCTTTTGCTTCATTCTTTTTTTTTTTTCTCTTCAAAGAGACTCATTGCTGTTTTCTACCACCCCTCAACCCCAGCTTAAAGGCTCTCCCTTCTCTTTACCCCCATCTCCCAAGCTCACCTTCTATTCCAAGCTGATTATTATCCTTTTAGAAACTAGCCCCATTCCAGGGGTCACAGGTATACTTGCAAGGTCACTCACACTGACTTCCAACAGTCATTACTTTCTTTTACCTCCAGCCTGTTTTGAATGGGATTTGACCCCAGGTATAAAGGGAGCATGCTATGGTTATGTGAAAATCATATCTTCCCACTGGGCTGTATTAATGGTTTCCATTTGCCCATCTCTGAGTGACAAGTTCTAATACCCCAGGCCAGCCAGCAATGCAGGCACTTCAGCTCCAGTGACTGGGAAAGTAGATACTACTTAAATTGTGTATAAAACACGTAGTCTATGCTTAAATGTCTTCAACTTCCTGTTTTCTTTGCTCTCTAGGGACAATTCTCAGCTGTTGGAGCTAGTCTCATCACACCTTCCAAAAGCCTCTTAAAACATTTGTTTTGAAACAGTTATTCAAAGTAAGAATATTTGCTTATTCCACAACCCATGTGTAACTCTCAGAAACACACTTTGCTTCTCTAGCACTTCGATCTCCACTCACTTTCCATTTTCCCTTTTCCTTTTTCAGGTAGACCCTCAGAAGTCAGATATGATCATTTGAAAAGAGAGTGGACTTTGGAATTCAACATAGGTTCTAATCCTGACTCTGCCTCTTACGAGCTGCGTGGCATTGGGCAAGAAATAAATCCCCCTGAAACCTCAGTTTCCTCATCTGTAAAATATGGCTGATGTCAGTATCTCTTCTGCAGGGATCTTGTGAGAATGACTTTAGCTAATTTATACCTCTGTGGTGTTGAACGCTTCAGATTGGTTTCTTTCCTCTCTTCATTCCAAATAAGGAACTCATGAGCTGCATCCAGTATGACGGCTTCCTCAACAGGAAAGCAACCAGAGGACATTGGTCTTCATTCCCAGATCCAACCTTTCTGTCCTTAAAGTCATAGTTAATGACAACTCTGATGTTCCAGGACCAAACAGATGCTCCCAGGAGACCAAAGACTGTTACAGAATTGCAAGTTAACTACAAGGAAGGAAAGCAAGGCTCATTTTCAACTCACTGAATAAAATATTGGGATGGCCAAAGAGGTTGCTCTGGTTTTTCCATACGATGTTACAGAAAACTCTCTTTGGACAACCCAATAAGGTAATAATGGGATGCCTGCCACAAGAACGAAAACGATGTCAAGATGAAGCCAGAAGAGAAAAGGTAACATCCTCATAAAAGTATAGTTTGTGCTGCTTTCTAAAATTTGAAGTTGCCTCCTGAAATATATTCCTTACAGTTTTTCCCAGAGAGATCCTCTTCTTTTTGTTCAAAAAGACAATATCACCTTGGGGGACTAATATCATGTTTTTAAATCACAGTTGGTTGCCATGGTAACCTGATGGCATGTGATTAAAAAAAAAAAAAAGGCATTTCATTTCACTGGGTTGTTCTATGACTTCCAGCAGAATTGAGAAGCTTTCTCAGAGCCCTGGAGACCTTTCTGAAACACTGTTGACAACGGTTGTTTGGCCTTCTCTTCTGCTGCATCCGTCTGCTGGATTGCTGAGGATCACCCAAGACCCTCTTGCCAGGGCCCTGGAAGGTTAAGGGAGAGAAAGAAAAATGGAGCCAACATCAGGCAGGAAAGAGTGATAACGGTCACATTGAGGCTCAGAAGAGCAGCTGGGGTAGAGGTGAGAGGAAAAACAGGCTTTCTGGAAAAAGTCTGGGGTGGTGGCAGTGACATTACTAAAGCAGCCTAAAAAGGACAGTTCCTGGGCAGAAAGGTTCAAAGTGTCACCCACAGCAGAGCCCTGATGTGAAAATCTATAGACCTGTCTTTCAGACTGTGACCTTGGCCAAATTTCCTAATGTCTCTGAGTCTAACTTTCTTCCAATGCATGCTCAGTTTCTCAGTCATGTCTGATTCTTTGCAGTTCTGTGGACTGAAGCCCAGCAGGCTCCTCTGTCTATGGATTTTTCCAGGCAAGAATACTGGAGCGGGTTGCCATTTCCTCCTCCACCGAATATTCCTGAGTCAGGGATTGAACCTATGTCTCCTGCATCTCTTTCGTCGCCTGCATTGGCAAGTGGATTCTTTACCACTAAGCCACTTGGGAAGCCCTAATTTTCTTCTAAAATGTGAAAATAATTTCCAAGGTCCCTTCTCTAAGTCCTAACCATCTGTGATGGTGGGATGCTGACCTAGACCAGGGCATCTGAAAGTAAGATCGCAAAGACTCACTGAAGAATGAAAAGAACCCAAACCCTGCCTCAGACCTTATAAATGAGAAGCTCTGAGTCTATGGCACCTTGATCTACATTTTTCCCAAACATTTCAGTTAATTATTGTGCACAATCAATGTAAGAACAGCTGTAACAAGTCCACCACAAAAGCAAAGATTTCCAAGAAGGGTCTGAACGTCAGACTCCGCACCATACAGAACAAATGGAGGTGACCTCTAAAAAAAAACTTTAGAAGATAAAGAACTGCCCCGTTTGCAGGATCCGTTAGCCTCCAGCGAAACTGAGCATCATCCAACATGTGCCCGGGAGTGAGAACAGGAGATCGTGTTAGTTCTGAAACAGCAGTCATGGTCTCAGGCTCTTCCTGCCCACAAACTCCTGGGGAGGGGTCAGCAAAACACTTTTTATTCACACCACATTAAGGTACAAACTTTCCTGCTGATAGGGTTGTTAGATCAAACACAGGGCATCCTGTTTTTGGGTTTTGAGGGTTTTTGTTGTTTGGTTTTTTTTTTTTCCTTTTGGCTGAATCTGGCAAACCTACTTACAAACTCCTACCCCAGGCTGTCAACAAGGACACGCAAGAGAGGAAGGAAAGAACGTTTCCTCCCTCTCCACCATTAGGTCATGTCATCCTTCTAGTCTGAACAGAGAAAACTGACCTGTGCTGAGGAAAACAAATGTGTCCAATAAAACAAGGCCTCTACAGCACCTGAGACATGGCTCTAACCAGGTGCAAAAGAGAAGTCAAACAACAGAGTAGCTTTCCTGAGAAAACCAAGTTCTCCTTACCTTTGAGACCTCCCCCAGGCAATAACTTAAATGTATAAATTCTCCACCTTCCTAATTGGCTTTTCTCCAATTAACAGCACAGTGACATCAACGATTTGCAAGTTTGTTGTTCAGTCACTAAGTTGTGTCCTACTTTTTGACCCCATGGACTGTAGCACGGCAGGCTCCTCTGTCCTCCACTATCTCCTGGATCTGCTCACATGCATGTTCATTGAGTCGGTGATACTATCTAACCATCTCATTGTCTGTCACTCCGTTCTCCTTTTGCCTTCAATCATTCCCAGAATCAGGGTCTTTTCCAAAGAGTCAGCTCTTCGCATCAAGTGGTGAAAGCATTGGAGCTTCAGCTTCAGCATCAGTCCTTCCAATGAATATTTAGGATTCATTTCCTTTAGGATTGACTGGTTTGATCTCCTTGCAGTCCAAGGGACTCTCAAGTCTTATCCAGCACCACGATTCAAAAGCATCGATTCTTCAGTGTTCAGCCTTTATGGTCCAACTCTCACATCCATACATGACTGCTGGAAAAACCACAGCTTTGACTATATGGACCTTTGTCAGCAAAGTGATGTCCCTGGATTTTAATATGCCTCCTAGGCTGGTCATAGCTTTCCTTCCAAGGAGCAAGTATCTTTTAATTTCATGGCTCCAGTTACTGCCTGCAGTGATTTTGGAGCCCAAGAAAATAAAATCTGTCACTGCTTCCACTTTTTCCTCTTCTGTTTACCACAAAGTGATGGGACCAGATGCCATGATTTTCTTATTTTGAATGCTGAGTTTAAACAGCTTTTCCACTCTCCCCTTTTACCCTCATCAGGAAGCTTTTAGTTTCTCTTCAATTTCTGATGTTAGCGTGGTATCATCTGCATATCAGAGGCTGTTGATATTTCTCCCAGAAATCTTGATTCCAGCTTGTGCTTCATCCAGCCCAGAATTTTACATGATGTACTCTGCAAGCTTGCTAAGTTTGGATCCCAAGTAAATTAAATGTGTATTAACTGTGGATATAGAAGAGGGTTCAGACTCTGTGTAAAAATATAGTCAATTTTAGCAGCAATTTTGAACCCACAGTTCAAAAAATAGAGACTAAAATCGAGAATTCATCTTCCCCTTCCCCCCATACACACCAAAAAACATTGGACGATTAGATTGAGATAAAAGTAGAATATGTGGGGCAGAGAAGCCAGCAGGGGCTCACATTGCAAGCCTTAAAGGTTTAAACCGAGAAATATTATTAGATTGACCTACACATAATTCTGTTGGTCAAAGAGGAAACAGATTATGCTGAAGCCACCTTCAGAAGCACAGCCAGGTTCCACATAGAAGACATGTCCCTCTCATCATCCCAGCTGTCCTCAACTCTCCAGTACATTTATTTGAGCATCTACTGTGTGCCTGAGGCTGTGATGATGCCTATTTTGGAGAAGTTCCCACCCAGGAAAGACATTCACATTTGAAATGATTAGAGATGACTGAGTGTAGCTACAAAACGGAAGGGGAAAAAATTCACGTACGCTTGAAGTGTCAGCACAGCTGATGGAGGGAGCAGAATCTGAGATGAATCTTTATAGATGCAAAAATGAGGGATAGAGATATTTAGGGGTGAGCAATTGGAGAAGGAAATGGCAACCCACTCCAGTGTTCTTGCCTGGAGAATCCCAGGGACGGAGGAGCGTGGTAGGCTGACGTCTCTGGGGGCGCACAGAGTCGGACACGACTGAAGCGACTTAGCAATAGGGAAATGGGAAATGGCAGAAATGAGAGTACCATGTTGGAAGAAGGGAGATGAGCAGAGGTATGTGCTAGGAGCTGGTAAGAGTTGGGGTTGACCCAGGCAACCCCTGGTAGCTGTATCCTGTTCCCCTCATCTCCAGATTCCTACCTGAGACGAGTGGTTCCAGGAGGAGAGGCACAGTGCCCAGGCTCTCCCTCCATGGTGGACCGAGTCTCAATGGGATGAGTGGAGTCTTTGGGCTTCCCCAGGACCTTGATCCTTTTCTTGCCCATTTCTTCTGTCACAGGAGAAACTTTTTTAAGTTAAAGAGTATTTTATCTCTTCAAAATTGAGACTGAGTGAAAAAAGCAATTCTTAACTCAATAGTAGAATTTCAGACAATAGTAGAGGAGATATTAGGATATTCTTGTGTAAAGAAGATATTAGGCTTATGTCTGAAAAATGCCTGAGACATCTCTGAAGACCCTCTCTGTCATTTAGATCTTCTGTCAACTATGGAGAAAAATGATCTCTCTAAAGACTTGGAGGAGCAAAAATGGTAATAAACTATTCACTGGCACTCCTAAACTGTGTGTTTCTTCATGGCTTCCAACCAAAGATCAAGAAATAAAAAGGAACAGTCTTCTACAAAGTAGGAGCTTACTCTGTGTGTACTTTGCTTGGTCAATTCAGTCGTGTCCAACTCTGTGAGCCTATGCATTGTAACTGCCAGGCTTCTCAGTCCATGGGGGTCTCCAGGCAAGAATACTGGAGTGGGTTGCCATGCCATTCTCCCAGGGATCTTCCTGCCCCAGGGATAGAACCCATATTTCCTGCATTATAGGTGGATTCTTTACCAACTGAGCCACCAGAGAAGCCCTAGGAGTTTACTCTAGGTGTTATTACCATATTTGGAAGACCTATTCCTTTTTATTTAGCAAATCTTTCTGACATGCTCACTATGTGCTCATTCATTTGTATGTTACACTTGTTTGGAAAAAAAGAGCACATAGTGAGCAAGAGGAGCCTGGAGGGGTACAGCTCATGGGATCACAGAGTCAGACATGACTGAGCAACTAAGCACGTAGTGAGCGAGCAAGCGAGAGAGAGCTGCCTGAACAGCAATCCTCAAAACGTGATGGATCTGAGAAGCACTGGGGAGTTTGTTGGGAGAGCAAACCTCTGGTCCCACAGCCTGAAGATTCTGATTCAGTATATCTGAGGTTAAGCACTTGAATCAGCATTTTTTGAAAGTGACCCGGTTGATTCAATTATAGGTGGTCCCTGGCCACTTTGAGAGTCATTACAGAAAGCAACAACAGGATGTGGAGGTCAAGAATGAGAAACCTTAAGTGGAAACCAAGCAGGCTGAGATGACATACTGGTTAACCAAGAATCACAGAGGGGCTGTGTCCCTCACATTTTGAACGAGTCCATCTGGAAGCCACAAGGGAAAGATCATTTACCGCAGAGGCAGAGCAAAATGGCTGCAGGGTTGACGACAGTGGAGTTGCCATGGCAACTGTAATCTGTGTTTCAGTTGAGTTGAGAAAGGTCTGGGTAAGAAAGAGGTGAGAAACCTGTGCTAAAGAGAACGCTGTGTGATTTATCAAGGGCTGCTGGAACTGTTTGTAGTAGCTGCTTCATATCCCAAACAGTGAGGAAGAAATCAAAAAGATCAAGGATGAATTCCTTTCAAGAGGGGCTTGCAGGTGAAGTGTTGGTGGACAGCTGATTCATGAAGCATGATTTGCCCTTTGGGTTTTTTTTTTTTTAATTTGTTCCCGGTCTTCCTAATATTGACGAGTCAACCAAGTGCTGAATGAATCAATCAAAAATAAACACAATACTCACATCTAAGGAAGGTTAAAAACAACTCTGGAAAACAACCATCACGTATTTTTATTTTAATTAAAAATATTATACATGTTGTTGCATTTTCATGGAAAATATCAAGTTAAAAAACACTAACAGTGTTAGTTTTCAGAGACCTTTGCACCCTGTTTTGCCATTTGCTGCTTTTTCCTGTCTGTGGCATTAACCATGTGTAAGGAATTGGGGCCCAGTGGAATTGGAGCTTCCTTGAGGTTCATACCCACAGGACTCCTGAAATGAGCAGTTTTCTCCATGACGATGACATGCCATCAAATTAACTCAGATACCACCTGCTTTGGCTTCCTTGTTAAAGAAAGGGAGAGGAGCTGGCATACAAGCCCAAAGCACATGTCGCCATCAATGCAGCCCACATGTCTGCAAGGATCAGCTATGACCTTATCTGGTTTCCAAGCCAGTTGGCACGTGACCTTGTATTCTACCCAGTGTATTAGTGTCCTGAGTCTCGACCATAAAACTTCCCCTGAATCCATGATGGGAAGACACTGCCATATAGTGTTTCTGTTCAGACAATCAGCAAATACACAAAAGCACATGTGGTCCCCATGCACAATACTATCAAATAAAAAAATACATATTGTTACAATACAACCTTTGGAATCACTGACTAAAATATAGCCATGTGAGTATTTTTTAAGTCTTCACATAATTATATATTTGTTAAGAAAAATAACACAGCATAAGTATTTTACTTAAAGACATTTCAGCTAAAAACTTCCAATGGGTAAATACAAGATGTATACAATACCATCCTCTCCCCTCCTTCTTTCATTGCTTTCTTGGGATGGTACTATTCCCTAACTTTTGTCCCTGAACCTACGTCGTAATGCTGCTTCCCCATAACGCTCTCACGTGATGCTTCTTCTAAAACTGTATCAGATGTGATAGAGCCAGCCTGGCTCTGTTCTTCTGCTCCTTTCCTTTAAATTGTAGTACACTGAATTGGGGTTCTGCATCCTGCTTTATGTCAGAGATGAATCCCCCCATAAACACAAACAAACAAAAATAGCTGGATAGCAAAAAGTTAGAATTGCCTCAGCTCTTACAAATTAGAAAATAGTCCTTTCTCTTCAGTATGGTCTCTCAATTGATGGGAATAAAATAAGGCTGAAATTGCTTTTCACATTCTGGCTCTGTTGGGGGCATTTTCACATAGACCCCTGTAGTAAGAGGGCTTCTTTTCTTTAGCTGCCAAACATAAAAAGAAACAATCATTAGCACTGAGGAATACAGAAGCCACTTCTAACTGTAATAGGATTCGACAAATATTGGGTCCCTACCCCACTGAAAAATAGATGTTCACAACATGCAAAATTGGAGATTTTCTTGATTCAGCTATTAAAATTCATTTTGTGTAAAAAAACCCTGTGCTATTGACATAAAATAGAAATCATTTTCCCTGACAGGGAGACAGGAGGAAGAAACTCTGAAAAAGCTTTAGAAAGAACTTCCAAAATGCCTATGATAATTGACTGGATCTTGTTTGTCAGGTGATGAGCTTGATAAGATAATAAACTTCAATTATTCTCTTTGAGAGCTGTATTCCTCATCTCTACTCCTCATATACTTTTGATTCGTTTTTTTCTCTGTCCACACTGATTTCCAGTTTTTATCACCTCAGTAAACTGAGGTCTAATCTACTAGTCTGCATGGCAGTTTGTAGCAAATGAGGTAGAAAGAAGCTACTGCCACAGAACAGATTATAGAGGATCTGGGAATAGAATGTGGAGGTGAGGGAGGGAAACAGGGAGAGGAGGGGAAGGTTTGTGATGGCAAAGCCAGCCATAGGCAAAGGAGGCTGAAAGTGACTATCAGAGAGAAATGGTGACAGGAGCACTGATTCCATACCTCTGTCTCTTCTACAACAACTGCAGTAAATAAAAACTGGGTTCTCTTCTACTGTGCTGGAAAGGAGGGTCAGGTTTGCCAGTCAAGCAGACTGGGTAACAGGGAGCCCTGGGCAGGGGTTACGTGGACACCTACAGCTTAGACAAGGAGGGCTCAAGTAATGGGGCACAGAGAGATGGCTTCCAGGTGAAGTGAGGGACACTAACCACCCAGGTGATCTTCTCCAGCAACATTTTGCCCAACCTCATTTCGGGTTTCAAGGTTATGATAACTCAAGTACAATTGTCATGGAGATAAAGAGCAAAACAGCTGCCCCGTGTTATTCACACAGTTACTCAAACTGAAACCTTGTGCAAAAGCACACAAACATTCAATGTCAAACACACTCATCTAAAATATTAGTCATCCTGAAACCTCAAAGGCCAGTGCCACGGGTTCTAGTGTGTTCTTTACCACTGTCCTTGCTCTTCTTCATTTATTGCTTCATCTCAAGAGAACTCGACTCAACAGTGTCCCTTGGTCATTTATCATCACCAAAGGCATCCAGACCAAGGATGGTGCATTGCCCGCACTGCACTCACCATTTTGCTCAAAGAAACAGCTGTGATGAGGAAGCTGTAGAAAAACAACCCTGAACTAACTGCTGCCAGGATCCAGAGGAGAAAATCAGAATCCGGGCATGGTTCTGGATCTGCAATAGAGAACAAAGCAGAGCTTCCCTGAGATGCTTTCTAAATTCTAGCGCCTTACTCCCCTGACTGGTGAGAAAAGGAATAAGTTCAAGCTGCCAAACCTTGATGTCCACCCGTAAATAGAATCGCTGGCCCCCAGATAAGTCTGTCTCTTGGGGCTACTTGGCTGGGAATTTCAGATCAAAGGCCAAGGCCAAATTTCATGCTGGCCATCACTCCAGAATGAGTGCCCCTACCTGCTGGGAGGAAAAACACCTTCCTCGACTCATTTTATAGTCAGAATGCTGTTGTCTCACCATCCATACTAAGCAGGACTACCACATATTATGCCAGAGAAGTCTGTTTTTCATTAACTTTTGTTGGAGTAGAGTTGCTTTACAATGTTGTGTTAGTTCCAACTGTAGAGCAAAGTGAATCAGCGCTATGTATACATATATCCCTTTTTTTTAAAAATTTCCTTCCCATTTTGGTCACCACAGAGCACTGAGTGGAGTTCCCCAAGCTATACAGTAGGTTCTCATTAGTTGTCTATTTTATACATAATATCCACAGAGTATATATGTCGATCTCAATCTCCCAATTCATCCTACCACCCGCCTCTTTCCCCTCTTGGTGTCCATATATTTGTTCTCTATGTCTGTGCCAGAAAACTCTTAAAGAGAATTCCCACAATCCTAAACATGAAGGACCCAAAAAATAAGGGGCCAATTTGTTTGCATGGCAAAGAAGAGACAGCAGTGCAAAAAGTGTCGGTCAGTGACGCTCACCAATGACGTAAATCTGGGTTCCATTGCCGATGCCCACGTAGTAGGGCGGCGGGTACATGAGCTCCACTTTGCAGACATAGAGCCCAGTGTCCATGGCCCTCAGCCCTTGGATGGTGAGGTTCACTTTGTTTCCTCTGGAGGTGCCAATGCAAGTGGAATCATCCAGGAAGGTTAGCTCATCCTCCACCATGTAGGTCCCAGCACAGACTTCGGTCACCTGGCTGCCTGCCTCCCGCAGCACTGTCACCCGGACCTCGTCAGCTTTGCCTGAAGACTCATATTCACATGAGAAGCTGGCAACACCCCGGCTGCTAGCCAGCACCACTGGAGGCTGGGTCACATTCATCCCTAATGTGGGAAAACCAAAGGGAAATCAATGAACTCAAGCTCACTCACCACCAGGTCCAGGCAAACCCTTGGGCAGGGTGGTTGATCTCTGATGGCCCCGTCCAACTTCACCTGTCAACCCTTCTCTCCCCCCATCAACAAACCCATCACCCTCCCCACCCCTCCCCTCTTCCATCCACCCCAATGCCCCCTCCATCTCTTGCTGCCTTCTGGCTTCTCTTCCATAAAGGTGCTTCCTTACTGGAAAACAGTTTTTGGAAGGCAGTTGGTTGTGGCAGTGAGAACACTGATGTGACAAACAAAAGGGCTGGCTATACCATGAAATAGATGGTTTGGGGAAAGCTGTGCCTCCCTCATAGCCTTCATTTTCCCTCCCATGCAAAAGAGGGGTTTAGCTCAGATGACATCACAGTGCCTCCCAACTCTGGTATTCTAAAGTTATAATAGAGCAGTAGGGGAAATTTTGGAGGCTGAGGTAGAGAATCTTGCCTTACCTCTCAAAGTACACCTTTATTACCTCTGCTTACTTTGACCTGGCCCTGGATCTTGATTGCCCACAGGGAGCCGAGCCTTGGCTAATGTGCTGGCCACCCCCCTTCCCTGCGTTATTACCACAGAGGAAAGGATGCTGCTTGATGGAGGAAGCCGCAGAGGGAGGGCACTGGGTCGCTTCCTCTGTAGGCTGAGGCAACCCTGCCATTCACTTCTATGGGCTTCCCCTGCCACTGCCATCACCCCTTCCTCCACCCTCTCTCCTTCACTTGAACACCTTGTATTCCTCTGTCCTTTGTCTTCTAGCTTCTACAGGAGAAGGGAGCCCAGCTTTCCATACAAAAGGACTCACATCATATAAAAAATGATGGCTTCGTGACAAATTACCTTCCTATAAGTAACTCAGCCCCTTTCTAGTCCACCCATCATACAAGTGACACTCAAAACTTGGATGGAACCTTGTAACTCATTCTCTTCAAACCTTTTCATGCCTTATACACTTGGTTGTTGTTGCTGAGTCACGTCTGACTCTTTGCAACCCCGCACACTGTAGTCCTTTGGGCTCCTCTAGCCATAGGATTTCCCAGGCAAGAATACTGGAGTAGGTTGCCATTTCCTCCTCCAGGAAATGGCAAAAGACTCTCCTCCTGGGTCTTCCTGACCCGGGGACCAAACCCATGTCTCCTGCATTGGCTGGCGGATTCTTTGACCACTGAGCCATCGACTGCAAAATCAAAGTAAATAATACTCACTGTCTCTATAACCTGATCCTAACCTACTACTCCAGTCTGAGTTTCCAGGACACCTCTTCCTTTATACTGAAAGCACTAGTCTTTCCCCCAAGCACCTGTATGGACACCCAGAAGAGAGAATAATATGGCAGCAGCCATTGCCATGGTTAATGAAGCAACCCTGGTTGGCTAGACAACAGTTTTCTTTCTCAGCCCTCATTTCTGTCTACCAGAGATGCCCTCCGAGCATCCTCTGTACTATTACAACTCCACCCTAGTACTTAAATTCTGCCCTGTATTAAAGGATTTTTTTGTGCATCATTGTATGCTGCCCATTTGTTGTGTTGACTCTAAACCTAAAGGAGACCAAGTTTCCTGCCCTCCCCCAAGGCAAGCTTCCAATTATCACCACTAAATCTGGTCACACTTCATTTTCCAATATCCACCAGGAGCGGATCCCAGATACAGATTGAGAAATTTTCTTAAAAGTAAATTTGATTGTTTCTCTGGGCATTTAACCTTTGCATATTTAAAACATGTAAAATAAGAAAATACGTGTGAATATTTCTTATACAGGAAAAATTAAATAAACAAATATTTTTTGAGCCCCTACTTTGTACAAACCACATAGTTTTTCAACAGAGGTCTAGAGAGATAGAAGGCAGAAATGTATTAGAAAAGATCACCATTGTACATCAGGTAACAAACCTAGTATCAGCCTTTACAGGGCTTTATTTCAGCTGAAAACTGGGGGACCTGCCCCTAAAGTTCAGAGATAAGTCAGGCAACAA
Organism: Bison bison bison; assembly: GCF_000754665.1. Lineage (NCBI taxonomy): Eukaryota > Metazoa > Chordata > Mammalia > Artiodactyla > Bovidae > Bison > Bison bison. Next base: position 26,272,039 of record NW_011495032.1, on the reverse strand, counting down.
TTAAGTATCTTATGCCAAACAGACCGATGGCCCTTTCTTTTGTTCATTCTTTTATTCTTTCGTTTTTTATTTCTTTCATTCTTTCTTCCCCCCGCCTTTTTTTTTGTTTTACTACTTCAAACTGCTTAATTTTAAAAATAATTACTAGCTAACTAGTTTATAGAGTTGACTAAGTGGATCTTAATACCTTGCATTGAGTAAAGAAGGCCGCAATGTTAAACAAGCAGGCTCATTTGTTTATAAAAATGAATCAGAAGACCTTAAAACCTTAAAACCTTAAAAATATCTCATAATTTTATTCAATCAATGTTTTTTAAAAAGGAAACCTTGAGCTAACCCTTATTCCAAGCCCAGATGGATTTAGGATGGTCTCTCTTCTCTCTTACATCACTTACCTTTACAGTATTTTCTTCCAGTCTTATAGAAGTGTCTGAAATTTCTCCTGTCTCCCAGACCAACTCACATGTACTCACTAAGCTTCCACTCCATGCCCAGTAAGCTGTTACTAGCTGTGTCTCTGCTGGTTTGCTCCTTCCAGCTGTCCCTTGCCTGCCTTGGAATACAGAGCTGCCCAAACCAGGAGACTGGAGTCTCACCTTCAGCTTCTGGCTTTGCTGTAAATCTCTGCCCTTGACTGAGAAAAGAAATGAAACCCAGTGGGAGAAACACCTCCTCCACCTTCATGCTCCAAAAGCCTCACTCACCTTTAGAGAAAACAGGAATGAAGACAAGAAAAAATAGGGCAGTGCAGGGCCAGGTCCTAGATGTCCACCAAGTCCCATGACTCTGGAATCCAGAGCAAGCCATGGCTTTATGGGAGCGGTTGTTCAGGTCTTCAGGAAGCAGAGCAAAAACTTTCAGGATCCCGAAGCTTTGAAATGTGTTTGAACCCACACAGAATCAAGGACTTTATATAGCTGGCTTTGATCCCAGGTATATACTACACATGTGCACACACAGAAGGCACATGAATTTCTAGCCTTTTTGTTTTGGTTTTACGAGAAAGGAAGACGTGGGTTTAGCTGCTACGTCGAAGAGATAACCTCAAACACTCAAAGTAAAACTGAACAAAACAAGCCAATCCATGGATGGAAAATGCACTCAACTTGAAACTGAAGCTTCTTGTTCACTTTAAGGATAAGTGGAGACTTGGAGAATTTCCTGGAGCGCAGGAGTCCCCCTAAGTCCCAGTTTTATCCGATCGTCTAGGCATCTTTTGCCACCCAGTATTTCATTGACACCCCCAGAACTGCTTAAGCTGCTGGCCCTCTGAGCCCTTGTGTTAAAGACAGAATGAGTCTATTGTGCTGTTCTTAGTTGCTCAGTTGTGTCCAGCTCTTTCCAACTCCATGGACTGTAGTCCACCAGGCTCCTCTGTCCATGGGAATTCTCCAGGCAAGAATACTGGAAGTTTTGCCATGCCCTCCTCAAGGGGATCTTCCCAACCCAGGAATCAAACCCAAGTCTTGTTTTGTTTTACAGATGGATTACAGATGGAATCCATTACAGATGGATTCTTTACGGTCTGAGCCACCAGGGAAGCCCAAGAACACTGGAGTGGGTAGCCTATCCCTTCTCAAGGGGATCTTCCTGAGTCTTCCAGAGACTCAAGAATCTCCTGCACTGCAGGCAGATTCTTTACCAACTAAGCTACCAGGGAAGCCTCCCAAATGAGTCTGGACACCATTCATAAAAGCTTTCCACCTGTGAGACACCATCCTTGGCATGCTTTGCAAAGCAGAGTTTATTTCTCCTAGCTCCATTTAGCATTCTGTTAAGAGAAAATATCCAAATTACAAGAAATAAATTGATCTGCCTCTAGTTTTGAAGATTAAGAAAAAATTCATGCATTCTTAAGAGATCTAACTCCACAAAGACAAAACAGAGTTGGATAAGGTCCAGAAAAAGTCAATGATCCAAGATATTTGAACCTTCCATCAGAGGATAGTTTTTTTTTTTTCCTCTAATGGGAACTTCTCAAGCAGAAAATGAGGAACTGAAGTTAAATATGACTGAAGTGCTTAAATTTATGAAAGCTGTAAAGAGAATAAATGTTCATCCTCTAAGAAAATGCTAAGCATTGGGGACTATATCACTCTTAAAACTGAGGAGTTTTCATGTATTTCAATGACGAAAGAAACATTTATTGAGAGGCTTTGAGATGCCAGAAATTGTGTGCGAATAGAATTGAATGACGAGCAGACAAAAACATAGCACGTTAAAGGACTTCTGGAAGACTGACCCACAGCAGACGGTGTGGTGCTGGCCTCCTGCAGTCCTCTGTGGTTTCGCGTGGCCAGGCTCCTCAGCCCTGCGGAGGGCGCTCTGTGGAATACAGGCCTGACGCGTCTCATCTTAGCCTATCTTTCAGCATTCCCTCACGTGTCCCTTTCCTCTGATTGTCCTCTCTCCAGCACACCTCTTTCAAGTTTCATCACCTTTGCCAAAACTGTTCCTCCTGGCTTCTTCCTCCCATTACTTTGTTTTATCCTCCTCCTCATCCTCCAGGAGGTGACATCACCTCCTCCCGGAAATCTCTCCTGACCTAGCTCTTTTCTATCCTCCACAAGCTCCTTACAGAAGCCCTCAAACCACAGCTAAAATGCCAGCAGGTGATACCAACCTAATGGTCACTTATCAAGGGTCAGATCCCAGTCTGGGCACTGGAGATACAAAAGTGAAAAATGTATGATCCTAATCTTGAGAGGAAGCCAAGGCAGTCACAAGGCAGATGATTAAACCTATGATCGGGAAATTGGGAATAAGTGCAGGAATTGAAGTATTGCACAGAGGAGCAGAAGCCATTGGTTCAGCCTGTGGAAGTCAGAAAGGACTTCTCAGAGGAAGTAAGCCCTGAACTTATTGTTAAGGACAAGGGGCAAGAGACAGATATTCAAACAAAAGGAACAGCCCATGCCAGGCTGGAAAGAGCAAAAGTATTAATATTCATTACAGCCAGAGAACAAGATGAGTATGGGAATGACTGGTAGGTAGAAGACTAGGTTCTTAGTCTTCAATGCACCGTAAGGAGCAAATAGGCATAATTAAGTTCACATTTAAGGAAATTCCCCCAACACAGGAGGATGGATGGGTAAGATGAGTTCAAGGAGGAATAAGATATAACCAGGAAAACCCAGAAGGACACTATTGTAACACCCAGGTAACCAGGTATTGGCAAGCTTTTTCTATAGAGGGTCAAACGGGCTTCACAGGCCACACAAAATGGTCTCTGTTGCTACTACTCAACTTTCCTGTTGTAAGGTTTAAGCAACCACAAAGAACTCATAAATGAATGGGCATAGCTGTGTTCCAATAAAATATTTTTTTAATGTCCATCATACCTCAGTGAAAAACAAAATTTACAAAAATAGGAGGAAGTTGGATTTGATCTACAAGACATTGTTTGTCATCTCCTGGTCTAAACTAAGGCAATGGCAGCAGTGGTGATGTGGTTCCCTAAGGAGACGAATCCACAAGCAGTGACGTTTAAGATAACACCAGATTTATGACTTGCTGCTACCAGAAATTGTCCAAATGTTTGTCAAGTTTTATCACATTCAAGTCTTAAAACAACCCTACCAGGCAGGGATTACTGGCTTTCCCAATTTATAAAGGAGAAAACCAAAGCACTGAGAGTTAAGGAGTGTGAAGTAAAAGTCGCTTGGTCGTGTCTTAGCCTTTGCAACCCCATGGTCTGTCCATGAAATTTTCTAGGATTAAGGAGACTTATCCAATCCCCTGTCGTTGGTAGGAGAGTCAGGATTTGAAGCCAAATGATGCTGTTAATCACTATACTAAAGCAAAGGATTTAAAGTCAAAGAGAGCTGGGTTTGAATTCTAGTACAATGACTTGCTACCTGTCAACCTGGGGCTATGACTTTCAGAAAATAGCCTCAATGCTATGGCAAGGATTAAATGAGATAATGTATGTCAGGTATGTTAAAGACCTATTATGGTGGCTGGCTACTCAGTAAATGTGTGCTGTGCTTAGTCGCTCAGTCATGTCTGACTCTTTGCCACCCCATGGACTATAGCCTGCCAGGCTCCTCCGTCCATGGGGATTTTCCAGGTGAGAATACTGGAGTGGGTTGCCATGCCCTCCTCCAGGGAATCTTCCCAACCGGGGGATCAAACCCATGTCTTCTGCATTGCAGGTGGATTTTTTACCATCTGAATTACAGAGTCACTGAGAAAACAGAAGTATAATTCATTGGAATAGAAAATATAAGAAAAGCAGACCAGAAAGTGATGATGGTGAGTTTCATTCAGGCATGTTGAGTTTAAGGTATCCATAGATGGTAAGGTGAGGGCACTCAAAAGCAATTGCCATGTGGATCTAGAGCTCAGGAGAAGGAGCTGAGCTAAAGACATTAACTTAGTCAGCTATGAAGCCACAGGTGAAAATTCCACAGGCCCAAGGCACATGATGAACACATTATGACTATTTTAATAGATAAATCAATGAAAACAGTTTAACATAAAAAGAGATGAGAATCACAGTAGAAACTTGTAAAGGACTCTTACCAAGTCCCCTAAATACACTTTTATGAAACTATTTCTGCCAAATAACAGCTGTAAAAGCCACTGCATGAAAGAATGTTGGTGAAAAAGATATGTTCACATTTATCATCTGGTAGATGACTTGATATTTACAAAGAGAGAAAATAATAAATCTAGCAGATACTGCTTTAACCAAGTGATCAAACTGAAGATCATCTATGATGGGCCATTCTGACATCATGTCCAGATGCAATACACTAAGAAGAACACGCCTTTGTAGCATTACTGCCAAAATTGCTTAAACTGAATCAAATTATGAAAAAACAACTAGAAAAATTCATAGTGGGAGCATTCTGCAAAGCAATTGGCCTTCAAAACTGGCCTTTGATTCCTCAAATATGTTAATATTATGAAAGATTAAAAAATAAACAACCTGAAAAAACTGTTGTAGATTAAATGCAATTAAGGAGGCATGGCAACAAAATCCAATGTGCAAGCCTTGATTGAAAAAATCAACTATGAAGTGTATTATTGATATACTTGAACAAATTTGGAATATAGACTATAGCTGATGATAAAATTGCATTAATTTTAAATTTGCCAAGTATTGTCTTATTGGGGTTATATAGGGAAACATCTTTGTTTTGGAGTGATATTTGCTTAAATGTTTAGGAATAAAGTTGGTAAATAACTCTCAAATGGTTCAGCAAAGATATATGTATATGTTTGTATTAGTAGACAGAATAATACTAATAAGACAGCAATGACAAAATGTTAACAACTGGAGAATCTAAGGTAAAGACTATACCGGTGTGCTCATGGTACTATTCTTATAAATTCTTTTTTATTTTTAATTGGAGGATAATTGCTTTATAATATTTATTGGTGGTGTGCTGCAATTCATGGGGTCGCAAAGAGTCGGACACGACTGAGCGACTGAACAGACTGACTGACTGATACACCAACGTGAATCAGCCATAAGCATGCATATTTCCCCTCCCAAGCACCCCTTCAACCCCACCTCCATCCCACCCTTCTAGGTCATCACAGACCGCCAAGCTAGGCTCCCTGTGTTATACAGCAAAGTTGCAAAGTAAAATGTTGAAAGTAGAAATTATAAGACCACTATTAATATAGTAGATACACAGATAAGCAAACTGAAATTTAGAGAGAGGAATGGCTCATTTAAGGTTATTCTCCATCCCCTTTCCTCACATCTGTTCCCTACCTAGGAGACAGATCCTGTAGAGGACTTGATTCTCAGGCAGGTTGGCCTCTGGGAGGAATCAGCTGATTTAAGGCACTGGCATAAGGTCAGAGGGCATGAAGATGGAGGTCAGAGTATTTCTTCCCTGCTTTCTCCCAGATTCAGCCCCTGCCTCTGGCAGAAACAGTAGCTCTGAACAGCTATAGCTCCTGCGGTATACCCCGACACTTCTATAATGCCAATTCTCATTGCTTCTTCCCCTGCTCCTTTCAGTCCTGGAAGTGGTATCAGCTTATACTGTTGCTAGTGTCTGAGTGCTTTAATGTCTTCTGCCCCTTACCCTCCTTAATACCTCTAAAATACAGTTGGCCCTTGAACAATACGAGTTTGAAGTGCATGGTGCGTGTATATGTGGTTTTTTTCCCAGTGGTGCTACAGTACCACACCAAGCTTAGCTGATTCAATCAACAGAAGCAGAACCAGAGTTATGGAGGAATCACGGATACCAAACGTTGACTCTCAATTATGTGTAGATCTTCCTTAACTCCCGCATTGTTCAAGGGTCAGTTGTAGTTCTTTCACTGAGTCTCTTATTTGAATCACCTGTTTCCTGTAGAGTCTCTCATTGACCAAGTCCTAAAGCTAGTATGTGGTGAAAACTGGTTTTAAATCCTGGCCTCATCCTACCCTATTCTTTTCCCCTATTATCTCATGAGAAATAATAGTAAGTCCTATCATGTAAGTTTGTATTTATTACAGTTGTGTACAATTCTGTCTCCCTATTTCAAATTCTATCTTGCACCCTCATCCCTGGGAAAGCTTGAGGGAAGGAGGAGAAAGGGGCTACAGAGGATGACTTGGTTGGATGGCATCACTGACTCAGTGGACATGAGTTTGAGCAAATTCTGGGAGATAGTGAAGGACAGAGAAGCCTGGCATGCTGCAGTCCATGGGGTCACAAAGAGTCAGACATGACTTGGTGACTAAACAACAGCAACATCCTCACTTCACTTAGATGCAAAGTTCTTAGCATCTAAGAACTTTGTATAAAATAGGCAATGGGGAATTCTGCATTTTGATTTCATTCTCAACATTTTTATTGCTCTTGCACCTCATTTCCAGCTCTAGGGAAGGTACTAATAAGTAAGGATTCCATCAGAGGACTGGTAAGCACCAGTGAGCCCAGCACAGTGGTTAAGAGCATGGCTGGAGTCAGACAGACATGAGTTCAAATCCTGCCTGCACTGCTTACTAGATGTATCCTGGGTGAGGTTTTCAAACTTCTCTGATTCTCAGCTTCATCATCTATAAAATATGGCTAGTTATGGTAGCCAATAATCTTATAGGGTTATTGTAATGATACAATGGTTATTGACATTCAACTATGCCAATAAAATGTTGAAAGCTGTGCTTAGCATATTGTAGTGCATGCCCAGTAAATGTTAACTCATCAATTAAATACAGAGAAAAGTATGGATTTCAAATCTCAGTTGTTTCATATATAAACCTTTCTTTTATTATCACCACTCTGAAGGGCGTGGCAACTACTGCAGTATTCTTGCCTGAAAATTCCCATGGACAAGAGCAGCCTTGTAGCCTAGGCAGGCTACAGGTCCTAGGGTCACCAAGAGTCAGACAGGACTGAAGCAAAATAATTGAGCACACACACATTATCATTACTAGTGACTGGATGGTACATTAGACTAATATCAGGTTCTTACTTTTCTAACACTCACACATGTATTCAATTTTTGCTGTTTTCAATGTCATCAGTATCTGGAATCAAATGACTGAGTCTGAAAAGTGTCTCCCTGGTGGTTCAGACAGTGAAGAGTCTGCCTGCAATGCAGGAGATCTGGGTTTGATCCCTGAGTCGGGAAGATCCCCTGGAGAAGGAAATGGCAACCCACTTCAGTACTCTTGCCTGGAAAATCCCAATGACAGAGGAGCCTGGCAGGCTACAGTCCATGGGGTTGCAAAGAGTTGGATACGACTGGGCAACTTCACTTTCTTTCTTTTTCTGAGTCTGAAAACTCAACTCTAGACATAATCAAAGATTTCTGTATTGTGAGCTCTCAAATATTCAGTGGTTGAATATTCAAATGTCTGAGGGTATCACATCCTTGGATGTTTTCATTTCAGGGTAGGAAAGGGAAAACCAATTTTGTTATTTACTTTTACCACTCTAATATTTTTTTTAAAAAAAAGGTTGGTGGTAAAGGAAATGAAAATAATTGGCTAAAATTAGGGTTCGGGGATTCACTGTGATTTCATTTCCTCACCATCTTCCTATATCCTACTAATTTGAGTAAACCCCAGACTGGTTTTGTAGTACTCTTAGTGGTTACTGGATTTGAAAGATCTCTCAATTTGCATAACTCACAGTGAAGCCTACAGTGAAGTGCCTTCAGAATTCCAGATGAGATACGGGTTGGGTAGGGTAACTGGGTTATTATTACTTAATTGTAAAACTCCTCTGAATTTGTAAAGCTCATCCTGAGCTTAGCTGAACTTGTAAAGGTTTTTTTTCTAAACCTCCTATAATCCTTTCCCCAACTAGTACACCACCCCTCAAAAAAAGTCTTTTGTTGAAAAATTTGCACCTGGCATTGACTGTGGTACATACTGCAAAACATCCTTTACTTGATGGTTTCAGATGTAACGGGAAGAATGAAAAGTCTAATATTTGCATAGCGTGCAGTTTCAGGACATCCCATTACGTTGAGCCTATAATCATGCCTAATTAAGGTTATATACTGTGTTTTTATGCTAATTAGCTCATCACAGTACAACTCCTTTCAAAATCGACTTCAAAGGAAAAAGAAAATCATCTACCAAAGTGATTGCTAAAGAAGGATCTATCAATCATCTCACTGAGAAAGAGCTAAAGAGAAAGGAAATGACATGCAAAGTGACTGGAAAGAAATTTTAGCTTCATTACCATTAAAGGGTGAAAATATGGGCTGGCCAAGAACTTACTTAAATAAACGTGGTAGGTGAATTTTCAGGCCCTAGGAAACTAATCTACATCATAAAGTCAGGTAAAAATGGACGGTTCTGGGCTGTGGACTTCCTGACCATCCCCTAGTGGGGAAATAGAGTAGGTCCTGCTGACTTTTTAGTCTACAGGGTCCCCTCACTGGGGGAGCGAAGAATGGGGTGGGGGGATGTGGAAATTGTTGCCAGAGAAGCAAAGTTTTATCTACTAGTCTTAGTGACAAAATGAAATGCAGAGGCTGCTTCAGCTGAAGATTAATTCTCACCTATCAGAGCTTTATTTACGCCGAGGCAAAGACAAATACTTTTGAATGAATAAATGATAAAGTCAACTGTGACTACTAAAGTCAACTGTGACTACAATTGTCACAAAGTAATTTGAAGGGGGGATCTATGTTCTAATTATCCAAGCTGCTTACTATATATGATTGAGTGCTTTTGAATGTTTTATCTCCATTTATGGATAACGGTCTCATATTTCCGGTTTTAGCCATTATCATCTCTGATTATCTCTCAGTCGTCTTAGCATTTCACACCTAAAAGTACAATTAAGTTAGATTGTGTTTTATTCTTAATCCTTCACCCTTGTTGCAACACTGCCAGCCATGAATAGTTTAGGTCAGTGACTTTATCCAAAACCAAGAATAGATATTTTCAAAATAGATGACCCTTTTATTTTATAAATTGGATAACTGATTTGCTGAGAAGAAAATTGGCTTGCCCAGGATCACACATCTAGATCTTATTCCTTAATCATCAAGCAGAAATAGAAAGAGAAGAGTAAATAGTCGATATTTAATCTATCATGCACCCCAGCTCTCTCCACCTAAAAGGTACTCACAGCCTGCCTGATTGCCATTTAGGACAAGTTGAGATTGGCCTAGTATCATTTTCATTTTACTAAAGACGAAACAGGACCAGACACTGTTTACCTACCTTAGTGAAAGGAGTAAGAAAACCTTGGAGCACAAGTCAAAATTGTCTTTGATACTGAATAATCCACTCCACCTCTAAAAAGTTGCTAGCTAGCTATAAATAGTGGGCATTGGAAATGTCAAAGATTTAATGGAACCCATTTCTCCCATGTTATTTGTGGCTAGGTAATCTCAGCCTGAAGCATTTATTTCAGATTCTTGATGGCAGAGACAATCACTGTTTCCATATTTTGAGCTATGTTATTTCAAGCCCTGCTGCTATTGCACCATTTGAATGATTTCAGGCCATGATCTCCTCCACACCTCCAGTTTAAAGGAAACTCTTATGTTCACACCTTGCACATAGAAAAGGAGCATCTTTACTCCTTTGTAGTTTAAGTGATAGCAGCTGTGATGGTGCAGAAAGTTGTGTTAGATGATGAGGAACACAGGGCAATTGCACAGTCTGTTGCGGACACTGAATCCTAAAAGAAATGTGAGTTCTGCCTTCCCATTTTACAGAAAGTAAACAAAGCCCCTGCGAGGTGAACTGATCTACCCAAAATTATATGCATAACCTGTTAGTGGCAGAACTAAGATGAGAGCTCAAAAGTCCATAAAAAGTGAAAGAAAAAAAAAA
>NW_011495032.1:26247212-26261681 GCF_000754665.1 Bison bison bison | reverse complement strand
GTCGCTCAGTCGTGTCCGACTCTTTGCGACCCCATGGACACCAGGCTCCTCCATCCATGGGATTTTCTAGGCAAGAGTACTGGAGTGGGTTGCCTTTAATGTCATTCACCGTCTTCCCAAGGGCTTCTGACTCTAATTTCCTGCTAGTTTGCAACTTGAAATACAGCCCCACCAAACTTCCTGGTGGGTCTTGGGTCTCTGAGAAGACAAATCAGCAAATCAAATTTTAAGTAAAAAAAAAAAAAAAAAGAAAACTTGGTCTTATAGCAGTACTAATCACAATAGTCAAAAGATGGAAACAACCCAAGTGTTCATCAAGTGATTAATGGATAAAGAAAAAGTGGTATATGCATGTGTATGTGCGTGTGCTCAGTTGCACAGTCAAGTCTCTCTACAACCCCATGTACTGTAGCCTACCAGGCTTCTCTGTCCATGGGATTTTCCCAGCAAGAATACTGGAGTGGATTGCCATTTCCTCCTCCAGGAGATCTTCCCATCCCAGGGATCAAACCTACGTCTCCTGTGTCTCCTGCAATGGCAGGCAGATTCTTTACCACTGAGCCACCTGGGAAACCTTTCATATTCAGCCATAAAGAGGAATAAGGTACTGATGCATGCTACAACATAGATGAACCTTGAAAACAGTACCCTGAAAGAAATAATGCACAAAAGGTCCCATATCATATAACTCCATTTGTATGAAATATCCAGAACAGACCAATCCATAAAGATAGAAAGCAATCTGTGGATGACAAGAGATTGGGGGGGAGGGGGGCGGCGGCGGGAATCAGGAAATGGAGAATGACTGCCTGATGGACATGGGATTTATTTTGGATGATGAAAATGTTCTCGAACTAGATATTAGTGATGGTTGTGCAACATAGTAAATGTGAATATATCCTGAATCATACACTTTTATATGTTTAGTAAATTTCATGTTATGTTTAGGTTTACTATACACACACACAAATATATGGTCATGCCAATGCATTCGGTTGGCATTCACCACCTTAAAAAGCATATCACTGATCTTACAGTATGTATTGGCCATACATTTTTCCTCTTCTCTGAGTGTAATCTAGATGAAACACATAGGCAGTTCTCCTTCTTTCCTTGAGTAAAAGGAATGAACTTGCAACTGGTTGAGGCTTGCAACTGGTTGAGGCAAAGAGAAAAAGTTCTGATTATTCCTCATCACCTACAATTGTGACCACAAGTCACACTGAACCATCACCAGCCAGAATCTAAGATATGGATCATTTGGCTCTGTCTTCTCCCAGGCACAATTTTATAATAGGTTACTTATGGTTGTAGAATAATTAAATGAGATGGAGCTAGGCTGTGGCAAGAAACTTCGGCTCAAAGAACTGTATTATTCACACATGCTTTAGGAGAATATAATTTAGAAACAGCTGGTTACATTTAGTAGCTTTCCTTCACAGGCTCTATTTATGGATTATGCTCCAAGAGAAAACTCTCTGGCCCAGAGTTTCATCCATGAGTAGGAAGCTAAATGATTGCACTTACATGGTCACATCAGGACCCACTGAAGGCAGCAAAGATGATACACTATGATGAAAACACAGGGTCTTTAGGTTTTGTCTGGCACAGGTATGGAGCCTAATTTCTGTATTCATCTAAGAGCATCATTACAGCAAAGAAGTTGCCTTTAAAACTCTAAGGAAATCATTTCTTATATTTTTGTTACTTCTCAGCATTACTTAAATTTACTCTGATCACATAAAGTTCTTGCCACATGCAAACTTTGTCATCTCTGGTCATTTCTTTACATTGGTTAAGAAATGCTAACAATTAGAAAATACCAGAAACATTTTTTCCCTGTCCTCCCCCAAAATATGCAGGTCAAGAAGCATTGGTCAACCATCTCCCCTGCTTTTCACCCTCTGATAAAAGAGACAAGTGTGTGCTTAAGAACAAATGAAGTTGTTAGGAATTTTTGACTCACAGTATAAAAAAGAGCTAAAGGAAGTTATGATTTATAAAAATTAAATCTTTGCTACTGGAGTTTATTATCTTGATTTATATGCTAAATTCAGTAACCAAGGTTATGGTGATAAATATTGTTGAGTAAATGCAATTTTTTCTCATCATTTGAAATCGCTATTTTCACTTGAGAAAATAAATCACTTTCCAATTCTCTGGCTCCCTTCCTAGAAATCCAGGCCTTTTTAAAATTAGCATTATAAAATGTCTGCTTACGTGAATGCCATTTGTATAATCTGAATATATTGATTAATTTCAATATCTCTTATAATAAAGAAAAACTGGGGGAAACAACCTCAAGATTTTTAAGAGAATGGAAATAAAGAGGAAAATGAAAAGAAAGAAGACAAACATAAATGGAGAAGAGGAAGACAAAACAGAAACTTTAAACGAAGGATAATTTGCATATATTCAAAAAAGTATCAATTCTGACCTACCTGACAGAATTAATCAACGATCACAGATCATTGGTTTTGATTGTGGGTGGAACTTTGGTAAAATTCCAGAAAGCTCTCAATATCACAAAACCCCAAAAAAGATGCTCTGTTAGATGTTTTTATAGAAAGAATGTACAGATAATGTCACTCTAGTGCTAAATTTAGCAAATAAATTTGATAGTAATTGGTGATTATAGAACCTTTTTTTAGATTCTGTAACTCAAATTACCACAACATAAATAGTAATTTTTTTTTAACTCACTAGTTTAAAAGTCAGGAAACTCTTACTTAGATTTAACCACATTTCTATTGACACTGACTTAAATAAGAATGTTTTAAGATTTATAGCAGTTTGGGATGTACCAAGATTTAATGCCAAAAAAAACGATTGTTCTGTCCTCAGTTTCAAGCTTTAAAGATCAAAAACCAATCAATGAAATTCACAAATTATTCTCTACAAAATACTTTAAATAAATTCTGAGTTAATCGATCATTCCCACAGTGTTTCCCAGCAAATATTCAGCCAAGATACAATACATTAGAGGAAGATAAAGACTTTCTTGTGCTCTGTAATTCCAATTTATTGAGTCGGAATTTAGTCACAGTATATAAGGGATAAAATGCGTAAAATGGTGGTGTGGGATTTAAGAGATTGGAGTTACAGATGTGGCTTTCAGTTCAGTTCAAATAAGTTCAGTCACTCAGTCGTGTCCGACTCTTTGCCACCCCATGAACTGCAGCATGCCAGGCCTCCCTGTCCATCACCAACTCCCAGAGTCCACCCAGACCCATGTCCATCGAGTCGATGATGCCATCCAACCATCTCATCCTCTGTTGTCCCCTTCTCCTCCTGCCCTCAATCTTTCCCAGCATCACCATCTTTTCTAATGAGTCATCTCTTCACATCAGGTGGCCAAAGTACTGGAGTTTCAGCTTCAACATCAGTCCTTCCAATGAACACCCAGGACTGATCTTTAGGATGGACTGGTTGGATCTCCTTGCAGTCCAAGGGACTCTCAAGAGTCTTCTCCAACACCACAGTTCAAAAGCATCAATTCTTCGGCGCTCAGCTCACATCCATACATGACCACTGGAAAAACCATAGCCTTGACTAGAAGGACCTTTGTTGGCAAAGTAATGTCTCTGCTTTTGAATATGCTATCTAGGTTGATCATAACTTTCCTTCCAAGAAGTAAGCGTCTTTTAATTTTATATCTGCAATCACCATCTGCAGTGATTTTGGAGCTCAAAAAATTAAAGTCAGCCACTGTTTCCACCGTTTCCCTGTCTCTCTGCCATGAAGTGATGGGACAAGATGCCATGATCTTTGTTTTCTGAATGTTGAGCTTTAAGCCAACTTTTTCACTCTCCTCTTTCACTTTCATCAACAGGCTCTTTAGTTCTTCTTCACTTTTTACCATAAGGGTGGTGTCATCTGCATATCTGAGGTTATTGATATTTCTCCCGGCAATCTTGATTCCAGCTTGTGCTTCCTCCAGCCCAGTGTTTCTCATGATGTTCTCTGCATATAAGTTAAATAAGCAGGGTGACAATATATAGCTTTGACATACTCCTTTACCGATTTGGAAACAGTCTGCTATTCCATGTCTAGTTCTAACTGTTGCTTTCTGACCTGCATACATGTTTCTCAAGAGGCAGGTCAGGTGGTCTGGTATGCCCATCTCTTTCAGAATTTTCCACAGTTTATTGTGATCCACACAGTCAAAGGCTTTGGCATAGTCAATAAAGCAGAAATATATGTTTTTCTGGAACTCTCTTGCTTTGCTGCTACCTAAATAGGAATTACTTTAGCCATATAATTTTATTAGAGTTTAACTGTCTCATCTATGAAAATGAGGAGACTCAATTAGGAAAATCTCTTTCAATTCTAAATAATTTCTAATTAAAAGTATATTTTCCCTTCATGACATGTAAGTGGAAAAACAAGTTAGAATATTATATTTAGCATATGATCCATTTTGTAAAAATAAAGTGAAAATACATGCAGACTTTTACATAGCAACATGCTAACAGTGATTACATAGAATTTTTATTTTCTTATTTCACCCACCTATATATTCCATTTTTATGAATGTACATGTATTGTCTGTGGTCAGAAAAACAGATACTACAAGCAATAAAAATCAAAAGTCTTTCTAATGTTTATAGTGCACTAAGTGTATGCCAGGCTATCAGAACTTTTCTGCTTTTGTAAAAGGTTTAAAGGAGATAAGATATGGATATAGCTTCCTCCTCATGCAGAAATTTGAATTCAAGATGAGTCTATTCAGGAACTTCAGTTTCTGAAATATCAACCAAAGAAGAATTTCTTCAGCACAACGTATTATGCTATCAGATACGCATCAGTATCACAATCATTTAAAAGTATTTCTCGTGTTAATTTTCCTAGAATACTATGAAAAATACTGTGCACATTAAGAAATACATTCTTTTTCCCAAAGATAAACGATGTTTATTTTTTGTTGTTTTGTTTAGTCGCCAAGTCATGTCCAACTCTTTTGAGACTCCATGGACCATAGCCCTCCAGGTTCCTCTGTCCATGGGATTCCCCAGGCAAGAATATGGAGTGGCTTGCCATTTCCTTCTCCAGGGATTCGTCCTAACCCAGGGATCAAACCCAAATCTCCTGCATTACAGGTGGATTCTTTACTGCTGAGCCATGGGCATGGTTAATTAGACATGTAAATAAATACGTAATGTGACCAACATAGGAGACAGACATTAGTGGGCTAAGTTTACTAGAGAATGTTTGTTAAATGTAGTCTGAGCTCCTCAGGTTTTAATTCATTGAGACCTTGAACGTAGGAATCATAAGTTTAACGTCCATCTCTTACTGGTTGTGACAAGGAGAAACTGACCCACACGGGCAAATAGGTAAGCCTGGCTTCACATTCCGCTTCAGACTTTCCATTCTCTGAATACATGTCCTTGGTTTCTAACTTCATAGAAACTACACAAGATACACAGGCAGGTCATTCAAACAGATGACCTTCAGTTTAATGTGGAATGCAGGCATCAAGGGGATACAATGTCAGAATCAGATATCAGAATTTCTAGAAATTCCCATGTTCAGGGATATAAAAATTAGGCATGACCTTAAGCATACCAAGGACAGAAAATTAAGGGACCAATCCTAAGCAATTTTAGAAATTCTCTGGCCAATTTCTCTATGTCAAAATTGTATTCCTACTTAAAGGTACTTTTTTCTTTATGGTATGAGAATATAGTCTAAGGCCCTCAACCATGCCAGCCTCTTCTCTGGCAGAAGGAGGCAAGGGAAAAATGAGAGACCCAGCTTTCTTTAGCACATGGAGCCCTGTTAGTTATTCATGCTTAGGTTATACTGTCACATTAGAGGAGACATGGCACAGTGTCACAAGGAGAATCTCAAGGAAATATAAAGATGACTGGCTCCCCACAGCTCATTATAACTGGAAAATTTAGAAAAAAAAAAACCCTCTAAGTGATGAAAAATTCAATTGCTTCATCTTCATCTGGAGATGAGCATAAAACCACAAATCCAAATGATGGCAGCCCATCAAATATGTCATCTTGGAAGACTATATATTTCCAGTGATGCTGTCATTGATCAAGACATCTCTGAGATGCTTCTTTTGAAATTATTTTCACTTTTATGGAGGAGAAAAAAATTCAGTGTCTTGTTACTGTACAATTACATCTTGGTTTTGATACAACATTGGAAACGCCTGGTTTGGTCACCAAAGTCCCTCAGTTAATGAAGAAATCATTGAGAGAAATCACCAAATTCAGAAAACAAATAAGTGCTGCCTTGGAAAATGTTGGAAGGATCATGCTACAGGGCTCTGAATAACAAGAACATTTTCAGTAATGGTAGCATCACTAGAGCAAAGGATGAGCTAATACATCTGGAGAGTGAGCAGGAGATAGGATCCTGCCACCCAAAGCACATGGAGATGGAGAGGGAGCCTGATTCTCTCATTGCCTATCACTGGTGCTGGATTGCAGACAAGCTTCAGACCCCTGGAGGATCAGATGGTTTGGAATAATGGTGGTATTCCAAACCATCGCAAGGCACAATCCAAGTAGCAATACAGGAGCCAAACAAAAAGAGATTATATAAACTGAGTAGAAAATAAAAAATAGGAATCCATGTAGATGGTAACTGGATAGTTCATTCAGAAGGTTTCTCCCCAGACTGAGGAGCCCCAGGCCCCAAGATAGAAAGTTTCTGGCCTCAGGAAAAGGGCAAGACAGAAGAAGACAGTCAAAAGACTCAAAGTAGAAACTCAGTCCTCTGAGATTCAGACAAAAGGACTTGGAGGGAAAATGAGATTTACATGAGTATGGAGAGAGCCCAGTGGCTATTTCCCAAGATTACAGAGCCCAGTTATCAAAGCTTCTTTGGATCCAAGTCTTGGATAGTTACAAATGCAAAGCCTCATTCAGTGAAGGACTAAGAATTTTAGAAGAGAGGTAAAACAGAGCCTGTAGGTGACGGTAGGTACATGAGAACACAGATGAAAGAAACTGGTCAAGATAGAGGTAAGAGATATAGATAATGGCTGATTGGATGTCCAAGGTCACTTTCTAGAGAGACCAGGATTCTGGTACATTTATTTTACCAGACATAAATCTAATCCATTTATTTTAGAGTATCTATCACTTATTGATAAACCTAACAAGAAAAATAACATTTGCCTCTGGGATATCATTCCTCGAAGGGTGCTTCTGTATTCCATTTGTTGATGGGATTTTCCAGTCATTATTTTTTTCAATTAAAGTATCCAAGTTTAGCTGGGTTGAAACCAGACCGTGGTTTTCAAAGAGTAGACAAATTGAGACCAGACTATATTCTAAACTCCCCCATGTTCTGGTTTCATTACGTTCTTGAAACCCAGATCAATTTTATGAAAAAGTTGATTAAACTGGGCTTGATTCTTAACAAACCTGACCCAGTTAGAACTTGAGGCTGAAATGAATTCAATTTTAATTTGGGGGTGCAGTGCTCACAGTAGAAGTGAAACTAAACCGAAGAGGAGGAAAAAATTATTAAGTGATAAAATTATTAACCCAAATTTCAGAACAATGAGTGGACAATAACTGGTAAGAAAATATTTCCAAATCTAAAAGCCCAGCAATTACTCTAAGATGATAATTCTAAAGTAACTTTTCTGATTAAGTTCAAAC
Organism: Bison bison bison; assembly: GCF_000754665.1. Taxonomy (NCBI): domain Eukaryota; kingdom Metazoa; phylum Chordata; class Mammalia; order Artiodactyla; family Bovidae; genus Bison; species Bison bison. Next base: position 26,254,050 of record NW_011495032.1, on the reverse strand, counting down.
TTTCCAAGAACATTCACCCTTTATCTGAAACTGAACAATGAGAAAATTCAAACTAAAAGTCATTGGTAACTGCGTGCATGAGAGTTGCGTTTTCAGGATGGAACTATCGAGTAATCATTGTTATTGTCTAACTACAATATTGAGGTAAAAGACAAAAAGTCAGTGAGGCCAGAAAAGAGAAAGAAGGGAAAGAGAGAGTGAGAAGGTGTGAAGGGAGTGGAAGAGAGAGAGAAAATGAAGGAATGTGGAAGAGAGGGAAGGAAGGAGGATGGAAGAAAGGGAGAGATGAGATGGAGGGAGGAAGGAGAGAAAGAAGGTGGAGAGGTAAGGAGGGAGAAAGGAAAGAAGGCACACAAGCAGACAAGGATTATTGTCCATGTGTTCTCAGAGTGACTCAGTTCTGACCAAATCCCCCAGGAACAGAATACTGTTAGTCTTATCCTGACTGTTCCCCTGTGTGCTTTGTTCCTCAGTCATGTCTGACTCTCTGAGACCCCATGGACTGTAGCCTGCCGGACTCCCCTGTCCATGGAGAAACATCATTTTCCTTGGTGCAGAATGTACCATCTGGACCAATCTCTGAGAGTTCTATCTCCAGGAAATCACAAAGTAATTGAGCCAATATCAATACCCAACTCCCACTATTATTATCTCTCTAAGTCAGCGTTTCTCAGCTTCAGGACTATACACATTGGGAGCCAAAATGGGATTAAACCTGTAAGGGTTTTGTTAAGAAGTATCCATGACTAGAAAATAAGGAGGGAGGCAGGGATTGCTGGGAGAAACATCAGATCATGATGTAAATCTGACCCCCCGAGGGAAGGAAAGAGGGCAGGAAGTTTGGGTGGAAGTGTTCTAGACCCCTGTGCAGTCTAAGAAAGGTTTGGCCAGACCGTCAAGGTCCTTGAGCCAAGGTGGACCATCTGGAACAAACTTGCTTTACAATCCCTGCCACACACTGTGGGAGGCAAGACTTCAGCCTAAACAGGGCAGTGATTGTCAGAGCCCTTGGCCATTACGCTCCTTACATTACAATGGGGTGTTGGGAGGTGTCTGTGAGGCTCATTCTCAAGGATGCCATAGTCTACCCCTTGTGCCATGTGGATCCACTTCACACAGGTTTGGTAGCTCCTGTCTCACAGTTCCTTGGGCCTTTCTTCCTGAGGGAAAACTCAAAAGAGGAAGATTAATGAATAAACCACCACCTTTAACCCTGCAATTGATCTCAAGGCCACAACTACTCTTTCCCTCTCCCCCCTCCACTCTAAATTTCTTCCCCACATCCTCACCTATTACCTACAGGTCTCGGGGCCTTCCCTGGTGGTGTGACCCAAACCTGTGTTTCTGAGGGGTCTTAGCCTTGATAATCATGCCCTTCACAGTTTGTGGTTGCTACACATATCTGTTCATAGTTACAAAGTGGCAAGACCCAGGAAGTGGATCATCTGTGTTCCTCTGTGCTCCTCTGTCCCACTGTATACAGCATCCCTACCTCCTCCTCTGACCAGGGTCAATTATCTCTACCAATATGTTGACTCTCCTTCCTGCCCGCTGGTCCCAGGACACAGGATTTCAAGGTATCCTCCTGGCAGCTGAGATCCTTGCTGTGTCTTCTAGCAAGAATGTGCTCCCTTTGAGTGGCAGAAACATGAAACACAGAATCCCCCAGTGGGTCATTTATGGGGAATGATGGTAAATGGGCCCACTTTTTCTTCTACCTTTTCATCCTTGGATTCATGTTCCCTTCCTACAGGGGACACAGCACCATATAGGAGTCTCTGACTTAATAAATACATTGCATCCTAAAGGATGATACCCCATCCTTCCAGAGTATTTCCTCCAAGCTGGCATTTCAGCTGCTCCTTTCAAGGGACATTGCAGCAACACCATATGAGGCAGACTGCCTCCAGGAACGTTAAATGATACAACCAGTGGATATGAACCCATTCCAACACCACCTTCAAGGTGAAATACATCCCTTGGTCAGATGACCTTCAGAATGGTATTCTCTGCCTGTGGATTCAACATTCTACAATGGATAGTAGTGTTGGTATGGGTCTCTGCAGGCAGAAGAAGCAAATATCTGTCCTCAGAATAGGTTATCTGTCCCTATGTGGATGAACCACTGGACTTTCCAAGGATGGAGAGGTCTCAATGTGGTCAAATTTTTACTAAGTGGCCTGTTGATCTCCCCAAGGAATAGTGCCATATGGGATACTCAGTATTGCTAACAATGTGGACATTCATAGACCGCATTCACTAGATCTTCCTTGGTAAATAGAATCCATACTATCAGACCAATATGTCCTGTCTCTCTCTCTCACTCTATTTGTATGTCCGCTTGACCAGTTCTGGAGCAATCAGTGATGAAGTCTGGCTAATGTCAACTGGCCAAGTCATTTTGTCCACTTGGTTGTTCTGTGCTTCTTCCTTGGTGAGTGTTTTCTGATGCGCATTAATGTATGAAACACAAATCTTTGTACCCGGTGCTCTTTTGCATATGTGTAGCCTCAAGACTACATTGAGGTCTGCCTCAGACCTTCTCTCCAGTCTTCTAGTTTTTCTCTTTCTTGATCAGGTGACCATGCCATTGACCACATTCCAGGATCTATATTTTCATTTCATATCACTTCTCTTTCCACACAAAGTGGGTGGCTGGGAGCACAGCACACAGACCTGTCCACTGGAAGGACTGTTCCTCCTCGCTGTCTTTCAGGGCTACTCCTGAATATGATTCTAATGCAGCCACTGTCAACATTCAGCTTGCAGTCAAATACAAAGCAGAGCCACTTATAAACAAAACTCTGGCTGTTCCCCCCGCTTTCAACTGGTCATTCTGGAATACCCATTTGGTCATAGGTGTAAACTGGGGAGGGGCACTGGAACAACTGAGGTAGATGGCAAGGGCTCTGGGCCATCTGTTCATGCAGCTTATTCATGCTCTCTAGTTCTTCTAGGGCTCAGTCCCAGATATACCATTTACAACTTATGATTGACTATTTTGGTGCCATATGACTTTGATGACTTGGTAAATCTAACAGACCCAGCTCATAAAGGGCAGTTCCAAATACATAGTCTCTTGGAGTTTTACAGTCAAGTTCTCTACCTCTGTTGGTATTCAGTAACAAATCAAGAGCTGTTTCTTAGAAAGTAGTGTGGCAGTGGCATGGCCTTGCTCCAGAATCCCAGAGGCCCTCATTATACTTCTCCCACTACAGCTTGCGATACTATTGATACCTTCTGTCCACAAGGTCTGCTGGATCACATGACCCAAGTGGCAGGACTAATTGTACTATATCCTGTACCTCTACAGTGTCTTTTTCTGCTTTGAACTGAATGCAAAGCTGGCAGCCTTTCTTGTCTCCCACTACAGGGGAAGGAGCAATGTTTCTAGATGTGGATGTGTGGCCTCTAGAACTCAAAGAGGTCTACCAGATGTCATTTCTCTTCTTTTTTTGCTTTGTGCATATTTGTGTGTGTGTGTGTGTGTGTTCTACTTTGGAGGGGATACTTCAGCATGGACCTAAACACTGGACTCTAAAATCTGGCCCTGACTTCCCACCCACTAGAGCATATATGGTTTACCAAGGCCCTGAATACCAGTCATCTTTTGCTTAACCTGTTCAATCATCATGATGTCATTGATGAAATAGATCAATGTGGTCTTCTGTGGGATGTCCAGGTGGTCCAGGTCTCTTCAGACTATTCAATGACAGAGGATGTAAGAGAGGTGGACCTGAGACAAAATCTTAAGTGAATATTGTTGTCCATCCAATGTGAATATTGTTTCTGATCCTCTTTTATAATTGGAATAAGAAAAAGCGTTTGCCAAGACGCTAGCTACATGTCTTAAGTCTGAGTCTTTACTTATCTGCTCTAGGAATGATTTTTCATCTGGTACAGCAGCTGCATGTGAGGATGCTACTACTATTGTAATCTGCAGAAATATTAGGATCCATCCATATTCTAGAAGGGACTATTCTGGGAAATTAAAATGGAGATTTGGTAGCAACTACCATTCCTGTGTCTTTTAGGTCTTTAATGATGGCACTCATCCCCACTATCACCTCTCCCCAAGATATGACATTGGTGGCTGGGAGGAGTCTATTATCTTGGATATGGGAGAAAGGGTGTTGGGAAATTTCAAAGGTTTCCACTTGGTCTTCCCCTGTATGATAACCCTTATTCCACAGACCAGGAAACCTGTATGAACTTACTCCAACTTCCAAATATATCAACTTCTAATTTGTAATCCTCAAGGATTCCATTTATTACTTGGCCCCCATAGGCTTCCCTGGTGGCTCAGATGGTAAAGAATCCACGTGCAATTCAGGAGACCTGGGTTCGATCCCTGAGTCAGGAAGATTGCCTGAAGAAGGGAATGGCAACCCGCTCCAGTATTATTGCCTGGAAAATCCCATGGACAGAGGAGCCTGGCAGGCTAGAGTCCTTGGGGTTGCAAAGAGTCAGATACAACTGAGCAACTAACAACACATGAGCTCTAATTCTAACAAAGGGTACCATGATGACACTTGGGGACTCCAAGAATTGATGTTATATTAGACCCTATATCCATTAACCTTCAATATATCTGGTTATTCCCCTTTCCCTCATCTGAGTAAGTGGTCATAAGTCCCTTGGGAGAAAGACTCAGGTAACTGTCACAATATATTCTTACCACAGTGCTGAAGGGTCCTTCTTCCTAGGCACCTGGTCACCTCTTCAGTCAATGGATTCTAGATCTGAAAATTGGCTCAGGTCAAGGAATTGAGAAAGGGATTTTGACTTTTATTTGGGTGATTGTCCTCAGACTCCTGATTCTCCACTCTTGCTTCATTTTTCTTGTAGTCTCATGGCTTTCCAGAGCTCTGTCATCCCCATGGATGTTAATAAGCCCAGACCTGTGATGGCTTGTCCTTGTCCTACCATAATCCCTCCATACAGAGGAGGCAACTACTGCATTGCTGATGTCCCTCTCCCCAGCACATTCTCTATGACCTTGGTGAATGATTTGTCCATGCCCGCTTCATCGGGCTCTTTGTTCCTTCCTTTACCATCTTCAAGGGCAACTCAAGCATTTCCATTTCATTAGTAGTGGCCTTTGCTTTATCCAGCCTCTAGGTGAGTTTGACCCATCCCCTAATTTCACTATGGTGTTAAATCCCGTATCTCAAGAAAGTACTCTTAAGTCAACTAATCCATAAAACTGCACGTTAACAGATTAAAGAAAAATAGCAATCTGAGCTGTTGTTGCCTGGGAAATGTTAAATAATCTTCCACAGAATGGCCAGAAGAAGATGGAGATCCAACTTCTCTGGAAGTTGCTGCCTGTCTCTTGAATCATCCACAGTCCCACACCTGTTTTTTTTGTAGATCAATCCACTTAACCTATCAGTCTCTTTGAAACTTATTTTGTGCATGTAACTCCTTCTGCCTGGGCTGCCTTATCTTTTCATTAGCCTGGTAAATGCCTACTCTTTCTGTGAATTCTTTTCTTCTCCTTCATCTCCATCCCAACAGATTTACCACTCTTTCTTCTGCCATGACCTTATCAGCATCTTTTGTTAATTTGTAGGTCTCCTCATTATATTCTATTCCTTGAAGACAGGGACCACATCACTTTCATCTTCATGTCATCATTTTGAACAGTAAGTGTGCACATAATAAATAAAATGCTTGAAGATTATCTCCCAGAGGAGATGAGAACATGTAGCATAACTTGACATTCGTATTTTGTTTTAATCTGCCCTCTTTGCATTTCTTTTCTTTGGTCAGTCATCACACTCATCTATCCATTATCAGACTACCTCCCGCTATGGTGGCTTCTGAAAGGCAATAAGAAAACTTTTCCATAAGTGCCAACAGTCTGAGTTTACATGTTTGGAGGTTCCAGGCAGGTGTCAAAAATCACAATGAATATTCCAACAGTCAGACACTGAGACTTTTAAAATATCTAGATGTAGAATGTTCAATTGAAAAACATGTGGAAGCCAAATCAGAGCTTTCCATTTTAATCTGGACATAGCCCTACTTTTACTAGGAACCTGGAATCAGTTTCCTAACAAAGGAATCTCAGGCGGCTCATATGAATTTGCAACTTCCCAATTGCCTTAGAGTTCATAGCACTTGTTGAGCCTCCAACATGCACAAGAATGAGGTCCTAAATAGTTTCCAGGTGTCTATGGAAAGAGCTATTCAATGGCTTTGGGCTAAGAAAAGAATAATAAAATGATATTCTTAAGATTCCTGCATCACAAACTCTTCACAAGTTGCTTTAAAGCAAACTTGAAGTGAAGTTATAACTGTCAATACACACACACACACACACACAACCCAGGACCCACACAGCAAACATCTCAGCGATGTTCTATCATTCCCAGAATAGTAATAGCTTAACAGTGAGCATGGAGTGTGGGAGGGAGGCTCCAAGAAGTCTCCCACCCTACTTCTCATCTACATTCTCCCACAGTTTTCAGCCTAAGCCTCACTCACACTGGTCCAGAAGAAACATAAGGCTTATCATATGCTTGACTGCAAGCCATAACTTAACATTAGAAATGTACGAGGAACTGGGTGTGCTGGAAGGAAATCAAGCAAAAGCATCTGTAAGCTGAAAATATGTTGAAAACATGTTACAACATGATAACCTAAAGTTTCAGTGGCTTTGCTAAGCCAGAAAGAAGGAAAAAAGGAAAGAAAACACATTTTTCACTTCTTGAGTTGCCTCATTTAAGGTAACCAAATAGTTGTCCAGTAGACTTCCTCAGGTCTCAGGCTCCAAAAAAGTTGAATTTAAAAGATGTTGTACCTGTTCAGTCTTCCTATAGCCTATAAAATT
>NW_011495032.1:26233690-26247112 GCF_000754665.1 Bison bison bison | reverse complement strand
TAAAAAATGAAAGAAAGTCTTTAAAAAGTCTAATGAGGAGGGAAGGGAAGACAGATAGGCTGCCCTGACACAATTCCAGCTTTTCCTTTTTCACTCAATAGCCCCTCCTTCAGCCAGTACAGAGAGTTCAAGGTGCTTCCTTGTTAAAGTCATTTGACTCTGTTTAGTTCACGTCGTCTTGTTTGGTCCTGGAAAAGGGATTAGTTAGAACTGGACATGAAATCTCAGGGAGTACTCCCATACTACGGACCGACATGAATGAAATACACTGAGATGGCCTGCCACTGACTCCTGTCTCCCTTACCAGGAATTATTACTCATTTGTGTATCATGTAGTCTGAACCAGAAAAAAAGCACCAGAGTGGAGAGAAAACAACAGGAAAGATGTCATGAGCAATACTTATGCAGCCAGATATTGATATACCCATACATGGTATTGACATATGGGTAATAAGCGAAATGAACTTGATTTTTCTCCACACAGAGTTGGTGGAATATGACTGATGATTTGAATATAGAAAAGAAAGGATAAACCATGATCAACAGAATCCAGTACAAAAGAAGATAAGGGCAGAAAAGCACTCTGTTAATGTACCAGCAAAGAACATGATTCATAATATCTAAGGCATGTCCTGTTTGAGGAAAGTGTTTATATTCATTTTTTACTATTTTTACTATATAAGGAACATGGTAGCTATGTACAAGTTGGAAAATTCATAAAGGCAATAGAAATTTCTATATCCATAAATAGTGTGCTAACACAATTTTCTATGTGTACTTACTAGACTGTGGACAAAGGACTGTAGCAGTCTTGTTCACCACTGTTAATGAATAGTCTTGGGCTGCATAATTGAGCAATTTATATATATGTGTGTATATATAAGTGGAATTATCCCATACACAGTATTTTGCATTTGACAGTATATCATTGATATATTTTCATGTCAATATATATCCGTCTACAGCGTTTGTTTGCTATATTTTATGATCATTGTTTGTAGCATACATAAGTGATTTACATAAGTGATTCTTTTTCTATCTGAACCCTTTGTAGGAGGCCTTTCCTCCCTTATCTTCCTTTATCAGAGCTGTTCCTTGTTTCTTTGTCTTCCTTTTCCTTGTGTTTTATAGAAGTATTCTCATACATTTATGAGCATGGTGGCTGTCTGAAGAACTGGTTAACGATCCTGACTCTGGACCCCAGCCCCTAGAAATCCAAGTTCATTTGGTTGAAGCCCGTCATAAGCACCTGCGCACTGTAAAGAGATCCCGGGTGATTCGCCTGTGGTGGAGGTGGGCAGACACTCTGAGAATCACCTTTTTGCCAAAGCACAGAATCCTGCAAATGTGTTTTCACTCTTTCTCAATACTTTCAGTCTTCCACCCTCTGGAATCCCTGGCCCTGTTTTGAGAGGAACATAGAAGATCTGCTTCTAGATCCCGAAATCCAGAGAAAAGGACTTGGTGCTTACAGATTCTTAGCTATAGGATGAGCCAGAACATATAGTCAGTCAGAGACTGATTTATCAGTCAGGCCTAATCAGTTCTGCTGGTTCTGAAAACAGCAAAGGATTTGAGACAAAACAGTGACAGCAGGACCCTCCCCTAAGGTCCTCTGATACAATTTTAACCTAACTCCAATTTTACAGATGCCTTTGAATGCATATGTGTGTGTGCATGTGTGTGTGTTCCGTCATACTGTACCACCAATTAGCCTATAAAAAGTCCAACAAAGTCAAAAACATCCTGGGAAGTTCCTGCATTGTCTGCTTTGACTGCTCTCCACCACTGTCTCTCATCCCTGTCTTTGGTGAGGTGCTGGGAAGAGGCTGGCACAGGAAAGAAGATGAAGAAAAGTCACTTACAGAGCCTTTGAATCAACTTCTCTTCCACAGACAGGCTTGGAGCCCCATGACTTACTGGAAATCAAATAACAATAAACTGACCTTGCAGTCTGTGACCAAACAGCGTGTTAGTCACTTAGTCTTGCCTGACTCTTTGCCACCCCATGGACTATAGCCCACCAAGCTCCCCTGGCCATGGAATTTTCTAGGCAAGAATACTGGAGTGAGTAACCATTCTCTTCTCCAGGGGATCTTCCTGATTCAGGGATCAAACCTGAGGCTCATACATTGCAGGCAGATTCTTCACCATCTGAGACACCAGGGAAGTCGAGTTACTGGATAGTAAGCTAAATAACAATAAACTGACCATGCATTCCATGGCCAAACAACCTCTGTCTTAATTTCCTCTTTCAAGGATGGGGTGGGAACCACAGTGGCAGTGGTCAATGAAGTGTGATCCCTAAAACAAGAATGGTGGTGGATCTGGAGTCATATGATAGGAGGAAAAGGAAGGACAGGCAGCTCTCTGGTAGCCCACCTCCCCCCTTCTCCAGAGGCTGGCACAGACCTGACTATGTGAGGTGCCTTCTGAAACCTCTTCTAAGACCATCATTATATTTCATGTTATTTTCAAACACTTGAGCATGGCTCTCCAGGACCTTCACAACCTCACCAGTGTTTTTCTCTCTCCATACTCACCCTTGCCTCTCCTCTCTCCAGCCCTTCCTCAGCACATGGACACACACCTACTACGTGCTTCAGTCGCAAGCACACTCCATTCAGATCCCCAGAGTCACTACTCCCTCTGACTTCCTCCAGTTGGAACATTTTGGATCACTCTTGCCACCTCTCCTCTTGAAGAATTTCTATGTAGCTCTTACATCTCCATTTGGACACTGTTTCCTCTAGGAAGCCTGCCTTCATCCTTCCCCCTCCATACCAAGTTGAATAAAGGACACCCAAAGACATCATTTCTTAATCCCTGGAATTTCCTTATTTACAAGAAGGGTCTTTGCAGATGTAATTAAGAATCTTATGATGATAATAACAATATGCTGGATTTTCCAAGTGGACCCTAAATACCATCACAAGTGTCCTTATAAGAAAGAAGTTAAAAGAGATAATATAAAGACACACAGAGGAAATGGCCAGGTAGGCAGGGATTGGAGTGATGTGGCCCAGAATGCCAGGGCTGCCCACAGAAGCCGGAAGAAGCAAGGAGCTTCTAGAGGGAATGCAGCCCTGAGGGATTTCTAACCTCCAGAACCGAGAGACTTAATTTCTATTGTTTTTAAGCTACCAAGTTTATGATAATTTGTTAAAATAGCCCCCAAGAAACCAACACTCTCCAAACTGAAAAGGTTCCTCTTTCCTCTTCTCCCATGGCACAACCCACAAAGCACTTAACAGCACTCAAATATTATCAACTACTTACTTGTCTTCAGACTCCATGTGATTAGGGGTTCTAACCCTAATTTACATGTTACCCAATGTACATTTAATGTTACCCAATGTACCCTCGCAGCCTAGAACAGGGCTTTTCATATAGTAGATCTTCAGTAAACATTTGAGAACCAGTAGAGACATTACTTTGCCAACAAAGGTCCATCTAGTCAAGGCTATGGTTTTTCCAGTGGTCATGTATGGATGTGAGAGTTGGACTGTGAAGAAAGCTGAGCGCCGAAGAATTGATGCTTTGAACTGTGGTGTTGGAGAAGACTCTTGAGAGTCCCTTGGACTGCAAGGAGATCCAACCAGTCCATTCTGAAGGAGATCAGCCCTGGGTGTTCTTTGGAAGGAATGATGCTAAAGCTGAAACTCCAGTACTTTGGCCACCTCATGCGAAGAGTTGACTCATTGGAAAAGACTCTGATGCTAGGCAGGATTGGGGGCAGGAGGAGAAGGGGACGACAGAGGATGAGATGGCTGGATGGCATCACTGATTCAATGGACGTGAGTCTGAGTGAACTCCGGGAGTTGGTGATGGACAGGGAGGCTGGCATGCTGCGATTCATGGGGTCGCAAAGGGTCAGATACGACTGAGAGACTGAACTGAACTGAACTGAACTGAAGGGGATGAATACATGAATGAACAAATGAATGAACAAGAAAAGATGTTGCTAGAGAGAGAAACAGGGGCAACCAATAACAATTATTTGAAAGGCTATTATTCAAAGAGAGTGAGAGAAAATGAAAATATATTAATGTCTACTGTATCAGCTGCTATGCCAGATAGCTAATGAATGCTGCTGCTGCTAAGTCGCTTCAGTCGTGTCCGACTCTGTGCGACCTCTGAGACGGCAGCCCACCAGGCCCCCCCGTCCCTGGGATTCTCCAGGCAAGAACACTGGAGTGGGTTGCCATTTCCTTCTCCAACGCGTGAAAGTGAAGTCACTCAGTCATGTCCGACTCTTAACGACCCCATGGACTGCAGCCCACCAGACTCCTCCATCCATGGGATTTTCCAGGCAAGAGTACTGGAGTGGGGTGCCATTGCCTTCTCTGAGCTAATGAATATTGTCTCATTAATCCTCATAAAATTCTTGAACAGTAGCTATTATTGCCCTGCTTTATAGGAGAAGTAAGGTTCAAAAAATGAAGTGATTCATGCATGATCATGCAGGAAGAAACAGACATCTGTGATCATCTAGGGTGTAATTAGGCCCAAGGGTGAATGACAGAGTGGTAGAGTTCAACTTAGAAAGCCACTCTTTGTATTAAAAGCCAGAACTATCTGGCAATGAAACAGGTTGACTCAAAAAGTAGACAGCATCACTGGGCGTGTTCGAGCAAAGACAAGATGATCACTCATCACAACACAAGCAATTAGAATTAGAGGAGGGATTGGTGTAGATTATTAGATGACCTCTAAGGCTTGTACCAACCCAGTCTACGCTTCTAGGGTAGGCTGGGAAGCCAGTGAATGAAGAGCTTTGTTGAAGGCTTAATATACACATGAATTTGTTCTTCTGGACTATAGAATCTATCAGAGAATTAATGGGGAGGGCGTGTATCTGGCAGAACATGTAGCCCCATAGCTAAGTTTACTTATCTTGTTTTCTAATACCCCAAATGTACTATACAGTAGCTGGCTTATACAACATTTTGAGGGTAAGCTCAGAACTGTATTAACATTTTCTCAAACTATACTTGAACTTAAAGCTGTAGAGCATTACGGAATATAGTAGTAGAGTAAATAGGCGCTCCAGCTGAACCTAAGCAGAAGTCATGAATGGACATAACAGAAAATGCACTTAGCCCCAGCACAGTAAAAAGGCACAATGGGACAGAGTATGGAGGAGGGACTGGGTTCTTCTTCCCAGGCTCTTCACTCCCTACACACCAGCCACACTTAGCCAAATTTACTCCCACATGATGGCTTTAGCACAATTTGCCCCCTCTGCCTGAAATTCACTTCCCACATATCTTAGTAATTGGTTCCTTCTTATCATTCAGATTTCCACTTAAACCTCATCTCATCAATGACGTCAGTGACCACCCATCCCAATGCAGGCCCACAGGTCACTCTCTGTTTTCATCTTGGTGCTTATCATGGCCTGATGTTATTTTATTTATGATCTGTTTCTCCCTATCAACTCAATGGTTCCAGTGCCTAGAACAATGCTTCATACACAGTAAACACGCAGTAAATGTGGGCTGAATAAGTGGATGACTGAATGAATAAACATGCTTGTAAAAAAAAAAAAAAAACACCTTTCTTCTTGCGGAGGCTGCTGGGGCGGGGTGGGGCTGTTACTCACGGTACTTTAAACCTAAGCCTTGACCGTAACTTAGCCTTCACATCTTTGCGGCATTGATGAGAAGGGGAAAAGCTGGAACCACCAATTTAAGGTTGTAAACACTTCTCTGTCTTGCAAGGTGGAGACTCAAACAGTAGAGACCAATCTGTGGTTCTGGGAACATCATCGGAGTAGGACTTCAGTTTATAGAACAAAGACCCTAATCGTAAATACAGGTATCTTAGATATGACATTGCACTTGGAAAGTGAAATGCTCTTCTGAGAATGTAAAAGGTTGTCTATAGGGTGGGCAGACCGTGCTTCCTTTGAAGAAATGTTTCTTTTCTAAGAATGAATTTGGATGGTGCTGCGCCTGTATGTTTGCTCTGGTTCCCATGGAGCAGGGTTTTGTATGAAGAGAGGTGTGCAGAAAATCGGCTGCTGGGACCTTGAAAATCCGGGATGTACAAACTTTATTTCACTTCACAGAAAAGTCAACTGGCCTGGGCTTGGCAGCATGCAATCAGAACACCATCATCACAGCCCAACTTGTGATGCTGTAGAAATCTGTGCCAACTCAGCTCTGAAAAAAGATTTAAATCAATCAATCAATAAGCAAGCTGCCCTTTGCTTTTGGAATTCAGAAAGGGAAAATGTAAGATCACACACACACACATAGACACACACCTCTGTATGTGAATTATCTATAACAATAGTGGCCTGTTTCATTCTGATTGTCTATAATCTATCCTGTGGACAGGAGTGATCTCCATTAGAAATAAACCAGTCTAAAAGGAGCACTGGGAAACTGGACCTTGGAATGAGTCGGTAAGGAAAAGTCTCCCACTGTTTGGGACTCACTGTTCTGAACCTGGACCCTGAAAAATTAACATCTTTTCAGAATGCTCCTTACCAATTGTTTTTCTTTACTGTGAAATAACAGTATTTGTGACAATAGCATCCTAAATTATGATAATAAACCCTTCATCCTCACAAAATAATTTGTTTCAGTCATCTGGTCATGTGATAAATATTTGTTAAACACCTACAAACTGCTCCAGTATTCCTGCCTGGAAAATTCCATCGACAGAGGAGCCTGGCAGGCTACAATCCATGGGGGTCACAGAGTCAGACACAACTGAGCACACACACGTGCCAGACATCTTGTAGACACTGAGAAAACTGTGGTGAGCAAAATAGCCATTACCCCTACCCTTGAATTGCTACTATTTAGTGGGGAAAGACACACTAGTCAAATATAACAACCCAGAAGAGAGCATGGAAGCCATGGAAAGGTTTAACCAGAGGCATCATCTAGTCTACGGAGCAGAGGAAGAGGCTCTTCCAAAGAAGTAACCATTCTCAAGCCAAGATCTCAACACTGAATAGACTACTCTAGGCAAACAGGAGGGGAAGGAAATTCCCAGCAGTACTGTGTACAAAAGCCCTGGAGAAAATAAAGCGGCATATTCTAGGACTAACTGGCAAGCCCAACAAGACTTCAAAGATACCAAAGTACAGTGCAGAAGTCAGATGATGCAGGTCTGGGGGTCATGGTTGGCATCTTCTCCTCTTTGCTAAAATCTCAAGAAGATTTGGAGGGCTTTGGAAAGATCATTCTGGTGTGAAGTGGAGGTGGTTCCATGGGAGAAGGCAAGAGGCAGCCCAGGAGAAGCATTTAGGAGATGGTCATTAAGTGATGATCTCTCAGTTCAAACCCATTCTTCTATACTATGCATTGTGATGCTGAGTCTGGGAGTCTGAAAACCAAGTTTCTCCTTCTGATAACTAGATCCATTTAGGCTCTTGCCAGTAGAGGCACTAGAAGGAGACTGGAAGACTGAAGCAGGGGGAAGGCTCTTGCTCTTCCCCATCTGCCTCACATTTGTGCGACCATCACCCCAGGAAACCATGGCAGCAGAATGCCTTCCATAGCATCTGTTGAATCCACTTTTTTATTGCATCCAAGATGTGCAGAGTTAGTTTCCTTATCCCCACCCCACTCCCCAGAGGCACCAGCACCAACTGGACTGGAGACGGGCCTCAGAGGTTTGGGTCCCGGGCATACAAGCTTCCTCCTCTTAGCCTCTAAAGTTTTAGTCAATTTAACATCTTCTTTTGTTTCCCTTGTACCAGGGGTGGTCATTGCACTTGCTGCCTCCCAGAGACATTTGAGTTTTGTTTTTGCTTCTCAGTTGCCTAATTCACATGATTATTGTCTGGTTAACAATTCTTTATGTTAAATTCCCTCTGTCCAAATAGTGTGGTTTCTGTCCCCTTACTGGACCCTGGCAGATATAGGAAGTTGACACAGCACCTAATTATCTGACATAGCAGATAATTAGGAGTAGAGATCACAAGGAAAATGGGGAAATATTGCTTTTTATCTGAAGTTTCTATTCCATCTTGATTGCTCCGTTATTGATTTGGTTTTTAAGATTATAAGGAAAGGGTCCCTATTCTTGTAGTAATCACTAGAAATTAGGCTACAAAAGGTACCTAATAAATATTTTATTTATTTTTTTATTTAATATTTATTGGATACATTTAAATAGGCTTTATAAGAGTTTAAATGTTCCCAAGGAACATCTTTACAATTTCTAATTTATTCCACCATCATCTTTCTAAACATATGTATTTAGAAATAGATATGTCTAGAAATCAAAGTCTGGAAAAATATAATGGCCCAAATAACTGTGCTACAATAACATGGGAATATTGTCTAATAATTTTACTGCAAGATTTTGTAAAAACACTCTTGAATCCTACTGGTTGATATGTATGCATGCTAAGTCACTTCAGTTGTGTCCTATAGGCTGTAGCCCACCAGGCTTCTCTGTCCATGGGATTCTCCAGGCAAAAATACTGGAGTGGGTTTCCATGCCCTCCTCCAGGGGATCTTCCTGACCCAGGGATCGAACCTACATCTCCTGCATGTATTTGCAGGTTCTTAACCACTACCACCACCTGGGAAGCCCAGTTGATATGAGGCACAAGTTGCTTTGCCCAGCTTGGTAATGGATTCCTTTTCAAAGATTATTTCCTCAGTGGAAATGGAGCACACAGCCATTGTTTGATTTAAGGTACATCTTTAAATGTCTTGGGAGAATAAAATCCATGAGCTTTCATTTATTTGGGTTATGAAAACACAGACTTATAGCCCCAATGGTATTAATAAAATATTTAAACTGTGAAATACTCCAATGAAAAAGTTAATTATTCTTCCAAGAATATAACTTTTATTAAATCTTTATTTCCATTTAATTTAAAATTGCAATGATTTCTTTTAATGTTTGTGTCTTTGTACTTGTCAAGGCAATCAATTCACAGAATCACTACTCTATGTCAAGTTAACCACTTTTTTCTTTGAAATATTTAAATCTTCTATTAGAAAATTAGTCTATTAGATCCTAGCTCATCTTCCCATATTACAGTATTTCAAGCCACGTAATTTTCTCTTCCCAGTTGTGAGATCCTGTTGATTTTATCTTCCTCAGTTCTGTCACATTCATACCCTTCTACCAGTCTCTTCCTGCAGTCTCTGGTTGACCCTCGTTACTTACTTCTTACTTGGAGTTTTGCAGTAGCCTTCTAAATAAGGACTGCCAAAAGCAAATAAAAATACAGGCAACTCAATTAAATATAAATTTCAGATAAACTACAAATATATTTTTTAGTACAAGCATGTCCCAAATATTGCATGGGATAGTCTTAAAATTAAAAAAATATTTTTTGCTTATCTGAAATTTAAATTTAACTGGACACCTTGTACTTTATCTGGCAGTCTTACTCGTAACTCATGTTTCTATCCTCTCCTTTTCTGATCTACCCTTTATATATTTCTACATATGTCTTAAAAAGTACTGATAATATCACACCATTATATCACCCTTTCCCTGCTTTGAATTTTTCAGACAAAAAGAAGTCGCTGATGATTTTAAAATTTAGGCACCTTACCCTATAACAATCAAGATTATCACAGTACCCTCTTACCATGACATTTTGGCACTTCATTCTTCACAACTGAATTTCTACTGCTTGTTGACCCCAGAGCTCCATGTTTTCCTGTTGCCATATCTTGTCAACATAAGCCAACTTTTAGAATATCTTTTTAATATTAAAGATTCATTTCAGAAACAAAGAGTAATACTACCTTCACAGAAAGCACTTAACAGATATTAATTTTTCATTTTAATTGCAAAATTATAATGATCAGATTGTCTCCAAGACCTCAAGGAAAAAAAGGAAAATGTATGAGATTTTTTTTAATTGCAGCAAAATAATAATTCAATTCCTAGTGCACATTTCCCCAACCATTCACAACCAATAAGATTTATCTCCATGTCTAATGGTCTGGTGGAATGGGTTGCCATTTCCTTCTCCATTTCCTTCCCAACCCAGGGGTTGAACTTGGGTCTTCTGCATTGCAGGCAGATTATTTACCATCTGAGCCATGTCTAATGTCTAATGGGGATTGTTTATTTGGGCTTCCCCCATGGCTGAGTGGATAAAGTATCCACCTGCAATGCAGCAGACACAGGAGACATAGGTTTGATTCCTGGTTCAGGAAGATCCCCCTGGAGAAGGAAATGGCAACCCATTCCAGTATTCTTGCCTGAAAAATCCCATGGACAGAGGAACCTGCCAGGCTACAGTCCAAATGATCACAAAGAGTCAGACACAACTGAGAGACTAAACATGTACATTGCACATTTACCATGTTGAACCCCAAAGCTCCAACCTGGAAAAGGATATATTACTGTATATTAAATGTAAACACTATCGTGGAAACTAACTCACAAGGCTAAATCCTTGACAGATGAGAAATCAGTTGAGTTATCCAAAAATGGAAAAACCTGGCACCTATATGTTAGTGAAATAAAAACAAACATCCCCAAAATGCTGCTCCGAAACTAAGATGCAGTTCTTTTTCTACTTTCTACTATCCTTGGGTTTTAATTTGTTCTTTCTCTTTATATTAAGAGCCCTTTTGAATTTCTGAGAATTTGTCCTTTATTCTAAAACTTAGGTATTTAGCTTGAACTCATATGAATACACATTTTAATTTTCCAAATGTGGTTTAAAGGATGAATAAATAAAACAAGCTCAAACATCCCAAATATTATAAGTTTATACACACAAACACACATGCACACCATCAGGATCCCAGCTTTTATGCTAATTTCCATTTGGGTGTATTAAGAAAGGCAGATATTAACTTTCGTTTTAACGGCCCTTTTTATTTTTTAATATTTTTCTCCAGAAAGAAAAACATTTGTTTAAAAATTGAAGTATAGTTGACCTGCAATGTTGTGTTAATGGCCCTTTTTGTACACCAGTAACAATAGTGCTTGCATTATGCTTTCCTTCCCTCACAATACCATCTTACATGGAAACTTAATGTGAGAAAAGGGATTGGCTTCTGAGAAATGATATAAAACAACTTACAGTACATGAGTTCAATGACTCAAGATGGTGAGGTAGAGACAACCTACTTCTACTTGCTCTCCAGTTTTACCAGTTTATGCATTTCCAAGTATTCTACATAGATGTTTCACAGCCTGCTTCCTTCTACAATCTGCAAAAAATCTCTCTCCCACTTGAGAACCATTCAATGGCTTCCGTATTAAGAAGACCACATGCTAATTTAATGGAACCCCTGGCATTCTTGCCGTGCTTGGGGGAATGACGCGTGAGCCTGGTTACGGGTCAGACCTCAGACAACTGGGAAATGACTCTGGTTCTCACCAGGGTCATTCAGTCCTCATGATAATGAATGGATGAGCCAGCACCTTCCCCTCCTAGCACGAGAGAATGGGCCTCCAGGAAATGAAATATCTCCACCGACACCAAACCCCAAACCAATGAGAGGAAGCACGCTTCTGGCTTTAATCTTACTCGACTCAGCTCTGTGGAAACAAGACTGCTGGCTTGCAAAGAAACCAGAAATAACACTTCCTCTTCTGGTTCAGGCAAGAGCCGACAGACACCTTGAGAGGTTACCAGGTTCATGCTTCTCTACCTAGAACTAGGTCTCCTTTACAAAGCATTTGGGAGACTCGGACTTTCGGTTGGGGAAAGGAAAAAGAGCGCCAGGAGGAGAACTATAAGCGCCATCATATGCGTTTCTGTATCTCCAGTGTGAACACCGTAACTGGCACAAATGAAGAGCTCAGCCTTCTGGTGGGTGCTGAATCTGGCTCCTCCTGCCCATGGAGCCAGTGGTTAGCATCACTTCTCAACTCCGCATTCAGTGACACTATATTGTTAGTCTGAAGTTAGCTGGGTGGGTGTCTGTACACCCTGGCCATCGGCAATACTCCATATCCACCTCCTCGCCTTCCCCAGAGAGCCAGTTGTTAACCATTTACCAGCTCGGTTCACGCTTGTTGTTGAATGTCTGGACTGCTTGGGGGCTTCCCAGGTGGCTTAGTGGTAAAGAATCCACCTGTCAATGCAGGAGATGCAAGAGACCATGGGTTCAATTCCTGGGTTAGGAAGATAAGAAATGTCATCCCACTCCAGTATTCTTGTCTGGAGAATCCCATGGACAGAGGAGCCTGGTAGGCTATGGAGTCACAGAGTCAGACACAACTGAGCGCATAGCACACATGGATTGCTTATTGTATTCCAGGAATTTTTACAATATGCCAACTTACTTGATCATCACAACACTAAAAGGTGAAAATAACGAGGCAGATATGAGTGTAAAGTAGCTATGATATCTGTCAGCCCTCAGAGTGTTAGTGTTCACTATCATTGCCCTCAGTTCACTACTCAGATGAAGAGACTGTGGCTCACCTAATGAAGTAATTTGTCTAAGGTCATCCAGCCAGAATGGTCTCTTGAAATAATATCTGGGACTTGAGCAAAGGCTGAAATGAAAGCCTCTGGAGGCTCTGTTATACACTGTTGCCTGAGCAGGACAAACCCAACAGGGTATTGGCCTGAACTCTGAAGATATTACACAAAGAAAATGAAAGTGGAATTCTTATCAGTTTAGTTGCTGGAAGCAGCACTGTCTTGCCCTTGGGACCAAGTAAGCAGGGCCCCTATCCTGGCCCATCTCAAGAGCTTTTCTCCACTGCCTGGGAACACCCAGAATTAGCAGTACCATCTAGGCAGGAACCCAAACAGGGACCTGTGTTGGTCTGTCCCTGCTTCTCCCTTTGGGGATGTTCTCACACACTCCAGCCCTCTGCCCCAAACCCCCTACCCACCTGGAGAGGGGACCACAAGATCCAAGGAGCTCTGGGACCATGCTCATGGGGTGGCCCCAGACACAATGGCCAGGGCTCATTCCAAGAGGGTGGACTGCTAAGCAGATTGCTCCTGCTGGCCAGTAGGGTATTTATTTTCCCAGGTCCATGCAGTATTGAACTGCCAGAATGGTGCTAACATCCTAATTTGGATGAAGCTTATTCATATCAGATGTAGGATAGGGCTACCAGTGATCCCGGGGGTGGGCAGAATGATGGCCTCCAAAGATGTTCATACTTCAAACCCTAGAACCTCTAAATCTGTTATGTTATATGGCAAAAGGGACTATGCAGATATAATTAAGGTATAGACCTTAATAGAGAAATTAGAGTATGCTGGATTATCCAGGTGGGCCCAATCTAATCACATGAGCCCTTAAAAGCTGAGAACTTTCTCCAGCCAGAGGCAGAAGATGAAAGAGATGAAAGGGAAAATCCAAAAGATTCAAAGCATGAGGAAGACAGCCTACTGCTGCTGGCACTGACGATGGGTGAAAAGAGGCCATGGGCCAGGGAATGCAGGTGGCCTCTAGCTGAGAACGACACCTGGTCAACATCCAGTAAGGAAACGGGACCCTC
>NW_011495032.1:26223645-26233590 GCF_000754665.1 Bison bison bison | reverse complement strand
CTCATTCCTGTAACCACAGGGAGCTGAATTGTGCCAACCATCTGAATGAGCTTGTGAGCAGATTCCCCCTGGAGCATCCAGAAAGGATCACAGACCTGCCCAGACCTTGACTCTAGCCTTGTGAAATCTGGGATGGAGAACTAGCTGAGCGCCCAGACTTCTGACTGTGAGATAATAGATGAGTTGCTTTAAGCCACTAAATATATAGACAGTCTGTTATGGCAGCAAAAGCAAACAATTACAGACCACTACCAACCAATCTTCCAGTTTGAGTCACATGTGCAGACAGGTGCACAGACTCTAATCTGTCCATGTCCTGACCAAAGTGCTGCCTCCAGCTATAGCACTAAGGAAGGCAGGATGGGGCAGGTGTACTTTATGTAATGCACCCCTCCCCCAGCACCATTCTGCCTCCCACTACATATCCTTCCAAGTGAGGCCCCCCCACCCTGCCTCCAACTGGCTGGTGACCTCATGCTCTCTTGGGTCAGTTTTAAGCTGTGCCTGGCATGGGACACTGATTCCTTACATGAATGAGACCACACTCCCCCACCTGCCTATGAGCGCTTTGCCTCTCCTCCCAGCTTGCGTGGTGTATGAAAGACGGAGGTGTAGTCATCGTGGAAGAAGATCACGTTCTAGGAACGGAATGATAATGATCTACAAATTTTAAAAGAAGATGCAATTGAAAGATATGCTGTTCCATCTTATGCTACAAAATTCTGAACATGACCAAAAACCAAATGATTGTTCACATTTTCCTGTGCTCTCTGAGTATGACTTATATTTGTGATCATTCTCAGAGAAGTGCAATAACAACATGTGTGACAAGCACTGGAAGCCAGTATTCAGAGGCAGCCTGATGGATGATGCAGTAAAATGACTAATGCTGTAATCGACATTAAACAAATGAAATGAGTAGATGACAGAAGCTAGAAGGTCTGTAGAGTTTCGATACAAACAGGTTCTGAGGAGCCATGACGTGATAATAGCATTGCTACCTTTTCATCACAGCAGATACAAAAAATTATCCAGGAATCATGAATCTGACAACAAAGATTACAAAGTGATTGCCAGATCTAACCAGGGATCTTTATGTACAATAACAGGACAATAAGTAAATACTTAAGTATCTCTTCTCTACTCACCAATCTATGTCTTCATTGACAAATCATATGGACTTCACATGGATCCATCAATTTCTGTGAGATGCTTTTAATCAAATTGCTTAGATGGACAAGGGCACTGGAAGAAAAATTTCTCCAGACCCTTACGTACCCCAAGGCAGCACTGGCACTGGTCAACCCTTCAACAGCTGTGGTGGTGACCGGCTGATTGTTCTCCTCCATGAAATTCTTGATCACGGACCCTCAGCCAGAACTCTCCTCACTTCCCAGCCAAGGAGTGGAAGCAGCAACATGGGGTAAGAGTCAGGGGCTTCTCCCAAGCCCACTACCATCCTGCCTGAAGTGGAGCCTACATCAAGCCTCTCAGTCACCCTGTGTACATGCCTCCACTCCCTGTCAACTGTTGGGGGGTTCCCCATGTTCCCTGGCTGCATAAATAGGGGGTGGTGTGTCATAGGCAAGACACTTGATACAGGATCTTCTCAGGGTCCTGATAACTGATCTTTTTCATAAATTAATTTTTATTAGAGTACAGTTGCTTTACAATGTGCTAATTTCTACTGTACAACAAAGTGAATCAGTTATAAGTATACTCATATCCCCTCTTTTTTGGATTGCCTTCCCCTTTAGGTCACCACAGTGCATTGAGTAGGGTTCCCTGAGCTATACATTAGGTTCTCGTTAATTATCTATTTATACATAATATCAACAGTGTATATATGTCAGTCCCAATCTCCTAGTTCACCCCATTCTCCCCTTCCCCACTTGGTGACTGATAACCGATCCTGATTGAAAACGTCTGGTTAACTTTTCTGCAGAGGTTAATGCCAGGTCACTAGAGTATAATTTAGTCCAAACCATCAGATCACCGACCATTAGAGTCAGAAAGCACCTTAGATAATCATCTTCCCCAAAGTCTACACAGTGCATGTTAGGATCCTGAGGCCCAGAGGACACAAGTCAGTTCCTCAAGCCTCCACAGGGCAGATCCAGGGGTCTGCACACAGGGATATGCATGCTCAGTTGCTCAGCTATGTTTGACTCTTTGCAACCCCATGGACTGTAGATTGCCAGGCTCCTCTGCCCACAGACTTCTCCAGGCAAGAATACTGCAGTTGTCATTTCCTATCTTCCTGACCCAGGAATCGAACTGGCACCTCTTGGGTCTCCTGCATTGGCAGGCAGATTCTTTACCACCAGGTCACCTGGGAAGCAGATGCTAAAAGGATATGAGCTACAGAATATAGTGGTTAAAGGCTTGAGTCCTGCGGTCAGGTTGTTTGAAACTATAGCTCAGTTTTTCCATAAGAAAAATGAGCATAATAATAATAGTGCTTAATTCATAAAGTTGTAAAAATTACATGGGAAAATATATGCAAAGGGTTTAGGACAAATGCCTGGTGCCTAGAAAGCACAAAATTCACATCCCTCATACTATTAAATAAGGCTGCCTCACTGGTCGAGATGACTTTACACCTAAGCCGGCACATGGCCAAGGAAGCCATTCAGCAGGCATGATTGTGAACCTGTTACATGGTTCACAATCATGAACCACTGCAAAGCTGGTCCCTGGGGGAATCTGCACAAAGAGTTTACAGAATTACAAACACAGGTGGTAGGAGCTGCCAGACTCCAGCCTGGAGGCTATGCTTGTGTATAAAACATGCAGTCCCCTCCTCCTGCTGATGTAATCTCACTTCAGTCTGTCTTCTGACAGACTTGGTCCTTCCTTGCTCTTGCTAGGGTCGCAGGATTACCAAATTCAGAGAGCACATGTCTATTCTTACCTTTGTTGACATTTATCTTTCTCTAAACTATCCTTGAAACTCTCTACTCCCTTGGAATTGTTCAACTTTCCATAACAAAATACCATAGGCTAGGTGGCTCAAACAACAGATATTTGCTTTCTCATAGTTCTGGAGGGTGAATCCCCAAGATCAAGGTTCTGACAGGGCTAGTTCCCAGTTTGGCCTCTCTTCCTGACTTAGAGATGACACTGTCTCTCTCAGTCTTTGGGCACGTGTGCTAAATCGCTTCAGTTGTGTCCGTCTCTTTGCCACTCCATGGACTGTAGCTCACCAGGCTCCTCTGTCCATGGGATTCTCCAGACAAGAGTACTGGAGTGGGCTGCCATTTCCTTCTCAGGGGATCTTCCCAACCCAAGTAATCAAACCCATGTCTCTTATATCTCCAGCACTGGCAGGCAGGTTCTTTACCACTAGCGCCACCTGGGAAGCCCCTCTGAGTTCTCACATAGCCTCTCCTCTATGCATGTGGAGTGTGACAGAGCAATCTCTGGTGTTTTTTCCTCCTCTTATAGAGACACTAGTCCTATTGGATTAGGGTTCCATCAGTATGACTTAATATAACCTTGTGCTCTGCTTAGTCGCTCAGTCGTGTCTGACTCTTTGTGACCTCATGGACTGTAGCCCACCAGGCTCCTCTGTCCATGGGTATTCTCCAGGTAACAATCCTGGAGTGTGTTGCCATGCCCTCCTCCAGGGGATCTTCCCAACCCAGGGGTCAAACCCAAGTCTCCTACATCGCAGGTGGATTCTTTACCATCTGAGCCACCAGGAAAGCCCAATGTAACCTTATTTATCTCCTAGTGGCTCAGATGGTAAAGTGTCTGCCCACAATGTGGGAGACCTGGGTTTGATCCCTGGGACAGGAAGATCCCCTGGAGAAGGAAATGGCAACCCACTCCAGTAACCTTGCCTGGAAAATCCCATGGACAGAGGAGTCCAGTAGGCTACAGTCCATGGGGTCACAAAGAGTCAGACACTACCGAGCTACTTCACTTATCTCCTTAAAGTCTACCTCTAAACACGGTCCATTGGGAATTAGGGCCTCAGCAAATGAATTTTGGTGTGGGGTAGGGGGAGAGGGGCACAATTCGGGTCATAACAACTTGACTTCCATAGCATGACTCTCTCACAGTTCCCTCCTACCTCTCTGACCACCGGTTTGCAATTTCTCTGTAGTCCTCTCCATTTCTCTTCCTGCAAATACTAGAGTTCCTCAGAATTCCATTGTCTGACTCCTTCCCTTCCCCACCAACCCTAATACACATTCCTTGAGCAATTACACTTACATGCATGGTTTCCACTACCAAATCCATGCAAGATGGTGCCCAAATCTATATCTCAAGCTCAAGCTCTCCTAGCTCCACATCTGAATGCCCAACTACCTACTGGCTGTTTTTTATGAAACACAGAAATGTCGAACTCCCCAGGACTAAGCATCTTCCCACATCAACCTAGTGCTGCTTCTGGATTTCCTGACCCATCATCCAAACTAGAAATCTTGAGTTACCTTTGACCCTTTCTTTTCTATACACTGTACAATCCATGAGAACAGGGATGACATCTCTCCTACTGTAGCCTGTATTTCCAAAATTTACTACAGTACTTGGCTTAAAGCAGGTGTCCATTAACACTATGAATAAAATAAGAATTTAACCCAGACACAGGCACATATAAATATAGTCAACTAATCTTTGACAAAGGATCAAAAGCCATATAGTGGAGCAAAGACACTATTTTCAACAAATGGTGCTGGAAAAACTGGACATCCATATGCAAAAAAAAAAAAAAGACTCTAGACACAAACTTTACACTATTTACAAAAAATAAATCAAAATGGATCATAGACCCAAATTTAAAACTTCAAACTATAAAACCCCTATAAAATAACATAGGAGACAACCTAGGGTATGGAACCTTAGGTATGGTAATGACTTTTCAGAAACAACACCAAAGGCACAATATATGAAAGAAATAATTGATAAACTAGAGTTCATTAAAATTTAAAACTTCTGCTCTGTGAAATACAATGTCAAAATAATGAGAAGACGAGCCACAGACTGGGAGGAAATATTTGCAAAAGACACATCTGATAAAATACTGTTCTCCAAAATACACGAAGAACTCTTAAAAGTCAACAATAAGAAAAGAAACAGTCCAGTCTGAAAATAGGCCAAAGCCCTTCAAAGATACCTCATCAAAGAAAAGATACAGATGGCAAATATGCGTATGAAAAGATGTCCCACATCATATGTTATCAGAAAAATGCCAATTAAAGCAATAGGATACCACTACACAATTTGAATGGCCAAAACGCAGAACTCTAACAACGTCGGTTGGTGAAGAGCAACAGGAACACTCATTCATTGCTGGTGGGAATGCAAAATGGTATGGCCACTTTAAAAGATTGTTTTGTGATTTCTTAACAAACTAAACATACTCTGACCATATGATCCAGCAATCACACGCCTTCTTCTTTATCCAAAGTAGATGAAAACTTTATGTTCACACAAGAATCTGCACACTGATATTTATAGCAGCTTTATTCCTAACTGCTAAAACTTGGAATCTGGTGGACCGAGTGCCTTAAGAACTGTGTTCATAACATTGTACGGGAGGCAGTGACCAAAACCATCCCCAACAAAAAGAAATGCAACAAGGCATAGTGGTTGTCTGAGGAGGCTTTACAAATAGCCGAGGAATCAAGAAAAGTAAAAGGCAAGGTAGAAAGGGAAACATATACCCAACTGAATGCAGAGTTCCAGAGAATAGCAGGGAGAGATAAGAAGGCCATCTTCAATGAACAATGCAAAGAAGTAGAGGAAAACAATAGAATGGGGAAGACTACAGATCTCTTCAAAGAAATTGGAGCTATCAAAGGAACATTTCATGTAAGGATGGGCACAATATAGAACAGAAATAGTAAGGACCTAACAGAAACAAAAGAGATTAAGAAAAGTGGCGAGAATACACAGAAGAACTATACAAGAAAAGTCTTAATGACCCAAATAACCACTGTGGCATGGTCACTCACTTAGAGCCAGATATCCTTGAGTGTGAAGTCAAGAAAGCCTTAGGAAGCATTACCATAAACAAAGCTAGTGGAGGTGATGGAATTTCAGCTGAGCTATTTAAAATCCTAAAAGATGATGCTGTTAAAGTGCTGCATTCAATATGTCAGTTTTGAGTCAAATTTGGAAAACTCCAGCAGTGGCTAAAGGACAGGAAAAGTTGTTTTTATTCCAATCCCAAAGAACGGCAATGCCAAAAAATGTTCAAACTACTGTACAATTGCATTCATTTCACATGCAAGGAAAGTAATGCTCAAAATCCTTCAAGCTAGGCTTCAGCACTATGTGAACCAAGAACTTCCAAGCTGGTTTTGAAGAAGCAGAGAAAAAGGGATCAAATTTCCAATATTCACTGGATCCTGGAGAAAGCAAGGGAATTCCAGAAAAGCATCTACTTCTGCTTCATTGATTATGCTAAAGCTTTTGTGTGGGTCACAATAAACTGCAGAAAATTCCTAAATAGATAGGAGTACCAGACCACCTTACCTGTCTCCTGAGAAACCTGTGTGTGGATCAAGAAACAACAGTTAGAACCAGACATAGAACAACTGATTGGTTCAAAATTGAAAAAGGAGTACAATAAGGCTATATATTGTCACCCTGCTTATATAACTTATACACAGTGTGTGCGTGTTTGTGTGTGTGTGTGTGTGTGTGTGTGTGTTAGTCACTCAATCATGCCTGACTCTAGAGTACACATGTGAAATGCTGGGTTGGATGAATCACAAGCTGGAATAAGATTGCAGGAGAAATATGAACAACCTTAGATACGCAAATGATACCACTCTAATGGCAGAAAGTGAAAGAGGAACTAAAGAACCTCTTGGTGAGGATGAAAGAGGAGAGTGAAAAAGCTGGCTTAAAACTCAACATTCAAAAAACTAAGATCATGGCATCCGGTCCCATCACTTTATGGCAAATAGAAGGGGGAAAAGTGGAAACAGTGACAGATTTTATTTTCTTGGGCTCCAAAATCACTGCAGATGGTGACTGTAGCCATGGTATCTATGAAATTAAAAGATACTTGCTTCTTGGAAGAAAAGCGTTGACAAGCCTAGACAGCATATTCAAAAGCAGAGACATTACTTTGCTGATAAAAGTCTATATAGTCAAAGCTATGTTTTTCCAATGGTAAAGTACAGATGTGAGAGTTGGACCATAAAGAAGGCTTTGGTGCTAGAGAAGACTCTTGAGAGTCCCTTGGACTGCAAGGAGATCAAATCAGTCAATCCTATAGGAAGTCAATCCTGAATTCATTGGAAGGACTGATGCTTAAGCTGAAGCTTCAATACTTTGTCCATCTGATGCAAGAGTTGGATCATTGGAAAAGACCCTGATGCTGGGAAAAATTGAAGGCAATAGGAGAAGGAGGTGCCAGAAGATGAGATGGTTAGATAGCATCACTGATTCAAAGAACATGACTTTGAGCAAAATCCAGGAGATAGTGAAGAACAAAGGAGCCTGGGATGCTGCAGTCCATGGGGTCACAAAGAGTCAGACAAACTTAGCAACTGAACAACAACAACAACGAAACTTGAAAGCAACCAAGATATCCTCTAGTAAGTGAGTGATAAATAAACTGTTGTAGGTCCAGACAATGGATATTGTTATCAGGGGGTATTAAGAAAGGAAGGATAAATAGATGGAGCACAGATGATTTAAAGGGCAATGAATTAAACAATGATACATATAAGTACATGTTACTATAATAATGGGTACACGCCATTACGCATTTGTCCAAATGCATCGAATGTACACCAAGAGTGAATCCTAATGTAAACTACAGGCTTTGGATAGTAATGTGTCAACATAGGTTCATCTGTATAATAAATGTACCACTCTAGTTGGGGAATGTTTGTAATGGGAAGGCTATGCATGTGGGGGGAAGGATATATGGGAAATCTTTATTTCCTCTTAATTTTACTGTAAACCTAATACTACTCTAAAAGATACTCTTTTAAAAATTTGTGGATCCCACATTCCTCATATATAATCAGTCACCAAGTTCTGTTGAATCTACTTTCCAAGTGGCTCTCAAATCTGTACCCTTTCTTCACCTACACTACTTCTGCATATCCTTCTAGCCACGTTTCAGATTCTCCTTCTCTGTGTGTGTCTCCTTTTATGCACACGAGCCATGGAACAGGTGTGCGCCTGTTCCATGTCACACTTCTATGCCTGTACATATGTTTTTCCTGTGAAACATCTTGGTCACCCTTCATCACTTAGCTCGTTTTACCTCCAGTGGTAAAGTGGTCCAGTGGTGGTCCAGTGGTGAAGACGCCAAGCTTCCAATGTACGAGGCACAGATTCAATCCCTGGTCAGGGAACTAAGACCCCAAATGCCACAGTGTGCAGCCTAAATAAATAATTTAATTAGAAGGATATCAAACTCATTATCAAATTTTATCACTAAAAAAAGAAGAATCTTTGAAAACATAAAAACCTTCATGAACTACCTCCCATCCAAACCTTGGCTGGCTTAGATATCTCCCTCTGGGCTCTTGATACAACAGTATTGGGCTTCCCAGGTGGCTCAGTGGTAAAGAATTTGCCTGCCAATGCAGTGAGCTGCAGAGAATGCAGAGATGCAGGTTCGATCCCTGGGTCAGGAAGATCCCCTGGAGTAGGAAACGGCAACCCACTCCAGTATTCTTGCTCAATAATCCCATGGACAGAGAAGCCTGGTGGGTTACAGCCCACAGGGTTGCAAAGAGTCAGACACAACTGAGCAAGCACAAACCTCAAAATCCACACAATAGTATTACAGAAAAAAATTACACCATATGGTGATGTGTCTTTTCTTTTCTGATGTCCAGCCACCATGGAGGGTAGATACTGTCTGCTGGTCACCTCAGTATTCAGAGGTAGTGTTCAGATCACAAGAAACAGTGGCTAGAATCACAGACTTTGGAGACAAGTGATGTGGATTCAAGTTCTTCTGCCTCTTGAGCTCTCTGAACCTCATTGTCTTATCTTTCAAATAGGGGAAGGAATTAGATCTACAGAGGATAGGGTTGTTAGAGGGATTATTAGATGAGGTAGCAATTGTAAAACAGTGTGATGCTTAGTACATAATAGGGTCTTAGTAAATAGTTACAGAGTGAATTAATTCGCTAATTAATTAAACAATGATGTATAGAAGTATTATATATGAGTGTATATATTAATACCTACTCCCTACGCGCCCCTGGATCGAGACTTGCTATTGTCAATGAAGAGGTGAAAATCATTTTAGAACAACCCCAATTCATTTGTAGCAATGTTTTGGACTATGTTGGACCGTCTGAAATAACTGGTCCAACATCAGCAGGGTTTAGGCTGGGAGGGTGCTCTCTGGGGGGTAATCTTGTCCAGCACAATTCAGGAACCTCCATTCCTGACTTCTCACCCTTCCCACCATTTCACTCTCTCCTTTTCTCACCACCACGCCACACGCCCAGCACTCTGAGTCTGCACCTCTGTGTACGAGTGAAATTACATGACCTGGAAACCTTTGGTGACAAAGTGACATAGTACAAACCTAATGAAATAGGATACTTTTTTCCCCATCTAAATAGAAATGGCCTATTAGGCTCTAATTCTGACTTCTTGTTCAATCCAAGGAGATAGTGACTAAATGAGTTAAGAAAAACCTGATTATCCCCACAGAGATTTTAAGGATTGAAGCTCTTCCATTTGGAAGTTTCTAGAAGCATAATCTACCTCCATGAAGAAAAGTAACCCACATCAACCCGATAACATAGCCCACCAATAATGTAGATTTCTAAAGGGGAAAAAGAAAAAGCAAAACTCCCTTAAGTAAAATATTTAGACAAAATTGAAATCTCCTCGTATAGTAAAAAAGTTGGCTTAAAGCTCAACATTCAGAAAACGAAGATCATGGCATCCAGTCCCATCACTTCATGGAAAATAGATGGGGAAACAGTGGAAACAGTGTCA
>NW_011495032.1:26217489-26223239 GCF_000754665.1 Bison bison bison | reverse complement strand
GATTGGGGGCAGGAGGAGAAGGGGACGACAGAGGATGAGATGGCTGGATGGCATCACTGACTAGATGGACGTGAGTCTGAGTGAACTCCGGGAGTTGGTGATGGACAGGGATGCCTGGCGTGCTGCGATTCATGGGGTCGCAAAGAGTAGGACATGACTGAGCGACTGAACTGAACTGAACTGAACTGATAGTAAATTATAAACAACTACATTTGAAATGGTTCTCATGATAAGCAGCATTTTAAAAGGCAAGGAATAAAGTATCTCCTTGCTATCATGGTTACTACTGGTACTTTTTGTTTGGCTTGATTTTTAATAATCTGCATACAGTAAAGTTTGTATCCTCTCTCTTAGAGGAGGTGACTTTGGTATGAGTGCTCAGTCATTTCAGCCATGTCCCACTCTTTGTGACTCCATGGACTGTAGCCCCTCAGGGTCCTCTTTCACAGGACTTCACAGGCAAGAATACTGGAGAAGGTTGCCATTCCTACTCCAGAGGATCTTCCCAACCCAAGGATCAAACCCACATCTCCTGCAGCTCCTGCACTGCAGGCAGATTCTTTACCCACTGAGCCACCTCAGAAGCCCAATGTTGGTATAGTTTAGTTCATATCACGGACAGTTGTCATTTCTTTTAGCTGCCTACTGTTTATTTGAGGAGTTGCCTTTCTTATGAGTCTTCAAGAAAGGCAGAGGCTGCTCGCCATTATAAAAACTGAAATGTGAGACATTACCTTTCCAGGAACCCCCTGCAAGTAGCTATATGGGTCTAGGATGCAGGACCCACCAATCAGAAGCACCCACTCTGGACTGTGAATCCGGTGCTAGTGATGCAAAGAAGAGGTGACTCTGAGGCCCTCCCTCTCCAGAGGTGGTGGCAAGATCACAGTTCCACAGCAGCAGTGGTTATATGCTGTCCCCATTCTCTACGTGGTGCAGAAGTGCTGTCACGTCAGCAAGAGAGCACAGCATCTGGAAGTGGCAGTGGTGCCCTCCCCCGAGCACTGAGTGGCCCGACTGTGGGTACTGTGCTTTGCTCCTCTACCTCCAAGCCTGGGTCTCCCTACAAGCAGCCCAATGTCATTTTAATTAGTGACATTAAATCAGTTGATGTCTGTTTTTATTGCCTACAACCAAGAATTCTGACAGATTTTGAGAGCCTAAGGGGAGAACAGAAATTCAGAAAGCTGAAGCTGGGCTGTCCTCGTCTCCAGAACGAGTGTCTCAGTGAGTGTCTCAGGGAGTGATAGCTCCTTCTTTTCAGATCCACCACCAGACAGCTGGCCACCTATGGATGGCTTTTAAAATCTGGCCTGCAACTATGTGCTCAGTGAAGCATAAAAGAAAATAGATCAAAGCAATGAACTGCACTGTACTGAATGTGGAAGTGTCAAGAGACAGCAAGCATTGGCACCCATGAACTGTGAATATCGGAAACCACAAGTTGAAAATCTGTGCTCCCTTGGGTCTTTCTCTTAGTCTGTTTTGAATAAGGCTCCCATTTCTGTTAAGGTAACTCCAAGGGTATGCAAATAAGTGGTTCAGACTGTTTACTTTTAAAAAAACTAATTCAACAAAGCTTTAGTAAGGCTGTATCATGCAGAGTAGTGAGTGGGGTTTGTGAAGGATTCAGAAGTGAATTAGATGCAGGCATCAACATCTGTACATTTATAAAAATGTCATGCTGTATGCTTACACAGTACTCCAACTAATTCCAAGTGTTATAGTTTTTAATGCATGCATGCTAAGTCGCTTCAGTCATGTCCGACTCTGCGACCCTGTGGACTGTAGCCCACCAGGCTCATCTGTCCATATGATTCTCCAGGCAAGAATACTGGAGTGGGTTGCCATTTCCTACTCCAGGGGAACTTCCCAACCTAGAGATTGAACACTCTTCTAGCTCCTGCATTGGCAAGCAAGTTCCTTACCACTAGCGCCACATGGGAAGCCCCTATAGTTTTTAATACTTCCTATGATAAATATTTTCATGAGCAAGGTAATCTTGTTTTTTTAAATGCCTCTGACATGGGTGAAAAGAGTTTATTCTCCTATGGAGATAAAATATATATATGCAATTTTGTATGCACTAACCAATAAAATCTCAGACATCCTGGAAAATCAAAAATTCTAAGTATAGAAAAATCTATCTGGCCCATAGATTACACATTTTAGATGTGCATACTTTTTAAAATATCTGTTTCTAGGTGACATCCTGGTGATCCAGTCAGTGATTAAGATTTCACCTTCCAACGCAGGGGGTGCGGGTTTGATCCCTGGTCGAGATCCCGCATGCCTTGCAGCCAAAGACCAAGACATAAAACAGGAGCAATATTGTAACAAATTCAATGAAAGACTTTAAAAAATGGTCCATGTCAAAAAAAAAAATCTTAAAAAAAGTAAAAACTTCTGTAAAATGAAATAATTTTTTCTATGAGAATTTGGAAAAATCCTTCGTATTCAAGATTCCTCAGCAAGTGCCTTTGGCATGACATTCGGAACTCTGATTCTGTTGGGTGAATGCCAGATAAAAGAGAAGGAAATAGTTTTGCTTAACACACAGTTTTGAGAGTACAACGTGGAGTCAGATGGCAGTGTGATCTCTTTCCAAATTAGACATACTTCCAAAAACAGGAACGAGAATAAAGAAGGTTTCACTGCAAGCCTCGGGAGATTGGCCTGCCAATCTCAGGCTCACAGGCTCACAGCAGGAACTAGAAACAGCGTGTTCACGGGAGCATGCATCTGGCCATCGGCCCTGCATTCTCTATTCCACTGAGTAATGTCAACATCCTGTTGCACCAAGAAAGCCCAGGCAAGACCTGCTGTTGCCCCACAGACACCCAAGGTCCAGATCAAGTCCATGGACACATGTTTGCTATCAGTTGGGGGTCATCAGCTTCCTGGGACTCCTCATAGGGACCCTGAGACTCAACCCAGGGATTGAACCCGAGTTTCTTGTGCCTCCTGCATTGACAGGTGGATTCTTTGCCACTGTGCCACCTGCAAAGCCCCAATAAACCTGTAGACATAAAGTTTTCCTGGGTTCTGTGAGCCATTCTAGCAAATTGTCAAACCTGAAGAGAGGATCATCAGAACCCTCAATTTATACAGAGGACAGGTGGCTCAGAACTTGCAACTGACATCTGGAAAGGGGGTAGTCCTTTAGCTTGTAGGATCTGATGCTAACTCCAGGTTCAGTTCAGTTCAGTTCAGTTCAGTCGCTCAGTCGTGTCCGACTCTTTGTGACCCCATGAATCGCAGCACGCCAGGCCTCCCTGTCCATCACCAACTCCTGGAGTTCACTCAGACTCACGTTCTTCGAGTCAGTGATGCCATCCAGCCATCTCATCCTCTGTCGTCCCCATCTCCTCCTGCCCCCAATCTCTCCCAGCATCAGAGTGTTTTCCAATGAGTCAACTCTTCACATGAGGTGGCCAAAGTACTGGAGTTTCAGCTTTAGCATCAGTCCTTCCAAAGAACACCCAGGACCGATCTCCTTTAGAATAGACTGGTTGGATTTCCTTGCAGTCCAAGGGACTCTCAAGAGTCTTCTCCAACACCACAGTTCAAAAGCATCAATTCTTCAGCGCTCAGCTTTCTTCACAGTCCAACTTTCACATCTATACATGACCACTGGAAAAACCATAGCCTTGACTAGATGGACCTTTGTTGGCAAAGTAATGTCTCTGCTTTGAATATGCTATCTAGGTTGGTCATAACTTTCCTTCCAAGGAGTAAGCATCTTTTAATTTCATGGCTGCAATCACCATCTCCAGTGATTTTGGAGCCCAAAAAATGAAGTCTGACACTGTTTCCACTGTTTCCCCATCTATTTGCCATGAAGTGATGGGACCAGACGCCATGATCTTCATTTTCTGAATGTTGAGCTTTAAGCCAACTTTTTCACTCTCCTCTTTCACTTTCATCAAGAGGCTTTTGAGTTCCTCTTCACTTTCTGCCATAAGGGTGCTGTCATCTGCATACTGGGGTTATTGATATTTCTCCCAGCAATCTTGATTCCAGCTTGTGCTTCTTCCAGCCCAGCATTTCTCATGATGTACTCTGCATATAAGTTAAATAAGCAGGGTGACAGTATACAGCCTTGACGTACTCCTTTTCCTATTTGGAACCAGTCTGTTGTTCCATGTCCAGTTCTAACTGTTGCTTCCTGACTCCAGGTAGATGGGGTAAATTGTTGGAGACCCAGTTGGCATCAGAGAATTGGTTGGAGTCGGGGAAAACATGTCAGGCAAATCACTAGGGCGTTAGGAGACACAGACTATAAGTGTCACAGCTGAGGAGTAGCTTCTTTTCCAGAATCGAGTTTATTTTCTTCTTTGGAGTTAGGGCTTCAGCATATGAATTTTAAGGGGACACAGTCCATCATAGTGATATATTTGTTTTCCAGAACCTGTGTTTGTTTCTAGAACCAAGATGAGCTTCATCACTGTCTCTAGTGACTGCACCATATTTAGAGTTATAAGATGTGAGAGATGGAAGCTATAGGGAGGAAACTGGGTTCCAAGTGGGTGAAGTGACTTGTTCATTGACGTAGTTTCAGAGTAGTGAGGCTGGGAGTAGAACCCAGACTCTCCTCTGCCAGGTCAGTGCTTTTTCCAAAGGGTAGCTCCTAAGAAGAAACTTTGAAGAACTTGACTAGCAAGGAATGGCTTTCGAACATGACCTGCTACCTGACAATGAAACATTGCCCTTAGGGGAGCCAACCGTATGGCCAATAAAAAAAACCCAGTACATGTTCCTAAATCGAGCACTTGGGGTTTTCCCTTGTCAAAATAAGCAACATGGTGTTAGCCAGGCTGGATTCAAAGGTCATAGTCAACTCCATGGCTACATCCTAAGCAACTTCCTCTGAGCCTATGAGGGTTTTCCTAAAACTTAAAGGAGAGTCAGGGAGCTTCCTTGTGCCTTGACTTCGTTACCCACAGAACATACTATTATCATGGTCTAGCCCTCAAGACCTAGTGTCCTGCCCTCCTCTTGGTCAATCTTACATCTCTTTGGCCAATCAAAAGACCAGGATGGCATGCTAACACCAGTTCCTACTTTTATCTCAGCTTTGCCAAGCCAGGGGCTTCCTGCTGGCAACCCAAAGCAGTTCTCTCATGAGCCTCAAATAATTCTGGCAGGACACTCACAGGACTATCCTGACACTAAGTACTAAGCCAGATGCCCCACTGGGACCCTTAGCACCCCAAAGACTCTGAGTCCTAGGTCTTCCTTCAAACACTGCTTCGTGGAGTCCATTCCAGCCCTAACACTCACCCCTCTGTCCCGGACCAGTCTCCTCTAATTCACCCTAAATACTGTAGCCAAATTAACCTCACAGGATACCTTTTCTCTTTCTCACCTTCAAAATAGTATAGACGTTATTTTTTTAACAAGACCTCAGGATTTTATTATATTCGAGATAAAACAAAAGATGAGGCTTAGAACTGGGTCCCTTAGTCTTTCTCCTCCTATCTCCTCTCAGTTCATAATGCTTGGATCCGCAGTTGGAGTCAACCCATTTAAGCCTCTGCACAATCTTTTTTGTGGTTTATGTATAGCTTATTGTCTAATATCGTGTATATTTTAAAAGATTGCACTACAGACATAATCCATCTTTCCAATTCTCCTCTGCACTCTGGGAAATGGCTTTTCTCAATTAACTGAATGGGGAAAGTCCACTTTCCCTTTTCCTGAGTTTGATGGTCTTATATTCCAACCAGCACTTGCCCCCCCCACGCCCC
>NW_011495032.1:26193029-26217389 GCF_000754665.1 Bison bison bison | reverse complement strand
TCCTACTCCATCCCCAGGGGCAGGAGTGACGGCAGAAGTTCCACCCTAGAGCATTGTCCCTCCTCTGCCCACAGAGTGCCACCAGAGCACCTGCCCCATTTCTGGAGTGAGAAAATGGTACCCACAACGTTCTCCCACACCAATACTACCAGGCATTGGTGAATGGGCACTGTTAGCTTGGCCTCTAAAATAAACCATCAAAGAAAACTTAATAATGGAAGATGAACAATTTTTCTGCTATTTTTTCCTTCCTGACCCTTGCATGGGCCTCTTTCTGGTCCGTGGGGATACAGACAGCCCCATACTTGCAGTATAGAGAAGACAGTTGTTAGACCTGTAACCTGACAAGTGTGATGGGAGTTCCAAAAGAGAGGGAAGAATGCAAAGCACAGCATGTACAAGGAGATTCCACCTAGTCTAGGGAATCAGGCAGGGCCTCCTTCTGGAAGTGACTTTTCATCTGAGATCTATAGGATGAAGAAGAGTTACCAAGCTAAGGATGGTTCCAGACAGGGGGTGGGGTTGGGCAGCTGATGCAAAAACTTCTGGTGATGGATAGCATGCTTTCCAGAAACTAAAGGAAACTAGAATGGTTTGGACCAGGAAGAGGGTAAGGGAACTTAGAATGGAAACAGGAAAGAGACAAAGACATGAAGACCCAAAGGAAAAAGCTTGATACGGGCAGACTTATGAGAAACAAGTTTCTTCTTTTTATATGCTGAGGCTTTCTTAATTGGTAAACACAGAGTACAGTATAGAGGGCAACAGGTCATCATCGCCACCAGCCAACCCCTTTACCGCCACCCGCATTCTTCTAAAATCCAGAGCCCACCTCCTCCCCTCCAGACAGTCCTCCCTGATTTCCCCTGCCTGCATTGCCCCTTACATCACAATCAGTGGCCTTCCCTATGCCAGCTGCTGCTAAGAATAAAACACCAGGACAATAGAAAGCAGAAATCGCTCTAATTCCTGGTTCACCCCCCTTACTGTGGGAAAATGCAAGCTTCACCGGATTTTTAAAATGACGTCTTGGCCATTTAACATAGAAGGAAGGATTTCCTGGTTGTGAGGAACATGTGAGCAAATAGAATCTGGGCATGCAATGCCCTCCTCACTCACAGCTGCATCTCAAGGCAAAATTTCTCCCCTTGTTGCATAGAGAGGATTATTTATAGTCACGCAAAGCACTGCATCTACCAAAAACAAAAGCAAAGAACAAACCAAAAAAGGAGAAAGGCTTTCCCGAGCAAAAAGGAGGTGTGAGTAGTTTTTAAAAATCAAGTCAATCATTTTGTGTCTGAAGATGATCACAGCCAACTCTTCAGATAATGCAATAAATCATACTGACCTATAGATGGCGCAAGGTGACTACTGAATAAATATCTTGTTACAGATACAGATCACAGAATCAGACAGGTCTAACAAATTTCAGAGGCCAAGTGCTAGCATTTTCTAGGCTTGTGACATCAGGCCAAAGACAGTTAAAGGCTTTTTCAAACCATATGACTGTGTCTCTCCATGCTTCGTTCATCTGTGTCCTCCTAATTTTATTCTTTTTTTTTTAATTACCAGAGCTACAGTGGTAATCTATAATCAGTTCTCTATTAACTGTTACGGTTTAGAGAATTTACATTCCTGGGCATAATCATAAGGTCAGTACTGCTAACATGACCCCCACTTGCAGAGCCCTTCCAGAGTGTAGGCACCTTTCTAAAGTACTTGCTTAACCACGTCAACTCAGGCAACCCTCATGGCAATCATGTGAAATACGTAAAGCACTGTCATTCATCCCCTATTTATAGGTGAGGAAGCTGAAGCACAGAGAAGTTTGAAATAATTTTAATGTAGATCACACAACAAATAGTAGAGCTGGGATCTGAACACAAGCCATCTGGCTCCAGTGACCACATTCTTATCCACTGGAAGAATGCGCACTTAGAACTATTACTGGAGCATGAAATGAACTAAGGCCATCTTCCTCCTCCTCGATAAATCTGTGACAGGTTGGCTTGAGCTCGAACATAGGAGTGAAAACAGCTCCCTCCTAGAACTTCATGGTTCCAAGTCTCCACTGGTCTAGGGAATCCAGTATAGACCCAATAAGGCTGCAAAGGGCAGAGTCCGGGAGAGTTGGCAGAGCTCTCATTACCCGGAGAAGAGTGGGGAATACCGCTGATTCAGCCTCTTACATTTGTTTCCCATTTCTAAAATGAAAACTCCATCCAGCTCACTGAGGCATATAATTCGTAGGAGTCCCCCAATGGAGGCAATGGGCAGTAACAGCCTGCCGGGGATAACCTGGATCCAGAGTAGGTGGCCGCTCTCCATCAGGATTTTAGTGTGTGATTTCAACAATGGCCAGTTTGTGAAGAATAAATAAAATGTAAAGTGCATTTGATAGCATCTCAAAAAGTTAACCAGAGAATTACCACATGGGTGGAATCGGAGAACTGAAAGCAGGAACTTGAACAGATGTCTATACACCAATGTTCATGGCAGCATTATTTACAGTAGTGAAACTTTGGAAACAATCTCTATGGTCTGAATGTTTCTGTCTCCCCAAAATTCCTATCTTGAAATCCTAATGCACAATGTGATGGTACTGAGCCAGGGTCTTTAGGAGGTGAGCATGTCATGAGGGCAGAGCACCCACGAAAGGGACTAGTGTTGCCATGAAAGAGGCCCCACAGAGATCCTTTGCCCCTTCCACCAGGATGAGAAGTCAGCCTTCTGCAATGCGGAAGAGGACCTTCAGCAGAACCAGACCATGCTGACACTCTGATCTTGGACTTTGAACCTCTAGAACTGTGAGAGATAAACTTCTATTCTTTATAAGCAACCCAGTCTGTGGTAATTCATTACAGCAGCCTGAATGGACTAAGACAACCCAAGTGTCCACTGACATGTAATTGGATAAACAAAATGTGGCATATCCATACAATGGAATGTTATTCAGTCATAGAAAGGAATGCAGTACTGGTGCGTGCAATTGGATGAACTTTGAAAATATTATGCGAAATGGAGTCAGTCACAAATGGATAAATGTTCTATGACCTGTGGTACCTAAAATATGCAAAATCAAAGATGTAGAAAGTAGAATAGAGGTTATCAGTGGCTGAGGGGAGATGGGGATGGTGATCAAATCATTGTTTAATGGATACAGAGTTTCTGATGCAGCTGATGAAGTTCTAGAAATGGATGGTGGTCATAGTTATACAACACTTGTGAAGGTACTTAATGTCACTGAATTGTACACTTAAAAAATAGCTAAAATAGTGGGACTAACCTGGTGGTCCAGTGGCTAAGACTCTGTGCTCCCAATTCAGGGGACAGGGTTCAATCCCTTGTCAGGGAACTCGATCCCACATGCCACAACTGAAAGATCCTGCACGCCACAACTAAGACCTGACATAGCCAAATAAATAAATATCTTTTTTAAATAGCTAAAATAGTGACTTTCAGGTTATGTAGATTTTACCACTATTAAAATCACTTTTTAAAATGTAAAGTGTCTAGGAAATTTGGGAGATATTGCCAGTTACCTAGCCAATACCTAGTCTCCCAGAGCCAAAACCTAGTCTTCTCTTTTTCTTTACTAACAGAATCCAACCTGTTGGGGGCTGCAAGGAGTCCTGCTAAAGTCTACGTTTCCCAGGCTCCCTGCAGATAGGGATGACCATGTGACTGTAAGCTGTGCAGTGAGAGGAAAATTTCTCTTTACTGAGTGAAACTTCTGTGAAAGTTCATTAAAAGGTGGGGGTGGGAGATGCTGATTCATCTGGCATAATCCCTTTTACCTCTGACCTTTTCCTCCTTCCGGCATGAAACCATGGGTATGATGGCTGGAACTTCAGCAGCCATCCAGAAACCATGAGGATGGAAGTCAGCACCGGGGAGGCAGAGCATAAGGAGAGAAGGAACCTGAGACATCAAGGGCATTGTGGAGCTGCTACGCCTTTTGTGGAAGGCTTATCCCTGAACTTTACACATTACTTGAGAGCAAAGAGAACTCCTCTCTAGTTTAAACCAGTGATTTTAAGGTCTCTCTCTGCTACCTACTGAACACAATTATTAACTGATTCAGCACCTTAATCCCTATTGTTATTATTATTGTTAGTGATTTCATTACCAAGGAAGTATCTCCCCAGGCCAGTGTTCATTTGACAATGTCATAAACACCCGTAAGTTTGGATTTGTCGTAAAATGAGCTATCCACAGGCCTAATGGATACTCACTAGAAAGCCAAAGGATCTGGTAAAACAGACCCACCTGCTTCCACAGCCACACAGGCCTATATAAACTGGAGATATCATTGCCTGTCCCTGGAAGCAGCCACGTGGTTTCGATGCATTTCCTCCTCAGCAAGCTCCAGTGGTGAAGAGTTTTCTGCTCCACAGAGTGGAAAGAGGATCAGGAGGCATAGGCATCTTTTCCTTGCCAGAGTTAAAGGGAAGCTGAAGGCTTCTCCAACCGCCTTTCTCAAGATAATGACGAACTAACCAGTATGAACTGACTGGCTCATCATCTCAGTGAGTCACTCTGACACCTCATAGTTCCTTAACTTCCTCTACTTCCTCGACCTTGCCTGTGCTCGAGCCCACGCCAACAACTTCCGGCTGCGGCCACACCCTGGATTTTGTCAGCGGCAGGAACTGCTCCACCAGAATCTCCACGTCCGACATTTACTGTTATCCAGCCCCTCTCTCCTCTTCAACTCCCTCACCCCTGTACTTCCCTCCTTTGACCTCTTGATGGTCAATCCCATGAGTGTGTACATTGGTTCAAAGACATTCAGTACTGTCTATCAAATTCAAATTTGACTCTGCAACCCTCTTCCTGGGCATTTATCTTACAGATCATTGGCATCTGGTCAGTAACACACATACAAGATAACATACCCAGAAGAAAGTTTATTGTTTTGGGGTTTTTTTGTAACTTGTTGGGAAGATCCCTTGGAGTAAGACATAACAACCCATGCCAGTATCTTAGCTGGGAAATCTCATGGACAGAGGAGCCTGGCAGGGTACAGTCCATGGGTCTGCAAAGAGTTGGACACGGCTGAGCAACTGAAATGGAACACACACACCCATCAGATTAAATGCTAGGCACCTATTTTTAAAATTGAGGCAAATCCATATGCAATGATATGAAAAGGTCCCCAAGATACACGTGTAAAAGACAGTATTTTATTTGTACCACCTGTGTGGGTATAATTAACATATATATTACCTGTATGTTTAACATATACACACATATATAAAACCCATATCTATAATGTGAGTATATACATATACCTATGCCTATAATCGGAGAAGGCAATGGCACCCCACTCCAGTGCTCTTGCCTGGAAAGTCCCATGGACGGAGGAGCCTGGTAGGCTGCAGTCCATGGGGTCGCCAAGAGTCGGACACGACTGAGTGACTTTACTTTCACTTTTCACTTTCATGCATTGGAGAAGGAAATGGCAACCCACTCCAGTGTTCTTGCCTGGAGAATCCCAGGGATGGGGGAGCCTGATGGCCTGCCGTCTATGGGGTCGCACAGAGTCGGACACGACTGAAGCAACTTAGCAGCAGCATGCCTATAATACATTTACACATACATAATCCCTACTATACTATCTCTGAAAGGATATACAAGACACTAACAATAGTAGAAAATGGAGGTGGATGGTGAGAAAGGAAGACTTATTTTTCACTCTATATTCTTTCATGCTTCAGTTTTGTTCCATGTACTAATATTACCTATTCACAACTATTTTCAAAAAAAAAGTTCATCACAGAACTTTTTCCTTGCTCTCCTAGTCTCCCCATAGGTTTGCTGCATCCCTTACCTGACACAAATCCATGGTCTATCTGTAGCAGACACTTAAAAAAAAAACAAAAAACTTTAACCTTTCTATTTTGTATTGGGCTATAGCCGATTAACAATGTTGTGGTAGTTGCAGGTGAACAGCAAAGGGACTCAGATATACATATACATGTATCCATTCTCCCCCATGCCCTCCTCTCATCCAAGCTGGCACATAGTAGTAACACTGAGCAGAGTTCCATGTGTGTAACAGACACTCTTGATGCCCCGTCTTTATCCTCCCAGGCTTCTCTTTCGATAGGCATTGCTAGACCAGACTTCCAACAGTCAGCATCTCTTTGCCTGAGGCCATCTTCCGGCCACCAGAATTCTCTGTATTCAGGTGTGTGGCAGCCCTCGATCCACGCATGATTGCCCTGGAGCAGTCCTAACCAATGGCAAATGGGAAGTGATGTGCAAGGATGCTGGGGAGATCACTATAAGATGAGTTTTCACACTGGCTCCCAGAGTCCCCCTGCAGGAGTAAGCTCCCCTCGCATGTCTGCCGGGTACTCCCTTTTCTGACTTGTCTCATTCCCTCTCTCACCTACAAGCATTTTTCCTGGACTCACCTCCCGGTAACCTTCTTGCTCTTGAATCCCTATCCCAACATCTGCCTTGAGAGATCGCAAACAAAGATGCAGTCATTTCAACTATACCATCAATTTCTCCTGTCTGTGTTCCTCCTGTGGCTAATCTACAACTGCTCTTACCCCAAACAACAAGCAGTCCAGTGCCCTTCAGAAAATCACGTAACCATGCCAACCAACCCTCTGCAAACTCAGTACTTACAAACTCAAGCTGGCTCTTCAATGATGCTGAAAATTCCTAGTCAGCTTCTTTCTCCTTTACTGGAAGCAGTATCTTCAAACTATTATTAAACTTGAGTCTAGAGTCCTGCTTACTATCATCTCCTTCCTTCAGAGTCACCACCGACTTCCCCAAGAAAAGAGAAGCATCAGCCACTAACGCCTGGTGATTTCTATATCTAAGTATCCCAC
The DNA here is from genome assembly GCF_000754665.1 of Bison bison bison. Lineage (NCBI taxonomy): Eukaryota > Metazoa > Chordata > Mammalia > Artiodactyla > Bovidae > Bison > Bison bison. The sequence continues at coordinate 26,210,538 of NW_011495032.1, read as the reverse complement.
ACATGTTTATTTATTTTTCCTGATAAACTTCTTCTTTGGGATTTTCTTTGCATATGTACATAAGGTACAGATGAGGTAGGTTCACATCCTGACTGGCAATTTACCAGTCTTGCAACTTCAGGCAATTGACTCAATCTCTCTCCTCTATAGTACAGAGATAGTAACAATATGATTCATACTGTTCAATCATAATTCATATGACTATTTGAGAAGTAAATGAGTTAATATATGCAAAGCACATAGACCAGAGTCTGAAATATTGTAAGAGCTCAGTAAATCTCATGGTTTTTGTCTTTTGCAAATATTCTGCAATGAACACTTAATACTTTGAAATAAGAACAAATGAATATTATTACACACATATATATGGATGTTCACATATCCAAAGGTCTCTCTTTCCCTATGCTAGTGCCCCCATCTGTACGTATTAACTCAGCCTCTAATTTGTCTCCTAAACCTCTGACCCACTAGTTGTCCCCCTTCTCACTTCTATCTTCATTCTCCCCTTCTCCATTGGTTCAGCCTCAAATATACTCAAATTTTTCTCATTCAAAAGAATACATTTCCTTCCACCCTGCCTTCATATAAAGTTAACTCTTTCCTGTCCCTTGCTGCCTACCGTCCTCACCTCATATTACCCACCAAAATCAGACTTTCACCCCTGCCATTCTAATAAGCTCCTCCAGCAGCAGCTTCTGATCTCACTTATCAAATTCTTTTTTTTTTTTAGTTCTTTTCTACCTAACCTCTTCCTATAGCACTTGAAAATATCAATTACCACCTCCTTCTGTTAACTGATTCATCATAACTTATGGAGCATTTACCATAAATGTATTATGAACTGTTTTAAGTACCAGAAATATAGTGATAAAGACCCTCTAAAGTTGTGTTTCCCCAGGAAACAGACCCAGAGACAGGAACTCAGTATAAGTATCTTTTTGGGAAAGAGATCCCTGGAAACACTGATCAGGAGTGAAAAAGTGAACAGAGGAAGTGAAAAAGCCAAGCAGTATGAATAATTCAACTCAGCCCTGCTTTGGACCAGGGCAGCAGACAGCAGAAAGTAAATTTCAGCACTGTCCCCCTGAGAAGGTGAGAATACAGCTACTCTGCCACCAAAGCTCACCTGCAAGTAACTTCCCAGCACGTGCAGCACATCTCATGTGCTAGAGGAAGCCTCAGAAAGTTACAGGTGCTGCAGGGAGAAGATGCTGGTAACTATGGTAACAGGGGTGTGTCAGGGGCGCCAGCAGAGTCTGCTCCAAAGACTGGCAAGGTTCCTGTTCTGTGGAATGTCCAGAGACAAAGAAAAAAATGAAAGCAAAAAACAAACAATGTGATTGCAGATAGGGCCAAATGCTATGAAGATAATGAAACCATGTGATGAACTGGGGATTGAATGTGGATGTTACAGGTTGAATAGTGTCCCCATATCTGTTGGAGTCCTAACCTCCAGTACCTCAGAGGGTAACCTTTTTTTCTGGAGACAGGAGTTAATCAAGCTAAAGTGAGACCATTAGTGTGGACCTCCATCCACTATGACTGGTGTCTTTATGAAAAGGGGAAATATGGACATACAGACCCACCTAGAGGGAAGACAGTATGATGAGACAAAGGGAAAAGACATCTATCTGCAAGCTGAGGAGAGAAGCCAGGAGCAGACTCTCTCTCCCAGGTCTGAGGAAGAAACCAACCATGCCAACACCTTGATTTTGGGCATCTAATTTCCAGAAACAAGACAACAAATTTCTGTTGTTTAAGTCACCTAGTTGGTGGTACTTTATTATGGCAGGCCAAGCAAACTAATACAGTGGGTGTTTGCTACGGAGATGGGATGCTCAGAGAAGACCTCTCTGCGGAAATGATATTTAAGCTGAGGCCTGACCAAAGACAGAGCCCGAGTGCATTGCTCTGGGACAGAGCTCTTCAGACAAGGGGGGCAGCAAAGGCATGGGTCCTGTGGAGGGGGGTGGACTTAGTACATTCAAAAACTAAGAGGAGGGCTGTTGTGGCTGGATTTGGTGAACAAGGGGGAAATGTACAGGATGAGGTCGGAGAGCTGGGTAGGGCCAAATGTGGGTCCATTTCAGTTCAGTCCATTTAGGTCATGATAAAAGTCTTGGGATTTTAGTGAAAGTGCAATAGCAAATCACCGAAGGATTTTAATCAGGGAATGATACAATCTTTGTGCCTTTGAAGAGCGTTCTGTCTTCTGAGTCGAGAACGGTCTTGGTTGAGGGCGGGACAAGATAGAAGCGGAGGGACCACTGAGGAGGCTGTTGCAGTCACCCAGGGGAGAGGTAGGAGGGTCTTGGATCATGAGCAGGGGAATTCTAGAGAAACATGGAAGAAGTGAACAAATTCAGATATAAATAGGAGTTGAATTGATAAAAATTTGCTGATGAGAGAAGAGGGGCATAATCAGAAAGTCACCTGTTTGCTTACTTAGGCAAGTGGCTGGTGCGTTTAGTCGCTCAGTCGTATCTGACTCTTTGCAACCCCATGGACTGTAGCCCCCAGGCTTCTCTGTCCATGGGATTTTCCAGGCAAGAATACTGGAGTGAGTAGCCATTCCTCCTCCAACTGAGTGGAAGGTGAGCCATTTACTGAGATGGGGAAACCTGGAGATGACAAGTTTAAAATAAGAAGGGAAGCGAATCCTCTTCTTCCCTTGCCTTTCAGGGCACTGCTCTCTCCTGCTTTTCTCCTTCCTTCTCTGTATTCTTTCTACATTTCTTCCTGGCTCCTCTTTCTCTATTCATCCTTGCTTCTACACTCTCTCTGGATGGTTTCAGCCATTCCCTAGACTCTGGTAGCACCTATCTGCCAATCATTTCTGACTGTGCATGTCCAATCCAAACTCTCTTCAACATTCTTGTCCATTGAAAAAGATGCACAAGGTGAAAATCATGAATTAAGTTTTGAAACAGAAATGAGGACTCTAGACTGGGAAACGTCACCTAAGATAGCCTGGAGGAACTACTCTGAAGAGGTGGGTAGGTGCAGGTGAGGGTGTCAGTATACTTGTAATTTTGGTGAAGAGGGATACGTGCCATCAAGCACGTATTTTGGCAGGCAGTTGTTGCTAGTCATGAGCAAATGTCTCTATTAATGATTTTAGTGCTTTTACTAGATGTGAGAAGATACAAGAATTTGGGCTCATAAAATCCTCTCCTGAAAATATCTATCTGAAGGACTATTCTGCCAGTTTTTCCCAGAGCACAGAATGCCTCATTCCTGAACTCCTTTCAGGGTGTATTGAAGGTCAGTGACTACAGTGACTAGTGGTTTAATCCTTGTAGAAGCAAGTGATAATTAAATGGCAAGTGACAATTTTTAGTTGACATTCCAGAACTGTATTTTCAACTGCCTTGTAGATTTCACACCTGGAAATTCAACTAATGTGCCCATGACTCTCTAAGTCCATTCATGCAAGCTCAGCCTCAAGTCTACTCATCCTAGTGGGTTCTGCAGCTTATCAAACGGCTCAACCATCCATCTGCCTTCTCTTGTTCTCATCTCCTCCCACTTCCACCCCACATTTTTCCCCAAGCTCCATAATGGTTAAATGTGGTTATGACAACTGTCACTATGGAGACTTAAAAAACAGAAGAGCATTAGGCATTAGGATTTTAAACAGCATTAATGATTTAGTGGAATTGAAAATCCTGTTCTTAAGACACTAAAGTTATGTGAAGTATTGTGAGGTTATCTGAAATATTTAGTGATTTTGAATATGTTTTGATGAGAACATAAATCTCCTAGAGAAGAGAAAACAATCCCTCGACTAGAAATTAGGAGCCAAATTTGAAGTATAAGCTTTGTCACTTATTTGCCATTTGTTCTCAGCTAATAAATCATTTGCTGCCTCTGTGTCTCAGTTTTCTAATCTGCCAAATGGCTATGAAAAGTAATACAATTCCTACTCAACTCACAGGAAGTTCAGTGTAAAGGAAAAAAGATTATTATCATGAAAAGTGTCAGGGAGGAAATAAATGGAATCAAATAGAATATTAAAAGAATAATCCATCATGACCAAGTAGGGTTTATAATAGGAGTAAAAACATAGTTTAACATTTGGATATCTATTACTATTACTACATTAACAAATCAAAGAGAAGAAATCATATAATCATTGAGAAAGATTCCCAAAAACAATTTAAAATAATTCAATGTTAATTTGTGATTTTAAAAACTCTTACCAAGTTAAGCAACTTTTCTTTTAATTCTTGGCTTGCTCAGTTAATTTGTTATGTGTTTCTCGTAAGGGTAGTTTTAGGGTGAAATCTTCAAAAGCCAATGCTTTCAAAAATTCTTTTCAGTTAAAGAAAAGCTGCCAAAAAATGCTTTTCAGTGACAAGCATGAAGGAATAGAATTTGAATTAGAATTTTATTTGAAATCATCTTAAAGGCTTTTATTGCATTATTTTCTTTGTGTGAATATTATTGGCATAGTCTTAATTTATGGGTGCAAAGTCTTCAATCAGAAATGCAATCTCCAATAACATCTGTGAAAGAACACCCACTCTGGGAGCAAAGATAAGCTCAAGAGTATAGAAGCACAAAATGAATTCTGATATTTCTTGTCCTATTTCTTAAAAAATTTTTGATATTTCTTTTCCTTTTTTTTTTTTTAAAGAATTTACTGGCATTCCTATCTCTTTCTAGCAACTCATGCTGACTGTATCTAATTGGACCACAAAAACCAGTCATTCATCTCTCCCACCCTTGGCCTTTCCCTCTGCTTCCACACCATGAGTCAATGTGAGCAGCCCTGAATCATTTCCAAGTCACTGGCAATGCAAACAAGTTAGAAGAGCTTTTATTTGTCTATTTTCTTCAGTGTAAAGTGATCTGCCTAGATTTCAAGCCATGGGATCATGGGGCATGATTATTGAAAGAGGTCTGGACAACCCAGTCTAGACCAGTGGTTTTCAACCCCAGCTGCACATTAGAAACAGGTAACAATCCTCAGTCTTCACCCTCAAACCACTGAATTTAGTGGGTCTGGTAAGGGATTCTGACTTTGGTATTTTTGCAAACTCCCCCAGATGATTCTAACATGTAACCACAATTTGAAACCACTACAGGGATGGGGAAGCCTGGTGGGCTGCCGTCTATGGGGTCGCACAGAGTCAGACACGACTGAAGTGACTTAGCAGCAGCAGCAGCTTTACTTTAATCTTATCATTTAAAGAGTGGAATGTAGACCCAGAGTGACCAGCTGATAACAGCATATCTCATTGACTTCTATGTAATACTTATGTTAAGAAGATTTCCAAAACTTAGAAATAAGTCCAAAATATATGTCCATTTAATGCTTTCTTAAAAGACTGATTTTCCAGGGGAAAGTAACTTTGATTTTATTTACTATTACTCTTAACTAAGGTCCTGACATTTTTAACTCTATGAAGGTTGGATGTTAGCTCGTAAAAATGAATACTATACAAATGAATTTTCATATAATAGAAACAAAAATCATGTCTGTTCAACTGGGAAGATAAACTCAAAGGTTATGATTTTATTGGGATATTAACCAGTTTTATGTCTAATTTACTTAGCTTATTCCAATACATTTTTCCATTTATATTCTCACTCCCCTTCCTTCTCTGCCTCCTCCCCTCTTAATAGATCATTTACTTTCTCTGTGTTTCAGGTTTCTAACTGCTTTTATCATCTTTCTGTTTACCTCATTAATGAGAAATAAAACTTTGACACTTGCTTACTAAGTATTTATATAAAAATTATGAGTGTAAAATGAAGAAAATTATGTTTCAACAGTGGAAAAGGATGTAAATTTTATTAGAATGTCCTAAACCATTATGAGACTTTAACTGATCATTCAGGATGTAATGTATTCTGTACTCCAAATAAATTACTCTTCAACCACGTTCAGAAGCCATGAAGTTGGAACTTTTGCCTCAGGCAAAGTGGAGTAACAAGACCCTAACAAACTCTTTCTCTAAAACACATACACACACACAACCTAAAAAATAAAGGGGAAAAGTATGTGAAATTACAATTTTTAGATATTAGACACCAGGCAGCAGAGGACAATGATTTCTGAGAGAGAAGAAACAAATGAGGAGAGCTCTCTGATTGTCTGAGCTTACTGCCTAGAGAGTTTTCAAGACAGGTCAGGGAGGAGATAAACCTGGGAGTCCAGGAGCCAAGGTACCTAGAGTTTCACGAGCAGAGTATCAGACAAGTATCACAGAGAGAGCTCTGGAGATCTGAGAGTGTCCTCATTAAGTCCTCAGCTAGGAACTGGTCAGTGTACACATATTAGGAAACTCCCTGAGGCCAGGGAAAGGATTAGAGGAAATAATACTTGTTGATCGAGCTAGGCTGGAACTAGTTCCTGTTCCTACCAGCCAGAATTGATAAACTAATGTTTCCTGATGTACTGGTTAGAAGAATCAGTAGTCAGGAAAAATTGTCCCTAGACTAGAGGCTGCTCTGGTCCCACCCACAAAGCTTAAAAGCAAGCCTGAAAAGAATCAAACTTTTTCTGAGTAATTTAGCTGCATCCCAGGATAAGTATCAAGGATATTTATAGGAATAACCAGCACCCACAAGGTAAAATTCACAGTGTGTGGCATCCAATCCAAAATTACAAAGCATGCAAAGAAGCAGGAAGTACAAGCCATAATAAAGAGAAAATAAAGAGAAAACGCAATCAATATAAACAGACCAAGAAATGGCAAAAGATATTTTAGAATTAGTAGACACATGCATGAAAACAGTTATGATAACTCTGTTCCATATGTTCAAAAAGGAAGGATTAAGTATGTTTTTTCAAAAGACATGGAATATATTCAAAGCTATGGTTTTTCCAGTAGTCGTGTATGGACATGAGAGTTATAGTCATGTGTGGATGTGAGAGCTAAAGAAGGCTTAGCACTGAAGAATTGGTGCTTTTGAACTGTGGTGTTGGAGAAAACTCTTGAGAGTCCCTTGTATAGCAAGGAAATCAAACCAGTCAATCCAAAAGGAAATCAGTCCTGAGTATTCACTGGAAGGACTGATGCTGAAGCAGAAGTTCTAATACTTTAGTCACCTGATGCGTAGAGCTGACTCATTAGAAAAGACACTGATGCTGGGAAAGATTAAATAAAGGCAGGAGGAGAAGTGGACGACAGAGGATGAGATGGTTGGATGGCATCACCAACTCGATGGACATGAGTTTGAACAAGCTCCAGAAGATCGTGAAGGATAGGGCAGCCTGGTGTGCTGCAGTCCATGGGGTCGCAAAGAGTTGGACACAACTGAGGAACTGAACAGCAATATAAAAATGACCCAAACAGAACTTCTGAATATTAAAACTGTAATGGATTAGGCATTATAAAAAATAGAATTAGTGAGCTTGAAGACATAGCAATAGAAAAACTCCGAAAGAAAAGAGACTGGAAAACAAATGAGCATCAGAAATCTTCTAGCAGCCTAGTACACATATAATTGGAGTACTAGAGTCCTTAATAGAAAGTGGGGGGAACAGAAAAATATTTAAAGGAACAATGACTTAAATTTTTTTCAATTTGATGAAAACTGTAAACCCACAATCCAAGAAGCTTCAGCTAACCTGGCATAAAGAAAATTTAAAAACAAGAAGACACCTCCATTAAGGCACAACATAAGCAAATTGGTTAGAATAGGAAAGAAATCTTCAATACGGTGAGAAGAAAAACACCCTAAAATGCAGTATCTCCTCTAGATTGTTTAATGCTCAATTCTACACATCCTGACCTTGTAAACCATAGGTGGTGGAGCCCAGGACCTCTGCACCTCAGCAACATAAGCTTTCCTTTTCAAGCACAGCTCAGAATGCAGACAGTTTCTGATGTGCACTATGAAATTTTCTCTTTGTTGTTTCTCCCCAGCAGGGCAGGAACTAGGGTGGCGCAAGTGAGGCATTCCCTTGAGGCACAAATTTTATTGGGATACCAGAAACTCAATAATTTAGACAATGTTTTAATGTAATGTTTTAAAATCAGAATGAATACAAGCAAATCCATGATAAAATATCAAAAGTTTGAATGAAGATGGGACCCCCACCAGGTACTTGAATGCCTCCGTCTCCTCAGTGCCAGCCCTGCTCTTTGGAAAGGGTCCTGAAATCCTCAGAGAACTTCCATCTCATCGCCCCTCTGCATTACCCATGTTAACTCAGCCCTCTACCCACCCTCCACTCAGATTTCATTTTGATGCCTAGACAAGAAACCTCTAAAGCCATCCCCAACTTTCTCATTAGTTTGATTTTTTTTCTCTTTGTCTCTCTGCTGCTAGAGACATAAGAGAATTATCTTCTGCAAGTACATATTATATTTCTAAAACTTTTGCCTCTGTGTTAGAAACTATTATCAAGAAATTTTCTAACAATACACTCTTATTAATCAACTAGATAAAAGGGAAATAAAAACAGACAAAAAACTTTACTTACTAGTAAAAAGTGAACAATGGGAAGGTATTTTGGGGGCAACTTGTTTTTTGGGTTTTTATGTGTTTCTTCGATCAATTAAATGCAATTCACAGAGGTTTTTTTTTTTTGCTTTCTCTTTTGTTTTAATAGGGCTTTAATAGGGCTATTGTGTTGCTATGGTTGCAAGTTTGCATTGGCATTTTCACTAGGAAACAAGGTGGTCTGAACAGTTCTCCCACTTCTCACATCTGCCCACGTGCTCCAGACAAGGATTTAGTAACCTGATTTCCAGTGCCAATCTCCTCTGCCACCCCAGCGAGTGCACATTTCTCAGCCCCTTCTCAGAAAATCTTAACTCCTCTGAGATGTGAAGTTAGGCTCTGCCTGCTACTCAAAATGCACGTAGCAATCCCCAGGACATTGATCTGCTCCCTTTGTGCAGCTTAATCATCTTTACCCTTTAGTGTGATACATATGCATGAGATCACTATGACATGTTTATTTTAATTATGAGCTCTTTTGAAAAACACTTAGGAATTAGTTTATTTTAGGACCTACTATATAGCACAGGGAACTATATTCAGTATCTTGTAATAACCTATAATGGAAATATATATATATATCGCTGAATCATTTTGCTGTATACCTGAAACTAACACAACATTATAAATCAACTATGCTTCAATAAAACTTTAAAAAAGAAAAGTACATCAACATTAAAAAAGAAAACATTATTTAAATTTATCTTCTTTACACTAAAAAAAGATATCCATCTTGAAATTCAAATATTTTTTTTTAAAGAAACCCTTAAAAGATACTTTTGTAGCCAAAGAATGACCTCTTGATGATTCTTCTTCCAAGTTTCACACATTCACATAACTTTTCTTTCTTTCTCCTGGCCTTTTCACATCTTCTCCATTCCTCTCTTTACTGGTTTCTTTTGGAACATTTGTACCCATCATTCAAGTTTGTATGCCTGAAATCTGATTCTTGAATCTGCTTCTTGGAATGTCTTCTAAGTAAAGAAGCAGTATAGGCACTCAGGATCGGGTCTGCTGAGTACAGGCCAGTGGCAGCAACAGAAAGCGATGGTCCTCAAGCACTGGAGAACAGCGTTCCACTTCCTAGTTCAGGCTCTTATCATTTCTAACTGGTCTTCATTTCTGGACCCCCCTCCTTCCTACCCTTTCTAACTTCTCTCCATATTCTAACCTCTGTGATCTTTCTAGACTGAATTCTATCATTTGAAATTCTCCTATGGTTCCCCATTGTCATCAAGATGGTATCCATGCCTTTGTACATGAGGCTTTTTCAGCCTGGTATGCCCTTTCTTCCTCTAGCCCAGCCCACTGGCATCAAGCTGTAATAATATAGTCTCAAGGCTAATCTTTTATCCCAGAAGAGTATATTCTATCTCAGACCTTTCATTGTCTCTGATCTTTGTAGCCAAGTTTATTTATAACTATGAATTAGAATTCTCTACAGTTGTGGTTTCATGATGTCAGATGCCAGCAGAAAACTGAACCCTTAAATCAGTGATCCACATGTTTGAAAATATGTGAATGCTTAGCACTGTGTAGCTCTAGTCCAAGAGGAAACGAATAATTAGCCAGTCTTTGGGTTACCACTCTCTGAACTCTCTGAGTACTTCTAAATACATCATCTCATTTGCTGACTCTCTCACAGTAGCCTCAGCAGCATCACTCACATTCTGGCGCTTTGCACAAGTTCTTCTTATGGGCTGTGGCAGCACAAATTCTGATTGCCTGAGCCATGGATAGGAGTGTAGTGGTTTTAATGCTCTCTGACACATGATCCACTGCCTCCCTGGCACACCTAACCAGTGAGCACACGGCTGTCTGTTGTTTAGTCGCTGAGCTACATCTGACTCTTTGTGACCCCATGGACTGCAGCATGCAAGTTTCCCTGTCTTTCACTATCTCCCAGAGTTTGCTCAAATTCATGTCCATCGAGTTGGTGATGCCATCCAACCATCTCATCCTCTGTTGCCTCCTTCTCCTCCTGCCCCAAGTCTTTCCCAGCATCAGGGTCTTTTCCAATGAGTCAGCTCTTCACATCAGTTGGCCAAAATATCGGAGCTTCAGCATCAGTCCTTCCAGTGAATATTCAGGGTTTATTTCCTTTAGGATTAACTGTTTGATCTCCTTGCTGTCCAAGGGACTCTCAGGAGTCTTCTCCAGCACCACAATTCAAAAGCATCAATTCTTCAGTGCTCAGCCTTCTTTATGGGCCAACTCTCATATCGGTACGTAACTACTGGAAGAACCATAGCTTTGACTATACAGACCTTTGTCGGCAAAGTGAGGTCTCTTCTTTTTAATATGCTGCCACAGTTTGTCATAGCTTTTCTTCCAAGGAGCAAGCAAGGAGCACAGGGCTATTCTAACCCAAATATGTAAGAAGAACTGTGATATAGTGGAAAAAGCACAAGACTATAGGTGACAAGGCCTGAATTTAGACTCTCACTCTTTATCTCTATCATGAAACCTTAAACAAGTCATTTCCCTTTCTCTGTCCCAATTATCTCATCTTTAAAATTAGTGAGTTGGACAAACACCAGTGTTTCTCCATCTGGCATCCACGGACTGCCTACATCAGAATCACCAGGGATGCCTTTTGGCAATGCAGACAGCTTGGGCCCCTCCCCATCCTACCGAATCACACTCAGCGAGGGTGGGGAGGTGAAGGGATTTTAGAGAGGAAGAGAAATCCAAAATCAGCATTGTAATAGTTTTCCAAGTGACTCTTTCTTTTTTTAAGTGACTCTTATACTTAGTAAAATTAGGGATTCACTGAGATAGATGACCAGGTAAGTCATGGTTCCCTACCAGGGTCTCACCATGCAGTAACAAGTTACTATCTGTTGCAAGATGTGTTATAAAGAAAAAAGTTTTATTAATAATTTTTTAAATTATTACTGTTTAGAATATTAGAATGTAAAATTTAGAATTACATTTGAAATTTAATTATTGGGAATTCAGGGTCATCACTATCAATTGCCCCACTTCCATTCATTTCTCTTTTATTAAATTGATTAGCAAAGCAGAGCACAAATCTACTCCTAAAACTCCAGAAATAACATATAACCAGCTTCTTGGTTTATATAGTCACAAGCTACTGTAATAGATTTCTTTGGTGCTGGACATCCGTGCTGTCTGTGTAGTAAGTACTAAATCTGGGCTTCTTCAGGGGCAGTTTCTATTGGCTGCTGTTTTCCTGTGTAAGGCTTATACTTCCTCAGTTTTTTGTTTTGCACATCTCATAATCTTTTGCTGAAAACTGTACATACATTTTAAATATATAATGTGTCAACTCTGAAAGTCAGATTCCTCTATTTTCCCAGGATTTGTTGCTCTTGTTTGTTTGGTGATTCTCCTGGATGAATCCTGTGAAGTCTATAGTCTTTGTCCTGCGCAGCCCCTGGAGTCTGTGCTCTGCTGGCTTAGTGGCCAGTTAATAATTGGACAGAGATTTCCTTAAATGTCTTGAACCAGTAAGTCCCCAGTCCTTGCCTATGGATTGTGTTTCTTTGGGAGGACAACTTCAACACTCCAGCAGGCCATTTCCAACTCTGCCTTTGCCTTCATTTCCTGATTGCATGGAGCTTTGAGTTAACCCCAAGGTGAGAGCTTAGGGCCTCGCAGGACTTTCTTGAGCAGGTGCACAGACCTATGTATGCATGTGGGCTTCTGGATTTGTCAAATATGTCAGAAAGTTTCAAAACCCTCTCTGGACATTTAGTTCACCAGTTTCTCCTCTCCAGTTTTGTGGTCAGTCTCGAAATGCCACAATCTTGCTGTTCTCACTAAGATTTGGCCATTTTGCTTTAATAAATAGTCCTTAGATTATTGCAAGCCTTGAATTTTCAGAATTCTAAAATAGTTAATTTTGACAGTCCTTCTTACTTATGTGGAAAAGCAGATTTTTTAAGAACTTCACTCCATCATTCATTCAGTACCCCCTCACCCCTGGTTTGTTTTGGGGTTTATTTACCCCCAAATCCCACCCCAACTGTGTGCAAAATAAGCCCAGGATTTCAGGGCAGTTAAGCTCCCAGAAGACCCTCAACAATGGATGACTGGTGCCAGTCCTTCAGATGAATGAATTCTGAGGCATCTGTCTATTTTTCCCAGGTTCAAGGACAACCATTGCTTAAGGCACCTTTTTGTTAGTTCTTCCTCCATTCCCACCTCATCCTCTCCACTACTTTTTTCCTATTCGAAAGGATCATCTCCCACATAAACTACCTACACCCCAGTCCTCGTCCCAGGCTCTGCTTCAGAGAAGACCCAAATTAAAATGCCCATCAGTTCTGGTGAACTATATATCCGTGTGTGTGTTGGTTGCTCAGTCGTGTCCAACTCTTTGCAACCCCATGGACTGTAGGCCACCAGACTCCTCTGTCCATGGGATTCTCCAGGCAGGAACACTGGAGCGGGCTGCCATTTCCGTCTGCAATACACCGATGTGGCATGCATGAATTACTGTGTGCTTCGCTTCACTGCAATTTGCTGCGTTTTATCAAATCTGGGTACATGCAATGGAAGTGGCACTCATGTGTATCCCAGCATAAAAGAGGGGTAAGCATTAAGAAGAGCTGTTCTAAAACACAGTGATTTCTAGGACAGAAAGGAGCTGCCAGCACATGGAGTTAGAGGAACCACAGCACGATGCCTCCATATGTCACAATCCCTTTGCTCCCTAAACTAGATTCTATCTAAACTAGAAAAGCAGCCTTCCTTGCTCTAAATTCATCCTGCAGTTAACTTGAATGAGGCCTGGGCAAGTTCTTTCTTGGCTGAACCCTGAAATAATAACCACAGGACTATGGTAATAATGATCACAATGCCGACAACAACAGAAATAATGGTTACCATTATTGACAGCTGGCCACACCAGGAACTCACCATAACCACTTAAAGCTTAGACTACTCCAGCTGATAAGAGTTACCACCTGATGGGAACATGTGTCTGAGTTGCCTTCCTTTACTGGGTGCCAGAAGGTCATGGTGTTTGTCCAAATTGAATTTGGATTTACATAAATTACCTGTATCCTCTGACTTTCAAGTGTTCTTTTAACTATATAAAATCTCGTTTGCAGCATCCTTCCATCTGGAGATTCTTGTTGCTATTCCAAGTGGCCATGGGATGCATTAGCCACTGACACACATGGTTACTGTTACCAGGTACATACAGAAAAACTTGCACTAGCAGTTTCTATTAAGAAGCCTAGCAACAGACTTTGGAAATCTCTGAGAGGTCCATGTCATCACTTGGCTTCTGAGTAATCATCACCTGGATGATTCTCACACCAGCATGAAGCCTTTCAGCTCCCACTGGGCAAGGGATCTGGCCTGTCTCAGTGGCAGGGTTACTGAAAATACAGGCTGTACTGATTCAGAAACCAAAGGCATCTTTCAATTAAGGATTTGACACAGACAAAAAATACTAGTTTAAGGGTCATTTGTAGAGATGTGGATGGACCTAGGATCTGTCATACAGAGTGCAGTAAATCAGAAGGAGGAAAACAAATATCTTATATGAATGCATACATATGGAATCTATAAAAATGATACAGGTAAACCTATTAGCAGGGCAGATATAGAGAATGGACATGTAGACACAGGGAGGAAGGGGAAGGTGGAATGAATTGGGAGATTAGGGTTGACATACAGTACCCTGTGTAAAATAGCTAGCTAGAGGGAACCTGCTATATAGCACAGAGAGGTCAGCTCAGGGCGCTATGATGACCTAGAGAGGTGGGATGGGATGATGGTGGGAGGGAGGTCCAAGAGGGAGGGGATATATGTACACATATAGACAAGTCACTTCATTTTACAGCAGAAACTAACACAGCATTGTAAAACTATTATACTCCAATTTAAAAATAAACAAATACAATTAAAAAATAAAAAGGCAGAAAAAAAATAGTAAAATACTAAATCTACTTTGTGGAATAAAACATATACAGTTTTATACACTATTCATTAAAAGTGGCATTTAACCCTCTGTGATACCAATTTCTCCTCAATAGAGGGGGCAAGAGTAATAATAATAATCACAATAACAGCAACAATAAGTTCTATTTTTTGAGTACTTTTATGTGCCAGAAACTTCACATTCATCATCCCTAACCTTCAGAAGTATTCTGTAAGATGGTAAGAAGTACTCCATAGGAACACCATCTTACATATAAGGAAACTGCCATTCACAGAGATTACCTTGCCTAACTTAGCATATGATATTTGAATGAATGAAATGATTTTAATGAAAAGGTAAATGGGACTATTCTAAAGCTGATCTGGTAAACTTCTACTTCTTTCAGAGGGGCTCCCCAGGTGGCGCTAGTGGTAAAGAACCTGCCTGCCAATGCAGGAGATAAATGACAGGCAGGTTCAATCCCTAGGTTGGGAAGGTCCCCTGGAGTAGAAAATGGTAACCCTATCCAGTATTCTTGCCTGGAGAATCCCATGGACAGAGGAGCCTGGCGGGCTACAGTCCACAGGGTCGCAAAGAGTCAGACACGACTGAAGCAACTTAGCACGCGTGCACTACTTTCTTTCATATTAGTTCAGAAATACCATCTCTTTCTTTTGCTTCTCTTCAATAGCTCATGTCAAGTTGAGATTTTCTTGATAATGGATCCAAAATGCTAATTTCAGAGCATTCTCATAATTTTCTGTTTGCAATTTCTTACAGTTGTTTTTTGAACACAGAGATTTTTGACCCAACTAAGGACAACTTACTAACAACATAGGTATTTCTGCCTTTATTTAATATTCCACAAATCTATATAACGCCAGAAATGGTGGAAGAATGACTCTAATAATAATCTCCACAAAGTACTTATAAAGGCCTTGTGTCAAAAGCAACTATTGCATTTGAATTAGAAAAGTATTTTTTAAAGGTTTTTAGATTTTTTGTTATTAAAATGTTGCAAACTAATTATAACTTTGATAAAACAGAAAATAGTAGGAAGTACTGTTTATAAATGTGACATCACTTTTGAAAGACAGCCTTTGTTAGCATTCTGCTGCACTATATTTCCTTCCTGTCTCCTTTCTGTGCATATGTTTTTTGATTTTTTTTTTTAGGAAAGGGTATTTCCAAGCTATCATTCTTTGTTTATCTTAACATTTAATCTTGGAAAGGTTTTTGGTCATCTTTTTAAACATCATTTTTAAAGACAGCACATAGAAGATACCCATTGCAGTATTATTTGGGACATAATCTGTATGTCCAACAATTGGAGAATTTAAAGATATCTACTTGAAAGCATTTAGTCCAAGTACATTTTAGATGTATTTCTTTAGGTACAGAAATTATACACATAAGATATTATGTATACATATAAGATATTAATATATATATAAATTATACATATAAGATAGTTGGATAGATACCTTAACTTTCACAGGTTTGGTAAAAAAAAATCCATTTTTTCCTCACTAATATGTTGCTATTCAACTAATTCATATCCACAACTGTTCAAGCATGCTGCCTTGACCATGAGTAAAGAAGGTAGACATTTCTAAGGTGTCTTCCAAACCTAAGACCAACCAAAGGACCAAACTGCTGGTTTTTTCATGCTTACTGCAGTAAGTGAAACAATACACTTTCGAAGCAATATGAAAACAAAGCTAATTATATCCCTGTGCCCCCACTTCTCCACTTCCACCTCCTGAAGTGACTGATTAAAAACAATCTGGTGTCTACCTTTTTCCCATTTGTCTGGTTCATAATACCAGTACAAGCAAACATAAAGATATACTTTGGAAATTCACACTGAAATATTTCTGGATATAGTTATATGGCATTGGAATTTGCTTAAAATTATTTATTTGCTTAATTTAATCTGCTTAAAAATTTAATTATATACATAAACACACACACATACATCTACTAACATACCTAGAATTCTATTTTACATGTTGGACCATTATGGAAAATTATCTTTGCTGTGGTTTTGCTTTTTTAATTTTAACTTCTATCGACCACCTCCATCCCCTCTCTACTCACCCTTATACCTCATGTTAGCTACCAATGTGTATCCCTCTGCGATTTGTATATACTTATAGCTACATATGGGGCTTCCCTGGTAGCTCAGTTGGTAAAGAATCTGCCTGCAATATAGGAGGCCCCAATTCGACTTCTGGATCGGGAAGATGTCCTGGAGGAGGACAAGGCAACCCATTCCAGTATTCTTGCCTAGAGAATCCCATGGACAGAGGAGCCTAGCGGGCTATAGTCCATAGGGTCACAAAGAGTCAGACACAACTGAGCAACTAAGCACAGCCCATAGCTGTATATAAATATATTTGTTTACATACATATGTGTAAATATTCATAAATTGCCAGATACGTAGTAGGTTTTTGGCATTGTTTGCTTTACAAAAATACAGCCATAGCATTTTATGTAACTCTATATCTTACTGTCTTTGACAACACTCTGTGGCAATCCTTCAGTTCAATTTACTCACTCAGTCACGTACAACTCTTTGGACCCCATGAACTGCAGCACGCCAGGCCTTCACCAACTCCCAGAGTCCACCCAAACCCATGTCCATCCAGTCAGTGATGCCATCCTCTATTGTCCCCTTTTCCTCCCACCCTCAGTCTTTCCCAGCATCAGGGTCTTTTCCAATGAGTCAGTTCTTTCCATCAGGTGGCCAAAGTATTGGAGCTTCAGCTTCAACATCAGTCCCTCCAATGAACACCCAGGACTGATCTCCTTTAGGATGGACTGGTTGGATCTCCTTGCAGTCCAAGGGACTCTCAAGAGTCTTCTCCAACACCACAATTCAAAAGCATCAATTCTTCTGTGCTCAGCTTTCTTTATAGTCCAACTCTCACATCCATACATGACCACTGGAAAAACCCTTGACTAGACTGATCTTTGTTGCCAAAGTAAGGTCTCTGCTTTTTTAATATGCTGTCTAGGTTGGTCATAACTTCCCTTCCAAGCAGTAAGCATCTCTTAATTTCATGGCTGCAATCACCATCTCCAGTGATTTTGGAGCCCCCCAAAATAAAGTCTGACACTGTTTCCACTGTTTCCCCATCTATTTC
>NW_011495032.1:26176947-26192929 GCF_000754665.1 Bison bison bison | reverse complement strand
CTTCACTTTCTGCCATAAAGGTGGTGTCATCTGCATATCTGAGGTTATTGATATTTCTCCCAGCAATCTTGATTCCAGCTTGTGCTTCTTCCAGCCCAGCATTTCTCATGATGTACTCTGCATATAAGTTAAATAAGCAGGGTAACAATATACAGCCTTGGCGTACTCCTTTTCCTGTTTGGAACCAGTCTGTTGTTCCATGTCCCGTTCTAACTGACCTGCATACAGGTTTCTCAAGAGGCAGGTCAGGTGGTCTGGTATTCCCATCTCTTTCAGAATTTTCCACAGTTTATTGTGATCCACACAGTCAAAGCTTTGGCATAGTCAATAAAGCAGAAATAGATGTTTTTCTGGAACTCTCTTGCTTTTTCCATGATCCAGCGGATGTTGGCAATTTGATCTGTGGTTCCTCTGCCTTTTCTAAAACCAGCTTGAACATCTGGAAGTTCATGGTTCACGTATTGCTGAAGCCTGGCTTGGAGAATTTTGAGCATTACTTTACTAGCATGTGAGATGAGTGCAATTGTGCAGTAGTTTGAGCATTCTTTGGCATTGCCTTTCTTTGGGGTTAGAATGAAAACTGACCTTTTCCAGTCCTGTGGCCACTGCTGATCCTTAGGAGTCAACAAATCACTTGAATGAAACCATATTCTTTTTCTTTTTTTTAACTTTTTAAATTATACTGGAGTATACTTGATTAACAAGTTGTTATAGATTCAAGTGTACAACAAAGTGTATCTGAAAGGAAATCACATTCTTTTTAATGCCTGTGTGACAATCCATGATGCAAATGTATTCTAACTTATTTATTCTTTTTTTCCTACCCATTTGGCATTCACTTTGTTTCTAGTTTTTTGTGACTATAGCAAAGTTTTCACTAAGCATCTTGCTTTTATCTATATGAGATAGGTTCCCCACAAGAAGGTTGCTGAGTCAAAGGGCATGTGAATTTTTAAATTATTGCTTGTAATTATCATTGCCATTAGCTTTTAAAAAAACAGACTTTACATATTTGAGTAATCACATTTCATTGCTGTTTTGCTTATACTTTTTATTAGAAATGATTAATCAATGTTATCAAATGTCTTTTTAGCATCTATTGATATGATCATATGTTTCTTTCTCTCTCAATTTGTTAATGAAATAAGTGATGCTGATAGAGTCTTGTTTGAAATCATTCCTGTGTAATCATGGGAGAAATTCTATATAGTTATGGTATATTACCGGAGAAGGCAATGGCACCCCACTCTAGTACTCTTGCCTGGAAAATCCCATGGATAGAGGAGCCTGGTGGGCTGCAGTCCATGGGGTCGCTAAGAGTCGGACACAACTGAGCCACTTCACTTTCATTTTTTCACTTTCATGCATTGGAGAAGGAAATGGCAACCCACTCCATTGTTCTTGCCTAGAGAATCCCAGGGACGGGGGAGCCTGGTGGGCTGATGTCTATGGGGTCACACAGAGTCAGACACGACTGAAGTGGCTTAGCAGCAGCATGGTATATTACTAATACGATACATTGTTGGATACCAGTGCTATTTTATTTTATTTATTTAATATATATCTGCTAGTTTGGTCTATAATTTGTTTTTGTTTTGCACTATATCAAGTTTTGGTATTAACATTATCCTGATATCATAAGAATTATTCTATTATTTTCTGTGGTCTAGAATAGCTACATAAAATTGAAAATATCTGTTACTTAAAGGCTACATAGAACTCAGCTACAAAACATCAGGTTCTAAAGCCTTTTTATTAAATAGTAGATCTGCAATTATCCAGCCTCAATCTTCTATGGCAGCATTCCCTAATTTTACTGATAATAGGAATCAACTGGGGTTCTTGATAAATGAAGAAATGACTAGATCTCAACACTGAAGATTCTGATTCATTAGGCTTGGGATATAGTCAGCTATAGTTTTAGCAAGAATAGGCAATTCTTATCATAACTCTATAGTAATTAGTCTAGTCAAGTTTTCCAGTTAATTTTGGAATTATTTAGGTAACTTTATTTTGCTGGGAAATTACTTATTTCTTCTAAGTTTCCAAATTTATTGAATTATATATGGCATTATCTTACAGTTCTTTTAATCTTGTACATTGCTGTGGTTACGTTTCCTCTCTCATTCCTAATTTGATGTATTTTTGCTCTTTTTTTTACTTAGTGAAGTCCTCAAAGAACTTATCTATTTTATTGAATTTTACGAAGAACCAGATTTCAGATGTAGTTAGCCTTTGTATCATTTCAAATTTCATTAATTTCAACCTCCTTCCATATTGGTTCTCTCTTAGCTTTTACACATTCAAATAGTCTATAGTTATCCAGTTTGATTTAACTATCAGATTAGATCAGATCAGATCAGTCGCTCAGTCGTGTCCGACTCTTTTCGATCCCATGAATCACAGCACGCCAGGCCTCCCTGTCCATCACCAACTCTCGGAGTTCACTCAGACTCACGTCCATCGAGTCAGTGATGCCATCCAGCCATCTCATCCTCTGTCGTCCCCGCCTCCTCCCGTCCCCAATCCCTCTCAGCATCAGAGTCTTTTCCAATGAGTCAACTCTTCGCATGAGGTGGCCAAAGTACTGGAGTTTCAGCTTTAGCATCATTCCTTCCAAAGAAATCCCAGGGCTGATCTCCTTCAGAATGGACTGGTTGGATCTCCTTGCAGTCCAAGGGACTCTCAAGAGTCTTCTCCAACACCACAGTTCAAAAGCATCAATTCTTCAGCGCTCAGCCTTCTTCACAGTCCAACTCTCACATCCATACATGACCAGAGGAAAAACCATAGCCTTGACTAGACGGACCTTTGTTGGCAAAGTAATGTCTCTGCTTTTGAATATAAGACTAGACAAAGGAAAATAGCACTACACTCCAGGGGTCACAGAGAAGAATAAATAATCAGAACAGACCCCAACAAAGTCAGGAATTTGCTTGAGGCAAGACTTTAAGCAAATAATAAATAAAAACCCAAAGACCTCAAGACAGGGGAAAATATTTAGGGGAGAAAACAATGGTTAGGAAAAGATCTTATAGTATATATATATATACTATAATATAAATATAATAATATACTATATATATATAGTAATATATACTATAATATATATACAATATATATATACTATATACTATATATATATATATACTATAAGATCTTTTCCTAACCATTGTTTTCTCCCCTAAATATTTTCCCCTGTCTTGAGGTCTTCGGGTTTTTATTTATTATTTGCTTTAAGTCTTGCCTCAAGCAAGTTCCTCAGACTTTGTTGGGGTCTGTTCTGATTATTTATTCTTCTCTGTGACCCCTGGAGTGTAGTGCTATTTTCCTTTGTCTAGTCTTGGAGGTACTTTAGGACAGAATCTTGAGAGTAATGGAAGCACAGCAGTTTCTGGCCATGTGGCCCATTGCATTGATGAAAATGTTTTCAGTTCCCTGCTGAAGAATTGGGAGGATGCCTCTTTTCTCTAGGGGCTTCTCGTGCTCACTCAACCTCAGAAGTGGAGAAGATTTGACCTCTTCTTTGGCTTCCTGAAGGCCAAAATGAAAGGCACATTCATGGTAGCCAGTGTCAACCTTCTCCCTGGGTGCTCAGGAATGTCCAGGGGCCAGCCTCTCCCCAGAAATTGCAGCTTTCAAATCTTTCCCCAGGTTATATCTGAGTTTCCTCTGGCTTTAGGGTGGTGGAGGAAGGGAAGTGCGGCCCTCCATGTTCTACTTGCCTTCCAGCCCTAGCTCCCTATTAACCCAAAAGAGGCTTTAGGTTGGAGTTATTAGCAATAAAAGGGAAGAGAAGATGGGACTTGTTGAGCCATCATCTTCCCATCATGCCCTGTGCCATGTTTAATATATACCTTTATTTTTTCAGTTCTACAAAAATTTAAAGTTATCATTCACAGACATAATATGTGCCCTTCCTTTGAGCAGCTCCCTCACATTAATTATCCACCCCCACTTGGCCCAATTCCACCTCCTTGAAGAGCAGTACTGCTCAGTTGAGGAACCAATAAATCCAACTCCAGGGTACCTGGTCCAGAAATACTGTGGACATTTATCTTTCTTTTTTCCTGTACAACTTTCTCTGGGAGGTAATGCCTCACTGTCTATATCTTGAAGTAAAAGCTAAAAGCCCTGAGAGATAAGGTAAAAGATGTCGATTCTACTAATCAGATGCTGTCATCAGGGACTTTGGCTCTCAAGGCAGTGACACAAAGATCTAGAGAAGACTGAGAGTTGTCCGTGGTGACAGAACCAGTGTCACAAATCTAGTGAGGTTGACATTGGAGGTGGTGAATCCCTGGCCACGTTTGCAGCAGTCAACCCTCTCTTGGCTCTTGTTTCTTTTCCAAGCCTAATTCTTTAGACCTCCCATTGATTCTGTGAATTGCCCAACAATCTTTTATCGTATGTTATCTGGGGATGATTTCTGATGCTTACCCTGCTGAATATAGAAAGCCAGAAAACTGCTCTATATCCAAGAACTGATTAGATGGCTCTGCCTCAGACAAGATCAACTTCCTTTTCAAATCCAGGAGGGCATACTACACTTGTAGTTATAACTTTTGCCAGTTCTAAGCAACACCAGCTTTTCGTCACTGTCCCTTTAAATCCATACCTCCCCACACCACAAACTCCTATCTTCCAGTAACTAAAACTCTTAAAATGACCAACATTCCTCTCCTGAAATGCAGCCAGATTAGGTCATAGAAGTAAGAAAACCCAACATTTCAGATTACTTTTTTTTTTTTTTTGCTTGTATTTTTATTTTAAGATGAGTCTTACGATTTTATAATAACATCCTCTGGGATATCTTTGGCTTTAGTGCTAGAATATACAAAATATTAAGATAATAAAATATCAGGTTGAAACTGGGTAAGGAGGTTATTAGAGGTTATTTGGTAAAATTTTTATTTGGCTCACACAGTTTTTTTCAGTCACCCAGTTTTACTACAACCATAATTCATTTAGTCCTGACTTACTTCTGTTTTTTTCTTCTACATACCTAAGCAAAGAAAACAGCAAATGCCTAGCAAATATTTCAGTACCAACAGTGTTGGAAAGTGAGGATATTCAATTTGTTAATTTCTTCCATGAAGTTTCTTACCCTATCTCACCACCTCAATATAAACTAGAAACTAAAATTGATGAATTTTATTATTACAGACAGAGTGTATTTGATTTTCTAATTAGTTATGTGCATGTAAGAGACATGGACGAGAGAGCATCCAGTTTTCCATACACAATGATTTTGACCTTTAATCTCTTCTGGTTTCCAGGGAAATAAATATATAATTAGGGTAAATTTTACCAACTTTTGTCTTTTCAACCTAATGAGACTGTTTTTAAGCTTTCTGGCTCATGTGATAGAAATCTCTGGTTCTGATTCAACTTACTGGAAAAGTAGATATAATGTTTCTTAACACATGATCCCTCTAGTCATATGCTGACTGTTTGGACATATGCTA
Organism: Bison bison bison; assembly: GCF_000754665.1. Classification (NCBI taxonomy): domain Eukaryota; kingdom Metazoa; phylum Chordata; class Mammalia; order Artiodactyla; family Bovidae; genus Bison; species Bison bison. Next base: position 26,187,461 of record NW_011495032.1, on the reverse strand, counting down.
ATTACTTGATAATCTCCTAACTTTTATAAATTCTACTCTGCCTCTACAGAGAAGTATCCCAAAGCCTTTACAAGATCAATGCATTCCCGTTGGTGGCTGAGTCTGTGTCATTCGGGGAATTTTGTTGTTGCTGTTCATCTTTTTCATTTTTATCCTTTGGTTCTAAAACTAGATGGTGACCTGTCTTTCTGTTACTCTTATCCTGGTGCTGCACCAAGTACTTAATGAAAATTATCTCATATGAACCTATAACTCTATAAATAGGAATTATTGCTAGCTTCAAATTATAGATAATGAACTGAAGGTGATCATTAGGTAGATTGCCCAAGATCACACAGTGAGTTAGTTGAGCTAGAACTGGATTCTTTTTCTAATTTCATCTGTGCTATAACTATGAAGAGTTTTGCCTCTTTTAGTTGAGCTGTATACATCCCATTCCCAGCAAAAAGTACAGAAAGCTAAGCTTTCCCCTCTAGTTAATTACTTAGTTGGAAATCAGTCCTGAATATTCATTGGAAGGACTGATGCTGAAGCTGAAACTCCAATACTTTGGCCACCTGATGTGAAGAACTGACTCATTTGAAAAGATCCTGATGCTGGGAAAGATCGAGGGCAGGAGGAGAAGGGGATGACAGAGAATGAGATGGTTGGATGGCATCACCGACTCGATGGACATGGGTTGGGTGGACTCCGGGAGTTGGTGATGGACAGGAAGGCCTGGCGTGCTGTGATTCATGAGGTTGCAGAGTCAGCCATGACTGAGCAACTGAACTGAACTGAACTGAACTGAACTGAACTCTCATTGTCTAGGACAGCTTTCAATCCATCACTGGCCCACCTTCTAATTACTCTTCCAAAGTAAAGCCCAACTTTATCAAAAAACATTGTATTTAGTAGGAAACCAAATGTTTTTCTCCAGTATTTAATTGACTTATGGCTAACAATCTTATAAAACAAATCAAGTCAAGGCACCTAAGCACATATTTTGTAATCCATTTATGTTGGAGGTTTCTCTAGAAGGTTTAAATTCTCAAAGAGAGATATTCTGTGGATATGTTATTGAGCATTAAATGTTTTGAAAACTAAAATCATTATGGCTATAATTTAAGATCATGGTTATTTAAATCTAAGTTAAATTGCATCAGTTAAAAGTTCAATTTCTCAGTTACACTAGCCATGTTTCAAGGGCACAATAGCCACATATAGCTACTGGCTACAATATCAGGTGACACAGATATAGCATATTTTCATAATTGCAAAAGTTGGATTGGACAGCTCTGGGTCTAAGGCATACAACTTTGGGATCTTAACAATTGTGTTTCTACAATTTCTTGCTCAATTTCTAAAATGATCTTTTTATAGTTCAGTCACGTGGCTATCCCTCACTGCCTCTATTCTAGGTATTCCTATACACAGCTAAAAATTCTGTTCCTATGAAAGGAGGGGTGGGTAAACATCCATACAACAAAAGTCTTTTTACACTTCACAAATAAAATTTTCTAGGAAACACGGAATTTTCTACTTTAACAGTTTTTTCCATCAGAAATGCCATGAATATAATCTTTTATTTTGAGCATTCAAACCCCTAGAATAATAAGTCAGCAGTCTTTGAAACTATTAAACTATTAAAATTTCAATATTTTGAAAATCTTTTTTGCTTTTTTAATTACAGAACGATAGAAACTTAGCATAATGCTAAGAAACAGACTAAAGATTAAATTAACCCAACTTTTATGGTGCTTGGTATGCAAATATTTCCTAATATACTTTCTTATTTTTCAAAACAAGATGTTAAAAAACCAGCTCAGTGTTTTCTATTCCCAAAGCCCATGTATCAACAGCTCTTCATTATTTCAAGTGTTCTGTTACTAAATATTTTCAATTTCTGATTTCAGCTTGATTTTAATCAAGACTGAATTACTAAATTTGGGTTTGTGTTTTTCTTTTAGTTCTACAGTCATCTATTCTTCTGAAAGAAGAATTTGTGTGCTGGAATCAAGCCCCAATTTTTTTTTATAAGAACACCCAGAAGCTCTTTCTGCAGACCTGTATTCTCCCCTTGTACACAATCTATTTAAATACAGATCTTCAGTGAGTTTCTCCAGTTCCTCACTGCCTTAAAGGCAATAGCCAGCGTGAATTGCTTTCCTCTTCCTAGGATGTAACCTAAAATTCACTGCTGTTCAAGAGGTAATATTTGGAAGGACTTCTTCATTGCACTGGATACACTAAACATTTATCCTTAGATTAAATCAAAACTTCAGAAATGTGCAACCTGTGTTTTGCCCTTTACTGAATTAAAGTTATTGATGTGAGTTTGGGCCTCATTGAGCCATAGTCAGATATCAAGATACAGTGTAAAGAAACTTGTTATTGTAGTTACTGTGAAGATGTTAAAGATGATGTCAAAACATCATTCACTGACTTGCCCTATGATCATAAAAAATTGTCTTGTTCTCTCATAAGGAGCAGTAGGTGAAATCCGGGGTAGGTTGAGAGCTGCTCTTAGACCTGGGCCACAGGACAACTGTCAGAATGACTTTTAGCAATGTCTATAGAGTGTATCTTTCCTTTTCTCCTTTGCCTTTCTCTTCTCTTCTTTGCATAGCTATTTGTAAGGCCTCCTCAGACAACCATTTTGCCTTTTTGCATTTCTTTTTCTTGAGGATGGTCTTGATCACTGCCTCCTGTACAATGTCACGAACCTCCATCCATAGTACTTCAGGCACTCTGTCTATCAGATCTACTTTCTTGAATCTCTTTGTCACTTCCACTGTATAAATGTAAGGGATTTGATTTAGGTCATACCTAAATGGTCTAGTGGTTTTCCCTACTTTCTTCAATTTAAGTCTCATTTTGGCAATAAGGAGTTCATGATCTGAGCCTCAGTCAGCTCCTGGTCTTGTTTTTGCTGACTGTAGAGAGCTTCTCTATCTTTGGCTGCAAAGAATATATTCAGTCTGATTTCAGTATTGACCATCTGGTGATGTCCATGTATAGAATCTTCTCTTGTGTTGTTGGAAGAGGGTGCTTGCTATGATCAGAGCATTCTCTTGGCAAAACTCTATTAGCCTTTGCCCTGCTTCATTCTGTACTCCAAGACCAAATTTGCCTGTTACTCCAGGTATTTCTTGACTTTCTACTTTTGCATTCCAGTCCCCTATAATGAAAAGGACATCTTTTTTGGATGTTAGTTCTAGAAGGTCATGTAGGTCTTCATAGAACCATTCAACTTCAGCTTCTTCAGTATTACTGGACAGGGCATGGACTTGGATTACTGTGATATTGAATGGTTTGCCTTGGAAATGAAGAGAGATCATTCTGCCATTTTTGAGACTGCATCCAAGTACTGCATTTTGGACTCTTTCATTGACTATGATGGCTACTCCATTTCTTGTAAGGGAATCTTGCCCACAGTAGTAGATATAATGGTCATCTCAGTTAAATTCACCCATTCCGGTCCATTTTAGTTTGCTGATTCCTAAAATGTCGATGTTCACTCTTGCCATCTTCTGTTTGACCACTTACAATTTGCCTCGATTCGTGAACCTAACATTCCAGGTTCCTATGCAATATTTCTCTTTACAGCTTCGGACTTTACTTCCATCACCAGTCATATCCACAACTGGGTGTTTTTGCTTTGGCTCTATCTCTTCATTCTTTCTGGAGCTATTTCTCCACTCATCTCCAGTAGCATATTGGGCACCTACCAACCTGGGGAGTTCATCTTTCAGTGTCCTATCTTTTTGCCTTTTCATACTCTTCATGGGGTTCTCAAGGTAAGAATACTGAAGTGGTTTGCCATTCCCTTCTCCAGTGGACCATGAAGCAAAAGGCAAAGGAGAAAAGGAAAGATACACCCATTTGAATGTAGAGCTCCAAAGAATAGCAAGAAGAGATAAGAAAGCCTTCCTCAGTGATCAATGCAAAGAAATAGAGGGAAACAATAAAATGGGAAAGACTAGAAATCTCTTCAAGAAAATTAGAGATACCAAGGGAACATTTCATGCAAAGATGGGCTCAATAAAGGACAGAAATGATATGGACCCTACAGAAGCAGAAGATATTAAGAAGAGGTGGCAAGATTACACAGAAGAACTGTATAAAAAAGATCTTCATGACCCAGATAATCATGATGGTGTGATTACCCACCTAGAGCCAGACATCCTGGAATGTGAAGTCAAGTGGGCCCTAGGAAGCATCACTATGAACAAAACTAGTAGAGGTGATGGAATTCCAGTTGAGCTATTTCAAATCCTAAAAGATGATGCTGTGAAATGCTCAAACTATCACACAATTGCACTCATCTCACATGCTAGTAAAGTAATGCTCAAAATTTTCCAAGTCAGCCTTCAGTAATACGTGAACCGTGAACTTCCAGATGTTCAAGCTGGTTTTAGAAAAGGCAGAGGAACCAGAGACCAAATTGCCAACATCTGCTGGATCATGGAAAAAGCAAGAGAGTTCCAGAAAGACATCTGTTTTTGCTTTATTGACTATGCCAAAGCCTTTGACTGTGTGGATCACAATAAACTGTGGAAAATTCTGAAAGAGATGGAAATAACCAGACCACCCGACCTACCTCTTGAGAAATCTGTATGCAGGTCAGGAAGCAACGTTAGAACTGGACATGGAACAACAGACTGGTTCCAAATAGGAAAAGGAGTACATCAATGCTGTATATTGTCACCCTGATTATTTAACTTATATGCAGAGTACATCATGCGAAATGCTGGACTGGATGAAACACGAGCTGGAATCAAGATTGCCAGGAGAAATATCAAGAACCTCAGATATGCAGATAACACCACCCTTATGGCAGAAAGAGAAGAAGAACTAAAGAGTCTCTTGATGAAAATGAAAGAAGAGAGTGAAAAATTTGGTTTAAAACTCAACATTCAGAAAACTGGTCCCATCACTTCATTGCAAATAGATGGGGAAACAATGGAAACAGTGACAGACTTTATTTTTCTTTTTTTGAGCTCCAAAATCACTGCAGATGGTGACTGCATCCATGAAATTATAAGATGCTTGCTCCTTGGAAGAAAAGTTATGATGAACCTAAAAAGCATATTAAAAAGAAGAGACATTACTTTGCCAACAAAGGTCCATCTAGTCAAATCTATGGTTTTCCCAGTAGTCATGTATAGATGTGAGAGTTGGACTATAAAGAAAGCTGAGAGCTGAAGAATTGATGCTTTGAATGTGGTGTTGGAGAATACTCTTGAGAGTCCCTTGGACAGCAAGGAGATCCAACCAGGCAATCCTAAAAGAGATCAGTCCTGAATATTCATTGGAAGAACTGATGCTGAAGCTGAAACTCTAATACTTTTGCCACCTGATGTGAAAAACTGACTCATTCGCAAAGTCCCTGATGCTGGGAAAGATTGAAGGTGGGAACAGAAGGGTCCAACAGAATATGAGATGGTTGGATGGCATCACCAAATCAATGGACATGAGTTTGAGTAAATTCTGGGAGTTGGTGATGGACAGGGTGGCCTGGCATGCTACAGTCCATGGGGTCGCAAAGAGTTGGACATGACTGAGCGACTGCACTGATGCTAATGCTGACAGAACATATGTTTGGACATCATAGCATTTACCCCTACAATAAAACCCAGAACACGACTCCCTAAGTAAACTTCAGAAATTACATTTGTGGAAAGAGTTCCAAGCATGTTTTGGGGACAGAAGAGAGAAGCACATCAAGACCCATAGTAAACATGTACTCACAGCAGTTGAGATACTCGGAGCAGAAATAGGAGCTCGATTGATTTTTGCTTTTAACAAGAGCTAAATCTGCAACCTGGATAATGAAAATAAGAGAATCTTGATTTGGACTATATATAAAAGGAGAAAAGGATACCATTGCTTATTATAATAGTAACAGTAATTACCTCCTAGAGGTGTAAAAGCTAAATGAGGTAATACATGTAAAGCCTTTGCCTGCTGCTGCTGCTGCTAAGTCGCTTCAGTCGTGTCCGACTCTGTGCGACCCCATAGACAGCAGCCCACCAGGTTCCCCCATCCCTGGGATTCTCCAGGTGAGAACACTGGAGTGGGTTGCCATTTCCTTCTCCAATGCATGAAAGTGAAAAGTGAAAGTGAAGTCGCTCAGTTGTGTCCAACTCATAGCGACCCCATGAACTGCAGCCTACTAGGCTCCTCTGTCATGGGATTTTCCAGGCAAGAGTACTGGAGTGGGGTGACATTGCCTTCTCCAAAGCCTTTGCCTAACACATGGGAAATCTTGTGTAAATAATAATAATAATATTATTATTATTATTAGTGAGGTTTAAGTCTGCCTTTAGCTCAGATGGTAAAGCATCTGTCTGCAATGCAGGAGACCCCGGTTCGATCCTTGGGTTGGGAAGATCCCCTGGAGAAGGAAATGGCAGCCCACTCCAGTATTCTTGCCTGGAAAATCCCATGGATCACAGAGCCTGGTAGGCTACTGTCCATGGGGTCACAAAGAGTCGGACACAACTGAACGACTTCACTTCACTTCACTTCACTTTAGCATCAGCCAAAATAAGTTAGACTTGATATGTCATTCAAAGGTCAAAGCATTCAGTTTAGCAAATAAAGAGGAAAGAAGAGAAGGAGAGAAGAAAGGAGGAGAGAGAGATGAAGAAAGAAAATGAAGAAGGAAATAAGGAAACAAAATTCAGAACCTTAATTTGACTCTAAAGATTATTTTTTGAGGTCTGGCATTTGTTATGAGTTAATCTAAAACTGTGCTATACAACTCCACTAAATCCAGTCAAAATATATATATTTTTTAAACCAATGTTTCCCAATCAGAGGGCAGAAAACTCCTAAAGATCTTGGGGAATTATGTTCATGGGTACATAAATCTATAGATACAGGTATTATCACCTTTCTCTTTATGTAGTATCAATAAAAAATGCTGCTGATAATTATATTCATATAAATTCAAGTAAATTTCATTCAAAGGCTTCTTAAAACAAGCTTTCTCAAAGTGTTACCAAATTCTTAGACAAATTCTGATAGACAAATTCTAATACAAATTCTTCTTGTATTATCTTCTTAAGTGAAAGTTACTGTTCTGTGGGAACAGTAATAAAGGGTACATGATATACATATATATATGTCTCACTGCCCTGGGTGATATGTATACACTGGGTCTTCGTTGAAGCACACGGTCTTCTCTAGTTGTGGTGCACAGACTTAGTTGCCCCACAGTCTGTGGTATCTTAGCTCCCAACCAGGGATTGAACCCACACCCCCTGCATTGGAAGGCAGGCTCTTAACCACTGAACCATCAGGGAAGACCCAAGGTACATGATATTTTTAAAAGAGTTTCATACGTCTAGTTCCAATAATGTCAGGCTAGATTTTTAGATCAAGCCTTTTACTGAAAATAAATAAAGGTATGTAGCTATCATTTTTATAGACTTTCTTAATGGATTCTTTCTTTTGGCAGTTGGGATGCAAAAATGAATAGGTTATGGTCCCCATATTCAAAGAATTCATTAAGAATGTACAAAACGGGAATAATCAGTTGAAGAGGTGACACAGAAAAAAATCAAAGTGGAGTAAGTTTCATCTGTAAAGGCTTTCTGAATTTTGGGCTCTTCTTGGAGGGTGTGAGTTGCCAACATGATGTGGGGACAGCATTCCAAGCGGAAAGCACAAGCAGTTTTCCAGAGGAAGGAATCTAAGTCCTGTGTGCAGACAGCAAATTAATGAACTTGGCTAAAGGACCCTCATGATCTAGAATGGAAAGATCAAGTCCCTACTAAAAATGATACATCTGACACTTCCATGTGATCTAGCACATAGAACCTAGCACAGGCCATTTTCGCAGTAAGTAATGAATAAATGCTTGTCGATTGATTGATTGATTGATTTAGCCTGACTCCAATACAACGTATTTTATCTAGAACTTAGGCAGGAGGAGAAGGGGACAACAGAGGATGAGATGGTTGGTTGGCATCACCAACTTGATGGACATGAGTTTGAGCAAGCTCCAGGAGTTGGTGATGGACAGGGAAGCCTCCTGTGCTGCAGTCCATGGGGGTCACAAAGAGTCGGACACAACTGAGTGGCTGAACTGAACTGAACTACTCTAATAAGAAATAAAGCCAAAGAGAAATGAGGGGGTTGAAGGGATGAATCATCAGGTGGGGAGAAAATCACTGGCCACCAATTCTGAGAAACTAGGAAACTGAAACTAAACACTAAACTATTTGAACAAACTCTTCCTGGTATTCCTGTTTACTCGGGCCTGTCAAGTAAAGGCCAGGAGATATACAAAGAAATTCCCCCAAGATTCTGAAGCAGAAAGATATGAGTGACTCCAGTCAAGATAACCTTCTGCTATTTCACGTTTCCAGTTCTTAGGTCTGCTTAAATGACTTTCATGCCTCTCCTTTCAACAGGGTTCTTTCCTAAATGACAGCGAAGGGTGATGGGGCACATTCATTATCTGAATAGGTTTCTAGAGAACCCACCTCTTCTCCTTTATTCAGTCAAAGCGTTATTTCTCGACCAATTGATTCAGGGTCATAAGATAAACCAACAATGTATTTACCATTAATCTTTAGATTCACCGTGAAAATACTTAGATTTTTCTCATCAGTCTCTGTGACTCTGCATCAAGTAGGATTTTTGAAGGAGATTTCAAACTGATAAGCTAATAACCCAACTAATGACAACAATGGCTTTAATTTTAGCAACCCATCTTGATCCTTGCTTTCCTGCAAAAATTCACAGTTTCTAAGAATATCAGTTCCAATACTCACACTATAGTGTGTAATATACATTTTAAATCACACAGCAATACTAGCGTCACGGCTGCTGCTGCTGCTGCTGCTAAGTCGCTTCAGTCGTGTCTGACTCTGTGCGACCCCAGAGATGGCAGCCCACCAGGTTCCCCTGTCCCTGGGATTCTCCAGGCAAGAACACTGGAGTGGGTTGCCATTTCCTTCTCCAATGCATGAAAGTGAAAAGTGAAAGTGAAGTCGCTCAGTTGTGTCCAACTCTTAGTGACCCCATGGACTGCAGCCTACCAGGCTTCTCCATCCATGGGATTTTCCAGGCAAGAGTACTGGAGTGGGTTGCCATTTCTAGAGACCATTTTTCTTCCCTTGGTCATAAAGACAGAACTTCTGTGTTGTAATAGAAAATGGAAATGTCTCAGAAAGAATGGCCTCTGGAGGTTATCAAAATTGCTAGTTTAGCTTTAAGATTCAACTCTTTTCCCTCAAATATACACCAGGGTACCATGAATGGTTATGGGATTTTCCATACTAAGGAAAATTTCCAAGTTTGCAGATTGAAAACCTCCATTGAAACAAATGCATTATGTCACTTGAAGTAAGAGCATCTGTAAATACTTTACAAAGTAATGTCCTTTGTTCAGCAGAGGAAAGCCAGATGATGCAATAGCTAGCTTCCAGCTGCACCTTCCTCCTCTGGAAACTCAGCTTCTTTTAGTGCTATTTGAAAGACTCCTGACCACTTACTGTGCCATTCTGGTGATATGCTTACATTCCATTCTTCATCTGATCACTTCTGAGGAAGAGGGAATAGACATTGCCTGAGAATGCATGTGTGCAAAGCATCAGCATGATGGTTATCTTTCTCTTGGGCATTATTTTTAAACACAAACAGTGCTGAAGGAAGAGGGAAATCAGTCAGAGACCTTGGGGGATTCGTAGTGAAGGAAATCCTTCCACAGGATGCAGTTATACATCCCATAGAAAGTACATAAACAGCATTATAAGCTGGATATGGTTGTGATTTGTCTGAAGTTTATTTTCCAAGCTCTTAAAACCATTCAATGCTTTAGTGTGCCAAAATAGATGAACTAATAGGTTGGCTGCCTGCTTTTAGGAGGTCAAAAGACAAGCAGGGAAAAATCCCCGAATAGAACATAACGGAAATATTTTAATTGATTTAAACATATTCTTAGCACTTAGAATCGATAATATCAACAGGGCCAGATGTTAAGCGATAAATAATGAAAATCAGAGAGTTGAACTGAAACAGCTGGTTAATCAGCCATCTAATAGAGGAGGGGGTAGAAGTGGCTCATTTAATTGTTTTCGGTTATGAAGAATAAAACAAATGCAATGACAATGATAAGATTTTTAACTTTCCAACTTGGTATGTGGTCTGAATCCAAAGGACTGGGTTTTTCCTTATTTTCTATAACTTTGCCCCAAAATTAATGTCTTGTTGCTCTGGTATAATGAAAAAAATTTTTTTTAAGATTTATGACTTGGAATGTTGGATGCCATAATCAACTCAACAGACATGAGTTTGAGCAAACTCCTGGAGATAATGAAGGATGGAGAAGCCTGGCATGCTGCAGTCCATAGGGTCACAAAGAGTTGGACATGACTAAGTGACTGAACAACAACAAGAAAATGACTTGGAAATCTATTGCTGCTGCTGCTGCTAAGTCGCTTCAGTCGTGTCCGACTCTGTGCAACCCCATAGATGGCAGCCCACCAGGCTCCCCTGTCCCTGGGATTTTCCAGGCA
>NW_011495032.1:26172255-26176616 GCF_000754665.1 Bison bison bison | reverse complement strand
TCTCTGACCTGCACACCATCTTGTGAACCAATGCCAAGTCCCTCAAAATTAACCTTCGACCCAAAGAGCCAAGTCAGGTTTTGTTTGTTTTGTTTCTGCTTAAAACGTGGACCAGCCTGTGTCGGCAGCTGTGAGGGAAGTTGAAGGAACTCTCTGATCTTGCCCCCAACTTCCCACTCATCACCATCACCTGTGTGTCCTCCCGGTCATGATGACCATTGGCATGTTGTGACTTCTCAGATGGAGAAAGAACTTCAGAGCATGACTTCTTTCCATGAGGATGCAGCCTATAAATGTCTGTGTTTCATAAATGAGCAACAGAACAACAGAAAACCTGCAACCATTTGAGGATACACGTAACATTCCTGGGACCCTGGACCTAACTTAATTAACCTCACACATTAACTTAACCTCACTTAATTCTGAAAGTGGAATGATATGGTAGACTCTTTGCTTTGAGCAATTCATGGTAGATACTCTAAGGAGACATCTAATATAATATGCCATGAAATATTATATGCCATGAAATATTTCCTGTGGCTGCTTGATTCTGTAAATGGGTTAGTACATGCAGTGCATTTTGCCTGGCCCACATCAGACTTTGGAACTTTCTCCTTGCAGCTGAACTTCAACTCCACAGAGGCTGTGAAACGCCTCCAGTTAATTTTTCACTCATTGAAAACAGATCTTGATCCAGCACCTGCCCGCAATCCACTTATGTCATCCCATCTGTGTTTCTCAAAATCACATCCACAGACAACCTCCATCTCAAAAACTCAGTGGAGTGAGGGTTAAAAGGGCAGATTTCTGGGTCCTGTCCCAGACTAACTGAATCCACAGCTCTGGGAAAAAGGCCTAAGAATCCACCTTTTTATCAGGCACCCAAGGTCATTCAGTAAAGTTTGAGAATTCCTGATGTAGAGCTTCATGGTTCTAGCCCTCTGTTAACTTAGACCCTTGAAAAAGAATTTTTTGCTCTCTATCAACAAAACCTGTTGCAAAAAATATGACTTTATCATTACATCTTAAAGTTATGCCCTCTATATTTATTGATGGCTGAATAAGCCATCCGAGGGTATGTTTCAATATCCTCTATACCGCTGAAATTAAGATTCTGTTCACTCTGTAAATCTTTATGTTCTCTACAAGGACTCCATGCCATTCATTCGTAGTTTCATTTGGTTTCAGGGGGAGGGGGGGTTGCAGTGGGAATCTATCTGCTGATGGATTTGCTTCCTGTTGTCAGAAAATGAAAAATATACAGCACTGTGTTTCTCTTGTAGCTTTAGCAACTGGAAATCTTATAGCAATTTTCTTGCCCAAGTGTGGCAATCTGTTCAACATTGTGGTTTATATGTATTTACTCTTTGTCCTCCTTGCAGGTGAACTGTTTTGTTTTACATTTAAATGACATATTGTTGTGCTCTGTCATGACCTCTAAACCACTGACAAAGGACATAAATTTTTAACACTAGACAGTGTACATTTTTCTCCCAGGTTCAATTCTTGGCATGAAGCAATTTCTGAATGGCCACTTGGATCAAGATTAAAAACTTGCTTGTTATAACATGCGGATTAGTAATACTGCATTCTGTCCAGTTGAGTCTCTTAATTAGATTGCATACTGGGCCTAGTGTTTTACATGTCTACTTTTACAAATACAAGCCAGAGACAGGAAGTTATAATGCGTTTCCAATGCATATAGAATATATTCTTTCTCTGCAGGCTATGAATTTCTGAAGCAACAAAGTGTCTCCATGGCTACCTGAAAAAATTACTAAGGCTGCCAGAGCCTGCTGCTATTTGGCTGTGAACTAAATTAATCACTGGAGTCAGCACAGGATAGATAATTCGCACCTCCAAACCCTGCAGGGGGAGATGTTGAGCATCCAGTGAATGCCCAGCAACATTTTTGACCGTGGCTCTATCAAGATTCTATCTGGAGAAGGAAATGGCAACCCACTCCAGTGTTCTTGCCTGGAGAATCCCAGGGATGGGGGAGCCTGGTGGGCTGCCGTCTCTGGGGTCCCACAGAATCAGACATGACTGAGCTCCTTCACTTTCACTTTTCTGCATGTCCCTTCCTTTTTTTTTTTCCTTCACAGGTATTTCCCCAATCAATCTAGTGCATGTTAGAAAAAACAGAAAATTCACTTTGATACTGGCTAAATCCTATCATATGGGAATTGGCAACCACATCCTTAAGGCAAAGTTTGAGGTGGACCAGCAGTAGATTTTAACTCTACTTCCCTGTATGATTCCTCAGTTTCCTCAGCACCCTCCAACACAAAAGCTCTTGTTACTTAACAGAGCTCCTCAATGTTCCCAGAAGCTTTTCATACATTCCTATCATGAATGCCTTCCATATCTATCCATTTTAGACTCAACAAAGAAATCGTCTTTAAAGGATCCCTGCTGACTGCTATCCGCAAAAGTGTTAGGTCCCTAACAATGGTATGGCATAGGTTTAAGTACACAGGCTTTGGGTCAGAAAGACAGGATTCAAATCTTGACTCTGCTCCTTACCATCTGTGTGTCACTTGGGCAAGTTACTTAACTGCTCTGGGACTTGGTTCCTCATCTGAAAAGTAAGGATATTTATAATAGTACTACCTCAAGAGTTGTTGAGGTTGAGGTTGATGTGATTAAATGATTAAGAATTCAGTACAGGGAGATGCTGGGGCTTCCCAGGTGGTGCTAGTGGTAAAGAATTCACCTGCCAATGCAGGAGACATAATGGACGTGGATTCGATCCCTGGGCCTGGAAGACCCCCCAAAGGAGGGCACTGCAGTAGTCTTGCCTGGAGATTCCTATGGATAGAGGAACCTGGTGGGCTACAGTCAATAGGGTCACAAAGAGTCAGACACAACTGAAGCAACCTAGCACACTTGCACACAGGGAGATGTTAATCAAAAAGAACAAACTTCTGGTTATAAGATAAATAAGTTCTGGGTGTCTAATATACCCTAGAGTGATTATAGCTAATAACATGGTATTATAATACTTAAAAGATGGTAAGAGAATGGATCTTAAACATTCTCACCACACACACACACAAAATAGTGATTATATGACATGATGGTGGTGTTAGCTAACAGTATGGTGTAAAGGGTAAAAGTCATGCACACGTTTGGTGAAATTTATTCCTAGGTATTTAACATATTTTGATGCTTTTATAAATGGTATTTTTTTTACTTTATTCTGTTTATTGCTGGTATATAAAAATACAATAGATTATATATATATATATATATATATATCTTGTATATAAAGACCTTGCTAAATTCATATATTAATATAGTTTGTAGATTCTTTTGGACTTTCTGAATATGCAACCATGTCTTCTGTGAATAATGACAACTTTTTTCTTTCTTTGCACTGCTTATGCCTATCTTTATTGCATTTTATCTTTTAGTTTTAAATCCAAAATTCCAGTGGGTTGAGGTAATTTCAAATCATGATTTTATAATCCAGAATGTAAGCTGCTTCCCCAACAATTTCTCAGATTTGCAAATGATAAGCATGCATTTTATGTGTTCATTCAAATCAGTGTCCAAAAATAATTTTTTAAACAAGAAAAAACTGACAAAGGCATGGAGAATGCCCCTAGAAAACTTAATTTTAAGTTGAAACTAATCATTAACTAGTATTCTTTGGAGGCAAGTGTTCACCTATGATTTGATTCATGTGTACATTTCTCAGTTCTCATCTATTTCTTCACTAGAATATTCCAAGATATTTTGTCAAATTTTACATGAAATCCACATACACCTTGGGCCAACAATTCTCTATCTTCAGACTGAAGATCCTATGTAAAATGTATAGAGTTTATTTATTCCTTTCTCTTAATGAACCTATGCTGGCTTTTTAGCAAAATGACTTCTTTTTAAGTAATCATAAAATATCCGCTTAACAATTCATTCTGTCATTTTGGGGAGAGGCTATGGATATGAATTTTCTGGAAGCCACTTTTCTGTCCTTTCGGGGGACAGCTGTTCATCTCTAGCTTCCTGTCATGCCTCCTATCCACCACAATTTAAGATGCTGTGAAAGTGCTACACTCAATATGCCAGCAAATTTGGAAAACTCAGCAGTGGCCACAGGACTGGAAAAGGTCAATTTTCATTCTAATCCCAAAGAAAGGCAATGCCAAAGAATGCTCAAACTACCGCACAATTGCACTCATCTCACACGCTAGCAAAGTAATGCTCAAAATACTCCAAGCCACGCTTCGACAATACATGAACCTTGAACTTCCAGATGTTCAAGCTGGTTTTAGAAAAGGCAGAGGAACCAGAAATCAAATTGCCAACATCCACTGGATCATGGAAAAAGCAAGAGAGTTCCAGAAAAACATCTA
>NW_011495032.1:26169515-26171303 GCF_000754665.1 Bison bison bison | reverse complement strand
CTGATGCTGGGAGGGATTGGGGGCAGGAGGAGAAGGGAACGACAAAGGATGAGATGGCTGGATGGCATCACTGACTCGATGGACGTGAGTCTGAGTGAACTCCGGGAGTTGGTGATGGACAGGGAGGCCTGCCGTGCTGTGATTCATGGGGTTGCAAAGAGTCGGACATGACTGAGCAACTGAACTGAACTGAACAATAATTCCTAAAGTGCTGATGCAAATGATTTCAGTTCCATGGGTCACAATCTGTATGTGTCTGAGAATGTAAATGTCCTGAAAGCAGAAAGGAAACGTCTTACTATAGCCTCACTTATTGCATCTGTCAGAGTCATGGCAGAACAAGAATCCCCTCCTCACTCCCAAAGGAAGAGACTTTAATAGAAAGACTACTTGCAGGGAGGTGAGCAGGGTTAAGGAAACAAACATGGATGGCAAAGCACCAGAAATGATGAAAAGCTAGTAAGACCTTGAATCAATCAAGGTACCAGCAAGAAATAGATGACTAGAACTATGGCCCAGTGACATCTGGCTACTTTCTCATCCTCCATCCTTTGGATGTGAACTTTTAAACTCCAAGCTCACCAGCAAGCCCTCCTTGCAACTTCATTGGTGCTGTTAGTTGCTTCTGTGTTTTCCTTCTTGTAATCATTTTATATCACTTTGTCAACATTTCCTTTTAAGGGATGGCCATCCACTTAGAATCCTTTCTCTCCCTTGGAATCTCTGAACATGAGAAAAACCTCTGAAATATTTAAAGTCAGTTTATGTAACACAGACTAAGCCCGACATTGTCTTCATTGACTATTTTATGAGCTCTAAAATGGGAATAGTCACTTTTTTCCCCAATGTTGGCTTAACTTTCAGTGTAACTATTTTTTCATTGCTATTTAATTACTCTAGAGTTATGGTTCTTCTTATTGTGTACTCTTTATTCTGAAGGATTGGGTCACCAGGAATTTATGTTTAGAAAAAGAGCATATCAATAGTTTCTTTTAGGAGATTGAGGCTAATATCAGTGTCTCTCAATTTTATGCTATTTTGTGCATAAAATAAACAAACTTAATAAATGCTGTGCTGTGCTTGGTTGCTCAGTCATATCCGACTCTTTGTGACCCCATGGATTGTAGCCTGCCAGGCTCTTCTGTCCATGGGATTCTCCAGGCAAGAATACTGGAGTGGGTTGCCATGCCCTCCTCCAGGGGATCCTCCTAACTTAATATATACCTGATAATAAACATCAACATAATAAACATACCGATGTAGAGTCCTCAAGCCACAGTGATTCATCAGGGAGTCCCACATTTTGTAAAATAGCCTGTATTACTATTCTCACCCTGTTTAGTCATCTGCAGGGAGCAGCTCATTGGAAATTTAGGCCTTGGTGTGAATGCTGTTGAATCCAATAAGAGGACAGCTGAGTGCATAGCCAAGCATGGTCCTTGAAACAGGATAGCTGAGTGACACGTTTTCATGGTCATCACAACCACATTAATAGACTAGGACAAGAAAAGCTATAGCATTAGCTTTAAATGATAAAGGGGAGAGAAAGCTTATTTTAGTTCAATGTCTATTTGTGATTTTAAAAGAATCCTTAGCTGAATGGATACAAAAACATGACCCATATATATGTTGTCTACAAGAGACCCACCTTAAAACAAGGGACACAAACAGACTGAAAGTGAAGGGCTGGAAAAAGATATTCCATGCAAATAGAGACCAAAAGAAAGCAGGAGTAGCAGTACTCATATCAGATAAAATAGACTTTAAAACAAAGGCTCTGAAAAGAGA
>NW_011495032.1:26168369-26169404 GCF_000754665.1 Bison bison bison | reverse complement strand
CTCACACCTATGGATAGATCAACTAAACAGAAAATTAACAAGGAAACACAAACTTTAAATGATACAATAGACCAGTTAGACCTAATTGATATCTATAGGACATTTCACCCCAAAACAATGAATTTCATCTTTTTCTCAAGTGCACATGGAACCTTCTCCAGCATAGATCACATCCTGGGCCATAAATCTAGCCTTGGTAAATTCAAAAAAATTGAAATCATTCCAAGCATCTTTTCTGACCGCAATGCAGTAAGATTAGATGTCAATTACAGGGGGAAAAAAACTATTAAAAATTCCAACATATGGAGGCTGAACAACATGCTGCTAAGTAACCAACAAATCACAGAAGAAATCAAAAAAGAAATCAAAATATACATATAAATGAATGAAAATGAAAACACAACAACCCAAAACCTGTGGGACAATGTAAAAGCAGTGCTAAGGGAAGGTTCATAGCAATACAGCCTTACCTCAAGAAACAAGAAAAAAGCCAAATAAATAACCTAACTCTACACCTAAAGCACGGAGAAGGCAATGGCACCCCACTCCAGTGCTCTTGCCTGGAAAATCCCATGGACGGAGGAGCCTGGTAGGCTGCAGTCCATGGGGTCGCTAAAAGTCGGAGACGACTGAGCGACTTCACTTTCACTTTCATGCATTGGAGGAGGAAATGGCAACCCACTCCAGTGTTCTTGCCTGGAGAATCCCAGGGACGGCAGGGCCTGGTGGGCTGCCGTCTATGGGGTCGCACAGAGTCAGACATGACTGAAGCGACTTAGCAGCAGCAACAGCACACCTAAAGCAACTAGAAAAGGAAGAAATGAATAACCCCAGGGTTAGTAGAAGGAAACAAATCTTACAAATTAGGGCAGAAATAAATGCAAAAGAAACAAAAGAGACTATAGCAAAAAATCAACAAAGCCAAAAGCTGGTTCTTTGAGAAGATAAATAAAATTGACAAACCATTAGTCAGACTCATCAAGAAACAAAGGGAGAAAAATCAAATTAACAAAATTAGAAATGAAAATGGAGAGA
>NW_011495032.1:26165513-26166416 GCF_000754665.1 Bison bison bison | reverse complement strand
GACTGGAAAGAGAACTGCCATACGACCCAGCAATCCCACTGCTGGGCATACACACTGAGGAAACCAGAATTGAAAGAGACACATGTACCCCAGTGTTCATTGCATCACTGTTTAAAATAGCCAGGACATGGAAGCAACCAAGATGTCCATCAGCACACAAATGGATAAGAAAGCTATGGTACATATACACAATGGAGTATTACTCAGCCATTAAAAAGAATATATTTGAATCAGTTCTAATGAGGTGGATGAAACTGGAGCCTATTATACAGAGTGAAGTAAGCCAGAAAGAAAAACACCAATACAGTATACTAACGCATATATATATATATATATGGAATTTAGAAAGATGGTAACAATAACCCTGTATGCAAGACAGCAAAAGAGACAAAGATGTATAAAACAGTCTTTTGTACTCTGTGGGAGAGGGTGAGGGTGGGATAATTTGGGAGAATGGCATTGAAACACATATATTATCATATGTGAAAGGAATCGCCAGTCCAGGTTTGATTCATTATACAGGATGCTCAGGGCTGGAGTACTGGGATGACCCAGAGGGATGGGATGGGGAGGGAGGTGGGAGGAGGGTTCAGGATGGGGAACACATATACACCCATGGTGGATTCATGTCAATGTATGGCAAACCTAATACAATATTGTAAAGTAATTAGCCTCCAATAAAACTGTGGGAAATTCTGAAAGAGATGGGAATACCAGACCACCCGACCTGCCTCTTGAGAAACCTGTATGCAGGTTGGGAAGCAACAGTTAGAACTGGACATGGAACAACAGACTGGTTCCAAATAGGAAAAGAAGTACGTCAAGGCTGTATATCGTCACCCTGCTTATTTAACTTACATGCAGAGTACATCATGAGAAACGCTGGACTGGAAGAAAGACAAG
>NW_011495032.1:26165081-26165413 GCF_000754665.1 Bison bison bison | reverse complement strand
TACAGATGGCTAACAAACACATGAAAAGATGCTTAACATCACTCATTATCAGAGAAATGCAAATCAAAACCACAATGAGGTACCATTTCACACCAGTCAGAATCGCTGCTATCCAAAAGTCTACAAGCAATAAATGCTGGAGAGGGTGTGGAGAAAAGGGAACCCTCTTATACTGTTGGTGGGAATGCAAACTAATACAGCCACTATGGAGAACAATGTGGAGATTCCTTAAAAGACTGGAAAGAGAACTGCCATACGACCCAGCAATCCCACTGCTGGGCATACACACTGAGGAAACCAGAATTGAAAGAGACACATGTACCCCAGTGTTC
>NW_011495032.1:26136582-26164966 GCF_000754665.1 Bison bison bison | reverse complement strand
TATGCAGATGACACCACCCTTATGGCAGAAAGTGAAGAGGAACTAAAAAGCCTCTTGATGAAAGTGAAAGTGGAGAGTGAAAAAGTTGGCTTAAAGCTCAACATTCAGAAAACGAAGATCATGGCATCTGGTTCCATCACTTCATGAGAAATAGATGGGGAAACAGTGGAAACAGTGGCTGACTTTATATTGGGGGGCTCCAAAATCACTGTAAATGGTGACTGCAGCCATGAAATTAAAAGATGCTTACTCCTTGGAAGGAAAGTTATGACCAACCTAGATAGCATATTGAAAAGCAGAGACATTACTTTGCCAACAAAGGTCCATCTAG
The DNA here is from genome assembly GCF_000754665.1 of Bison bison bison. Lineage (NCBI taxonomy): Eukaryota > Metazoa > Chordata > Mammalia > Artiodactyla > Bovidae > Bison > Bison bison. The sequence goes on along the minus strand of NW_011495032.1, from coordinate 26,164,635 downwards.
TCAAGGCTATGGTTTTTCGTGTGGTCATGTATGGATGTGAGAGTTGGACTATGAAGAAAGCTGAGCGCTGAAGAATTGATGCTTTTGAACTGTGGTGTTGGAGAAGACTCTTGAGAGTCCCCTGGACTGCAAGGAGATCCAACCAGTCCATTCTGAAGGAGATCAGCCCTGGGATTTCTTTGGAAGGAATGATGCTAAAGCTGAAACTCCAGTACTTTGGCCACCTCATGCGAAGAGTTGACTCATTGGAAAAGACTCTGAGGCTGGGAGGGATTGGGGGCAGGAGGAGAAGGGGACGACAGAGGATGAGATGGCTGGATGGCATCACTGACTCGATGGACGTGAGTCTGAGTGAACTCCGGGAGTTGGTGATGGACAGGGAGGCCCAGCATGCTGCAATTCATGGGGTCACAAAGAGTCGGACATGACTGAGCAACTGAACTGAACTGAAAAATAAATAAATTTATATTAAAAAACAAAACAACCAAAATAAATAAATAAATAAAAGAATCCTTAGCAAATAAGATTAGAAGTGAACATATTTAACTGGTAAAGAGCAGCAAAATAAAACTAGAGCAAATTTCAAGCTTAATGGTGATGAAATCATTCCCTTTTAAATAAAAACCAACATAGGAATATCTGCTCTCACTGCTTCTATTCAGCATTGTATTGAAGCTCTTACTTATTACAGTGAAAAGCAGGGAAAAGAAGCAAAAGGCATTAGCATTGGAAAGGAAGCCATCATTATTGATGTGTGACTATATAACATATATAACACAAAATAATAGCCAGAAAATTAAAAGAATTACAAAGAGGGCTGGGCAAGTTGTTTGGATATAAGATCAGTGAATAAAAGTTGATTACATTACTGTATATCAGTAATAAAACATCAGAAAAATATATCTATAATAAACATTTATTTCTCCTTTAAGTTATTATATTGACTATTTTCTCCAGATTTACTCCTGGATACATTTTGTTTTTTAAAATGGTGTATTTTGGGAAACTTACTATTATAAATATGCTAATTCTCCCCAACTGACCTTTAAATTCAATGAAACTGCAATCCAATTCCCAGCAAGATTTCTCATAAACTTGACAAACTAAAATTAATATAGAAGACCAAATAGCTAAGGTACCCTCGATGAAGAAGGTCAGAAAGCAAGATTATAGAGCCATTATAATTAGGGGAGGGTAGTTTTAGCTCATCAAAATAGACAACTGGACAATTGGAGCAAAGTGGAGAAGGCAATGGCACACCACTCTAGTTCTCTTGCCTGGAAAATCCCATGGACAGAGAGGAGCCTGGTGGGCTGCAGTCCAAGGGGTCACTAATAGTCAGACAGGACTGAGCGATTTCACTTTCACTTTTCTCTTTCATGCATTGGAGAAGGAAATGGTAACCCACTCCAGTGTTCTTGCCTGGAGAATCCCAGGGACGGGGAGCTTGGTGGACTGCCGTCTATGAGGTCACACAGAGTCGGACACGACTGAAGCGACTTAGCAGCAGAGAGCCCATAAATAGATCCATACCCATATGGAAGCCTGATGAAAAGGCAACACTTAATATCAGTGTAATCGTGGGACAAATGGGATCTATTCAGAAGAAAATAAAATTGTACCCCAGCCGCATGCTATTTTCAAAAATCAATTTCAAATCAATTATGAACTTAAATGTAAAAAGCAAAACTTGAGAACTCTTAGAAGAAAACATATTTGTGATCTCAGGTGAGAGGGAAAAAAATTTTTTTAGTATAAATTTATTAAATGAGAAAAAGAAAACACAAAACCGAAGGGAAAAACTTATAAACATAAGTTATCAACTTTATCTTAGCAAAATTTATAAGGAGACACCATAAAAATCAGGTAGAGGTAAGCTACAAGATGGGAGAATATATTTATAACACACATAACAGAGAACTGGGATTCAAAAAAATATAAAGAAATTTTTTTAGATAAATGAGAAAACAGCCCTCCAAAATTTTTTAATGGAGCTATTTCAGAGAAGGAAAACAAGAAATTGTACCCCAAATTGAAGAAAATGTGCTCAGTTGTAATCTGAAAAATACAAGTAAAACATTAAAATACTATTTTATACCCATAAGACTAGCAAAAATTAAATGACAATGGCGTTGGCCATGGTATGGAGAAACAGAAATCTTAAACATTGCTGATGGGAATGAAAATTGGCCCAGTAACTGGAAACATTTACCACTATCTGAAGAAAATTAGTATAACCAATAACACAACAATTCCACTCCTAGGTGTATATATTTTTTGAAGAAAATCTTACATGCACACACAAAAAGATAATAGCCTTATCCTTAAAATTGGGGTGGGAGGGACTCAGAAAACAACTTAAATGAGAGACTGGGCTGATAAATCGTCAAGACAATAGAAAAATTGTAATTTAGTGAAAATGAATAGCATAAAAATGGAGAAATATCTCAAGTCTAATAGTGAGCAAATTGCACTATGAAACATACAACATGACTCTACATAAAGGCCAAAAACATACAAAATTTAAAAATATATTGTTTAAAGAGGCATACATACATGATAAACTAAAACAAAACAAGAATATGACAAAAACACAAGCCAATATTTTTCTCTGGCAAGGAGAGACGGAGGTAGAAGAGGAGGGATACAGGAAGCTTCCAGAATACTGGTCATGTTCTAGTTCTTATTCTAGGACAGCTATACACAGGTCTTCATTGTATATTTTAGTTTGAACCACATGTATTGTGACCCAGAAGCATGTGCCTGCAGCCAGGCTGGAATTAAATGCCAGGTGGATCGCATGTCCTTTCTATGTGGCTGCTCCCTGGATGACTGTGGCAACATGGCTGGGCGCATTGAATTCAATCCAATCCGGGTCCGGACTCATTACCTCCACACCATCATGAAGCTGGAGCTGGAGAACAAGTGGCAGGTGAGCTGCCCGCCAGCCCCAGACGAGGAGCCCTCTCCCACCACCAGCTGCAGCCTGGCAGCAGCACAGGGTGCGGAAACACAGGACTATCAGGAGTTGATTACTGAGAATGAGACGGCGGTGATGCACCTGCAGAGCGCAGAGGAACTGGAGCAGCTCAAGGCGGAGGAGGACTCCAGCGGCTCCAGTGCCAGCGTGGACTCTGGCATTGAGAGCCTGGGCGTGTGCATCCCACGTGTCTGTATATACGCAGACACGTACATACTGCATTTACATTATTTGAACACTTTTGTAAGTATGATGTATTTCACAATAAATACAACACTTAAATAAGACAGGGACTTCCCTGGAAGTTCAGTGGTTAAGACTTCCCCTCCAATACAGGAGATATGGGTTCAATCCTTGGTCAGGGAACCAAGATTCCACATGCCTCCTGGCCAAATTAAAAAAACAAAAACAAAAACAGAAGCAATATTGTAACAAATTCAATGAAGACTTTTAAAATGAAAAAAAGAAACACTTGAAAGACAAGCTCATGAAGGCTTCCCACCCCCCCACCAACGGGTTGCTCATGAAGGCTTTTGCCCCTTCAGTCTTCTTTCAGAATATTACACAGGCATGATTCAAGAAATGAAACAAATAACATACAACTTGGAGACAATAGCCACATGCTAAAGATAGTGGTACAGGAGGATAGAAGAAGCCTGGTTTTGAACATGTGGTTGGGCTCCTGTACCACCCCTGCACAGCCTAGGAAACTTCTGGTGATGTGAGCAATTTGTTATTGAAGCAGGACTGTCTTTCACTCACAGCTGAATGAAATCTTAGGAGATAGAGTATTAATGAAACTCTGAGAATTTCAGTCCCTACTAGAGTCTTCTGTCTAGATGCTCTGATCACATTCATGTCAATGTGATATATTGCTGCTGCTGCTGCTGCCACGTCACTTTAGTCGTGTCCAACTCTGTGCGACCCCATAGACGGCAGCCCACCAGGCTTCCCGTCCCTGGGATTCTCCAGGCAAGAACACTGGAGTGGGTTGCCACCCAATTCTTATGGGCTTCCCAGGTGGCTCAGTGGTAAAGAATCCACCTGCCATTGTAGGATACATGGGTTCAATCCCTGGGTTGGGAAGATCCCCTGGAGAAGGAAGTGGCAACCCACTTCAGTATTCTTGCCTGGGAAATTCCACAGACAGAAGAACCTGGTGGGCTATAGTCCATGGGATCACAAAAGAACTGGACACAACTTAGCAACTAAACAACAACCATATTCTTGTATCAAATCTGACAGCAACACACAAATTACAACACATCCCCAATTTCTCTTCCCCAAGTTCCATTTTAACCCAAACTTTCTAATTCAACCGCTTGTCTAATTAACCGTGTCTATTAGTATAGTTCATAATACTCCTAAATGTTATTACATATATTCCATGCAAATGCTGAAAATTCAGGAAAACTCAGCAAAGCTTGTATAGAATACATTCTAGAATATTATCTTCAAACTATCTCCTAGGAAAGACCTCCAGAAAATGTTTTTTATACCTATAAAGATGATATTTTTAAAGATCTCCTTACCTGAGGCAGAAAAAACATGTGGCTTCTGGGCTTAGTGTGACCTGAATTTCTCTCCTCCATTATTCATAAGCCTTTTCCTTTTTATGGTTGCTTTTTGATTCATACTATGAAAATTCCTCCCACCCTTGAATTCAATAGGTTGACCTAAAAAAGTATGTTTCTTGACTCATGAAGATCTCATACTCTAACTATATCGTGCCTAACACAGCTATAGACAGACACACTCACATTTGTACACACACAGAGGCACATGGATACATATTAAAGATTAAACTTTTGATTCTTGACAACAGTATTATGCAATTTTAAAATTCACATGCCATTAAGAATTCTTGTTAAAATGTTTGGCTCTGACTGTTCAGAAATCCTACTGGAAACTAACAAACATTACTGTCCTTGTTTTAGCCATCGTCTAATTATGGTACAGTGGTAGAGAACCCTCCTGTCAATGCAGGAAATATAAGAGAGGCACATTGGATCCCTGTGTTGGGAAGATCCCCTGGAGAAGGGAATAGCAACCCACTCCAGTATTCTTTTTTTTTTTCACTCCAGTATTCTTGCCTGGAGAATCCCATGGACAGAGGAGCCTGGTGGGCTACAGTCCATGGGATCTCAAAGAGTTGAACACAACTGAAGTGACTTAGCACATATAATACCAGATACAGGAATAAGACGGTCTGCAATTCAGCAGCAGTCCTTGGTATGCTCTTTCTTCCCAATGACTAAACTGTTTAGATTTTAAAATTTGAGATTGATTAATTCAAATCATAATAAGCATGGAGTCATTATGGAATTCATGTTAATGTGTGTGAGTCACCCAGTTGTGTCTGACTCTTTGCGACCCCCGAAGATTGCAGCCCACCAGGCTCCTCTGTCCATAGAATTCTCCAGTCAAGAATACTGGAGTTGCAATACTCCAGTACTCTCCAATACTGGAGAAATGGCAATCGGTTGCCATTTCCTTCTCCAGGGGATCTTCCCAACCCAGGGATCGAACCCACATCTCCTGCACTGCAGGAGAATTCTTTACCATCTGAGCCACTAGGGAAGTCCCCATGTTAATAAACAAAATACTTGTTTTCTTCTGCGTCTAAAAGACAAGCCCATATTGACCATGCTATTGAAAATGTTTTTTGTGAATCTACTAACCTGATTAAATGTATGTAACTGATTTGGATGGAGATTGTTGAGAGAGAGGAGAGAGAAATGTGTAACTACATATATATTAGTGAACAGCCCAGTCTCTCTTTGGATGATCAACACTCCCTGCTAAAGATTCCTTGTCCTTTTCAGGTCAGGATCCACATTTAGGGAACTGCCTTGAAGAAGACCAAAGTGTTTAAGGTTTAAGGAGTGAAGAGTAGGCTGGGCTGCTCCGGAAGGGCCGACCAAAGGATGCAGAGTCTGCCCATCTTCAATATCTCTTCTCTCCTTAAACTATTAAACACTTTGGGCTTCTTTAAGGCAATTCCCCAAAGGTGGATCCTGACCTGAGGAGAACAAGAAATCTCTAGCTGGGAGTGTTGATCATCCAAAGAGACACTGGGCTGTTCACTGATATATATGTAGTTACACACTTCTCTCTCCTGTCTCTCGTCAATCTCTACCCAAATCAGTTACAGTTGTTTAATCAGGTTAGTAGATTCACAAGAAACATTTTCAATAGCATGGCCAATATGGGCTTGTCATTTAGATGCAGAAGACTAGGGTTCAGCCCTGTTCTCCTCTGCGTGTGTTACCATGACAATTTCTTAAACTCTCTATGCCTCGGTTTCCTGGGCTTCCCAGGTGGTGCTAGTGGTAAAGAGCCCACCTGCCAATGCAGGAGACGTAAGAGGCCCGGGTCAGGAAGATCCCCTGGAGAAGAGAATGGCAACTCACTCCAGTAGTCTTGTTTGAAGAATCCCGAGGACAGAGGAATCTGGCAGGCTACAGTCCGTAGGGTCACAAAGAGTCAGACACAACTGAAGCGACTTACAGTGAATGCCTTAGTTTCCCCATCTATAAAATCAAAACAATAATGTCTACCTCAGCGTGTTGCCATGATCAACAGGGAAAGTATATGTGATAGCATTTCACAAAATGAAAAATGCAATATGATAGTATTATATTAATTCTCAGCTTCAAATAAAATAAGACTGGCAACCTTCTAAAGAGGTCAAGGGTAGAACCAAGGAGGGTCCCAGACCAAAATCCCCAAATACGGCACAGAACACTAGTTCCATGAGTTATTAATAGATATTGTGTATGTGTGTGTGTTTTAAGTAAAAGAATCAAAATTAGATAGGAAATACTTGTTTAAAAGATAAATCAGGGTTTTTTGTTTTTTTTTTAATTACAGGACTTCTCAGAACCTTTAATATGCAATGTACTCAGTGATACTCTGAAAGAAATATCATCTGTAGTGTTTACTCCAAATTTTTGCACCCTCCCCATTTTATTTTTGCAAAATGCAAACTTTAGGAAGTACAATTTTATCTTTTGCCCACTCTCTTCCATTTCTGTACTCCTATTTTCTGTTTCCTAACTATTAGAGCATTTTCTCTAATTTCTGTTTTGTTGGATTTCTGTTAGCAGGTGGAGAATAACAGATTTTTCCAAAACAGTGTTTTGTTGGAGCAAAAACACCATGGCTAAGCCCACTCTATATAATACAGTTACAGGAACTCAAGGGAACAAAATATTAACAGGAAACCAAAGCCATCAAAAACATGAATTGTACTGTAGCAATACTTTACCCCTCTCCGACCCACAAAGCAGGTTTTTGTAAAGGTAATTAATCAACCATCACTATTTATACTTAATTATTCTTTATTATGAAGCAATACTATGATATGAAATCTTAATCACATGTCTCTTTATGCTAGATTTTTAAGACCTATCATCTCAGCTACATGTTTTCAAGTTCATGGTAATTTTAGGAGCTTGTACTCTTTGACATGGAGCTCTACAGGCACTGGTTTTACACTAATATAAAAACAGAGTGCAGAGTAAGTTTTCTCACATGGCACATTTCAGGCCCTAGCATAGCCTAAGTGACACTCACTTCCTTATTTGGGGCATGGAAAGGTTCTAGCGCGCTGTCAAAGTCGTCAGCTCGCTGTACTCTCTGCATGCACTCATATCTGCCTGAAGCACGCACCTTCCTCTTCGCTCAAATGTTTTCACGTCTATGAGTCAGATCTCAAGTTCTTGGGCCAAACTCAACTCCCCTACCCCTCTTTTTTTCCTTTTGTATCATATTTAGTATTACTTATAATCCTTCCCAAACACCCAGAGGCCACCCAGGTGTGGAGTATCTCTGATCGTGGCAGTTGTCTTTCTAAACTTCACCTACACCTCCCCTAGGGCGACCCCCACACTCCCACAGACCCTCGTGGCTCATTTTCTCCACTCCCTTTAGGGCAGCCAGACACAAGCTCCATCTAATTTATAAATGACTACATCTGCAAAAGTCTGTCTAGAGTCAGAAAACAACTTGGGTTTGATTTGAGTGTGAAAACCAATGTACTCACTTGTTTGTTAAAATACTTATGAAGATGTGTTAATCATTTCTATTTCTGGACCCCCCTACATCCCCTAAAAATGAAGGAAAAAACAAGTGGGAAGGAAGCCTACAGTATTGTTTCATCTCCTTTTGCTACCATGCCTTGACACAAAAGTTCACAGACTTGTAGAATCTCTGAATGAGAAGGTTTCTTAAGGTCAAGATGGTTTAAGCACCTAACCCATGATGAGATCAATATGTGTACTAGTGAAATGAGAGTAGACCTTAAAGCCACAAAATGGGTTGGCTTTGCTGCTTCCTAGTCAAATGGCCTTAGACAAGTTACTTAACTTCCCTGAGTCTCAACTTCCTCAAATGAAAAATGAAGAAAGTAATGTGCAAAGGTTATAATGAAGATATGAGGTTACATACTTGAGATGCTTAAAGTTGTGCCAAGCACCAAATGGTAGCTATGATCTCATTTATTTAGCTATTTAATTTCTACGTATTTGATAAATGATCATCCTGCTGTCTTAACTTCAGGGTTGAGAAACTCTGTGCTTCCTTAGTCAGCCCACTCCATCTTTGGAAAGTCCTCCAAGAATTACAAAGTAGCTCCTTATTGTTGGGATCGCCAAATTCCCAAGGATGAGATTGGGGTAAATGGTAGAGAGGGCTACATTAAAGAATAGCAGAGGAGACTGTGGATTCAGATCAATCAGAAGAGAAAAAAATTCAGGCTCAGTCAGGTCAGCGTGTTCATTAACTCTCCTATGTGTGTGCATGCTGAGACACTGCAGTCATGTCCGACTTTGTGTGACCCTATGGACCGCCAGGCATCTCTGTCCATGGGATTCTCCTGAGAAGAATACTGGAGTGGGTTGCCGTGCCCCTTTCCAGCTCTCCTACACATGTATGCATACCTGTCTCTCAAGCCCCACAGACTTGTTCAAAGAAAGTTCACTCTCCAGCCGTTTCTGTGTGGATGGATTGGAGGGGGAAAGGCAGCTTGAATTGAAGCTGCTGCTCAGTTGTGTTCGACTCTCCATGGCCCCATGGACTGTAGCCCACCAGGCTCCTCTGTCCATGGGATTTTCCAGGCAGTAATACTGGAGTGGGTTGACATTCCCTCCTCCAGGGTATCTTCCCAATCCAGGGATCAAACCTGCATCTTTCATGGCTCCTGCATTGGCAGGCGGATTCTTCCCCACTAGAGCCACCTGAGAAGCCTCAGCAAGGAATCATTATTTCCCATGCTGCCATCTGAGGAAGTTTGAAGACATTTAGGAGATACTAGCTATTTTTCCCTCTTACAAGGCATGAGTTGTTAGCCAAAGCTCTGATGTCAAATAGGTGAATACTTATTCAAAGTCATTAATAAGATCAGGTGACTTCCCCTATCGCTTTGGCTTAGAGTAAGGAATTTGAGGACCTTGCATCCTGGTCCCACATATTAAACAGATTACCTCTCCTGAGCCCAACCAAACCACCACATTCTTGCTTTAAACAACATATATCTTTAGCCATTTTGGAATGAGAGGGACAGAGGCTTCAATAATCTTACTGAATTTAAATTGATTCCTCTTGCATTGGAGAAGGAAATGGCAACCCACTCCAGTGTTCTTGCCTGGAGAATCCCAGGGACAGGGGAGCCTGGTGGGCTGCCGTCTATGGGGTCACAAGAGTCAGACACGACTGAAGTGACTTAGCAGCAGCAGCAGCAGCAGCTAGGATTTCAAGTCATTGGTCCTCATTCTATTTAGTCCCTGGGTCACACACACACAAAAATCGAAACTCCTTGGCAGAGCTCATTCTCTAGGTAAGTGGGGGAAATACAAATTACTACAAGACATGGGACTTGATGGTTCTCAACAAGTTGAAAGAAAAAGACCATGTAAAGCAAAATGATTAAAAATGTGGCTCTGGAAAGATTAAAACTTTAATCTTTAATTTAAAAGATTAAATGATTAAAAACTCTGACTCTGAGTTTGAATCCTTGACAAGTCATTTAGATTCTCTAAGTCTTTAGTTTCATTGACTATAAAATAAACAAAATACTCTAATAACAAAGCCAAGTGCATAGAAGAGTTGCAAAGATTGGATAAAACCCTGTGTGTAATGCACATGTTATGGCGCTTCTCTAAACATGGACCATAATATTATGATGGAAGCTTCATATGTTTGCTTCTTGAATGCCAGGATATGAAAGCTATACTTATATACATGGCATTTGAAAGGAATTTAGGATTTATAGGAGCTGCTGAATGCCATTGAAGGGTTTCCAGCCAACACTGACTTTTATATTGTCTTTTGACATCTCTCCCTCCAAGGTTTAAGGTTGTGGAGAGTGTTAAAATGATCTTACACAGCAAATTAGTATCACCAAGTTAAGTCCCCTGATGCCAAATTCTGTGACCTATCCACTTTGCTTGTTTCATGGTACTGTTGATTTTGGATATAGCTATTTAAAAATTCTTTGCCCCTCCTTCCATCTTGAGCTAGGGCCTAATTCTCCTCCCTTTGAATATGAGTTCGTCTTAGTGACTCACTTCTAACTTCTAAGGCAAACTACTTCTGTCTGGATCTCTCAAAGGATCCTTGCCCTTGAATCCCAACTGCCATATTATTAGGAAGCCCAGGGCTGCTGGAGAGGCTCTACATAGGCCAACAGCCTCCAGCTAACAGCATTCTCTGAAACCCCAACTGGAAGCCAACATCAGCTGCCAGATTCTACAAAGAAGCTTTCAAGATGGCCCCAGAGACCCAAGAGAGGATTGTTAAGCTGAACCTGCTGCTGCTGCTAAGTTGCTTCAGTCATGTCCAACTCTGTGCGACCCCAGTCAATCCTCAAACTGTAAGACATAGTAATAATATATTGTTGTTGTTGTATGCCACTAAGTCTGGGATAGTTTGTTACACATTAACAGTTATGTAGGTAACAGAATGAAAACAGTGGTGCAGAGAGAGGAGACGGCACTCACCCCTTTGGGTACCATTTGTAGATGTAGGCAAAAGCCCTCACAAAGCCAACTGATCCCACGAAGGGAAGGCTCTATTGCTCTTCCCACAGATAAAAGAAATATAATGCAAGCTCTGATGATTTGTCTTTGCCCCTGTAATATCAAATCACCCTGTGCACTTTGCACAAGAGAAGAATAGAAGAGCTTGCTTTGCAGGAAGCAAATCCCCCGCAGTCCATTCATTGCCTAGTGCAGCAAAAAGAGTTGAGAGCAAATGAATGCAATGGCCTTTACCCACATGCTAAAAATAATGATGCTCACTGCACCCTGCACGTATGTATGGGTGAGGAGGAGACCAGCAACCCTCTCCAGGCCAAGATTCTTGTTCCTCCCTCCCTATTGTCTCATCTTCTCCAACTCTACCACCCCACCTCAGTGCTCAAGAGTCTTTTTCCATCTGCTATTTTCTCATTCTTTCAGCTTTCATTTCTCTGTTTCTACTAGACGCCCCCTGTCCTTAGACAGCTTAAATCTTTGCCTTCTAACATCAGCAAAACTTTCCTTCACCTTATCGTTTTCCTCTTGCTCTCCAATCAACAAATACTTGTGAGCCCACCATGGCCCCGGTTATTGCATAGTGTGCTAGACCTTGGAAATACCACCCAGGAGTTCCCAGACCAATAAAGGTGCCAAGAAGCTTCTCTTCACAAAGAAATGTCTTGCCATAAGTTCTGCTCTTTTGACCTCCTGTTCATTGTCTGATCACAATTTTCCCTGCTAGGACCTCACTTTTAGCCTCACTATCCTACGGAAACCAGTCTTGCCAAGGTCTTAGTTGCTAATTCCAAGAGCTGACTCATCGCTCATCTCACTTACCTAGTGTTGAGCACACTCTCAGACTTAGGATTTTCTTCTTCTTTTTCTTCTTTACATTGAACTATATGAAGTAACAGTTTCAGTAAATCAAAAACAGTCAAATAGTCAGGATTTGGGAGAAAGAAAGGATGAGTAGGTGGACCATGGGAATGTTTTAGGGAAGTGAAACTATCCATATATTATAATGATGCATGTGTCCAGTCATGTCTGACTGTGCAGCCTCATGGACTATAGCCCACCAAGCTCTTCTGTCCTGGAATTTTCCAGGCAAGAATACTGGAGTAGTTGCCATTTCCTGCTCCAGGGGATCTTCCCAACCCCAGGATCAAACCTATGTCTCTTGCATCTCCTGCATTGGCAGGTGGATTCCCTACCACTGGCACCACCTGGGAAGCCCAATGTTGTATACACATCACTATTTATTTGTCAAAAATCTGTGGAAAGTATAAAAGCAAGAGTGAACTCTAATTTGAACTATGGATTTGGCTGGTAATGATGTGTCAACGATGGTTCATCGATTGCAATAAACGTACCACTCTGGAGGGAGAAGCTGATGATGCAAGAAGCTGTATGGGGTGAGGTAAAGCAGGGGTGGGGAGAATTTATGAGAACTTCCTGTACTTTTACTCAATTTTGCAGTAAATTTAACAGTGCTTTTCAAAATGAGTCTATTAATTTTTTTTTTTAATAAAAGGTCAAATGTCAGCAATTTTACGTGGTTCAACCTAACAGTTCTACTTTCTTCCTCTGGCTACTCCTGCTAGGTCTTTTTAGGCTTACCTCCCTCAGTTCCTGTCTTAGCTGTTGGTGTTCTCCAGGGTTCCGTATTTTCATCTCACTATGAAAACCCCCATGGGAAAAAGAATTCTGCCCTGAGAATTCTGCATATCAGGCTCCAGAAAAATGCTCTTCCACGTCTCTTGACCTATGACCTCAAAATACTGGGCAACTGCCCTCCAAATGCCATAAATTCTGTAGTTTGCACCTCTGCCAATCTCAGACACAGATACTGCATCCAAGTTTGGGGAGGACTGAGAGCTGGAAACTTTTCATCAAAGGAAAGGAAAAAGTAGCCTTTTAAATTCTTCGTCTCAGATATCATGAAAGCAATAGATTCTTTTATGAGAAGATCTCACTTCCCACTACTGCTAAACATCCTTTTTCTTCTCTTTGGGCTCCAATTTGCAGTTCCAGAGGTTCTCACAAAGTAGCACAGTGTTTGCTACAGATTCACATGATATTTTGGACCATTTTGCAATATAAAGCCATTTAAATGATCTAAAATATGTAAATCTGTAAACCTAGAGAGCATACACGAAAACTGATGCTGGTCTTTTACTATCATAGGTTTGGTTTCCTGGGACCAAACTCTGAGAGCCTGAAATTTATTAGAGTTTTTACAAGGAAACAATGCTCAGTGGAAAGGAGCAGTGAAGGAAGCAGGATGGGGCCCAGGGAGAAATTGAACTGTGGTGCAGTCCCTGTTAAAACAGAGCCTTGGTCAATACTACCACAAGTTTCAGAACATCAATGGCTGGTCCTTTAGAATTATCCCAATGGTGGTACCGCCAACCTGACCTAGCGCTGAATAGTCTGTTCCTGGGGAGAAGGCATAACCCAGGGTGACTCAGGTCCTTGGAGGAGAGAGCAATTCCTGGAGAGGGGACCATAAGAAGCAAACACAGCAGCTGCAGAAATGAAGCCTCAGTCCTGCATGGAGTCTGGATGGCACATCTTTGTGTCCATCATGTTGACATGGCAACTAAATGGAAGTTAGATGGTAGAATTGCAAATTCTTATCTATTTAAATATTTAAATTTAAAAGTTTTTGTGATAAAAGTCACATAATATAAAACAAACTATTTTAGCCATATTTAGCTGTATAGTTCAAAGGCATTAAGTATATTCATACTGCTGTGCAACTCTCACTATTGTCCATCTCCTGAATGTTTCACCTTCCTAAACTGAAACTCTGTCCCCATTAAACACCAAGTCCCCAGTCCCCCTTTTCATCCACTCCCCTGACCCCTGACATCTACCAGTGTACTTTCTGATGCTATCAATTTGACAATTCTGGTATCTCAAAAAGTGGAATCAAACACTATTGTCTGCACCTAATGTATATGGGATTACATTTTTAAGGTTAACTTAATATATGTCCTGGAGGAGGGCACGGCAACCCACTCAAGTATTTTTGCCTGAAAAACCCCATAGACAGACGAGCCTGGTCAGCTACAATTTATTGGGGTTGCAAAGAGTCAGACATGACTGAGCAACTAAGCACAACATAGCACAGTATATGTCCTACAAACAGATTTTTTCCCCTGCGCTGTATAGTAGGTTCTTATTAGTTATCTATTTTATACAAAGTATATATATATATATATGTGTGTGTGTGTGTGTGTGTGTGTTATATTTAAATCTTCAAAAAATTAAACAATTTTAGCTTTATTTTGTTCTTTGTTTTTAATTGTAAAAGGAAAGCCTATGAAAGTGACACTAACGTGGTTGAAAATAAAAATGTGTACAAGCCAGAATTTTGGCCCAAAATACAAAAGTCACATATGTCTCACTGTTTATACTTGGCACTGTGAGTTGTGAGTTCAAATGCGCTGAAAATAATGACATTCTTTGGAAAAACTCAAAGATTATGCACAATGTTTTATGGATGTTCTAAAAGAGAGAAAGTGAAAGTCGCCCAGTCGTGTCCAACTCTTTGCGACTCCAGGCTAGAATACTGGAGTGGGTAGCGGGTCCCTTCTCCAGGGGATCTTCCCAACCAGGTCTCCTGCTTGGAAGGTAGATTCTTTACCATTGAGCCACCTGGGAAGCCCTCCTGGAAAGGAGAAGGGGACGACAGAGGATGAGATGGTTGGATGGCATCACTGATTTGATGGACATGAGTTTGAACAAGCTCTGGGAACTGGTGATGGACAGGGAAGCCTGGTGTGCTGCAGTCAATGGGTTCGAAAAGAGTCAGACATGACTGAGCGACTAAACTTAACTTATAAGAGATAAATCTTGATGAAATACATAGCAAATTCGACCATATAACTGCTTTGAGTATATGATGAGAATGGCGACTAAATACTATTAACATTGCACTGAAGCAAATAGGTAAATCTCAAATAGATAACACATTAGAAGAATTATGTGAAACAGTAGAAGATCCTCAAGTAAAGAGCAGATTGTGGTCTTTGTTAGAAAATGAGATTAATTCTGTACTTGTTCTGGTTATTTGGCATGATATATTACTTATCATTTATTACAAAAATAAAGAGATCTAAACATGGATGTTTTAAAACAAATTTAAAGTATTTTCATTTTAGAGTAAATTATTTTTCTAGATGAAAAGAATGCAAATGCAAAAAAAAAAAAAAAGAGGCATTTTAACAAAATATAAAGAAACTAGAACAAAAAGCAAAACTGTTTGTGTGGATATGAAGGAAAAGATTCACATATAAATAATCCTGAAGCTAAATCCTCTAGGGACTATTTTCTGGCCATTTGAGATAAAGACACAATCTCAGTTGAGACTAAGAATGACGATGAATACAAATAAGTTGTTTCATTTAATCAGAATCCCAAGGAAAATGAGTTTTGCCTGGGGAGCCACTACAAGTAGCTAAGAGAAACTGAAAAGATGAGGGTGCCAGGCCATGTATACTGACTGTGACTTTCTGATAAGATTATATCAGGAGAAAAATGGAGAAAGATTCTGCCACTTGGAAAAAAAATTATCATTGGGGGACTTCCCTGATGGTCCAGTGATTAAGAATCCACCTACCAGTGCAGGGGACCTGGGCTTGGTTCCTGGTGAGGGCACTAAGATCCCACAGGCCTTGGGGCAACTAAGCCTGTGCACCACAGCTATAGAAGCCCACGTGCCCTAGAGCCAATGCTCTGCAACAAGAGAAACAATCACACCGAGAAGCCTGTGCACAGCAATTAAAGAGTAGCCCCCACTAGACTCGCAACTAGAGGAAACCCACTCACAGCAGCAAAGAGCCTGTGAGCCACAGTGAGGACTCAGTGAAGCCACTAAAGAAAGAAAAAGGAAAGAAAAGTTTAAGCCACTGATCTAAATTAACAATGTGATTTTTTATTTTATATTTTCATACATGTTTAATGTAAAAATCTAATATATTTTAAAAAATACTTATTATTTTATACTTTCTAAGGCCTGTCTTTCCTATTTATTTAATAAATTATTAAATTTAAAAGTTATAGGAAATTTTAGCTTTATTCCAATAAACCTGATTGACAAATATCAAACATAAAATATTTATATCTGTAAAACTTGGGAATGTGATGATGGGAGAAAAGCCAAAACAATGGCATTTATTTTGGGGAAATTATCCTGGAAGAGTTATAATAAAAAATTTGAAAACTCATAGGAATTAAACTTGAGGTTATTTGGTTTAGCCCCTTCACCTACTGATAACCATGAAATAAGAGAAGACCCTTTCATTAAGTGAAAAATTTCAGGGACATCCTAAGAGTAAACCCCAATCCTGATACTCTCCAGGTCACAAAAATTTGTTTTCCTCTGAAATCTGAACCAGGAAGTTTCTTCTCACATTACTCCTAAAAGATAACCCCACCAGATGAATGTCAAGAAAAACCAACCAATTGAATTAAACTCTGTAGAAATGTAGGAAAGAGAAGACTAGAGAAGGGCCCCCAGAGAGAAATTGTTATGGTATGCCATGTTTTTTGTTTTAACTATTGTTCATCCTGGATCATTCCTGTTTTGAGATAGGGATCTAACCTATTCCATAAAGAACTCAGTAATCAAGCTTCAGAAACTCAAGCGTTCTATTAGGACTTCAATAACCCTTAGATGTTGTCATTACAGAAAGGTACACTTTTCAGGTGGGCATAGCTCTTCTAGGGGAGTAGCTTATTTTGTTGTCCTTTAGTTGCTAAGTAGTGTCCAACTCTTTGCAACCCCATGGACTGCAGCATGCCAGGCTTCCCTGTCCTTTACTATCTCCCAGAGTTTTCTCAAACCCAGGTCCACTGAGTCAGTGATGCCATCCAACCATCTCATCCTCTGTCATCCCCTTCTCCTCCTGACTTCAATCTTTCCCAGTATCAGGGTCTTTTCCAGTGAGTCTGCCCTTCACATCAGGTGGCCAAAGGATTGGCTCTTCAGTTTTAGCATGAGTCCTTCGGATTAATATTCGAGGTTGATTTCCTTTAGGACTGACTGCTTTGATCAGATCCTTACTGTGTCTTAGCCTCCTCATCCCTTTGGCTAGAGTCCTCGCACAGGGCACACAACACATAAGAGTTCACAGTGGCCCTGCGTGCTGGAGAAGAAAACTCTTGGAATTCCTGTGGCTGTTCATCCAGACCCAGAACTTGAATGCCATGTACAAAGTGAGGATAAATCCAGTCTACCAGAATCTGTTTTCATTACTGGCATCCTTGACTGTTGGCACAATCATCTTAATCATCTGACCTTTTAGAGGCGATTTCCTCATCTTGGCTGGATAGATCAGGCTAAATGCTACATTTGGCCCTATTTTTAAATTGCCCAGATGGTGTGAATGGGTGTGTGGCTCAGGGTCCACACACAGGCTGGGCTACTTCCAAGGACTATTTGTACCTTGGGTGTAACCAGCAGCTGTAGACAGGAGAAGGGAATGGAGGTGAGGGAATGGTAAGGGTCAGGTCAGGGCCTTTCTTATCTGAGTACAAGTGATTTCACCAGTTACCTGGGAAATGCTGAGTCTCAGTTTGAATTTCAGAGGGGTCACTCTCGGTCACCCATTAAATGGCAGCCAAGTGCAGACTGAAAGAATGTGATGGACAGAAAATAGGAGGCCAATGTTGTGCCAGCTGCTTCTGATCTCTGTCATTCCCACCCGAAGTTGGATTTGAGGGGGCTGGGTATGGATGAATTAACAGGAAAATGGTCCTTCCCTTTCATTACATAGGACAGAGGTCATTTTTTGCCTCTTCGTGCTGTGACTCAAAATGTGCTTTGTTCCCCTGGAGATTAAACTGATGTGATGCTGAGAAAAGAAGAGAAAGGGCAAACAGGACTTGAGAGAAGAGGAGCCACAATTCCAAAGATTGGTAAGCTTTTAGCCATAATGTACAGGGGACGCTATCATCCCGAATTGGCTTCTCTCCCTATTTATAATTTCCCATCTCTGTCAAAAGTGATTTTCCCTCAGAGGAAGTTTCCTCTTCTTCTTCCACTGATCCAGGTCCTTGTTTCAAAACAGATACTTACCATTCACCACTCCCAAGTTCACACACATCCAAACTAACTCCTTCCAGCTCTAAAAGTGTGGAGAGTGACTGGAACTCAAAGACAAGCTTGTAGCTAAAATTGTGGCTTGGATCCAAGTCCAGAGCCAGCAAAGGCCAAATCCAGCCCACCATCTGCCTCTGAGCAGCGCATGAGCTAACAGTCGGTTTTACATTATGAGTAGCTGGGGGTGGGGGAGGGCAGAATCAAAAGAATATTAATATTGTGTGATGTGCAAAAGTTACATGAAATTCAAATATCCAAAAATAAAGGTTGATGAGAACACAGACATGTTCACTAGTTTCCATCTTGTCTGTGGCTGCCTTTGGACTCCCGTGGCAGAACTAACTGGAAGAGACAGTATGATCACAAAGCCTAAAATATTTGCTATCGGGCCATTTCCAGGAAAAAAAATTTGTCAATCCTGAGCTAAGATGTGAAACATGTTAGAGATGGGAAATAAGAACATCTCAAAAAATTTTTTCAAGCAAACCTGAAATCAAATAGCCACATTCAGGTCTGAACACATAATTAAGAATAAGTGGTTATCCTGATTAGGGTATTTTAAAAAGAAGAGACATACAACATCTACACTCTGTACTTGGTGAGCATCAAGATAGTAACACTGTGTTGCTTGCTGCCACGTCTCCGTCCTAGCCTACTTCTTAGAGCTGGGCAAGTGCTCATTAAATAGTTATAAAGTGGATGGGAAAAAAGAGAAGAGGAAGAGATATAGAACAAGTGAAACAAGAGTTGCATAGGGTTGGAAATGCAAAGGGGACCCCAAGAAAACCTCAGATTTGTCTACCCTCTTGGAATATGTAACAGGTTCTTGAAAGTTAGCAAGAATGCACATTTTGGAAGCTAACATATCTAATACGAAGTGTGTGCCCAGAAGACCAAGATATGACTAAGTAACCATGGTAATTGCCATGACGCCTACTCAAGCCCACCTTGTCCCACCCACTTCCTCAGTCACCAGACACTCATCTATTTAGTCCAGAGACTAAATTCAGACTTGGAGATTAGCAAGGGGAAGGAAGTCAAATCTGACGCTCACGAAATAAACAGCACCACTTGTCACTGTTGATCTTTGATTAACTGGCTCTTCTTTCCGAACCAAGGCCTTTCTCTCTCTCTCTCTCTCTCTGTGCTTGCAGGTGACACCCACACATATCCTTCAGTGTTGGCAGAGATGATCACTCAGATAACAACTGGAGTTCATGCTACACATTTTCATCGGCGTGTGTCATCATCACCAAGCAAAACCACAACTATAGGAAAACAAAGCTGTTTGCTGCTCTTCTGTCTCAACTGACATTTCCACCTAGCTCTCACAATTTGTTCTTTGGAGCCAGAGGAGTGTTTCAATCTATCATTGAGATAGCTCTGCCTGTTGAAGTGTAAGTAGAATCCAATCCACCCTTACGCAAAGATAAATTCACCTTTCTGTGACATTTTGTCCCTTCAAATTCCCAGCATTCCAAAACTTTTCACTGAGTTTACACAGGCAAATAAGATAAGGAAACGGGCTTAGGAAGCACACATTCTGGCCTTTAGAATGGCCTCAATAATGAGATCAGCTCGACACAGATGACATATTCTTGGATCACCCATATTTCATCCTTAGTGTTTTTCAAGCATGGAGCCCAGTGTCTGTACTCTGAAAGGAACAAAAGTCACCCTGAGGAAGTGAGCTCCACTTTGCCCTGGACAGTGGCCTGGATCTCTAAGTGCTGAGAGCCTGGGAATCTTCAAAGAGAAAGCCACACATTCCTTTGGGATGCCAAATCCGAGAACCACCCACTGAGATTCATTCCAGAAGAGCTAAACTTCTGAGCACCACTATTGAAAAGCTAAGAGTTGGTGCCTCAGCTAAAGAGACACAGATAAGATGACCAACTAGTTTCTGGGAACTCCCAAACCATCCCATTTACTACTGCTTAGGTTGGTGGTCAAGCCACCAGGGAAGCCCAGGGTAGGGGTTAGGGCCCCTATTATGATTGATCCAGAAGTTTCTTTGATTTTTTTCTCACTCATCCATTATCTCTATTCCAGACAAGGAGAGGAGAAAGTGTTCTGCTTTAAAAGGAATCAACCTCTTATCAGACTGGATTTTAAAAAGTGAAGTCAGGGCTGTGGCACACTGGTCTCTTAGCTACATAGTTAGAACAGGGTGGGAGGTCTGTTAGGTGAAGTCATGAAAGGTTTGCAATTTATTTCATTTTGCACTTGAGTTTCAAAGGGCTGAAACCTTTTCACAGAACCAGATTACCCTAGTTTTATTAGCCCAGTAAAGGAATATTTATTAAGGCTATTCATTTAATGCTTGATTTTTTTTTTTTTACCAACTTATCCTTTTCTGGTTGATTTGGTTTATGCAATCAAATTCATGAGTTACTAGCTAACTTGAGTCTTTCTTGGAGTAGGAGATTTTGGTTATCTTTAAGTTTAATGAGCTCCATTTCCACAAAGAAAATAGTCTATTTAGAGATGAAGTCATAGCACACCTAGGTGACTCCAGGCCACACTCAAAGCACAATTTGTAATCAAGTAATGGTAGCTATTACATGAAGTAATAGCTGTGTCTCTTGTGCAAGGGCCTTTCCCTACCCCCAAGAGGATAGCACTGTGTGTGGTGATTAATATACCTATTTGAATTTTTCAACTTGCTCCAAATGTCACAGTTTTGTTTATTGTTCTTCTTTTAAACTATTGCATGCCATTGGCCTGTTCAGTTAAGACAAGAGTATGACAGGAGAAGCTTAAACTGTCTATCCTCAGCATTCCCATCCTTGAGTTCTTTTAGAATCACAGCCAGGCAAAGCATTTATAGAATTCAGTGGGTCAAGAAAAAAGGAAAAGAAAGAGCAGTGATTTTGTAGTAGAATAGGATTTTAACAGCAAAGCCAACATTTTCAGATGATTTATACTAAACGCATGTTTAAAACAGTCAATTCTCCATTAAGAGGCAATTTGGAGAATTCAATGAGAAATTGACTTAATCTTGACTTAGCATGACTTTTTAAGATGACTCTAACAGTATTGGTTTTTCTCACTGCACAAATATTTCTAAAATGTAAATGAACTTATGGCTATCAGGTTTTCTTTCACCAGGTTTGGCTATGTATATGTTTTACTTCCTGTCTCATGAATAAAGTAGATTTTTGAGCTTACTAATAGGAAAGTAGAAAACAGAACTGGCTCTCTTCTCAGAGTCTGATTACTTTCTTTAGACTGGCCATTAATTCATAAAAGCTGGTGACATTCATTCATTCAGTCAATCAATATTTGTTAAACACCAGACTCTGTTCTGGGCACTGGAGATGTGACAACAGACAAAGCACCATCCCTCTTAGATCTAGTTTGGGGAAATAGGCAGTAAACAAATAAGTTTAAAAATCATGTGTAAGAAACTGTGAAATGCTATGGAAAAAAAACAAGCAAGAAAATCAGGTGTTTCTTGGAGGGATTTCACAATGGTAGAAAGTGACTCTTGAGCAGGAACCTGAAGAAAAGGAAGGAGGAAGCCAGGTAGATATCTGGGGAAGACGTTTCAGACAGAGGAAACGGTATGTGTAAAGGCCCTGAGGTTGGAACATGTCTGTGATATTTGAGGAGGAGTGCATCAGAAAGTATACTTATAAGAAAGAGATTTCCTGAGCCTCAAGTGGCCTTGCAGATACCAAGCCCTGTATAGTAACAAGTCTACAGCAGTGATGCCCTTGGTTCCAGGTGCATTCTTGCCACCATCTCAACCTCCAGCATGTAGTTAAAGTTAGCACTGTGGAGTCAGTCCCCAGGCCTGCTATGGTTCCTCTATAACAGTACAGAAGGCTGAGATGAGGGATCTGATATCCATTTAACCACCAACATCCCCATTGAATTAACCGTGAGAACTAGTGGCTCAGTTAGTTAACCTGAGGAACAGATGGAATCAAGGCTGAAGTTTGATCTTTCGGATTCAGCGTTTACATCACACAGAATGCACAGGTAAGCCCAGCCTGACATCTCAGAGACATAAACCATTGCTCTGATGAGAAGCTGTGACTAAAGCCATGCAAACAATCCAAAAGTGTACTTCCCTTTGAAGTAAAACTAATATTTAAAAGTCTGGAATTTTTTAAAGACTAAACTGGAGATTTACTAGAAGGGTTTATCCCATACTTTTTTTAAATAACAGATTTTCTCCAGATTCATCACCAAAAGTAAAGCATACCTGCTCTACACAGTTAAAGCACAAATTTAAAAACAGGTACATGGTAGTTCAGTAATTTTATCACTGAACACAGAACATCATGTACACTAAGTCTCTTTAAATTGGCATGTTCATCCCCAAATAAGTGAGCTCACAATCAAAAATTACAGAAACACTGTTAATTATAAGACTCTTATAAAAATAGAAGCAAATGGCATTGTTTTCTTCACAACTGCCATATCTGAAACTGTAAAAGCCTTGCTCCAACCACTGTTTTTAAACCATTTCTTGGTTCATAGTAATAGTGAAAACGGACTTCCCTGTTAACATTTCTACTTTGGTTCTGTTCAGAGTGAGTAAGAGAAATCTAAAGTATGATTCATCTTCAGTAGACCTATTTTTCCCATCAGAAAATAAAACCATTTATTACCAAAGAGCAAATCTTTCCACTTTTTAAATTATTTTTTGTCATTACCCTTTCTAAAAATTCTCTAGCTCTATCCTTTTCTAATTCAATCTGATCACTTGGATTAAGGAACTCTGTATGCCAAGAGCCTGGCAATGTGTCACATGTGTCACATAAATTCAACAGTTCTTCCTCACCCAAGTACTGCTAGGTTTGACCTTCTTTGAAATAATTAAACTTATGGGAGGGAAACCCATTTTAAAATCAACTGAAGTACAATATCCTCTATCTGGAATTATAAGATTTCTATTCTTCCACATGTTACCAAAAAAAGTTAGAGGAGACCTCTTTATATATCATAAAAGTGGGAGGCAGAACGCTGTACATTTTTATTACAAGCTAAAGTATTTTGAAACAGGGAATGTGAGGGAGTTTAGAGGCTCTCAAATTTTGTAGCACCTCATCCCTGGGTAGTGGGTTTAAATTTGTGTTATAACAGTCTTTTCTTTCTCAGGTCATTGCCCAGTTTAATTTTTATACATAGGTTATCTACACAACAATAATAATAGCTAACATATGTCAGGCATGGTACTACTTGTCAGCGACAAGCAGGGAAAAAAAGACAAACTTGGGGACATGCCCTCATGGAAAGGATAGTATAGAAATAAACTTTTTTGATCGTTATCTTCATTTTATAGTTGGAGAATCAGAGTTTTAGAAAGGCAGAGACTCTCCTGAGGCCAACTAGCAATAGAACTTGAACCAGGTCTGCTGCTGCTGCTAAGTCAATTCAGTCATGTCCGACTCTGTGCGACCCCATGGACTGCAGCCTACCAGGCTCCTCCGTCCATGGGATTTTCCAGGCAAAAGTACTGGAGTGGGTTGCCACTGCCTTCTCCACGAACCAGGTCTACCTGCCTCTAAAACCTAGACTTCTCCAACATCTGAATGAATCAAAGCACTGAACAAATTATAATGGAAACAGTAAAGCTGTTCTTCAAGGTCCCCAGACATACTCCAGTTGACTCAAACTGGAACCAGAAAAATATCCATAGTGTGTCCAGAGTCTGGCCTTGCAGAGTGTCTTGAGAACTTTGATGCTATCTCAAAAGCATCAAATATTTTTCCATGTTGAAGGATCTCCAGGGTAAACAGGCAGCCGAACCACAGATTTCTGGAGCTCTGAGCCCTAAAGCCCAAAAATCCCAGAAAGGAGCTCTCATCATGGCTCCTTCTGCCTGCTGTTTCTGGAAAACTCCCACCAAATGTTGGCCATCCCCTCAGCACATGGCAAGAACTGTGTCATTCCCTTCTGTTCTGCCTCCTTCAGAAGTTTCTCAGGACTCATCCTCCTGTTCTAATGGATGCTAACATCCTTCTTTCACAGCATCTTTACTTCTCCCTCCGGATGCGCCCTCTGCATCCCACTTTAGATTTCCATGCAGACAATAAAGAAACAAACCGTGCAGATCTAAAATACATGAAACAGAAGGGGCCCCTGTATGATTGGACTGAAATGAGCTGCTGAATAAATAGCCCTTCATCGTATTCAAATAATTTTTGACCTAAAGTGACCTTACTTCCTGACACATTCTTCCTTGGTGTGGGAGGACTACTTTATTCTTTCAAAATCATATTGTGAAGACTACATTGAGTTCCCACCATAGGGAGTAAAGAAAGCAAGTTGGTTTGCCTCCCATGACTAAAGAGAATCTCTTGGTCAAAATGACCAAATAGGACCAGAATTCAAAAAGAATATCTACATCTTTACAAACTAAAACAGTATTAAATAGGAACTAAGTGGCTCATTTCATGAGTGAGAGACAGTGTTTTAATGGTTTTAAAAATGTTTACGTCTCACCACTCCTTCCCCATTTCTAACCTATCCCCACCTTAAATCCCCATTTCTTCAAAGGGAGTGATTCCCTAACTTCTTCTCCATCAAAAACGTCTTTCGACATCACACTTCGCTTGACCACAACGTGTGGGTGAGTTAGAAAGGAGTGGAACTGGAGGCAGATTTCTAGGCTTAACAGAATGCACTCACTTGTGGTTTTCCACCCCAGCCTCTCAATCCAGTCAATAAATACACAGTGAGTTTGAATGTGGACTGTGGCACTAGTATTCCTTCGCTTCATCTCCGAGTCTCAAAATGACGTTCTTGGGTCTAGTCATTCAAGAAAATTTGGCATCAGTGGCCTAACAGGAGGCCAAGGTGGCTGGCTGAAGACAAGGCAGGCCTTTCCTATCCAGAGCAGTGGTGTTGAGCAGGTGAAGAGGGGCCAGCCGGCTTGCATCTGGATAGGCGTCCGTGTCAGGAGCGGTAGGCCGCAAAGTCCCGTGCCGGCGCATAGGGCTGGTAGTGCCTCCGGGTGGGCCCTGGCCTGCGGGGGGTCATGTTCATATAGTCGCTCTGAAGCATCCTGTTTCTCTTATTCTTCATCTGTGAAAAAAAAGAAGTGTCATTGAGAAGGGGGCAGGACACAGAGAGAAGTGTCTGGGGAGGAGTTCTAAGATTTGGGGACAACCACTCAGAGCATGGCCAGTCAAATGAAGCCATGAGTTCACTGAGCACCTTGGACTTGGATGGTTAATCCAACCCAACTACTTTGGACTCTTCCAAATTAACTTGAAAATTTTGAATCAAAGAAAGTGTTTTAGAGAAAGGCACCTATGTATTCTCAATGCAGCCATGTGAATGAATTCCAAAAGCATGTCTAATTAACATATCAACCATTGATATGTGAATATTCTTAAAGGTCCTTCCTCCTTTGAAAAGGTTAAGTGTCCCCATGGCAATCTTCTTACATTCACCATTTGCTTAAAGAAGCCATTTTTCCCCATAATTAACCAGAGGACCATCAGCCCACCAGAGTCTGGAATGGTCACAAATATATAGCAGTGGAGTCCAGATTAATTGAGTGTTACATTCTAGGCAACTTGTTACATTCCTGTTCCTTTGTGTGTATGTACATTTCCATTAGGGTTTCCCTGGTGGCCCAGATGGTAAAGAATCCACCTGCAATGTGGGAGACCTGGGTTCAATCCCTGGGTTTGGAAGATCCCCTGGAGGAGGGCATGGCAACCCACTCCGTTAAAGACAACAGCATCATTCATCTCCGTTCCTCAGACTCAGCTCCCTCTGGATGAAGTTCTACTGGGGCTGAGGGAAATAGGCATGATACTAACCCTGGAACAAGAGCTATATACACCATGAACCTTAGCAAAGTTTTGACTGAGGGTTAAGAACATCTTTTCTGGATCAATGTGCTGGTAAAATGTACTTGTTTGATAAAAGACCCATAAAAATTCTAAAAATAGAAAGCCATCCAGATTTCTGGATTCAGAGTTCTCTAAAAAAAAAAAAAAAAAAAAAAAAGTCTATTTCTTGGCATAGGCCTGATACAAAAGTAAACACGTTTGACAGAAATGTCATGAACACCTGAATAAGTAAGCGAAAGACTGGCCTTATTTCCATGCACTCCTACCTGAGCCCTTCCCATCTTCTTTGTCAAAGGGCCATGAGTTAAGTGCTGAAGGTTGGCAAAACACTTGTTTTCAGCCTCATCTTTTGAACTCTCAGCTGCATTCTAGATGATCCACTACTCTCTCCTTTCTGAAACGCTTCTGTTTTGCCTTCTGTGAGATGGTACCATCCAGGTTTCATCCTACCTCCCTGGCCACTGCCTCCTTGCCTCCTTTGCAAACTCATTCTTCCCTAACTAGACATTCAGTGTTAGAGTTCCTCATAGTCCTAGGCATACTCCTCTACTCATCCTCTCTCCTAGGCAACTTCATGCACATTCACAGCTTCAGTTATCACCTACTCACCTGAATTTATATCTCTGGATTAGACCTCAAAGGTGCTTTAAACTCTACATGGTCAAAGGCATGAAGGCTGGTCCCTTCTAGTGTTTCCCATCCCAATGAGTGACACTATCCTACATATAGTTGCCCAAGCTAGACCTCCTAAGCCTCATCCTTGACACCTCCAGTTCCCTTATCCCCTGTCCCAGGGGACATCTGACAACATCTGAAGACATTCTGGGTTGTCACAAATAGGACGAGTGCTACTGGTCTCTAGTGGGTCAAGGCCAAGGATGCTGCTCAACATCCTACATTGTACAAGGCAGCTCCTGACAACAAAGTCTTATCCAGCTCAAAATGTCAGTAGTGCCAAGACCAAGAAATCCTGATCTGAAAAGTCTGATGATGACAAAGAAAGGAATGAAAAGGAAGCAATGGATACAAATACATCATCAAGTTAGAATGAGTATTGTTAGACTGTTTGGGTCCTTCTTCTCGCTCATACTCAGAGATGACTGATGATCAGAGCCTGGGTGACCAGGAGGATAGTGTTCCATCCACTGGTATAAGGCAAGAAGAGAGGTGAAGTAGATTTAAGAGCGGCTCTCAATTCAGTTTTGGTTATTTGGGATTTGAGATGATGGACGGATTATCTAGCTGGAAGTAAGAAGAGGACAGCATTATACAGACATAACTGGGGGATTCATTCAGAGAGATAGCTATGAAAACCAAGTGTGTGAGGGAAGTTGCCCTTGAAACATCTTGGTTCTACATCCTTTCAATAAATAAAAGACTAGAGTCCTCTTGAGTACAGGGTTATGGCAGGGAAGAAGTGAGGCAAGGAACTGCCCTGAAATAAATGTGAAAGGCTGCTGCTGATATCCTGGGAGGCAGGATAGTACTTACTTAGTAAGTTAGTACTTACTCTAACTTTGAGGACTCCTCTTGCCAGAGTTCTAAGGACAGTTTTTGCCTCTGGACACTCAAATTAAACTATAGCCAATTAGAAGGATCCCCATAATGAAGATGTCTTGATTCTGAAGTTCTCTGGAGTGCACCAAAATTATGAAAAATCTGCTGCAGTCCGCTCCCATGCTTACCCTCTTGCTGTTATCAGATAGCAGATTTAGTCATTTTCACCCTAACTGTAAATACAACAGTGGGATAGAAATGACACATGCATGGCTGGGAACAGTAAACAGAACCCACAGTGTCCATGAGCATGTAGCATATGTGTAAATGTGTGCAGAGCACTGACTTTACATGCCTGGGTGACTAAGTCATTCAACACTTCACCATTCACTCTCTGCCACAGACATGTGATTTTGATTTCAGGACCACTCCTCCCTTTCTCTTCCTCCTACCCAATCCTTACACATTCATTTCTTGGAAGCAGCAGAAAGACACAGGTAAACATAAGACAATGTATTTAAAAGACATGGTCTTCAAGAACCCACTGGAGGGACTTCCCTGGTGGCCCAGTGGTTAAGAATCCACCTTGCAATTCAGGGGATACAGGTTTGATCCCTGGTCAGGGACTGA
>NW_011495032.1:26099880-26136482 GCF_000754665.1 Bison bison bison | reverse complement strand
CCCAGGTGCAGCAAGTACTGAAGCCCAAACTACAGATCCATGTGCGGCAATGTAAGACCCTACATGATGCAACTAAGAGCCGTTGCAGCCAAATTAATTCATTATTAATAATTGATTTTTAAAAGCACACCCACTGGATTTAAAGACAGATACTACCTGTACACACATTCCCCACATTCCCCACAGTGTGATTTATAGAGGAGAAAACTGTTTTTCAAATGTTCCTTTAGACTAAGAAGGAGAATGGGCTTACCAGCTCCATGGAGCAAATGGAGGATTGAGTGAGGGTAACAGGTGCTGGTCTGTGGCTGCCTGGCAGAGGGGAGCTCTTTGTTTACTCAAATGCCAGCAACAGGTCAAGAACTGAGATAGCATTTGCAGCTGCTCCCAAAAACCCACTCAGCCTAGAACTGCTTAAGGCAGTACATCACAGGTCCTCGGGAAGTTCCGGAAAACAGCAGCTTACACCAAGGCACAGTGCAGACCAGCCAAAAGTAGGATCCTAGAAAAGTGCCCCCGAAATGGCTAAACTCTAGGGACTCCTAATGATCCGCCTGCCTGTCTCAGTAAGGTGCTGGTTACTTGAACAGTAACAGTATTGGGAAAAGACAAGCCCAGGGAAAAATCCTGTGTTATTCAATAAAGTATACAGATATATTTATTTCATCCCCTTTTGGTCAGAAAGTACAAACACCTATGTTTGAGATGCAAATAAAAGTTACTTCTTATTGAGTAACCTCATTAACCACAAGAGGCCACAGAAGAAGATAAGGTATACCAAGCACCGAGACTTCCCAATTTTCAGGGAGCTCATGAGACAGAAAGAGACCAGAATAAGTTTGCTCAAGACAAAGCAAGATGAACCTCACTAGGAGTTAGTGTTAGGCACTCAGTCATGTCCGACTCTGTGTAACCACATGGACTGTAGCCCATCAGTTTCCTCTGTCCATGGAATTCCCAGGCAAGAATACTGGACTGGGTAGCCATTCCCTTTTCCAGGGGATCCTCCTGACCCAGAGATCAAACCCAGGTCTCCCACATTGCAGGCAGATTCTTTATCATCTGAGCCACCAGGGAAGCCCTAGGAATTAGTAGTGCTGCCAAAGAAAAATGTATTGCATTATGATATTTCCAAGTTGAAAATCTACTTTTTAAACACATTAAAAATGAGAAGCCACTTTTGTCCCTTTGGGTAATTCAAGCCACTTAGTATATTAGTTATATTATTTAGTTATATAATATATAACTTTTATATATTATAGTTATATAATTAGTTATATAATATATAACCTGGTTATACTCTACTGCATATTGACAATACATTTTAAATGGTGAGCAATACCCTTCTGGCCTCAAAAAGTTAAAACAGTTTCCAAAATTACTTTTCACAAAGCTAGGAAAGTACATTGACCTAGGTCAGCATGGTACAGGGGAGTACCTGTCCTGAAAATGTACCCCCAAAGACACTGCACCTGGATTTTAATTAAGAAGTTGTTATTTTAAGGGGATCAAGATAAAAACAGGAACTGAGTTTCTAAATTATATTGCTGACAAACTCCACAGAGGTTCAAAGATGGAAGGTATCTTGGATGAAGATAGCAAGATCCACAAAGATGAAGAGACTCAACTAACATCAGAGGAAGAACCTGAGCAATATTTTACTACATAAAAGGCCCCCATCAGGGCTGGGCAAGTTGCAGAAGGCAAGGCAGGCAAATTCTCAAGATAATATCTGGTATAAAGGATTTCCAGGAACAAGCAGCCACTTTGGTGCTTACAGATCTTGCTGGAGGTACAGGTTAGGCAACAGGCTGCCTGACAAATGTCCATCTGCCCCTTAGTCTCCCCAAATGGGAGAAGCATGTGGGAAACAAGGGAGAGGCAAACTTTGGCCACAGACCAACAAGAGTTTAAAAGGATTACAGGCTGAATTCATCCTGGGCATGACTGTGAACCCAACTGTCCTCCCCCTCTACTCATGCCTGCCCAGCACCAAGGCTATAGTAAACAGGGTGGCTTCAACGTGACATGACTCCCAGAAATCACTGGTCCATGAACAAATCAAATGTATGGACTGTGCCTTCGAGAAGAGTATGGTGCTCCAGGCATACTCATTTAAGTCCTTAGTTTGGCCTCTCTAGGGGTTATCAATTCATAGGTATTCTAGAAACACTAAACTAAATGTATTTACTACCAGATGGATGGTGAATATCAAGAGAAATAGTCTTTATCCTTGAGGAACATACATCTCTTGTTGAGGAAATGATTCATGCATGCATCTGACTTCTAGAAAAAAAAATTCAAAGACAATATGGAATAGTGCCACCCCATGTACACAGGAACAGCAAGCTTCTGAGTAAGAAAAGGAAAGAAAATAAGGAGGTCCCTGATTCACAGTATATATGGTTATCAATATGTGTTCAAACCTAGGCCAAAACTTCAATATTGAGGGTAGAGAAAAACACTGTAAGCTAATTGCATGAACAATTGCAAAAGTTTGTAAACTCCAATTCAGCAGTGAGAGCTCAGAACAGTCTAACTCCCATTATAGTTTCATAATGACAGCACCATACGTGGCCTCACAAAATTTAACTGCTTCAGAAGAGATAAAAATATGACTCAGATAAACAGACCTAGTTTCTTTGCTAGGTTTGAATGTGTAATTTCAGTAGTCAAATTTCTCATGATTTTTGACTATGAACAAAAATTGTTCATTGGCTTCAGTTGCTTAGATTCCCAAGTCACTTATGTTTTTATACATATTTTATATGTCATAATGACATTGCAAAATGGCAAAGAAAAGTAACTTTCTACCTTAATTTGTCCCCCACCCTAATTTGCCTGTTTAGCTTCTTACTTGCCTGGCCACCTAATCAATGGCTTCTGGAACATAAAACTCACATCAGATTTTTATTTCAGGTAAAACTGAATAGTCTAAAAGAGAATCTAGCAGGGAAACCTACTCAAACCTAGCAGAGAAAAAGAAAATAATCACATGTTAAAAGGAAAATAAGCCACATAGGCAAAATTCTTGAATATGTCCAATTGCTTATGCAATAGAAAAGTTACATGAAAGCAATGTTGCTTCTCTTACCCAGCAGTTAGAAAGAGCCACTGTTACTAGCAAGCTATAGAAAACTAGGACTCCGTTTACCACCACCAAGGCCCAAAATGGCTTAGAAGACTCAGGAGACCGGGGAGATGGACAAAGATGTTTCTCTGAAAAATAGAATAGAGTACATTAAATGATATGGGAATGGCATTTGAGTACATTTCCTTCCTTCTTCCCAGGGCAGAATGTGAGAGGAAACAAAATATGCAAAATATCACTAGCTTAACATGTGTAGACCTCCTCTCTGGTTTTCCTCTTTGGGAGTTAGCCAACCCCCACCACTGATCATGACCTAGTTTTCAAGACTGTAGTTGAAAACCGTTACTTGAGAGCAGACATTGGCCAAGTGGTACATTACCTTTCACGTGGATAATGGTCCCATTACTCTTCTCATTGTCTATGTAAGGAGGAGGATAAAGAACCTCAAGTTTGCAGAAATAAATATCTGTTTGGTTGACATACAGATCCTGGAGGTAGAAAGTCACCGTTTCATTGCCTACTTTCACGGTGCAGTTGAATTCCTTATTTGTTGACTGAAGTGGATGGGAGTGGTTTCCATTCACAGCACAGACCTCCACAGCGCTATCTGCTCCCTTATAAAGGGATGCCCGGAACTCCTTTGAGAAGAGGTTGTACGTGTACTTGCAGCTGAGGTTGACCTCATTGTCGTTTACCACAAGCATGGGCGACTGCTTCACCAAAATCTTGTTTTCTGGAGGGGCAGAAAATCATTTGTTTAAAAAAAGAGTATAAAGACTTAAGAAAGATAAAGAGGGAGAGAGAGATGGGGATGGGAGGAGAGACAGAAGGGGAGAAGAAAGCACGGAGTGTTTGGACTCCATCCTAAGTTCTATTTGTCACTGGCTTGCTTCATGGGCTTCTCAGGTGGCTCCGTGGTAAAGAATACACTTACCAACACAGGAGATGCAGGTTTGATCCCTGGGTTGGGAAGATCCCCTGGAGAAAGAAATGTCAATCCACTCCACTATTCTTGCCTGGGAAATCCCATAGGCAGGCTACAGTCCACACGGTTGAAAAAGAATCAGACATGACTTAGCGAATAAACAACAACAGCTTGTTTCATAAGTTGCTTCCTCTCTTTAGCCTCAATTTTTTAATACATGGTGACTGCTGAGCAAAATAAAAATTCTAGGTTTATTAACTTTCTCTAAGTGAAAAATGGGTGAGAAATGGGGTGTTAAGGTTACTCAAAAGTTAGTATAGGTAACATATATAACCAGTATTAATAATTAATAATAGTATCTTTGTGTGATTTCTTAGATTTTGAAGCACTTTTCAATATAACGTCTCATTTTTTTCTTCCTTCAGGTCCATAAGGAAGGAGGGCATGTATCATAAGATGAAACTGAAAACCAGGGCTACTTTGTAGTAGAATTGGGACTTAAAGACTAGCTCTGACTCTAACAAACCATGCTAACTTTCTAATTTGTAAGTAATTAAAGTAATGGAACACACACAGAAAAAAGAATATAAGAACTTTTTTTTTTCCCTGAAATCAAGATACGTTAATTAACAAACAGATCTCCAACAAAGACTTTCTCTTGGCAGACAAAGACACAGGAGCTCTTTGGGAGATAATTACACTGAATGTTTACATTTTGATATTATTTTCATTCTCCTTTGAATGGAACAGTGGAGTATGTTGGAAGGCACTTGGAAGGCAGAAAGTGGCCTTCTGTTGGTATTGAACACCACAGCTATGCATTTGGAATTTTTGAATCTATGCTGAGATTTCTAACATGTTAATCATGCTTAATTGTATTAATTTACTAATCAAGTGGTTTACTTGAAAGTGGCTTTTAACACCTGATATAGATAAACAAGTAGATTTGTATTGATATTTTAAGCTATGATTCATCCTTTTATGAAGGAATGTAAGTGTTTTGAAACATTTTTATTTTATTGTCCATTCCAAGAATAGGATAAGGAGGTAACAAAAATGTCACCCAACGAATTTATCCTCTATAGCAAATTCTGAAGGCAACCTTCCAAGACACTTGCATATTTATTTCTTTAAATCACAGAAGATGGAAGAGGCCCAAGAGGCCCACAAGAGTTATTTCTCTAGTCTGTCTTCTACCTTTATGTTATCCTCAGTAAATGATCAAAGAATTTGGAGACCGCCTAGTTCTGTCTCTTTTAAGCAAAGAACCTGAAATCTGCTTAAGGAAAGAAAGCATATCTATTCTAGCTTGTTTTTTTCCCCACTATATCCCCATTCCCTAGCACATGACATTATATCCCCTTTTTTAGTAGTGACTATATGAGGCCTAGAAACATTGGATGATCTACCTGGTATCACTGAGCAGATGGTGAGCAAAGTGAAGACTAAATCCCAAGTAAATTACAATCACTTGAAAAAGAGGCCACTGAAGCACTGAGAGTCAACTTTGCAACCAAGACTTTCCAAAATTATCTAAAGTCATAAATCACTTGGTGTCTTTGATTTAAAATTCAACACAAAATACATTTTTTTTCCTATTGCTTTGAGGTATACTAACAATTGTCTACCTATTTGCATTTTTTGAAAAGGGTTATTTGAAGCAATACACCCACATATCCATACTGAAGGGTCAATAAAATAATCTCTTAAAATGAAATTTACAGTTGAAACTGGATTTGAATCCATGAAAGTTATGACCAACCTAGATAGCATATTCAAAAGCAGAGACATTACTTTGCCAACAAAGGTCCGTCTAGTCAAGGCTATGGTTTTTCCAGTGGTCATGTATGGATGTGAGAGTTGGACTGTGAAGAAAGCTGAGCATCGAAGAATTGATGCTTTTGAACTGTGGTGTTGGAGAGGACTCTTGAGATTGCCTTGGACTGCAAGGAGATCCAACCAGTCCATCCCAAAGGAGATCACTCCTGGGTGTTCATTGGAAGGACTGATGCTAAAGCTGAAACTCCAATACTTTAGCCACCTCATGCGAAGAGCTGACTCATTGCAAAAGACTCTGATGCTGGGAGGGATTGGGAACAGGAGGAGAAGGGGACGACAGAGGATGAGATGGCTGGATGGCATCACTGACTCGATGGACATGAGTTTGGGTGAACTCCAGGAGTTGGTGTTGGACAGGGAGGCCTTGGGTGCTGCAATTCATGGGGTGGCAAAGAGTTGGACACGACTGAGCGACTAAAATGAACTGAACTGAACTGAACTCAAGTATTTTGTTTCTGCTTTGGGGAAAACAAAGCTGCATAGATCACTAATATATTTTCATCTCCTGCACATGCCTGCACGCTCAGTCATGGCCGACTTTTTGTGACCCCCATGGACTATATAGCCTACCAGGCTCCTCTGTCCATGAAATTTTCCAGGCAAGAATAATGAAGTAGGCTGCCATTTCCTACTCCCAGAGGTCTTCCCAACCCAGGGATTGAACCTGCATCTCCTGCATTGGCAGATGGATTCTTTACCACTGTGCCACTACATCGTTCTCAGTCCTAGTTGTACACCTAGAACCTGTCCCTGGGGACTTCCCAGGGAGAAGTGGTTGAGAATCTGCCTTGCAATGCAGGGGACTCTGGTTTGATCCCTGGTTGGGGAACTAAGATCCCACATGCTGAGGAACAACTGAACCCAAGTGCCCCGAAGCCTACACGCCACCACTAAAGAGTCCATGCGCTGCAAGGAAAGATCTTCCATGATACATGGAAGATCTCACCTGCCCAACTAAGACCCAACACAGCCAAATAAACAAAAAAATAAAATTTGTCACAAAAGAAGAAAAACACGTGCCTGACTCCCATTCCCAGAAATTCTAATTTAATTGGCTAATGCTGGTGGGGGATGGATTGATTGTTTTCATGTTTTATTTTTTATAACTTATTTAGATATAATTCAGCTTCCCTGATAGCTCAGTTGGTAAAGAATCCACCTGCAATTCAGGAGACCCTGGTTCAATTCCTGGGTCAGGAAGATCCACTGGAGAAGGAATAGGCTACCCACTCCGGTATTCTTAGAATTCCCTTGTGGCTCAGCTGGTAAAGAATCTGCCTGCAATGCAGGAGACATGGGTTTGATCCCTGGGTTGGGAAGATACCCTAGAGAAGGGAAAGGCTACCCACTCCAGTATTCTGGCCTTTAGAATTCCATGGACTGCAGTCTATGGACCTGCCTCTTGAGAAACCTATATACAGGTCTAGAAGCAACAGTTAGACCTGGACATGGAACAATAAACTGGTTCCAAATAGGAAAAGGAGTATGTCAAGGCTGTATATTGTCACTCTGCTTATTTAACTTATATGCAGAGTACATCATGAGAAATGCTGGGCTGGAAGAAGCACAAGCTGGAATCAAGATTGCCAGGAGAAATATCAATAACCTCAGATATGCAGATGACACCACCCTTATGGCAGAAAGTGAAGAGGAACTAAAAAGCCTCTTGATGAAAGTGAAAGAGGAGAGTGAAAACGTTGGCTTAAAGCTCAACACTCAGAAAACGAAGATCATGGCATCCAGTCCCATCACTTCATGGGAAATAGATGGGGAAACAGTGGAAACAGTGTCAGACTTTATTTTTCTGGGCTCCAAAATCACTACAGATGGTGATTGCAGCCATGAAATTAAAAGACGCTTACTCCTTGGAAGGAAAGTTATGATCAACCTAGATAGCATATTCAAAAGCAGAGACATTACTTTGCCAACAAAGGTCCGTCTAGTCAAGGCTATGGTTTTTCCAGTGGTCATGTATGGATGTGAGAGTTGGACTGTGAAGAAAGCTGAGCACCGAAGAATTGATGCTTTCGAACTGTGGTGTTGGAGAAGACTCTTGAGAGTCCCTTGGACTGCAAGGAGATCCAACCAGTCCATCCCAAAGGAGATCAGTCTTGGGTGTTCATTGGAAGAAATGATGCTAAAGCTGAAACTCCAATACTTTAGCTACCTCATGCGAAGAGTTGACTCATTGCAAAAGACTCTGATGCTGGGAGGGATTGGGGGCAGGAGGAGAAGGGGAGACAGAGGATGAGATGGCCGGGTGGCATCACCGACTCGATGGACATGAGTTTGGGTGAACTCCAGGAGTTGGTGTTGGACAGGGAGGCCTTGGGTGCTGCAATTCATGGGGTCGCAAAGAGTCGGAGACGACTGAGCAACTGAACTGAATTGAACAGTCTATGGGGTTGAAAAGAGTTGGGCATGACTGAGCGACTTTCATGTTCAAGATACAGTTCATATACCATAAAACTCACCTTTTTTAAAAGTTCACCCTTTTAAGTATACAATTCAATGACTTATTACAGTCACAAAGTTGTGAATGGATCATCACTGATTCCAAAATACTTCATTACTCCCCCCAAAAATCTCATACCCATTAGCCGCCCCTCCGCATTCCTTCTTTTTTCCAGCCCTTGGCAATCAGTAATCTATTTTCTATCTCTATGGTTTACGTATTCTGGAATTTCATATAAATGGGATCATACGGTCTGTGTTCTTTTATGTCTAGCTTCTTTCACATAGCATGTTTTCAAGGTTGATCTCTGTTGTACCATGTATCAGAATTTCATTCCTTTTCGTGGCCAAATGATATCCCACTGTATGGATATACCACATTTTGTTTTTTCATTGATCAGTTGTTCCCACTAATTGGCTATCTTATATAAGGCTGCTGTGAACATGCACAAGTTTCTGTGTGGATGAACCTTAACAATTCTCTTGGGTGTATGCCAGGAGTGGAACTGATGGTCATTATGGAAACTCTATATTTAACTTGTTAAGGAACTGCCAAAATGTTTTCTAAAACAACTGCACCATTTTACATTCCCACCAGCACCGTATAAGGGTTCCAATTTCTCCACATGCTTGCCAACACTTGTTGCTGTCCATCTTTTTTTATTATAGCCATCTTAGAGTTGTGAAGTGGTATTTCTTTATGGTTTGATTTGCATTTCCCTGATGACTAATGATGCTGAGCATATTTTCATGTACTTGTTAGCCATCTGTATATCCTTTTTAGTGAAACGTTTATTCAGATCATTTGCCCATTTACCTGCATTATCTTGTTAGTATTGAGTTGTCGGAGTTTTTTACGTTTTTGATGCACGTTCCTTTATCAAGATATGTGATTTGCAAATATTTTCTCCTGATTCTGTGTCGCCTTTGGTATTAGTTTAATAATTCCCCCAGGTGATTCTAATATTCAGTCAGGATTGAAAACCGCTATAGCCTAACAGAGTTCTCAAGCTGACAGCACATTAGTCACCTGGGCGCTTAAGAAACTCTTGATTCTTGGGCCAATTAAATCAGAATCTTTGGGTATAGGACCCAGACATCAGTATATTTTAAATTTCTCAGGAGATTCTAATGTGCAGTCAAGTTGAAGAACCAGTGGCTTAACAGTTGAAACTCATTTCTTACCCCCAATTCATGGGCTTCCACAAGCTTTTCCAACCTCATTTCCTCAAACCAAAACCCTCCAGGTTAGCCAGATCATCTAAGGTACCTCCCCAGGACACACTGTGAGTAGTGTGTCTTCCCAGGACTCTCTGTGTACTTTGCTCAGTGACTCCTTGGCCTACAGTGTCTCTCCCTTCTTAGGTCTCCAAACTATTACTCTCTTTTCTACATTTTGAATATCTCTGGTTTCAGAGGCTTCCAGTTGTTTAGCTTTTGATCTGCATGTATTTTCTCTACACCCCTAGTTTCCAAGTCTCCTTTGAGCAAGGACAAGAGGTTACACTTTTTTGTACAATACTGTCTGAATGAGGGAGTCTCATTAAATAATTGACAAGTGAAAGATGGTGATAGGACTGTACCATTCTTAGCAGCTAACTCTGCCTAGCATCTCATTAAGTCCTTATTCAAAATCTGTGTCTCAATAGCAACTTTAACTTCATTTATTATTCACCCTAACAAATACTCTCTAAAAGCACTGAGAAGTTAACATGTTAAGACTCCAAAAGTTCAGCTTGTCTTGATTGGGAAATCCAACTCATCTTTTGTTTTATTTTCCATGGCCTTTTTCTTTGCTTACTTAGAAAGAATCACTGGGTTGGTTCTGACTAGAAGAATCAACCCCAGCAAGAAATGCTAGCATTGCCACTCCTTTTCAGGTTAGGTATCTGTATTTCTGCCTATTGAGGACCCCAGAAAGTGTGGTTCCATGACTAATTACTTGAATTTTGTTCTAATGAGCATTCAAATTCTTCCTGATATTCCTTTGAAAGCTGATGTAAGAAAAAAACATGAGAATATAATTTCTTTGCAGAGATTTTTTTAAAAGGAGGGTGCAGAGGCGGGCGCATGGGCAAGAAAACTGAGTAAGGCTAAAGAGAAATCCTGGGTCATTGGTCAGTTTGGCTTCCTCCTCCAGCACCCACAGTGACATGGAGAGGGAAGCAGGAAGAGAAGCTCAAGCATCTACACTCCAGGAGTTGCTTAGTGCATCTTGATAACCCAGGTGTGACACCCTTCCAAGATGCACTGGGAGAGAGAAACCAATTTCCCAAAGGGGAGCAGGGCTCAGCTTCTGTCCTTGGACAGCTCAGAATCTGGTGGGGAACAAAAGATACATAAACAGACAGCTCCTTTTTTTTTTTTAATTGGAGGATAGTTGCTTTACAATGTTGTGTTGGTTTCTGCCGTACAACAATGTGAATCAGCTCTAAGTATACATATATCTCCTTCCTCTAGCGCCTCCTTCTCACTCCACCTTCCATCCCACTCCTCTAGGTTGTCACAGAGTACAAAGCTGAGCTCCCTGTCCTGTACAGCAGCTTCCCACTAGCTGCTGTATTTTACACATGGTAGAGTGTATATGTCAATACTACTTTCAATTCATCCCACCCCCTCTTTCCCCTACTGTGTCCACAAGTCCGTTCACTATGAACAGACAGCTACTCTAAAAACAGTGGCACAGTGATCTGCATTAGTGGGGGCAACGAGGGAGCCAGCTAAAGATTTCTGGACGAGGTGACTGCTGACCTGAGTCTTCTAAGGATTATGCATATGTTGATTCAGCACATTTTTATTAAGTAAAAGTTTCCTAGCTGAGTCTTTGTTTTAGGGAGGAGGTAGGGGACTGTGGGAAAGATAAAGACAAAGAGAAAAATACAGAGTAAGGCAGGTGTTGGGAATTGCACCTACCCCCATTTGCTGCACCTGAGTTGTTAAAGACAAGGTTGGCAAAGTGAGCACAGTTCAAAGCTTGGGCTCTCTCCTGCAGATGATGAGGACCTGCTGAAGGAGTTTAAGCAGAAGAGTCATACATACAAGTTTTCATTTTATATAGATCCCTGTAGCGTAAATGTGGAAGGTAAATTTAAGAGAACAAGAGTGAAAATATGGAGACCAGTTAGGATGCAATTGCAGTAGTCTAGGATCACTTTCCTGCATTGGAGAAGGAAATGGCAACCCACTTCAGTGTTCTTGCCTGGAGAATCCCAGGGACGGGGGAGCCTGGTGGGCTGCCATCTATGGAGTCACACAGAGTCGGACATGACTGAAGCGACTTAGCAGCAGCAGCAGCAGGCAAGAGATGATAAGGGTCTGAACTATGGTTACAAAGAAGTGGATGAACTCAAGAAACACTTACAGGCTAAAATTGGCAGAACTCAGCATGGGTTTAGATGTGGTGAGTGAGGGAGTTAAAAATGCTGTCCTCAGACCACACAGACCAACCAGTAAGTAACCCTGTTTTCCTTTTGCCTATGTCTTCATTCATTACATGACCAGAATAGACAACTCAGAAACTGAGGGGACCTTTGGACATGTGGGCTGTGAGGAAGACATTCTTCCAGCCTAGGGGATCGTTGCAAAGAAAAAGCAAATTACCTCAAAGCTTCCCAGGCCCACAGTCAACTCCATGGAGCTTAGTCAGTATTTGCTCTTTTTTCAGAAGGGAGAAGCAGTGGTCATCCTCTGCTTTCCTTCACAAAGCATAATACAGTGAGAGAACTGAAAGATATATTTTCTTTCTGTTCATCATGAAACCTCCAATTCAGACCTCAGTGGTGTTATTACTGATCAATCAGATTTCTCCTGAGCCCACTCTCCTCCAGTACTACTTAAGGAAGAGCAACCCAAGATCCTAGTATTTAGGCTGGCTGTTACCATCAGTATTCTCCTGGCTAATGGCTTATCCAGCAATTGAGCAAGGGATGGAAAAGTGCCTTCTTGCATGACCCTTTCTACCAATATTTTGTTGAGAAAAAGCTCAAAAAATGGTTAAATGGCCATTTGAGGGAAAAGAGCTATCCAATTTATCTGTCAAAGTTTACTTTCCTCTCTCTTCCATATCAGCACATATCTTTTTAAAATTAGCAGCTATGCTTGAAGTAGTTCATTTAATATGTGCTAGTGTGCACAACAGCCTCCCAGTTTAAGGTTCAGGTTGAATTCATTCTGGCCAACAGAACCTCTTGTTTTTCAATATGTATAGTCTTATAGTACTTGGTCCCACCTTGGTTTATTCATGTCCATCATTCAGAGAAGCCTAAGTGAGAAACCAGTTCATAGGACTTCAAAATCTACATCTGCTTTAGAGAAACACTAGAGGAAGGAGATTACTTTTGGTGCTAGAAAAAGATAATCA
Organism: Bison bison bison; assembly: GCF_000754665.1. Lineage (NCBI taxonomy): Eukaryota > Metazoa > Chordata > Mammalia > Artiodactyla > Bovidae > Bison > Bison bison. Next base: position 26,123,813 of record NW_011495032.1, on the reverse strand, counting down.
GTTGTTCTAAGTAATACTGAATATATGTCATCACTATGACTTCCCATAGACACAATAATTCTGATTCCTCTTACTTTTTTCTTAAAATGGAGCATGTGTAAAAAATGCACACGCCTTACTCTGTGATACTAAAGTAATAACATGGATCCATCAAAGCAACCAAAAACCAGAACCCCAAATGACATTTGGATTTGATACACATTTTGATTCTCTGAGTTTTAGGGATTCTACAGTACTTCAAATAATTTAGGACATATTATAAAATTCAAGGACCTATCTAGACTCAGAAGAAACCAGAGAAATATTTAGCTTCCCCACACTAAGTTCTGTTTGATTCCTCTTTGCTTTCCAGTTAGTGCTAGGAGTGGAAAACATCCTTCTCAGGTTAATTTTTTCTTAGCAGACCCACCCTTTTCCCTGGAAATAGTTGGTCTTCCATCTTGTGAGTAGTTAGATAAGGTCTACCTAGGTCAAACCTACTAGATTAAAAGAGAGACATTGTCAATCCATCAGTTGTATTGGCTTCTGATCTCAAAAGATTGGCTTGACTGACATGTCTCTAATTGAATTGGCAAGTTGTTTTGATGATGAATTTAGTGCTTTGCTTTTCAAAGCCTTTCCTAGCAGCTAACCCAGCTAAAGGTGTGGAGACAGGAAGCAGTAACCTCAAACCTCTTTCCCTCACAACTCCTCCTTGACAACAGGCAACATGAAGAGTTAAGATGGGAGGTGAGAAGGTACTTATCTGCTGCTTATGAGCAAGGCAGTGAGAATTGAAAGATTTCCCACAGATAATCTGTGAATTTTGTGATATAGCTGACTTCTGGAAAATTGAAAGTTGCTTGTGCTTCCATGAGAAAGAGAGGAAGGGAGCTTGGTTACCAAAAACAAACAAAACAAAACTTTCCCTTTTGGCCTATTGTAAATGGGCCAATTACTATAAAAATAAACAATGCTCTGAACAGGTGGAGTGGATAACCATCTCTAAGGTGTGGTTCCAAACACCAGGGAAGGAACCCTGACCCTAAAAGGACACTCCCCACTGTTCAGTTAATGCTTTGATTTCAAAATAAAGTGAAGCCTAAAATGCAATGTGAGAAACACATTGACAAATTAGTACCTAGGGTCTATATTCATACAACTACAAAGTGCTTTCTCCTATTTTATCTCATATGAGCTCCACATTAACTTGTGAAATACAGGACAGTCATCTTTACACCCATTTCATAGATGAGGAAACAGGTCCAGAAGGTCTAATTCTTCCCCAAGGTTTCCGGACAAGTATGTGACCCTGAGGACTTGGCTCATGCCTCATGACTTCTAGTGTTCTTTTTTTTCTTAATTGAAGGATAATTGCTTTACAGAATTTTCTGGTTTTCTGTCATACATCAACAAGAATCAGCTATAGGATTCTTGTCAGCTATAGCAGCCATGTTCCCTCCCTCCCAAACCTCCTTCCCATCTCCCTCCCCATCCCACCCTTCAGCCTGTAACAGAGCCCCTGTTGAGTTCCCTGAGTCATACAGCAAATTCCCACTGGCAATCTATTTTACATATGGATTTGTAAATTTCCATGTTCTATTTCCTCCACTAGTTTGCATCAAAATTTCAACATAATTTCAGTGATTGTTTCTGCTGCTGCTGCTGCTAAGTCACTTCAGTCGTGTCCGACTCTGTGCGACCCCATAGACAGCAGCCCACCAGGCTCCGCTGTCCCTGGGATTCTCCAGGCAAGAACACTGGAGTGGGTTGCCATTTCCTTCTCCAAAGCATGAAAGTGAAAAGTGAAAGTGAAGTCACACAGTCATGTCCAACCCTTTGTGACCCCATGGACTGCAGCCTACCAGGCTCCTGCATCCATAGGATTTGCCAGGCAAGAGTACTGGAGTGGGGTGCCATTGCCTTCTCCAGTGATTGTTTCTAGACCTTCTCAAAGTTGGACTTGATAGTTGGATGGCACATAAGTGAGAATTAGGGAGGAGAATACTGTTGAGTAGAGGAGTCGGTGGAGTGGGAAGAGGACAGGACCAAGATAAGTTTCATTTTCTACCCTATTTTCCCGGAGCACCATCCTACAAAAAGTGTTCAGCTGGAAGGAAAGTTGGAGGTGATCTCAGCCAACCCCTTATTTTCAGAAGAGACAACTGAAAGCCAAGGAAGGAAATGGCTTTATAAACAAGGTCACACAAATTCTAGAAGAGCTAAGATATAATTTACGTATTCAGGATTCTAGGAGTAATGTATTAAATCATGAATGAATAGAAAACCAATTTTGTACATTTAGCAAGATTGACTTGATTTTATGGTCATATTTAGAAAAAGTCTGTCACCAAACTCTGTCTCTACACAAAAGATCTTGCTTACAATGTCAGAGACTTCCTAAAGGTCATAGATAGAGCCCAGATAAGGCCTACAGACAGGATTGTCACTGAAATATCTCTTATCAGTTATTTCAGATCCACAAGCGATAATTATACCATTGAAACAATTCCATTTCAGCTTGCTCAAATGTCCAAGAGAGTTTGAAGACAAACATCGGTCAATACACAAAGTCACTTTCAGTCTATACGTCACTGGGCAAATCCTAACTTCAAGGCCTTTGTGAATTATACTTATTTGTCATGTTTAATTTACAATATTCCATCTTCCCATTTCTTTACCATAGCACCATAGAGAAATCCAATGGCATGCAGAGGCTGGTGAACCAAAATGGGAATAAAGGCTGCTGCAGTCGTGTCTGACTCTGTGCGATCCCATAGACAGCAGCCCACCAGGCTCCCCCGTCCCTGGGATTCTCCAGGCAAGAACACTGGAGTGGGTTGCAGACAGCACTTAAGACTGAAGGCTGTATTCCTTAACTGAAGTTAAGGAAGCACTAAAGAAGATAGAATACATGTTGGGTTTTTTCTTTTTTGGTCGTTTGTAAATAGTGCATTCTTTTCACTTTTTTTTGTTGGTGAATAAATGCTTCACAATGTTGTGTTAATTTCTGCTGCACAACAAACCACATCAGCTGTATGTATACATATATCCCCTCCCTCTGGAGCCTCCCAATCTCCCAGCTTCCCCCCTCTCCCACTGCAATCCCATCCCTATAGGTTTTCAAAGAGCACAGAGCTGAGCTCCCTGTGCTATACAGCATACATGTTTCTTTACCAACATCATTTTTCTTCAGAACTTCTTAAGAACTTCATTGGGGCCCATTTCTGTCAGGAAGATCCGCTGGAGAAGGAAATGGCAACCTACTTCAATATTCTTGCCTGGAAAATCCCATGGACAGAGGAGCCTGGTGGGCTACAGTCCATGGGGTCACAAAGAGTCAGACATGACTGAGCAACTAATACTTTTCTTCTGAACATCACAATCAGAATTTCTTCTGCCATTTAACAATCAGATTGTAAAGATCTTAATCACCTTGTTTCCTTTTTAAAAATTCTAACTGAACAGAATTTAGCATGTTAGGCGGGAACCAAAAAAAAAAAATGAAATCCTTCTCTTCTCAACCATCTTGCCCTGCAATGTTTGTGAACAAACTATGAAGGTGACGCTGGTTCCCCTGGCACACAGAGCTGACGAAGTTACCGTAACTTTCCTCTAAGCACATTTCCTGTTCACGCCTGGGATACCCTTCCACACGTGGCCATCTGACCACTGACTCCTTTTTCAGGCTCCACACGGGGCAGGTGGCTCACAGTCCAGCCCAGTGTTTGCTCAGGAACTTAGAAGACAAACTGTGCTTCCTTGGAGGTCAGGGACACCCAGCCATCTTAGGCTCTGGTAACTCTAGCTGGTGGCTTGGTGTCACACAGATGTGAGAAAGAACACAAAACATTCAGGCTACAGCGTCTCTCACCATCCTTTTCAGTGAAAACAAAGAGGAAAACAAAGCTATCAAGCTTTGAAAGGCTCCAGACTCTCTGAAATCCATATTAAAACAGGGAAATTAAAAAAGGGGTAATTCACACGATGTTTTCAAAATAACTTTGGTGTCATTTCATCTAGTTTTCTATTGACTGTCATCTTGAAACTCTCCTCATTTTCATAAGGAATAAATATTGATGGGAAGCCCCTCCCATCAAAAGGGCTTTGAGAAAGCATAGTCCATGTATGTATGCTTTGTCTCATTCAGAGAACAGCACACTCAAAACTGGGCAATAGGAGGTGAGTTATTTACAATAATAATAGAAAAAGACCGTTGGCAAAGGTTTGGAAGCACAAGATATATATCAGTTTGGCCAAAATGTTCACAGCTTACAGAAAAACCCAAATGAACTTTTTGGCCAACCCAATACTAGAAACCGTAGCTAAAAGCGGCAGAGTTATAACCACCCCCAGATCTAAAGGGACAAGGGGAGGGCAAGGTTCCCAGAATCAGAAGGAAAAGAGAGTCATGTAAAGGAGGCCACTATGACAGAAGCAATGACTTCTGTAGGGAAAAACAGTCAAGTCAAGCCACCAGCCCTGCCCAGGATTGTGTAAGCATCACTGTCAAGTTATATATGTACATTAAGTCTTACCAAGAGCAAGTGTGACTTTCAAACAAAACCTAAAGAGACCTTAGTTCAAACAAGTACCTACAATGACAGATGATAATAGCAACAGAAATAGAAGCTTCTATTGGCCCTCACCAGTCTAAGCACCACCTTTAGCCTTGATCTGTGTTTTCACACAGCCAGACACTGTACTGTAGAGGACAATAGTCCTTGGCCTTATAAAAACTTGCTATGCTCCAGGCAATTGTCAGAAAGTAACTCAGAGGTCAGAGAGGGACAAAAAGTCCCATCCAAGCACCTAGATCTAAGGCACTAATTCTTGAGAGAGAAAAATTATCAATACGATCAATGAATACTTTCTGAAAAGAAATTTTGATGTGTCAGAAAATTACTCTTTGGTATTCCGACTTCTACCTTGACAATGTCAAGCTTTCACTCAGCAATTAAGTAATGAGGCCTACTGTACTAGGTTTCTGGGAGATGGGAAGATGTAAAAGATGCAGTCTCTTCCTTCTAAGAGAGATCCTAAGGCAGGCTCACAATTAGCTATGCTCCAAAGCCAGGTATGGTGTGTGAGGCCTGTAGAAGGTTACTGACACTTGTGCGGGAAGAGCCCTTGTTTCCAGACATGAGTCTGCTTTTGTGAAGACTGGGCTTTAACTGGGCCCTGAACTTCTGGGCAGATTTAGACAGGCTAAGGTGAAGGAAATGCCCTTTAGTGTAGGAGTTTATTGGGGATCAGCTGAACATTGTATCTACATAGAAGGAAAGTAAGTGAAGATGCCTGGTGCCTCATGGTGAGCTTTTGATGCCAAGAAAAAGGCACATAGATTTTACTAGAAAGGCAATGGGAGACACTGAAAACACCTGAGCTGATACTAAGGTAGTAAGCTCTCCTTTGGCAAGGTTAGCACAATAGCAGGGAGCGCGTTAGCTAGGAGTGAGGGTGGGGCTGAGGGAGAGACAGGTAAGATCTGAGCCAACAGCATCCCTGTGAGCTCCTAGGGTCTGAGGCTCAGAGGCAGCAGCTGGGATAGAAAGGATGGGCGAGGTATTGGTGTTGGGTTATGCTTGGTGATGGTGAGCAGGAATCAAAATGACGTGTAGCTCATGGACTAGAGGGGAGACCAGGGACAAAATTAGCTAAATGAAGAGAGGAAATTTGTTTGGAAAAAAGCTGTTGGGTTTTACATATGTTGTGTTTGAAGGGTAGGTAAGGCATCATAGAGGAAAAGTCCAGGAGTTTGACTAGTTGGACTAGACCTCAAGAAAATCAGAGATAGACACATACATTGAAATGTCATCTATATTAGGGCAATAGTTGTTATTAAACCTGCTAAAAAAACACTGCCTGTACCATAATCCATCCCTACCATTCAGAGACACTACCCAGCCATATACATACAAAGCAACAGAAATTTGAGTGGTGGGACTTTTCTGGCAGTCCAGTGGTTAAGACTTCACCTTCCAATGCAAGGGGGTGTGGGTTCAATCCCTGGTCAGAATGCTAAGATCCCACATGCCTCGCAGCCAAAAATCCAAAACGTGAAACAAAAGCAATACTGTAACAAGTTCAATGAAGACGCTTAAAGATGGTCAACATCAAAAAATCTTAAAAAAGAAAAAACTTGAGTATGGTGGGACTCAGGCCCCACCATCAAGGCTTTGCATTATCCTCTCAGCTCCTAATGCTGGAAAGATCATCTAAGAGAACATGACAGAGCATCTTAATTTATATAAAAGAGTTACCTATAACAAAAGCTGGAGCTTCCCAGTGGCTCAGTGGTAAAGAGTGCCAATACAGTGTTTGAGACACAGTTTCAATTCCTGGGTCAGGAAGCTTCCCTGGAGTAGGAAATGGCTACCACTCCGGTATTCTTGCCTGGAAAATTCCATGGATAGAGGAGCCTGGTGGGCTGCAGTCCATGAAGCTGCACAACTGAGCAACTGCACATGCGTGATACCAAAAGCCACCAGACCAGTCTAGAGGTCAAATTCTGTTACCCTAAAAGGTTGCTTATAGTTCAAGTGGTAGGTAACCAGGATTTTATAGCTTTCTACATAAATATTATGGCAGTAATTCAGTTAATAGATGCCCATAGGTGTCAATGAACTGGCTGTATTAATATATTGTATTCTAAATACATATTTTAATCCGGTAACCAAATCTCGGAAACTTGTTTTCCTCCTGAGCCACCATCATTCTGAGTCCTCATTCAAAACAACTCTGTAAAGAAGACAACAGTATATTTTTCCTGTTTCTTTCTCCCTAAATCTTTGGGTGTATGTGCTCAGTTGTGTCCAACTCTTTGTGACCCCATGGACCGGAGCTCACCAGGCTCTTCTGTCCATGGGAATTTTCCAGGCAAGAATACTGGAGTGGGTTGCCATTTCCTACTCCAGGGGGTCTTCCCGACCCAGGGATCAAGCCCACATCTCTAGTGTCTCCTGCACTGGCAGGCAGGTTCTTTACCACTGTGCCACCTGGGAAGTCTACACCTTTGAGAAGTCTGCTTAAGGTCACCTTGACTCATTCAGAATCTTCTAGGTAAGTCATCACCTGGAAGTTAGAAAAATAATTAGTGTTAAACCTTAACATTATGTAGGAAGATGGGGAGAACAAAGGCAATATTGTTCCCCAAAACCCTGCAGTCATTTCTAAGCATATTAGCATCTAAGACCCTGGTTCACAATCTCTCCAATTTCCAAGGTGACTGGTTGCAGTTCTTGTGTTTTCTCTATTATAAGAGCATCCACAAAGGGATGGGGTGATCTGGTTGCCTTGCTAGAGCTGATAAAAGCTAAACCTTTTATCCCATTTAAGAAGCATTTTTTAACCCAGAAATAGACCTGAGATGTCTTCTCGTCCCAATCCCGTTTTATATCAAATGAAGAAATGAAGGCCAGAAAAGTTAAGTCATAGTGTAACAAATTAAAACGCTTCATCATATTCCCCTTTCTTGATAAATCACGGGTTTTAGCTTTTGAGTTTGGAAAAAGAATAACAGTCACATTCTCCCTAAAGCCAAGGGCAAGCCACCATGTCCTTCCTCTGAAAAAAACAAACAAACAAACAAAATGCAGAGGCCAAGATTAACATCCCTGACTGGAAACTGGAGCCCTGCCCATGATGCTGGGCAGGCTTGGTCTGAACCTTGTGATACTGTTATCAAAGCTGTGAGCTGAGGCCAAGTCTAGCCACATGTACAGTTTTGAAGACTCAAGCAAATTTATGGTACAAACCAACTAACTCTTCAAAGTTAAGGTATGTACTGTCCCAGTCACCATTGTTCACCATTGTTGAGATAGGTTTAACACAATGACCTATCTTGAGAGAAATCAAATATATATATATATATATATAAATTATATTTATACACACACACACACACACACACACATATATCTATTTCACAAACGTTTTCCATGTCAGGTTTGCCAGTGTGGAATCACTCATCTACCCTGGCTTCATCCTAACACATCTCTACCTCTATAAATCTCTTCCCTTCCTCCCATTCTTCTTAGACCATTCTTCTTAGTCCATTCTTCTTTCTTCTCCTCTTTCTGATACTCCCATTCTCCAAATCTCCATCCCCATCTCCTCAAAGAAAATTGCCTCCATTCTCTTGTTTCTCTCTCTTCCTCTTTTCTTTCTTAATAGCCCTCTCTCCCTACTACCCATGCCATACACACACACACTCAAGACCAACACGTGGCTCCTTCCACATGTCAAATGTAATTAAGTCACTTGGCTTGCAAACATTACATGGGGACTATGTACAAATTACTATGATAAACTCTATAGGTGATATAAGTCCCTCATGGTCTTCACTTTATCTAGAAATTTCCTCTCCTTTTCGCTATCTCATTTTTATCCCCCCTCCATCTTTTCTCAACCCTTTGAAGAGTTATCTTCCTTCACCAATTTGCCTAAACTCGAAAAACCCCAAATGGTCTCCTTTCAGCCAAAATCAATAATCTTTCCAGGGCTTCCCTGGTGGCTCAGTGGTAAAGAATCCACCTGCCAATTCAGGAGACATAGGTTCAATCCCAGGCTCAGGAGGATCCCCTGGAGAAGAACATGGCAACCCACTCCAGTATTCTTGCCTGGGAAATCCCACGGACAGAGGAGCCTAGCAGGCTACAGTCCATGGGGTCACAAAAGAGTCTGACATGACTTAGCAACTAAGCAACAACAATGACTTTGTGCATGTGTGTGTGTGCACATGCACTCTTCCTTCCCTTACACAATCAATGCTATTAGCCATTGCCTCTTTCTGAAACTCTTCTTCTGGCTCTGGTGACATTCCATGAGCCTCGTTCCCCTCTTCTCTCTCCAACACACTCTGTGTCCCCTTCACTAGCTCAGCCTCTTCTTCAGCTAAGTCCTAACTAGACCTATTTTCCAAACTTCATTCAACTCTCTGCCTTTCTGTAGTTGTTCCCTCTCCTTTCTACTAGCCATCAATTTCCATCACTTCACTTTTATTCCAAAGTTGAGGATTCCTAAATGTTTTCTTCTTACCTGGTTCCCATATCTTCAGCTATGTACTGGACATTTTTCTGACATCTCAAGTCTTTACTTCAAATTCAGTACATCTAAACTTAAACACTGTTTTCCTCCAAAACTCAGTTGAATAACAAAATCTTGGTTTCAGGTGGTGATACCAGCATTCCTCTTAAGCCAAAATCTTGACATCATTCTTTCTTCCTCCTTCCCTTTCACAAGCCAGGTACTAAGCCCTGAAAGATCTATTTTCAAAACATCTCTCAGAATAGTCACTTCTTTCTATTTCCACCTTTGCCCAAATCCTATGACCCTCTTCCTGACAAAGTGACAGAGTGACATGATCTCCTGGTCACTAGTCTCCACACATTCTAGATCATCCTGCTTCTGCAAACTTTCAGCTGCTTCCCAATGTCTTGAAAATGAAGTTTCAATTTCCATTATGAGCATTCAATCCTTTTGACCTGACTCAAACCCATCACTCCAAGCCTGTATACCTTCAGACTGGCCATCTATTCCAAGAACATGGGATGATAATCCTGGTATAATTTCTTCATTTGTATTTTTTCTCCATCCTGAGGCAACATAACATTGGTAAGAACATGAACCCTGGAGCAAGAGCACCTGGACTGACTCACTGACTAACTGTGTGACCACAGATAAGTTGTTCTATCCGCTCTATGCTTCAGTTTTCCCATCTTACGGACAAGATAATCACTGTAACTACTTCAAAGGATTTAGGGAAAGAATAAATGATTTAATACAGGGAATGCCAGATAAAACAGTGTATATAAGTGTAAAATAAATATTAGCTAGCAATTATTATTATAACATCATGCATTCACATCTCATCTAGCTTTAAAGTCCAGCTTAACTCCCAGATTTCCATAAAAGCTTCTATATTAACGTTACTAATTATTTTACACTTCCTCTTTTTAGTTCATTCATTTCCTTCTTCAACAAATATTTGCCCAACATCCACAACACATCCTGCACTACACATAGTTTCGAGGTTATAAGGATGGATACGATACAATCCTGTCTGTAAGGAGCTCACAGTCTAGAGGAAAAAAACAGATGTACCAGCACACAATAATAATTTTAGGAATCCTGATGAGGAAAGAAGTCCCTCAGTTTGCCATGTAGGGTCTCAGAGAAGAACTTCTTAGGTGAGAGGAGTAGGGAACATAATGGATTACAAAAATAATATATGCAAATCCATTATAGCATCAAAATAGCATGATGAAGTAGGAAACTGCCAAGTTTTATTTATCTGTTTCCAGCTGTTATATCCTGTTATATATAGTCTTTCCAACTAGAGCTGAAGTCTCTAAAAGCACAGAGAACTACTTAATTACAGAAGCAATTCTTGTGTGCTAATTAAGTCTATATCTCTTTTCCTGTTTTTATATTCCTTCAGATCCCAATAGAAGCTGAAATATAAGAGAAGTTTAATAGATATGTTAGATGGAGTTACACTCCCACTGGGACTCCTCTTATAAGATCATAGGAAAGACTGAATACCAAGGGAATGCTTCCTCGGGGAGATGGATCTTACACTAAAGACTTAAAGTGAAAGTCGATTAGGGTTTGGATGCATGGAAAGGAGGCATGCATGCTCAGTCGCTAAGTTGCTTCTGACTGTCTGCAATCCCACTGACCATAGCCCACCAGGCTCCTCTGTCCATGGGATTTCCCAGGCAAGAATACTGGAGTGGGTTGCCTTTTCCACCTAAGACACCCATGGAAAGGAAGAGGGAATCCAAAATGGAAACAGCATCAGAAAGGTCATAAACATGAGTACAGGTGTGTGAGACAGTGAAGAAAGCCACAATATAAGAAAGGGTTAAGGATCTTATATTAGGGTATGAAAGGAGATAGATAGATTAGGTAAGTAAAATGGGTCCAGCCTAAAAGCATCCCAAAGTGCCAGAAAACATTCCAATGTCATCTTCTAGTAGCATCTTCTAGGAACCATCAACACAACTTCCTTTTCTATAAATTCAGATATGTCTAAGTTTCCTCCCATCTTTAAAAAATGTCTGTGGTTGAATTCAGCAATTCTATGGATGCTTCAGCTTATAACTGTTTTCCTTAAAATCAATTAGTATAGATAGGAAATCATTCACAGTGTTCCTAAATTGAAAGAGAAAAAAAAATTCTGGAAAGATTTCACAATTCTCATTTGTAACTTCACTGAAGCCCAAACTGGGTTTTGTATCAGTCACAGAACCTAAAACATGTGTTGTTATTGTTTAGTCCCTAAGTTGTTTCCAACCTCTTGCTACCGTGTGACGGTAGCCTACCAGGCTCCTCTGTCCCTGGGGTTTCCCAGGGAAGAATACAGTAGTGGCTTGCCATTTCCTTTTCCAGGGCATCAATCCAACCCAGGAATCAAACCCATGTCTCCTGCATTGGCAGGTGAATTCTTTACCCCTGAGTCACCAGGGAAGCCATAGAAGATGTTAATAAATACCTGTTGAATGATGACATGAAGATCTGTCTTCCCAAGGCATAAGAAGGAGCAGGCACTTCAGAGAAGAGTAACTTACTAACACCCTTTTTAGTTTCCCCAAGAGGCTCGTGGTGGGAGGAAACATTCTTCTCCTAAGATTCCATTCTGACCCACTTTCTATAGGATAGAGTCTGTGAATCAGAAACGGAATCCTCCTGGACTCAACATTCCTGAAGCTGGTCTAAATTATGTACCCTTATTATTAGTCCTGTTCAATTTCAAAGCAAGTCATCGGGGTTACACAGAAGCTGCAAATACAGCCACAGTGATGTTCTGACACTTCAGTTCAGCTCAGTTCAGTTCAGTCGCTCAGTCGTGTCCGACTCTTTGCGACCCCATGAATTGCAGCACCCAAGGCCTCCCTGTCCAACACCAACTCCCAGAGTTCACTCAAACTCAGGTCCATTGAGTCCGTGATACCATCCAGCCATCTCATCCTCTGTCGTCCCCTTTTGCTCCTGCCCCTAATCCCTCCCAGCATCAGAGTCTTTTCCAATGAGTCAACTCTTCTCATGAGGTGCCAAAGTATTGGAGTTTCAGCTTTAGCATCAGTCCTTCCAAAGAACACCCAGGGCTGATCTCCTTTAGAATGGACTGGTTGAATCTCCTTACAGTCCAGGGGACTCTCAAGAGTCTTCTCCAACACCACAGTTTAAAAGCATCAATTCTTCGGTGCTCAGCTTTCTTCACAGTCCAACTCTCACATCCATACATGACTACTGGAAAAACCATAGCCTTGACTAGACAGACCTTTGTTGGCAAAGTAATGCACACGTCAAATATCCCTAAGCAATGAAAAGCACAACTGTCTATCTTTCCAAGTTAAAAAAAAAATCACCCACCTAAGCTCTTAGCAGGGGAATCTAAGTCACTGTTAAAAATGTAAGATATGTCCGTAATGTATATTCCTGTTTGAGTGAGTGGGTAATGACTAGGAGTTACTCTTATAATCAATACATTACATGGTAGATTGTGACCCAACAAGGTGACTCAGATATGCAGAAAGGGGCTCATGATTAGATTAGAGATCAGAGTAAACTGTGAGTGGGTGACTCTTATGACACCATCAGGAACTATAAACCTGGTTACCTTGGCAACCAGAGTCCCCAAGATAATGAAGATGATGACACATGAAAAAGATGACGGTAATGGTGATGCAGAGATAAAGTCGCAGCTCAGTTAAGTAAGAAATTTACCACGACCACTCACTTCTCTTTAGACAATGAAAATATAAGCTAAAATAACCTGAATGGTCACACATAGACTTAATTAAGATGCCTAGGAAATTAGTATTGAAATCCTAATGTCCAAGAAGTCTAAACTCTTTCTCATATCCTGTAACAAGCGGCTGAGTAGCCCTTGAACATATCCAGCCCACCTCTCTTCTAGTGCTAAGAGTCATCAAAATGAGAATTTAACAAACAAGCAATTAGGTACCTACTTTCCGTGGGGCCTGGGTTACCTTACCTCCGGCTTCAGGGACCGATACAATGATTCTCAGACCGAAAACTCTGGGTACATTTTTTTTTTTTATGACCACACCATGTCATTGACCAAAAAAGAGTCAAAGAAATTACCAAAAGAGACACAGATTCCTTAACACATCTTAGAAAACCAGAGACCCCTTCAGTCTGTCACATAGCCACCTAGCTGTTAATTTTTTTTCTCAAGTTTAGCTTAACCATCTACTAAGAAGAGAAGTCCCAGCCTCTGTGAACTTTCATAAACAAGAAGTTTCTTTTAGAAAAAGGCAAACAAAAATTGAACCAAGATGTAAAGGAAAAAGGATAAATAACTGTGCTTTCAGAGGGCCTGCCCTCTGATTTTTAGACAAGAAAGTCTGCAGTGAAAATTGTGTATTGTTATCAAAGCCAATACATGTGAATAAAGAGCTATTGTTTTAAAGATGATAAACCACAAACGGCGTTTTCTTCTGGGATGTTGGTGGCATAATAATTTTCATTTTGTAAATGTCAGCACATTGCCAGCAGGAAATACTTGGAGAAAGATAGCCATACATGATAAAAGCTGAATGGTAGCCATGTGGCATTTTGACACGAGAATAGAATAAGGATATTAAAAAAGAGGATGGTGTATGTTTAAAAGAGACAGTGAGGTCCTCCCCCTCCCCATAGTAAAGGTTTGAATGTGGGAGCTTCAGAATAACCATTACAGATTCATTTCTTTTTCTAATCTACCTGTGAAAATGACTCATCCTATTTCCTGGTATTGATATATTGGCATTAATTTTACAATCCTTGCTGTAAAAGTTCTTTCTGGATGGTTGCCTTTAAAAAATAAATAAATAAAAGGAGTATCTTTGGGTGTAAGAACAGAGTAAAACAAATTCTTACTTTTAAAAAAATTTTAATTGGAAGCTAATTGCTTTACAATGGTGCGTTGGTTTCTGCTGTACACCAACATGAATCAGCTACAAGTATACATGTGTCCCCTTCCTCTAGAACCTCCTTCTCACCCCACCTCACATCCTACTCCTCTAGGTGGTCACAGCGGACTGAGCTGCCTGTGTTATACAGCAGCTTCCTACTAGCTATCTATTTTATACATGGTAATGTGTATATTTCCAGAGAAGGCAATGGCACCCCAATCCAGTACTCTTGCCTGGAAAATCCCATGGACGGAGGAGCCTGTTAGGCTGCAGTCCATGCGGTCGCTAAGAGTCAGACACGACTGAGCGACTTCACTTTCACTTTTCACTTTCCTGCATTGGAGAAAGAAATGGCAACCCACTCCAGTGTTCTTGCCTGGAGAATCCCAGGGAGGGGGGAGCCTGGTGGGCTGCCGTCTCTGGGGACGCACAGAGTCAGACACGACTGAAGCGACTTAGCAGCAATGTGTATATTTCAGTGCTACTCTCTCAATTTAAAGCAAATTCTTAATTGCACTTTGGAAATGTCCATTAATTTTACTTGAAATGACAAAAAACCCAGTCAATTTTTAACAGAATAACTGGCTACTGTGTATTGGTTGTCCTGTAGACATAGCAACCCTGCATTTTCCATGTCCATCTTTCTACCTAACTTCCCCAAGCCCAGCCTCAGAGCAACACTTTCCTGAGAGAAGTCAATGACTTTTGTGTACCGCTACCTCAGAGGGGTCATTTGCTGAACTAAAAATAAAGCCTTTAATTACCTTGCTTTGCTGATGGTTTTTCATTAAATATCAATCATTTTCCTGCCTTCTGTGCCTCAGTCAGAAAAAGAAAGGCTGTGGGGAATAGAGCAGCACCAGAGAAATCAATCGTGTTCAAATTGGCCATTTTGGACAGTTTCCTTGCTAAGGTTTGGGAAGAAATGAAAAGAAAAGCTCTCGTTGAAAAAAAAATGTGTTGTCCTGATTTTTGCCTTCATGTTGGATGATTAGCTTGCTGGAAAAAATAACCAATATTGACTGAAAAATCATCAATGAACAATACTATGTATTATAGGTACCCTCCTTCTATCGTCAACCACAAATTATTTCCCTTTCAAGGGCCTCCAGTTCTAAGCTGGATTCTATTACAAAGTCAACAAAATCCTCTGTTTCGGATCTCAACTGCATAATTATCCAGTAAAAAAAGACATGTCATGTTAGTAAAGGAATTGTGTCAGTTAAGGTTTTCTTATGCTTCCTGAGTCACTCTTTTTTAATTTTACTCTAAAGATCTTTTATAATGTCATTAAAATCATGAAGAATCAGGTTCAGCTTTGACCTTCATAGGATAAATATTTAAAGCTATGCTTTGGGACGAAGAGTTAGAACTGTTAAATTGGTCAAAAAAACTGTCCTTCACACATAGACGCAGGCACACATCTCAACACAGAGATAGCATTAGTCTTTCACAGTCCTCAAGAGGATGGCTACACTTTGACCAGAGAATTTCCTTAACTGTAACTTTTTCATGGAGGGTAAAGAGGAGAGAAACAAAAAGCACACGGAAGATTTTGCACCACTGATTAGAAGGGACCAGACATTTTCATATCCTGTAATTATTTTTTCTCATAAGTTTTCTTACTGAAAGAGGCATTTTGAAAGTGCCTTCTCAAAAAAAAAAAAAAAAGAGAGAGAAAGAAAGAAATTGCCTTCTCTACCCCTTTCCTACTTCATTAGATGGCCACTCAGCACCAAATCTTAAAAGTGATTATGGGGGATGAACTGGCATTTGAAACATAGATGTACCTCAAGTCAAAGACAGTTTCCATGTGTGTGATCTTTTCATTGCTTCTCTCGCTATCCCCCTTTTAGTAAATGTGCTAAAGGAAACATATAAAGCCTTGAGTCTTACAAAACTTGTCTCCAAAAGAGAGTGAATGAATTGATGATGGTGGCTGTGCACAGTTCCCGGTTTTAAATAGTTTTCTGTTGGAGTGAGGCTTCTCTCTCCTTTCTGCCCATTCTTTACGGCCTAATAAATTATGAGATTTTAAATAGTCTTTAAAAATAAATTTTAGAGATCCCTTAAAAAACAGACATTGAAGATTCTTTTAAAGTATGTTTGTTAGCTCATAGTGCTGGGTATTAACCTATCTCATCACTAGCTCATGTCTTTTATTATATCAACACCTTTTATAAATACACAGAATTTTTAAGGTGCTCACTGGCACCTCAACAATGCAATGGATGGGTGTATTGCACAGGTTGGGTAATTACACTCTTTGGAACGTGATATTTAAAGGACAGCAAGAAATCATGCATACCAAATCTCACTACCAACATAAGTGAGAAAGAAAATGGAAGATGCTGGCCTTTCATTGTATCTTATATGGAAAAATAACTATCCTTACTTCAATATGCCGATTAACCCCTATCTGTCCAATTTTTGAGCCAAGTAGGACCATTTTCTAACTCTGAGAACAAGTTGAACGAATACCTGACTCCAGCCCACCCAAGTAAGCAACAAACTCTTTCTGTTGGGAACTGTGATTTACCAAAGATGATCTAACCCTGGACATATCTGGAGCTAATACATTATAAAGCACATCCTATTAGATGGAGTAGCATAAGAGCACAGGCCCTAGAGTCAGACAAAGGTGGTTCAGACCCTGGTTCCAACAACTCCTACATATAGATCTTTAGCCAAATTAACATTCCTTCCCCCAAATCTTTATCTGAAATGGGGTTAACTGTGATCACATCAAGCTTTTCATCTTCATCCCCATCATCACTGAAAACTTAAAGAATTTCAACCACTTGAAATAGATATCAACCAGTTGTTTAAAGAAACTAATTTATTAGCATCTGTATGGCACCAGCTTGTGTGACAACTCCAGAATTCATTTTGGCACCCTTTCAATTCAGGTAGACATGGCAAAACAGTCGGACAGGACTTAGTGACTAAACAACAAGACGTGGTAAGTATAGCCAACATTTATCTTGCCGGCCAAGCATTGACTGTGCTAAACATTTCACATGGTTGTTTCATTGTATCCTCACAATGACCTTGAGATGAAGTTATTATCATTCCCTTTTTACAGATAAGGAAACTGAGGCTTAGAGAGTTTAAATACTAGTCTAAGCTCAGTTATCAAGAAATAGATCTGTGATATGAACCCAGGTAGTCTAAATCCAGGGCTTTCAGAACCAACCTGCATATACAGCAATTTTCTTACATTTAAAAATATATATGTATACACAAATGCTAAAAATTCTTGGGACATTACCAACTAATAGTTAAATAAATCTGATTTCATTCCAAAGAATGCTTATTTAAGTATTTTGCTGGCTCTAGTCTGAGAATCAATGAGTTTCTTCAATAACAGGTTGCCATTTCATAGCAAAAACTGCACTTCAAATGCCCAAATGTCCTGAGTTCTTCGAAATTTAAAATGAACCATTCACTGATAAATGAAGAAAAGTATTGCACCTTTTGAAATATACCAAATAGAGACTGCATGATTTTAAAACATTTTTTCCTGAAAAATAAATGAAATAAAATGAACCGAAAGCCTCAAAAGAAAACGCTGGAGGAAGAAAGAAATCAAAACTGTTTACCTGCTACTTGAATTGAGGGGAAGAAGTTGAGAGCCAGGAGCAGCCTGAGGATCATGGTGCTGACGGTGGGCCACGGCTCCAGCCCCTCCTCCCTGAGAAGCCCAAGTGTGAGGGGAACCGAAGACACACTTGAGTGACTCGACTCGTCATCCGCGGCCACCACCGCCAACTTACTTGTCTCAGGGCACATGATCAAGGGACTCAAACCTCAAACATTTCACACAGGATATTACATTGTTTTGATGACTTCTGACTTTTCCTCTTCTTTTAAAGGCAAACCTTTTCTTGTCACTGAAAGAGTATCAGTCACTCTATGATGGTCTCATGGAAATCATGCTCTGTAGAGGGGTGTCAGGGCTGTGAAAAACGGGTGCTGTGCTTGAAATCTAAAATGTAAGGGTAGACAGATGAGACGATTCTAAAAGAGGAGAGCTTTTCATAAGATGGGGATAGACTGTGTCCAAAAGACACCAATAAGAATTATACTGAGGGACTTCCCCCCTGGTCCAGAGGTTAAGAATCTGCCTGCCGTGGCAGGGGACATGGTTTTGATCCCTGGTCCAGGAAGATCTCACACGCCGTGGAGAAACTAAGCCTGTGTGCCACAACTTCTGAGCCCACACACCGCAACTACTGAAACTCACACCATACTGAAGAGTAGCCCCTGCTCACTGCAACTAGAGAAAGCCCAATCACAGCAATGAAGACACAGCATGGCCAAAAATAATAAGTAAATAATTTTTTTAAAAAGATTATATTGAAGATTTGGGAAATAATTGTTATCAGCATTGAAACTTATAAATATGAGGAATTGAACGTTTGTGTTGGACGTAGGCAGCCCCATGGAGCGTGGAACATAAACTGTTTAGTTTATGCCAAACCTTTCCCAACTCACTTCAAGGAACTTTGAGAGAGACACCCCACTTGCAAGCACCCCACCTACTGAATATCTGGAGGAGGTTCCCTAAGCAAAGGGGGAGTCGAAAGTATCCTGTGTCTTTAGGGGGCAGTGAGGTGACAAAAGCCTCTTGGTGTCTCGTGGTCTGTATGTTCCTCAAGGAAATTAGAGGTTAAGTGACAGGCATGAAAGGAGGCTGCTTGGAGCCACGCCTCTGCAGGCCTTACCTTCTGAGAAAGTCTTCTGTGTTTAGGGGCCTTCCCCTGTCATGGCCAGCCCCACTATCCTCTTTGGGAGCCTGGGTCTCAGGATCTTGTACTCCACAGCTTGTTCAAAAACCTTCCAGTAACTTTTTTCTGGTTTCTTGAAAAATCTAAGCTTTATGTGATTAACTTAGTTTGAAGTTTATGTATATGTCTTAAAAAATAATAATAATGTTTTGTATATTGATTTTTATTCTAACTATAAGTGATCAAACCAATCGATCCTAAAGGAAATTAATCCTGAATATTCATTGGAAGGACTGATGCTGAAGTTGAAGCTCCAATAATTTGGCCACATGATGCGAAGTGCTGATTCATTGGAAAAGACCCTGATGCTGGAAAAGATTGAAGGCAGGAGGAGAAGGGGATGCCGGAGGATGAGATGGTTGGATGGCATCACTGACTCAATGGACACGAGTTTGAGCAAGCTCCAGGAGATGGTGAAGGACAGGGAAGCCTGGCATGCTGCAGTCCATAGGGTCACAAAGAGTCAGACACGACTGAGTGACTTAACAACAACAACAATAAAAAGAGGACATATTTCATATAGAAAATTTAGAAAGAGATACTTTTACTTTTTTAAATGTCAAAAGAATCACTAAAACAAAATTCATCTATGATCTTACCACTCTGATATAAACACTGTTAACATTCTGGTCCTTTTTTATTAAGATTTTTACATATTTAATATCTGGTTTTATTTATAGTTTTCAACAGATCTATACTATTATCGGTTATATCCTGAGCATTTTTTCCATGACCTGTAAGCATTCTTTATAAACATTATTTGAAACTGATAAATAATATTTCATTCTATAATCACCTCATAAGTTGTCTGTGAGTGTTAGTTGCTCAGTCATGTCCAACTCTTTGCAACCTGTGGACTGTAGCCTGCCAGACTCCTCTGTCCATGGAATTCTCCAGGCAAGAATACTGCAGGGGGTTGCCACCCTTCTCCAGGGGATCGTCCCAACCCAGGGATTGAACCCAGGTCTCCCACACTGCAGGCAGATTCTTTACCATCTGAGCTACCTGGGAAGCCCATAAGTTGTCTAACAATCCCCTGATGGAATTAACAAATTTCTGCTATTTCCAAGTACTATATTGAACATCTTTCATGATTTAGCTATAAGTGCAAGAAGACTTCATGTCCTCCATTCTTCTTGTCTGGCAAATGACAAATCAAAAATATTTCCCATTCTAGTAGACCCTCTTTGTCCATATTTTAATTTTCTCACACAGTTTTTATGACCTCCCCTCTCCTATACCAATATATCTTTCTGCCCTTTGGAGTAATCTGTCCTTGGAAATGATTCACTTACACCTTTGAACTAAAGGAAAATGATGAAGTCATGTCCCCAGTCATGAGGGGGACATCTTCTAGAGAAGATTCATTTCTCAAATTTGACCCAGTATTCCTAGTTCCTCGAAGATATAGAGGAACTTCTATCTTACCCTACTGTCTTTCTAGCAACAATTTGTAAAAGGCAGGATAGGACTTCCCTGGTGGTCCAGTGGCTAAGACTCTGCCTTCCCAATGGAGGGGGCCTCATTTCAATCCCTGGTCAGGGAACTAGATTCCATATGCTGCAACTGAGAGTGTGCATGCTGCAAAAAAAGACTGAAGATCCCAGTGCCACAACTGGGATCCAGCACAGTCAAATAAATAAATAAGTCAAGATATCCTTCTCTGAAAGCTTACCCCTATTCTGGAGTCCCCACACCACCCAGATCTAGAACAAGGGACTCTAAAATTCACCATAGAGATTAAGAATATGTACAGTAGAAACAAAGACTCCCCCATATTTTCTGTGATTAATAACAAAAGACTAAAGAGCAAATTAATAGCAGCATAGAAAAGAAATATGCTTCAAGCATAGAGCATCTAGTTGATATCATGTATGTGGTAGTGCTTAATTGAATCAACCTTAGTCGGAAAGGAGTGCAGTGATATAGACTAGCTCCTTTATTTTGTGAAAGAGGATGTTGATGCCCAGAGAGGTTAGCTGATTTACACAAACCCACAAAACAGTAGTTAAGTACACTTGATTTTATTACTTGACTAAGGGTATTTGATGTTCACTCTTTAGAATATAAAGAAACACAAACTTTGGCATTTGCCTTCCTTTTTTAACATACTAAAGAAACAAATCAATTCATTACAGACCTTTCACATTTACTCTTGAAATTCAATGGCATTCACATACCCTAAGAAGGAGAAATGATAGAGATGAAATAAGAGACTTTCAATCTATCAATGCATGGAGTACTGAGACCATCCTTCTTGCTGTTGTTGTTCAGTCACTGCTATTGCTGCTGCTGCTAAGTCACTTCAGTCGTGCCCGACTCTGTGCGACCGCATAGACGGCAGCCCACCAGGCTCCCCCGTCCCTGGAATTCTCCAGGCAAGAACACTGGAGTGGGTTGCCATTTCCTTCTCCAATGCATAAAAGTGAAAAGTGAAAGTGAAGTCGCTCAATCGTGTCCGACTCTTTGAGACCCCACGGACTGCAGCCCACCAGGCTCCTCCGTCCATGGGATTTTCCAGGCAAGAGTACTAGAGTGGGATGCCATTGCCTTCTCCATGTTCAGTCACCAAGTCGTGTCCAAATCTTTGTGACCCCATGGACTGCAGCACACCAGGTTTCCCTGTCCTTCACTGTCTCCTGGAGTTTGCTCACACTCATGTCCATTGGGTTGGTGATGCCATCCAACCATCTCACCCTCTGTTACCACCTTCTCCTCCTGCCTTCAATCTTTCCCAGCATCAAGGTCTTTTTCAGTGAGTTGGCTCTTCCCCTCAGGTGGCCAAAGGATTGGATGACATTTCCCATAATAATAATAGCACTCATGAACCAAGCACTTTACACACCTGATCTCAAAGTATACTCACACAATCTATATAAGAAACATGCTTTTATATCCCCATTGTACAGATAAGAACACTGACCCTGAGAGCAGGTTAATAAGTCTCAGGAAGCAGTGGAGCCAGGATTAGAAGCTGGACCATTCTAACTTGAACTACCATGCCATAATCACAGCCCTGTACTGCCTCCCTACTGTCAGCCCTCTCCAGGACTGTAAACTCCTTCAGAACTAAAAATAGGGAATATGCATTGCCTTTCTGGTGTGCACGCTCAGTTGCTTCAGCTGTGTCTGATTCTTTACGACCCCATGAACTATAGACTGCCAAGCTCCTCTGTCCGTGGGATTCTCCAGGCAAGAATAGTGGAGTGGGTTGCCATTTCCTCCTCCAGGGGATCTTCCCAAACCAAGAATTGAACCCGATTCTCCTCTATCTCCTACATTGCAGGCAGATTCTTTACCCATTGAACCACCTAGAAAGACTTAAAGAAGATGCGGTATATAAATACAATGGAATATTACTCAGCCATTAAAAAAAACAAGTTTGAGTCCATTGTAGTGAGGTGAGTGAACCTAGAGCCTATTATACAGAGTGAAGTCAGAAAAACAAATATCATACATTAATACATATATAGAGAATCTAGAAAAATAGTAACAAGATGTCTTATTAGATATGTGTGACCAGAGGGTGGAGAAGAAAGAGAATAGTGACCCAAGATGGCACTGGGAAGACTTAATTAAACAGTGTTTCATAAACATTCACCTGTATTTTTCTGAAGAAATTCCAGATTCCTTAAACCCACATACACTCTTACAATTCAAGGACATACGCTCTATGATGGAACAAATGACCTTAATAAATCAACAGGTATACTGAAGTCCACACTACATGTCTCGTCAGAGAAAAATACAAGTGACCAAATTCTATAGGCTGTTTGAAACATAATAGGAACTAACCCTAGAGGTAAGATCCTTTAAAAAAAAAAAAAGTCTCAGGGTATGTAATACTGTGATATAATAAGAAATATGTATTTTGGTCTTCATCCCTGGCTCCTACCAAGATCTCCTAAAACTTTTTCAATTCCCTAATCAATAAAAATGCTGCTGCTACTGCTAAGTCGCTTCAGTCGTGTCTGACTCTATGCGACCCCATAGACGGAAACCAACCAGGCTCCCCCGTCCCTGGGATTCTCCAGGCAAGAACACTGGAGTGGGTTGCCATCCTTCTCCAATGCATGAAAGTGAAAAGTGAAAGTCAAGTCGCTCAGTCGTGTCCGACTCTTCTCGACCCCCTGGACTGCAGCCCACCCGGTTCCTCCACCCATGGTATTCTCCAGGCAAGAGTACTGGAGTGGGGTGCCATTGCCTTCTCCGATAAAAATGCTAGGAGGATCTTTTGTTTTAATATGTGGTCTTTGGCCCCAGTTCCTGACACAGAGCTCCTAAATCCCTTGGAATTTCCTGGATAATAGGAACATTTTTTTTTCTAATGAGGTAACTCTTGCTAGGTCCCTGGAGAGCTTTCGGAAGCGAGCTGGCGACCAAAAAGTTCAAGCTATGATCAGAAGCTTGGAACTTTTAGTCTCATCCCCTATTCTCTGGGGAGGAGAGAAGGGCTGGAGATTGAGTTAAAAGTTAATCATGCCTAAGTGATTAAAAAAAAACTTTATAAAATCCCTGAACTACAGGTTTTGGGGAGTTTCTGGGTTGGTGAACACATCATAAGCAGGGAGTGTAGGGCACCCCAATTTCATGGGACAGAAGCTCCAGCACTTGGAATCCAGAACTCACTCTACATCTATTTCCTCCCATGGCTGTTCAGTTATCAAGTCCTTTATTGTGTAATAAACACTCAGGAAGCATGAGTATTTTTCTGAGATCTGTGAGCCACTCTAGCACATTATTGAACCCAAGGGGGGTTGTGGGAACCAAATTTGTAGCCCGTTGGTCAGAAGAACAAGTGACAACCAGGGACTTGCAGTTGCCTTCCGACAGTCCGTGGGGTCAAAAAGAGTCGGACACAGCTGAGGGACTTCACTTTCACTTTTCTGAAATGGAGGTGGTCTTACTGGACTGAGACCTTAACCTATGGATCTGACACTGCTGCTGCTGTTGCTGCTGCTAAGTCGCTTCAGTCGTGTCTGACCCTGTGCAGCCCCAGAGACGGCAGCCCACCAGGCTCTCCCGTCCCTGGGATTCTCCAGGCAAGAACACTGGAGTGGATTGCCATTTCCTTCTCCAATGCATCAAAGTGAAAAGTGAAAGTGAAGTCACTCAGTCGTGTCCGACTCGTAGTGAACCCATCGACTGCAGCCCACCAGGCTCCTCTGTCCATGGGATTTTCCAGGCAAGAGCACTGGAGCAGGGTGCCGTTGCCTTCTCCAGTGCTAGTTGCTCAGTC
>NW_011495032.1:26034796-26099780 GCF_000754665.1 Bison bison bison | reverse complement strand
TGCAGGATCTGACACTAACTCCAGGTAAATAGTGTCAGAACTGAGTTGAATTGTAGGACACCCTGCTGGGAGTTGGGGGGACAAGAATCACATATTTGGGAACTCCAATGGCAAAAAGCAAAGGACATGAAGTCCCACAGTCGTAGGAGTCAAACTCCATCTGAGTCACCTTGTAGCCATATAATCTTAGAAAGTCATAATGTCAATTCCTCATGTGTAAAATGAGGATCAAAGTGCCTCCCTCAATAGGGTGCATATGTCGCACAATGAGTGAATCTCTCCACTCTTAAGCCCATCAGGCTCCTCTCTGTCCATGGAATTCTCCAGGCAAGAATACTGGAGTGGGTAACCATTCCCTTCTATAGGGGATCTTCCTGGCCCAGGGATCGAACCCAGGTCTCCCACGTTGCAGGAAGATTCTTTACCATCTGAGCCATCTGGAGAGCCCACTCTAAAGATAGAAATAAGATTTAATGAACCTCCATGTCATGTTTATTACAAGGGATGAAGAAATATTTATTGGATCAACCAAAAGATCATTGAATGTTTGTTCGATCTACTTCTGTGGATTCACTTTACTTCATAGCAACAGTGCTACCAGAATCATTTCAGAAATCAGCATAGTACTCCTCCTTGCCAGGCAATTCTTTAACAATAACATAAACCGATATAAACTATATGAATTATCATTGAAGAGTCTTCAAGAATCAGAGTTGCCAAGTCAGTCAGTGGGAAACCCTTGGCAATCTCTAACTCATATAAAGCAAGCCTACCAGGATAATATCTTCTTTGATCTGAATTCCTGCTAGAAGCTTGTCTTTCATATTAGTTTCTAATTTTTCCCAAACCTCTGCCTCACAGAGGTTCAAATGCTCACGTGGTGGTTGTAGGGAAGTAATGAGGCCTGAGATTCTCCCTTTGAGCTATGGGGTATCACTCCAGCTATTTGTATGAAAATCTTATTCAAAAAAGCAGATAAAAATGAGGTTTAAAAACCTGTATATTACCACAAGCCACCAGAACCAAAACCTGAAAAAAATTATACTGCCACTAGAAGAAATTAAAAAACACTAAAAGAAACAAAAACCAAGAAATAATTGCTGTATTGATGGACTAATCCCAAGTAAAGAAATATTAAGAATGATATATTTGCAGAAAGAATCTGGGGGGCTTTATCAAGGATTTCATGAAAAATACAGTGAAAAGTAACTTTAAACAATTATCTAGGGACTTCCCTGGCAGTCTAGTGGTTAAGATTTAACCTTCCAAAGCAGGGGGTGCAGGTTCAATCCCTGGTCAGAGAACTAAGATTCTACATGGCTCCCAGTCAAAAAACCAAAATAGAGAACAGAAAACAATCTAGTAATAAATTCACTTTAAAAATGGTCTACATCAAAAAACTCTAAAGAGAGAAAGAAAAACAATTACCTAAAAATCTTTTAGGGGCTTCTCTGGTGACTCAGTGGTAAAGAACCTGCCTGCCAATGCAGGAGATGCAGGTTCAACCCCTGGGTCAAGAAGATTCCCTGGAGGAGGAAGTGGCAACCAACTCCAGTATTCTTGCCTCATGGACAGAGGAGTCCATGGGGTCGCTAAAGAATCAGAAATGGCTTAACGACTAAACAACAACAACAGAAATCTTTTGACCACTTGGCCTGGGTGGGAGGGGGGTTTGGAGGAGAATGGATACATATATATGTATGGCTAAGTCCCTTCACTGTTCACCTGAAGCTATTATAGCATTGTTAATCGCCTATACTCCAATAAAAATAAAAAGTTTAAAAGAATCTTTTGACCAGTAACAGAGGCAGTCCTGTCTCTCCACGTGTAAAAGCAGTAGCTAGAATGACATTTCCTGGGAGCTGCCTGCTAGCAGGTATGTGCTCAGCATCATGTACTCATTATCTCCCTCAATCTCCACAACAACCCAAGGTGTTGTTATAAATGGAGATATAAAATATCTCCATTTTATAGGTGAGGAAACAGAAGTTTAGAGAGGTTAAGTAATCTACCCACAATCACACAGTAAGTAGCAAAGCTGGGATTTGAACTAGGTTCGAACATCATGGGAAAGGAAGACACCATCCCAAATAGAAAAACCAACAGCTTGAATCTATTACTGACAGGGCAGTGGCTAAGAGCAAGGTTTGTAAAGAGGCATGCATCTTCCTGATGGACACATCTATGCTTCAGCACCAACTTCATAAAAATTCAGCAAGAATTCTATAGGATGTGCAGAGCCTTCCTTCAGTCAGCAGTATGGGGTTCTCATATTTCTCTGTGCTTAGTTGCTCAGTCATATCCGACTCTTTGTGACCCCCATGGACTGTAGCCTACCAGGCTCCTCTGTCCATGGGGATTCTCCAGGCAAGAATAGTGGAGTGGGTTTCCATGCCCTCCTCCAGGGGATCTTCCCAACCCAGGGAGCAAACCCAGGTCTCCCACATTGCAGATGGACTCTTTACCATCTGAGCCACCAGTTCAGTTCAGTTCAGTCACTCAGTCGTGTCCGACTCTTTGCGACCCCATGAATCGCAGCACGCCAGGCCTCCCTGTCCATCACCAACTCCCACCAGGGAAGCCCATATTTCTCTGCTGATCCTATATTCAAGCACACCCAATCAAGAGGAAAAAACAAATTTTTTGTAGTTGTGACATCATCCTAGAGGATTTAATCCTGATGAGACCTGGAATTTGTGTGCTGTCAACAAGGATACATCACAAGCCCAGGCAATGCTGATCTGAGCTTTAGGACGGTTCTGTGACAACAAGCTCATCCACTTGGTCATCTGAAAAAAAGCAGAAGGGGAGGGGTAGCTACTGAAAGCATCGTCACTGTCACTAAAGATTGAGAGATTATTACCAATCAGACCCAGGCTAAACCACTGTGACAGTGTGACAATTGACAGTCTTAGGATCCAAAGATATTGTTATCAGGGAAGTCTACTGTGCCAGTCCTCTCATTCTGGAAATCTAATGGTCTCATGGGGCCATGTTCCTTCGACCTCAGCAGACCAGCGCCTGTGTATGGCAGTCGTTATACAAAGTTACCTAGGGCCCTGAGTTGGCCGAATTTTTTATTTTTTTGGAAGCCACTGGGACATTTTGGATATTTTCTAGAAAGGGGAATGTTAATTAAACACGACTGGGGTTGGGAGGGCAAGGTGAGGAATGTATTTCACTTCACATCTTGTTTTGAACCTGATCTGACCCTCTTCTATTCCCTGCTGTGCAATCAGGGGGATGGTAAGGAGATGACCTCTGACCTCTCCAGGAAGTGCGAGCTTGTCTGGGCCTTGGGAAAACTGTCATGCCTGGTTTTCCTCCTTTCGGAAAAATGTAAGGACCTTCCTCCCCCTCACATGTGTTTTAGCACAGACCCTCCAGGAAATAGAACTGTTAACTTGAACATTGCTTTCAATGCTCTCTCATATTACTGGGCCCCCATGGGAATCTTCCCACCCTCCCTCTTGTTTTATCTCCCTCCCCCCTACCCTTTCCAACCGTTCCCACACTCAGTGAATAAGGAAGGTCAATCTGAATACATCTGTCCCCATTTCTGGAAGCCACAGAGGAGAAACAGCTGTTGACCTCTGTTCAGAACACATGATCTGTTTGTCCCAAAAGTAGCTTGGGTGAACTCCAGCTAATATATACAATCTCCACTTCCTATTGAGAAGGTAGGTCCAGGGCAATATATTCCCCACACTTGCTTTGTTATAAAGACAACCTGCTTCCAAATCCTGGATCCTATTACTACTAAAAATAATACTGATAATTATAAAGAGAACTGCAGCTAAATTTTATTAAGCATCTGCTATATTAAAGATAAAGAACAAAGTTAGATGCAACCCAAGGTTTAGGCCTTAATTTTTCTTGTAAGTTTTGGGAAAAGTAGTATTTTTCTCTCTTTCTATACTTGCACATCTTAATACACACAAGAGTGAGAGACTGAAAACCTTTACTAACCTCCTATGTGTATAGGCAATGAAATTGAGGATTTTGTATTTTCTCCTGGAAATATTGGAAGGGAAAAAAAGAAAGTTAAGGAGCGAAGGGGAAAAACTATAACTGGGATATTACAAGAAGCCCAGTAGTAAGAGCACAGAACAAGAGTACAGAGGCTATGGCCCACCATCCCCACAAATCTAGGATTTGTCTAGAAATTCATCCAGAAGCATCCATTAACACCGCAGTGCATGTCATGTCTTATATTCACGGTCTTAAGGAAAATTCTAGACTGAACTTGTCCTCAGAGCACTTAGTTTCTGTTATAATACAGGCTTGAGCAAACTCCAGGAGATAGTGGAGGACAGAGGAGACTGGGGTGCTACAGTCCGTGGGGTCAAAAAGAGTCAGATACAACTTAGTAACTCAACCACAACAGCATAACATAGGCTGCTCAGGATTGGGGCAACTAAAATCTACTTCACTGAGGGGCCAGAATCGACATCGGAAACACAAGGAAATCTCATCCACATCAGAAATCTAATTTATTCTGGTTTCACTGTATGAAATTTTCCCAGTTTTGCTATGCAAAATTGTTAAAAAGGACCTTCTAAAAAAATTGAAATTGTTTAGCGGGCTTTAAAGCAGAACTAACAAGAGGAGGAAAGTCTACAGCACCCTTGAAAATGAACTCATTCATCCAAGAAACCTGGGTTCCAGGCCCATGATAGGGAAGACCTTGTTCTGCACCCTGAGGAGTCAGGGGAGATAAAAGCAGCATCCTTGTCCCCAGGGAACCCAAGTCTGGAAAAGCACTGAGGAAGAAGCCCCTACCTTACCAGGAGCGGCTTTCAGGGCAGGAATGCTATGATGTGCAGGGTGAGCAAAACTGGCCAGACCAGCAGTGGGGGGAAATGGGACTTTGCTTCCAGGCCAAGCATACACTATTTGCAAAAGCCCATATGCATGGTTTGCATTGATAATGTCATCCAGCCATCTCATCCTCTGTTACCCTCTTCTCCTGCCTTCAATCTTTCCCAGCATCAGGGTCTTTTCCAATAAGTCGGTTGTTCGCATGAGGTAACCAAAGTATTGGAGCTTCAGCTTCAGCATCAGTCCTTCCAATGAGTAGTCAAAGTTGATTTCCTTTAAGATTTTTGGGTTTAATCTCCCTGCTGTCCAAGGGAGTCTCAAGATGCAATGGACATGAATTTGGGCAAACTCTGGGAGATGGTGATGGACAGGGAGGCCTGGCATGCTGCAGTCCATGGGGTCACAATGAGTCACAAAGAGTCAGACACAACTGGGCACCTGAACAACAACAGCGTATGCATGGTTTGCCGAGGGAAACACAGGGAGCGCGGTATGGCTGGAGTCGAAACAACAAAGAGGAAAGGCAAGGGAGGTGACAGGCAGTCAGGCTGGCCAAGCCATGGTAAGAAGTTTGCCCTTTGTACTAAGGACAATGAGGACCCCTCACTGTATGGGTCAGAGAGCAGGTTAGGAATGCTATTACCGATTTAGGAGACATCAGCATATGGGATCCCGGTTTTCAAATAGGTTTAATCTCTCTCATTAACTCCAACTGATTGATCTCGACTGCCCAAATCACAGTGAATGGGATTTCTGAGCCCTCATACCAGTTTGATGGGAGCATGGCAAAGACATGGGGGAGGACAGGAAAAGCTCTCTGGCTCCCTGAGCATGACTGTGGATCAGATTGCAGGCTGCTCTTCCCCACCTGTCCCTTGAATCTTGGCATTTTTCCATCATTGAGATTTGAGGAGGCTCACAAAGTGCACCCTTCTACTTGCTAATTTGGGGCTTCACAGGTGACACTAGTGGTAAAGAATCTTCCTGCCAATGCAGAAGACATCAGAGACTTGGGTTCCATCCTTGGGTCGGCAAGATCCCCTGGAGAAGGGTTAAGCTACCCACCTCAGTATTCTTGGGCTTCCCTGGTGGCTCAGACAGTAAAAAATCTGTCTGCAATGTGGGAGACCTGAGTCCAATCCCTGGGTTGGGAAGATCCGCTGGAGGAGGGCATGGAAACTCACTCCAGTATTCTTGCCTGGAGAATACCCATGGATAGAGGAGACTGGTGGGCTATAGAGTCAGACATGACTGAAGGGACTTTGCACACATCCACGCCCTCGATAATTCAGTTATAAATCAAATCAGAGAGACTAGGAAAGACAAAGGAGTCATGATGGTGGAAATGCTTAGATCCCCAATAAAGTACTACTGGAGAATGTGGCTAAGTGTGTGGCCATAACTAACACCCCAGACTCACACAGACTTACCCACCAATCATAGGCATCGCTAGAAATCCACAGCCTCCACCCACAAGGGCAGAGTCTTTACCATTCAGCTACCATGATGCCCAGATCAGAACACCATCTCCCTGCAGGAAAGCAGGTCTCAAAAACAGGGGTGGGAGGCAACAGGAACAAGAGGAAGAGGAAAAGTCAAGGTAGGGTTTGTTTGTGAGAAGACAGAGGGAAGCATGTTTTCATGCTCAGGCATGGAAGACATCACAGAGAGAAAGGCTGAAGAAATAGGAGGGAGAGGATAATCTGTGTGTGGAGGGGGAGGGTGGAGGAGATGATAGGAATACACCTAGGACATAAGCTAACACCTTAACATTGATGAAAAAGAAGGAAACTACTTTGAGGTCATCCCACTTGTCCAGGAAAATGGAAGTTAGTTGAGATTAACTAACGTGGGCCAGGCACGTTTCAAGTCACGCACATTATCTCATAAAAATCTTCTATAGGAGCCATTATTTTTGGTACATTTGATGGATGAGAAGACCTAGTAAGTAACAGAAAAGGACTGAAACACACTTCTTTCAGTTCTGAGACAGTTCTCTTGGGAAAGGGGAGACAAACTCCTTGAGTCTGACTCCTTGCTCTTTGACAATAAACTGCCACTTCAGAAGGAGCTTCC
The DNA here is from genome assembly GCF_000754665.1 of Bison bison bison. Classification (NCBI taxonomy): domain Eukaryota; kingdom Metazoa; phylum Chordata; class Mammalia; order Artiodactyla; family Bovidae; genus Bison; species Bison bison. The sequence goes on along the minus strand of NW_011495032.1, from coordinate 26,092,883 downwards.
ACTAGACTGTATGAATTAATCAGGCATCTGCAGAAATGATCATTCATTTTTTGTGATGGAGCCTGAGGGTTGGAGTGATTAAGTTTCAATTCAGTTTTTAAAATCGCTGAAGAAGGGAACAAACATCTCTTCTTCCCTCTCTTTGTCTTCCTCCTTTCAAGATACAGAAGTAGACGCGTGTAATTTCAGTAGAAGCGTTTTAATGTCAGCATTTTCATTTCTCTGGATGCCACCTCAGACTTTTGGGAAACTGGGTTGACTTCTCAGGGCTTCACTGCTGGTGCTATGTCTCTGCTGAGAAATTAGACTTCCTAAGAATAGCCTCCGTCAGGTGAGAGAGCAGTATGCGGTGGCAACTGGCTCCTGAGGCGCACTGGCCTTGTCTCAGCCATCTCTATGTACCTGAGGCTTCAGTCCAAAGGAATAGAGAGGGCTGAGGCTGACTGAATGGACTGTTGCCAGGCCCTGGAGGTCAGAGTTTCATGAAAATGATGTCTGTTTTCCCAGATCTCTGCTTAGGAAAGATTTGTGGAAATGTACCCTGTGTAGCCAAGATGGTGGGTGTGTTCTGTCGGATCTAAGCCTGTTCTCCCTGGGTCTATAATTCTCTTTTTATTTCTGAGAAGTTCAGTCTCTGAGTTGGTCTACAAGCTTCATAAAAATATGTATGTGCTGGGAATTCCCTGGTGGTCTGGTGATTAGGGCTCTGTACGTCCAACTGTAGAGGGCACAGGTTCGATCCCTGGTCAGGAAACTAAAACCTCACATGCCACATGGCATGGCCAAAAAACAAACAAAGCCACGTATGCATTTCTGCACAGACACAGGACTGGCAAGTACTTATTTTCTCTTTCCCTTTTCTACTCAGTCTAAATGCAAAAATGCCTCATGTGAAAGTGGGTATGTGGCCATTTTGTCCCCTACATTCCTATTACTTTACCCAGCTCGCAAGATCATCTAATAAGTCTGGCAATTCTTAATCTTTTTTTGTGTCCGGGACCCCTTTGGCAGTCTGGGAGCCTAAAAACCTCTTCTCACAATCCTATTCTGAAATGCAAAACAAAAACAAAAACAAAACCACATAGGACTGCAAAAAAAACCCAAAATTATTGAAATGCAGTTTTTTAATATTTTTTAAATGTGATATAGTAAAAATTTTGCTTTATTAATACATTAAATGAAAAGATCTAGCAATGGTGTGGTAACTGTAATTTTGAAGTAATGATAAGTGTAAGTGATATTTTGAGATACCTGCAACAACTCCATGATATGAAAATATCTGTGATTTCTATTAATGGCAAAGTCACCAGTACTGCTAAAATTACTGTGATTGGTTGCTTCAATACATTGCTGAAATGGTAAATTTCAGTTACAGAGGTTAGTGAAAATGAACATATCATTTTTTTCCTGTCCAAGATTACATCAGATTCCTGGTCAAGAACCCTGCTTAAGTCAGCCATCAGCATCTCATCAGTCTACACATGGAACACACACACACACACACACACATACACGCACACACACACACACACACACCCCGCCCCGAAGCAATGCATGCCCTGAAATCTCAGTATTAGAATCTGACAGCATCTTAATGACACCTATAAAGGACGCCTCCCACATGTTTCTGGCTTCCCTGGTAGCTCATCTTGTAAAGAATTTGCCTGCAATACAGGAGACCCCGGTTCAATCCCTGGGTCAGGAAGATCCCCTGGAAAGGGGATAGGCCACCCACTCCAGTATTCTTGGGCTTTCCTGGTGGCTCAGACAGTAAAGAATCCATCTGCAATGTGGGAGACCTGGGTTTGATCCCTGGGTTGGAAAGATCCCCTGGAGGAGGTCATGGCAACCCACTCCAGTATTCTTGCCTAGAGAATCCCCGTGGACAGAGGAGCCCGGCGGCCTACAGTCCATGGGGTCACAAAGAGCTGGGCATGACTGACCAACTAAGCACAGCACAGCACACATGTCTATACCCTGGACAGATATATACATAAGATCAAGGAGCGGAAAGAGCAGGTAACGTTGTAGATCTCAATGTCAGTTTTCTGTTTAGCCTCTAGTTTCAAACACTGACCTGACTTGGTGGCTCATTTTAATCTTATACTCAGGTGACAATCCTAAGCTCTGCAGGTCTGCCTGCACTTGCTTTTCTCCTGCATTTCAGATGAACTCCAATTTTCCATTCTGTTCACCATTACTCAACAGGATGAGACATACAGTAGCTGAGACAAGACTTTGAACATGTAGTGGAAGGACCACACTCAGGCTCAGATCTCAAGCTCTGGTTGGTGATGTCAAGCCTCTTGACTTCCCTGTAAATTCTCTACACCCTCTACCTGACATCCTGTCCTCCATGGTAGTAAATCCAAAAGTCTTTGAAGGACTTCTGCCACCTCTCCCTGTCACCCACTCTGCTGCAAACTCATGAGCATTGTTTTTTTTATCCTCTAAAACACCAGTTTCTTTTAGGTATTAGGTCCTTAATGTGAGCTCTTTCCTCTGCCTAGAAAGTTCTTCCCCTTCATATCCTTCCCAGGCCTTGCTCCTCCTCCTGAGAGTCATTTCTGACCCCTTCATGTAAATTGGATGCTTCTTTTATTCCTTACCTCAATGTCCAGTTTGTTTTTCTTTAATTGCTACAATCTGTAATTTTTCTCTCTTTTTTAGTGTGTGTGCTTTGTCTATCTCTTCTATTAGAGGCTAAAATCTTAAGGGCAGGTACCACACCTAGCTTGCTCACCCCCAAACTTCAGCCCAATACAATGCCTAGCACAGAGAAGGCACTCAATAAAACTGTGGTGAATGGATTAATCGTCATGAGCATTGCCTTTTATGATATGCTGCTCTGTAATATGCAATGTACACGCTGTGATCCTAAATCAGAGTAGCAAAGGGAGGTAAGGCAGGGTGAAGTATCAGATGGTGTATATTAAAAAGCATTCCTGGGACTGATGGTCCAGTGGTTAAGAATCCGCTTTGCAATGCAGAAGACATGGGCTCGATCCCTGGTCGTGGAACTAAGATCCTACATGCCACAGAACAACTAAGCCCATGTGCCACAACTACTGAAGCCCTTGTGCCACAGCTAGAGAGCCCGTGCACAGCAAGAAAAGATCCCACATGATGCAATTAAGATCCAACATAGCCAAATAAATAGATGAATATCTTATATATATATAAAAAAGCATTCCTCTGCTTCAGGACCAGAATTGGTATTTCATTTGGCCTTGTCTGATTGTCTGTCTCCTGTTGATCCAGCTGCCCCAGTTCACTTTACTTGCTGTGCCAGTTTGTAGCACATTTGTGTGGAAAATTCTGTGCCTATCACTCCAGGGAAGATGGAGGTTAAAAGCATAGAACTGTTTTAACCTCTGGAACCATGGAGTTTGGTAGTTAGGGATGCCTGGCCAGATATGCCTTCTGGCAGACTCTCATCTCAGTGTCATGGTACCAAGGAAATCAGTTTCGGGGTAGTTATCCTTTCCCTGGAATTCACTTCCTTGGCAAGCTATCCTTTCACCCACAGATGGTTAGGGAGCATTGCATTCAGTGATGGGCCCATTAGTGTGGGCTGAGAAGACAAAGGCCAATGAAGCGTGCCCTCCAGTGGCTCAAGACAGACAGGCAAATCAATTCAACTTGTACAAGTAAGTTTCTGCTTTTACATGGATAGGGGCAGACAGCATTATCTCAGGTCTTGTAAAAATTCTCCTTCTAAAACATCTATAAAACTATTTAATGAACCAACATGATAAGGGCACCCACAGATGTTACTGTGCATGTGTACAGTCACATTTTATGCCTCTCATAAGATCCTGAAAGTATCAAGTAGGAAATGGATCTCCCTCCAAGGGGTACATGCATCAGATTCATCATTCAGCACAATTACTGTTCCTTTAAGGAAATGTCTGGAGCTGCTGCACTGCCCAGCCCAGTAAGCACAATGGAACATTTTCTTCGGGATTACCTCACTCCCAGTGACCCACACAGGAAATAATTATTTTGGTAGTCGCCAGTAAATAGTGAAACACACTTACTTGAAAAATAAGCTCTTTTTTGACCCTGAAAGACAGTGGCTTCACAAGCATAGCTGGATCTAGTTTCTTCCCAAATTCAACAATTTTGTATGTAAATGGTGACTTATTCTTGAATTGTGGGTTCCCAGATCCAGGCACCACTTCAGAGTTCTGCCAAAAAGCCACAGCGAACAGTGGTTTTCTTGTGTCGCTGGCTAAAGAAGCATGTGGCATCAAAGAAAAATTAAATTTCTTTTCCTGGGATAGAATATGGAAATTTCATAGATGTCCTAGCAACAAGTTCAAACACTGTAGTCATGTCTGAGAAGGCACTTCTGCCCTTACAGACATCAATCATGGGGTGTGCCAGAGAAATATGCCACATTTGGAATAAGTGACAGTTCTAGGCAGGATATTTGAGTCTAAGTGAGAAATCTAAATCTCCACTCCCTATTCTATGTGAGGCCTAATTTAATGGCCCTTTCTTTCTCTGTGAAACGCACCCCCTCCAAAAGGTAGCACCCTAATTGGAAGATACACAGCTCTGAGAAGAGCAAAGCTGGGGTAAGCAGCCCAGGGCTGATGTGGCAGCTGGAGGCTCAGCGACCCAGGTGCTTTCTATTAATATCATGTAGCTTTGCCATTATTGAACCCACGTGATCAAGGAGAGATCACCCTCACACTCACATTCCAGCCAATCAGAAGGCAAGATGGAGAAAGAGAGGGCCTGCCTCTAAACGTTAAGGACATAACTCAGAAATAGCATCAACAGAGCATGAGATGGTTGGATGGCATCACTGACTCAATAGACATGAATTTGAGCAAACCCTGGGAGATGGTGAAGGATGGGGAAGTCTGGCATGCTGTAGTCCATGGGGTCGCAAAGAGTCAAACAGGACTTAGCAACTGAACACACATACTGCTTGTATCTCACTGGCCAAAACTTAGTCATATTACCAATAGAACTTCAAGGCTGTTCCTGGCTATATATTGGGGATTCTGTAATCACGGGGGAAAAAAGCAGGGGGAGAATAAACATTGGGAGACAGCCAGTGTTTTGCCACAAATGGTCAATTTTCAGATTATTCCTTTGACAACAGATAGGTTATCATAAAACATAGCCTGTTTGCCTCCAAAGCTATTGCATTGTGCCCCTCTCCAAAATTACTCCAGGTATCAGACCTAGGCCTGTATGATGTACTGGTATGCTCAAGGAAGAAAAAGCCAGGAGAGTAGAGCTATGGTGTCCATGCACCTTTGTGCGCTGACATCTGACCGGATCAGTAAGCTGGGCTGTACCTCCTCCTGAAAGATTCCCCAAAGATGGCTCTAAGTAGGCCTACGTAGCATCACCAGTTATTCTACAGACCACAGACACTGCTTTGATTAAGACTCAGAGGTTATCCCATCGTTGTGAGGATTAGCTTGTCACATTTTGTCTTCTCTCTAGCCCTAAAAGGAAAATACACTGAGTCAGGAGTACAAAACTCCCAGGCAATTTCAAGTTTGGGAAGGAGAGAGGATTTCTCCAACCCTGAAACCCTGTGTGACCTAGTACAAGAAAGAGGGTTACATGTGAATGTAGAACTTTCCTTTGTTTTTCTGAGTCACTCCAAGGTGAAGGGGAAGGCTTGGGAGTCACTGAATCTAGCCCTCTTCCTGGGTCCTTTTAGAGTGAGACTCAGTGACTTCAAAGGTTTTGGAGAATTTCTGAGCAGGGACTTCCCAGAGACTTTCATTCATTAGGAGGGAAGAGTAAGGGACTCTGTGCTGAATGGATTAGAATCCCACCTGGTGTTTACACTGAATTGCAGGATGTGCTTAATATCCTGGCATGAACAGGCCATCACTTGGCAGCAGCAGGCAGCACCTGCTTACAGTATCCAGTCTGGTCCTACAAACCTAATGATACCTCCTCTAAGATCAAGTGATTAAAAAAGAAAAAACACAAAGATATGGAGGTTCAGTATCTCAAAGATGACCTGTGAGATGATTCACCAAAGGGGGTCAAGTTGAAACAATTTCTACTCAGAGGTATAAAACAGAAAATTAAACTTGTCTTCTGTTATCAGCAGACATTTTGATCTATTGCTATAAAATTATTATAAATTCATAGCAAAAAAGTGAGAGAATTCCACTTTATAAAGAGAAAATTATCTTCATTTGACATGAGACCTATGAGAGAGAGAAGTATAGAAGTTTAGCCAGCCTCACAGCTGATTTTAGTGATTTTCTGGTAGCACATGTATCACAGCTGTTATATAATATAGCTGACACACACATATACATATTACAGGACAACAGAGTCTTAGCAATGATATTAATCACAAAACTATTTCAAATTCCAACTTGGGTCTCTAGTCAGGGAACATTAGGACATCCTCTTCCTGTTTCTGCCTAGTCAAAAAGTTGGAACAGAACTCTTGGAAGGGGTCCAAGAGGTCAGGAAGAAATTATTTTAAGTGCTGTTATGCTTGGGAGGGGCAGCAGAGCCACATGAATTGCGCTCTGTATCTGACTCCATGTATAGTAATAATAAAGACATCACTATGTTCATCTGTGGCAATGGACAAGGGAAATCACACAAATGTTGTACTCATAGATGTGTTTAGTCACTCCTTCCTCTGCTCCCCGAGCACGCTGTACATCCCTCCATTAGCACTTACCTCATTCCTTACACTGTAATTATTTGTTCACAAGCCTGTTTCCAGCACTGGCCTGTGACATGGAAAAGAGTTAATAACACTACCTCTGGAGCCACACTATAGGATTTAAATGCTAGCTCCACCCCTAACTCATCTGTGACTTTAAGCAAGTCCCTTAACTTTGCTAAGCCTCAGTTTCTTCAAATTGTAATGTAATTTTAATTTAGTAATAGTATCTGTCTAATACGGTGGCTGTGAATATTTCACGAGAAAGGAATGAAAACTACATCCTGCCTTAAGGAACATCCTCAGTAACAGTTAGTTGTTCTTATTATTCCCATCTAGGGATAAATCGTGTACTTTTCATCTTTGCATCCCCAGCATCTATAGGATGCCTAACTCCTAAAAGCATCTAAGTTGAATGGGCCAATGAATGAGAGATGGTAGTGGAGAAAAGGCAGTCCCGTCCCATGCCTTTCCTTCACTCTGCTGTGTGGCAGTGGAGAGACTCTGCCTCATAAGTTTGGGAAGAGAAACTAGGCATATGTGGTCCAGCCTCACCCTTTTCCTCCTGGGTGTGAGCTGCCCTCAGCGGGCCTGGTCTGGGCTGTGTGCTCCTAGCTTTGCCCTGGTGGGTGGGCCTGCCCTTTTGCTCCCCATCATGCCCACAGAAAGCACAAGTTCTTGCTTGTTCATTGCTGGTCCAATGGTTGGGAATCTACCTGCAAATGCAGGGAATACAGGTCTGATCCCTGTTTCAGGAGGATTCCATATGCTGTGGGGCAACTGGGCCCATGTACCACAACTACTGAAGCCCGCATGCTCTAAAGCCGGTGCTCTGCAACTAGAGAAGCAACTACAGTGAGAAGCCTGTGCCTAGCAACTAAAGAAAAGAGCCCCCGCTCACCGCGACTAGAGAAAGCTGCACTCAGCCAAAATTTGTTAAAAAGGAAGAAAGAACACATTCTCTACTTTCTCTCTCACATGATTTGGTGCCATTGAGAGTGGGTGGAGAAGACTGACAAATCAAATTTGGGGCTTGGCTGGTAGACTGATAGGTCCTCCCACCAAGCTCTTTTCTTCAGCCTAACTTTACCAATCACAAACACGATATTTTGGCTTCCCTGGTGGCTCCAACATTAAAGAATCTGCCTACAATGCAGGAAACCCAGATTCAATCCCTGGGTCAGGAACATCCCCTGGAGAAGGAAATGGCAACCCACTCCAGTATTCTTGCCTGGAGAATTCCATGGACAGAGGAGCCTGGCAGGCTACAGTCCGGAGGGTCACAAAGAATCAGATACGAATGAGTGACTAACATCACTATATTCTACTTATTGAGCCCATTTCTAAACCCTGCCAGTGGCTTCATAACAAGAACTTTTCCAGATTTTTAATTGAATCAAAGAGTTGAAAAAGTCACGTGCTGGTTGCTCTCTTTTCCTTTCCAGATCTATTCTTGGTTTTTCTCTTTCTTGCTATAAGAGGTTGACCACTCTAGGCTCTCTTAACTTCTGGCTTCCTGTTGGCTTCCACCAACTGGACAAGGCTGGAGGGTGAGAAGAGAGAGAGACCAGGGTGTTTGTTCTGCCTGCTCCACCTGACTGCAAGGTACTGGCAGTGGCACATTCCTCTACACAGGGCCACAGCACCTACAGTGGTGGTTTCTCTCCATGGCTACTGCTCATACTGGATTTTCTATCTCCACTCCCTCTCCTTGTCCCTTCAGGCCAAGGAGCAGTAATAGCATCCAGCAATGCCTGTGCCCTACATGCTTTGTCGTTTTTGTTAGTCCCTTAACCCTGCCCACACCCCTGTAAAGAGTCCTTTTGTTAGTCTCTTCATTGAAACTTCCGACAGTTCCATCTTTTTCCCACCAGCACCCTGATTCAAATAAGTGATGACAAGTAATAGGAAGACCTTTTTGGAGATGAACAAGGTGTGTAAACATAGCCTGATATCATCAGATATTTGTCTTATCAAAAAAAAAATACCCTTATTCTGATTACACCTCAGCTAGAAGCTTTCTGGTAACTTGACTTTCCATCTTGTTCTAGCTTAAGAAATAGAAGACCCTGGTCAGACTGTCCCTATATATATGTATAAGTTCTCATGAAAGTTCAATATCTCTTCTCAAATCAGTAAATTGTTATTGTGTTTTATAAAAATAGTGAATGGAAAGCCAAAGGGAAGTGGAAATGGCAGAATTAACTTAGTTTACTTTTAGTTCTATGGAAAAAAAACACACACACAAATCTGAAGGGGTGGCATTCTAAGATAAAGAGTTCTAAGATCAGGGTTCAAAGATAAAGACTTTGAGGTTTACCAGACACAAGCTTCTGAAAATATAGCCTCTTGGGTACACGCTAAATTTTTGTTTTCTAATCTATTTCCACCTGCCTTTTATATTTTAATGTGTTTGACTATTTACCTATGTTACAAGCATAGGCAATTTCTCACAGGCTCAAAGCTTCGAAGCGAGAATGAATCTGACTCACAGGATAACATCAGTAAAGATTAGAGCTTTGAGAGAATTTGAAAAGGCAGCCAAACAATAATTACTTTTCTACAGAGAAAGTGAAAAGCAGAGAAGCAAAAAATCCTCAGTCCAGCATTCCAAACCTTTCACAATCCAAAGCTGCCACTCCTGCTAAACTCGGTGACCTCAAAAATCTACTACGCGCCTTCCTGCCATTTGGTCTTTGCTTATTCCGTGACCCATACAGCCTGAAACACCTTCCCTTGTCCCCTCTGTCCATCCCAACCTGACTCTTCAGCCCTCAATGCCCAGGGGTAACCCTGTTACTCCACAACACTTCTGCCAGCCATGGCAGCCCACAGCCTTCTCCGTCTTTTATACATTTGCCACTAACTACGCATGTCACTCTTTATTTCTTGAACCACTTCACTGTCCCCCTCCAATCCTATTCCTGGGATAGTTCTTGGTGGCTTCGATATCCATCCCCAGTATAACCTGGCTTCTCATATCCTTTTTATTCACCCTTATTGAGTTGTCCTCTACAACACTACAGCCACTAATCTTACCTAGCCATTACCATGAATGACACCTCCTCTGTAGTCTCCACTTCAGGCATTCCATTCCCCAATTACAACCTCCAATATTTCAGGTGACTCCCCTACCCTCAATGCCCGGCATATGACCAAGCCTACCCTCTTTTCAGTGTCTCTCGCAGCCTTCATGTTCCCATTTTCCTCCTTAGCCATCTTAAAGTCTAATGTCCAACACTACATTCTCTAACTCACATACACCTTTAATTCTCTAGATCTTCTTTTCCTCCCTCATACTCCTCTGATAAAATCCCCAAATTGGCTAAATCCAAAGCTGTACCTTCCTTGTACCTGAACTCAAACATGGCTGGGGACAAGCCTTCAACCACCTTGACTCTTCTCAACTTAAATTTGTGACTCTGCTGGTTCTTTCTAAAGCATTCATCTTGGTGCTTGTAGAAACAATAATCCTCTTTCTGTTTGCTTTCTTAGGCTTACCTGCTATTTTGTTGAGTAATAACTAAGATAGTAACATATGCAAATGATAAATTAACAGGCTCAGGAACAAGCCAAGTTGACTCTGGGTGAGCATATGACTCAACTAGGAAGAACATAAGCATAAGCTGTAATGGGGAGTAGCCTACTAGCCTGGAGTTTTCCAAGTGCCACAGACCTCAGCCAGGATGGATCACAGAGAGTATGGAGAACCTCTGCCAATCTGTCAAGTTAATTAAAAGAATGGCTACTGCACATGTACACATGAAAACTGAAGATTCAGTAAATAAGCAAAAATGGATTTACCTCCTACCACATTTTTATGGCCAATGTGAAGACTCTGTTTGGGTCCTGGCTTGTTAGATTTACAGAAAAGCTACTGCTTCCCAGGTGGCACTAGTGGTAAAGAACCTGCCTGCCAGTGCAGGAGACCTAAGGGACAGGGGTTCGACCCCTGGGTCAAGAAGATCCCCCGGAGGAGAGCACAGAAATCCACTCCAATATCGTTGCCTGGAGAATCCCACAGACAGAGGAGCCTGATGGGCCACAGTCCATAGGGTCATAAAAAGTTGGACAGGACTAAAGCCACTTAGCATGCGTGCACACAAGCTTACTGAGAAGCCTATCAATTTGCCTCAAGCTCATCCACCACTTACCAGCTATGCTACTATTTTGACTTCATCCCATCATGGTAATTTCCTAGTTGATGGTGTAATATGAATATCAAATTCTTTAAGATTTAAGTAATTTCACCAGAGATAAATTATCTCCTCTATGAAGATACCATCAAGAGCAGTGTTTCTCAAGCACTGGTTTTCACGATTGCCTTCCCCTGAAGGACCCTTTTAGACATATTTTAAATCACTCCCCTCCTCCATGAACTGTTAACACAATAGATACACTCGGTGTAAACTAGTCATCAACTCCTTGGGGATGAACTCATCCCACCAAGAATACATGACTTAGAGCACATGAAGTGCATCTTATATATGTTTTTAATAAAAATTATATATATTTAAGGCATACATGTCTGATATACATATACATACTGAAATGATTACTAGTGTCAAGCTAACGAACATGTCATCTCCTCACAGTTACCTTTTGTGTGCATGTGGTAAGACCACCTGAATCTACTCTCTAAGCAAGTTTTCAGTATTCAATATGGTATGATGAACTACAGCTGTAATGCTGCACGTTAGATCTCTAGACTATGTGTCTTACATACATGTTTATACACTTTGACCAACATCTGCCCACTTTCTCCACCTGTGGTAACCACTGTTATATTCACGACTTCTTTATACAGTTCTTATCTGGCTGTTATCTGCGGCCAGGGAGGTGAACAGAGGTGGGGCATTGGTTTGAGGAAGTGTCTGCTTTAGGGGTGACAATGTCAGTGGTGTTTCACACTTTTCTTTTTTCATTTCTTTTATTCCATCTTTCTTCACTTTCTATGTTTATTCTTATCAATTCAGCTCTAGTATTTTTATTAAAATGGTAAGCAATTCAAAGTCAGACTAGGACAAAAGATCTTACTTTCATCAAGAAGAGCACAACACAAATTCATTCTCTAAGTCTGTGAGTGTGTGTCTGTTTTGTAAAAAAGTTCATTTGTATCATTTTTTTTTAGATTCTGCATCTCCAAGGGGGAAAGATGGGGGAGGGAAAGTTAAGGAGTTTGGGGTCAACACTGTTATATTTACAATGGATAACCAAAAAAGACCTACTATATAGCAAAAAAAAAAGTTGATATGAATAACATTTGTTAGTCTTCTGTCAAAAAAAGAAAGAGAAGAGCTTGAATATATATATATATACATATATACATACACATACGCGGCTAGGTCACTTCAGTCGTGTCCGACTCTGTGCGACCCCATAGACGGCAGCCCACCAGGCTCCTCTGTCCCTGGGATTCTCCAGGCAAGAACACTGGAGTGGGTTGCCATTTCCTTCTCCAATGCATGAAAGTGACAAGTGAAAGTGAAGTCGCTCAGTCGTGTCCGACTCTTAGTGACCCCATGGACTGCAGCCCACCAGGCTCCTCCGTCCATGGGGTTTCCAGGCAAGAGTACTGGAGTGGGGTGCCATCGCCTTCTCCGACATACACATATACATACACACACACACACACACACACACTCATATAACTGAATCACTTTGCTATATACCTGAACTAGCACAACATTGTAAATCAACTGTATTTCAATAAAGATAAATTTAAAAGAGAAGAGCACGACATTAAGCAACAGTAGTAAATAAGTCTTTCCTTTTCAGATTATTAGCAGTTTCCTCAACCCAAGAAATAACACATCTGTGACAGTTTTCTCCAACACCATTACCCTGGATTGTGTGCCCTCTTACCCTCATACTTGTTTACTGTCTATAGAATGTGTATCATGAATATTAGCAACACAGCTCAGAGGTCCACATGACAGCACTCAGGAAAAAAGAGGGAAGGGAAGGAAAGAAGGAAAGGTAAGGGGAGGTGAACAGAGACTAAGAAAGGAAAAAGAAGAAAACAGAAGGAAGGCAAACAAGAAAAAAATAGAAAAGAAATGAATTCTGGGATTTTTTTTCTAATTTATATCCACAAATTTCAAAGAGGACTATGAAACATCTGCTGAACAGTAGTGTGTTGTCCTGCCGTAATAAAGAAGTTAGTTTGCTCCTACAGTGTCCACTTTCTAATACTAAAAAGTTATTTTATTTTCTTAGGTCTTAAGCCAGAACAAAATATGTTGTGCTATGTATAATTATTTCGTAAGTCCCTGAGAGTGGTCCTCCTGACATTTGGACAACTGTGCGAGTGGCCACTGCTCATATTTTCTACCACTGTCTCTATTTGTCTTTTCATTTTCTTAATATGCAAGAACACCCACCCCTGATCATGAGTGTTGGTAATTTTTCAGAGCTCCAAAACTTGCATGCAAAAGTGGATTTCTGACTCACTAAACATCAGCACTACTGGGAAACAACTGTGGGGTAAATCAGATGTGTGTTTACTGCAAAATGGGTTTTGCCATTAGCCATGGAGTCAAGTCAAGCAATAAAATAACTAAAGTAAACAGTAATTTACGCTATTTTTGCTAGAGAAATCTTGAGTTAAAACTTAATTATTACAGGAGGATAGGAGGAAGAGGGGAAGAAAACATGAGATGCATCCAAAAACCTAACCACTATATTCAGCTAAAATCTTGTATTTCCATGTTTTTACCTCCATTGTCTCTTTCAATAGACTTAGGAATTAGATACCCAAGTGATTATTATCCATGTTCCTCTATCAGACTATACACTTCGCAACAGCCAGTACAATGTCCATTTTACTGACCATCATATCTGCATGACAAACACAGGCCCTGCAAACGGTAGATGCTCAATAAATTTGTTAAGGATTAAAAATTGTATGGGAGGAAGGATATTTTTATATACTTCTCTCAATGCAAGGTGATGCTGTGAAAACAGTTCTTTTCCTTTATCCATCTTGACTTCTTTATTTACTCATTATAGAGACAGAGACTATTAAGACATTAACCCTCATAGAAAACACAGTTAAGGTTGCCAAAGGGGATATGTGTGTTCAGTCACTAATTGTATCCAACTCTGTTGGACGTGGACTTCAGCACACCAGGCTTCTCTGTCCTTCACTATCTCCTGGAGTTTGCTCAAATCCATGTCCGTTGAGTTGGTTATGCTATCTATCCATCCCATCCTCTGTCGTCCCCTTCTCTTCCCGCCTTCAATCTTTCCCAGCATCAGGGCCTTTTCAACAAGTCAGCTCTTTGCATCAGGTGACCAAAGTATTGGAGCTTCAGCATCACTCCTTCCAATGAATATTCAGGGTTGATTTCCTTTAGGATTGACTGGTTTGATCTCCTTGGTGTCCAAGGGATTCTCAAGAGTCTTCTCCAACACCACAGTTCAAAAGGATCAATTCTTTGGTGCTCAGCCTGCTTTATGGTCTAACCCTCACATCCATACATGACTACTGGAAAAACCATAGCTTTGACTACACTGACTTTTGTCAGCAAAGTGATGTCTTTGCTTTTTAATATGATGTTTAGGTTTGTCATAGCTTTTCTTTCAAGGATCAAGCACCTTTTAATTTTGTGGCTGCAGTCACCATCTGCAGAGATTTGGGAAGCAAAGAAAATAAAATCTGTTTGCCATGAAGTGATGGGACTGGATGCTATGATCTTCGTTTTTTGAATGTTGAGGTTTAAGATTTTTCACTCTCCTCTTTCACCCTCACCAAGAGACTGTTTAGTCCCTCTTTGCTTTCTGCCGTAAGGGTGGTGTCACCTGTATATCTGAGGTTATTGATATTTCTCCCAGCAATCTTGATTCCAGCTTGTGCTTTACCCAACCTGGCATTTCGCATTATGTACTCTGCATATAAGCTAAACAAGCAGGGTGACAATATACAGCCTTGACGTACTCCTTTCCCAATTTTGAACCAGTCATGTTCCATGTAATGTTCTAACTGTTGCTTCTTGACCCTCATATAGGTTTCTCAGGAGACAGGTAAGGTGGTCTGGTATTCCCATCTTTTAAGAGTTTTCCGCAGTTTGTTGTGACCCACACAGTCAAAGGCTTTTGCATTGTCAATGAAGCAGCCACTGCTGCTGATAAGTCGCTTCAATCATGTCTGACTCTGTGCGACCCCATAGACAGCAGCCCACCGGGCTCTTCTGTCCCTGGGATTTTCCAGGCAAGAACAATGAAGCAGAAGTTTTTCTGGAATTCCCTTGTTTTCTCTATGATCCAATGAATGTTGGCGATTTGGTCTTTGGTTTCTCTGCTTTTTCTAAACCCAGCTTGTACATCTGGAAGTTCTCAGTTCACATACTGCTGAAGCCTAGCATGAAGGATTTTGAGCTCATCCTTATTAGTACTGGAAATGAGCATAATTGTCTGGTAGTCTGAATATTCTTTGGCACTGCCCTTCTTTGAGATTGGAATTAAAACTGACCTTTTCCAGTCCTGTGGCCACTGCTGAGTTTTCTAAATTTGTGACATATTGCGTGCAGCACTTTAACAGCATCATCTTTTAGGATTTTAAATAGCTCAGCTGGAATTCCATATTTGGTCAGAATCCTCCACTCTGACCTGTCTATCTTGGGTGGCCATGCACAGTATGGCTCATAACTTCACTGAGTTACACAAGACCCTTTACCATGACAAGGCTGTGATGCATGCAGGGGCAATATAAAGCATATATAAGAAATAATGCAATATAAGCAGTATAAGAAATAATATATTTCTTATATAAGAAATAATAGATGTCTATGCAAAGGGTGGAAAAAGAGATAGCAATCGAATTATCTCCTCTTGAAATTAGAATTGTATCTCTGGTAGGCAACTGTCAAATAGTAGGAAAATGAAAGACCAAAAAACTGAATTTCTGTCTTGTTTTGTAATTAGAGCACTGAAAGTGAAGCCAAACTAAACTGATGACTTTGTTCATCTACCTCTTTCAGGTCTTGGCTTAAACATCACTTCTTTAGGGGAATGTCTTTGGATTCCTACACACACACACGCACACATGCGAATGCACGTGCACACGCTCACACACACACAGACACGCTGAATCGTCTTCTGTCATCCTTTCCACCGGAATGAGTGGGAAGCCCATGAGGCCAGAGAAAAGTGTGCTAGCCCACTGATAATTATGTATCCAGAGTCTAGAACTATCTCTGTCAAATAACAGGTGCTCAATAAGTGTTTGATCAATAAAGTCTTCCTTGCAATAGATTTCTTTTTCTCTTTTCAGACCAATTTATCTCCTTTTTCCATTCTATAAATAGAAAAGGCAATTCCCCTCCCTAAATTATGCTCTTTGCCTTTTCCTTCAAGATGGTTGTTTTTCTCATTTTCAAGACATTATCATTCAATAACTGGAAGCAAATTACATTTTCTGCATCTATGCACAGTGGGGAATTGGACTGAAGAGTATACATGAGGCTACTTCCCCCGCCCTCACCAGGTACGTTAAGGCCTGTAGACTCTCAGAAGAGGTTCCCCCTGGGGTTTCTCTAAGCCTCTATTCACACAGTTTCTAAAGGATTTAGAATGAAAAAGGGAGATTTTCTCCCTGAAAGCAGTTAAAGGCTAGTGCTCTTAGGGGGGTGGCAAAATGTCGACATTCATTTTCTGGGCTCCTCCAAATCAATTCTTACCCTCTGCTTTGACTGAAGGTAGGAGGTAAAGAGAAGCAAGACCTTGGTGTAAGTCTCCAGATATTTAAAAACAGAAAGTTAGGGAGTACTCTGAAAGAGCTTTCAGTCCTAAGACACCAAGTTCTGAGGTCAATGAGGCCTGTGTCTGGTGCTTCTTTGGGCCATCTGGCAACCAGAGAGAGATATTTTAAGTCATGTCAAGGCTGTGTGGCAACCTCAAAAACCACACCCGTTGAACGTCAGCCTCCTCCACTAACACACAGCAAGTCTGATGTATGGCAAGAAATAAAGGTTGTGTTTTAGGGGTATAGGCTCCCCTGAAATGCTGTTCCCTTTTTAAAAAAATGATTAGTATAAGTTCCTCATTCTTTTATTTATTAAATGTTGTGCTAAAAACTAGAAAACTCAAATTTGGATGTTGCCAAATGTCCAGATGTGTCCTAGATACAGCCTAGATGTCAGGAAGAGACTTGAATGGATTTAAATATGAGGTATTTTTTCCTCAGTGTAGAAATATCTCTTCTGAATTACACAGTCTTTCACATGACCCTTGGGGGAAACAGGGAAATATAGTAACTGAAGAGGGATAATGGCCTTCATAAATATTGGCTAAAAGCGGACATATAATTAGAGTAGAAAGTTTCAAAGTTTCTGTTAATAGTGTCTTTTTCACACATATATGAAACGAAAGTGATACTGATAGTCACTCAGTCATGTCTAACTCTTTGCGACCCCGTGGACTATATAGTCCATGGAACTCTCCAGGCCAGAATACTGGAGTGGGTTAGCCTTTCCCTTCTCCAGGGGATCTTCCCAACCCAGGGATCGAACCCAGGCCTCCCGCATTACAGGTGGATTATTTACCAGCTGAACCAAAAGGAAACTCCAAGAATCCTGGAGTGGGTAGCCTATCCCTTCTCCAGTGGATCTTCCAATCCAGGAATCAAACCAGGGTCTCCTGCATTGCAGGTGGATTCTTAACCAACTGAGCTATGAGGGAAGCCATACACATATGTGTACTGCTAAGTCGCTTCAGTCGTGTCCGACTCTGTATGACCCCATAGACGGCCTCCTACCAGGCTCTGCCGTCCCTGGGATTCTCCAGGCAAGAACACTGGAGTGGGTTGCCATTTCCTTCTCCAATGCATGAAAGTGAAAAGTGAACGTGAAGTCGCTCAGTCGTGTCCGACTCCCAGCGACCGCATGGACTGCAGCCTACTAGGCTCCTCCGTCCATGGGATTTTCCAGGCAGGAGTACTGGAGTGGGGTGCCATTGCCTTCTCCGACACATATGTATACATTGCTATTAAAGTTGTAACATGTGAGAAGATATTATATCATGTACCAACTGTAACAATTAATACAACTGAAAACTCCTGACATCACCTATTATTTATTATTCCATCTAGAAAAAGGGATTTCTCTTGATATCCTTATGTTACACTAACTCGGATTTAGAGGAAGTGAACCACGTTACTAGGTCCTGAGACGGAGCAAGTAGAGCATCTCTGGATGATCTGGGTTCTAGTACTAGCTCTGCCACTTACTACTCACCTGTAATAATGCGTGCGTGCATGCTCACTCGTGTCTGACTCTTTACAACCCCATGGACTGTAGCCCACTAGGCTCCTCCGTCCATGGAATTTCCCATGCAAGAATACTATAGTGGGTTGCCATTTCCTCCTCCAGGGGATCTTCCTGATCCAGGGATCAAACCCGAATCTCTTGCATCTCCTGCACTGGCAGGCAGATTCTTTACCACTAGTGCCACCAACCTCTAAAGTAGACCAAAGAATATCTCGAAGAGTCTTCCTCATGCCAGCCTCCCACAGTTTTGTAGTCCTGAACAATTATTTTGGAGACAAGTCAGGGAAGCATAGATTCAGGTGTCCTAGACTTGTCTGCTTAGATACACCATGCAGCATTCCCTCACTGGAGTCTTGTCCCTCTCTCTGAGACTGGCGACACTATGTATTTTGGGTTTTGTTTTTACTTTTGATGAGTGGTATACCAATGGGTAACAGGAAATACTGAGCTATATCAGCTAATGTTTCCAAAATGGTAATAAATTTGGGAGTCATAAGCTTATAAAATTATAATTGAAGTCAGAAGTTTTAATGAAATCACCATGTGAAGATATATAGAGTGGGAAAAGACATAAGACTGAGGGCCAAGTCCCCTTGATTACAGGAAATGGGTAAGCATGAGAAGTCCTGGAAGAAAACTGAAAAGGAAAATCAATACAGGTAGTAAGTAAACTGTGGTGTTTTAGAAGTCAAGGGAAGAGATTGCTTTAAAGACTCTGTGGTCAACAAAGTCAAAGCTTTCTGCAAGTTGTGTAGGACAGGATTAAGTAATTAAACACAACACTATGGAGCTGCTATTAGCAACAGAAATTTGCATAGGGTGATGACAGCAGAAGATAAATGGGAAGTGTCTTGAGAAGTACATGAGAGCCGGAGCTGCAGACTGAGCTAACATTCGTCCTCTCTCCATTATGAACACTCAAACAAAATGTTGCAAAAATGCACAATACATAGCTGAGTTTTACCAGAGACAGGGGGCTTCCCGGGTGACACTAGTAGTAAAGAACCCGCCTGCCAATGCAGGAGACATAACAGACGTGGATTAGATCCCTGCATCAGGAAGATCTCCTGGAAGAGGGCATGGCAGCCCACTCCAGTATTCTTGCCTGGAGAATCCCATGGACAGAGGAGTCTGGCAGGCTACAGTCTATGGGGTCGCTTAGTCAGACACGACTGAAGCAACCGAGCATACACCAGAGAAGGATGGTAAGGCCAGTTCCAACTGATACTGCTGCTGCTGTTAAGTTACTTCAGTCATGTACCACTGTGTGCAACCCCATAGACGGAGCCCACCCAGCTCCTGCTGCTGTGAAGTCACTTCAGTCGTGTACGACTGTGTGCAACCCCATAGACGGCAGCCCACCAGGCTCCCCCGTCCCTGGGGTTCTCCAGGCAAGAATACTGGAGTGGGTTGCTATTTCCTTCTCCAACGCATGAAAGTGAAAAGTGAAAGTGAAGTCGCTTAGTCGTGCCTGACTCTTAGCAACCCCATGGATTGCAGCCTACGAGGCTCCTCCGTCCATGGGATTTTCCAGGCAAGAGTACTGGAGTGGGGTGCCATTGCCTCCTCCATCCAACTGATACTATAGTGACCCAAATTGAGAGTGGTCAAAAGGCTAGGTTACAGAGTCTAGGCTGGCTCCTAAGGAAATTACACCAGAAAATTGCTGATAGGGAGGAAACCTAACCGCTGAAGAAATAAATCAATCAAGGAAATGAAAGTCCAGTGGGGTCCCAAAGCAAGTGTGATAGCACTGAGAGCAAAGAACAAGTTTGATTTCTATCCAATTTAAATTCAGATCTAAA
The DNA here is from genome assembly GCF_000754665.1 of Bison bison bison. Lineage (NCBI taxonomy): Eukaryota > Metazoa > Chordata > Mammalia > Artiodactyla > Bovidae > Bison > Bison bison. The sequence goes on along the minus strand of NW_011495032.1, from coordinate 26,073,141 downwards.
CAGACCATTAGTTCTCTTTTAAAAATCTTGTCCAACCTTCTTGTTTTTTGGTTTAGTCACTAAATCACGTCCAACTCTTTGTGATCCTATAGACTGTAGCCTACCAGGCTCCTCTGTCCATGGGATTTTCCCGGCAAGAATACTGAGTGGGTTGCCATTTCCTTCTCCAGGGGAATCTTCCTGACCCAGGGATCAAACCCACATCTCTTGCACTGGCAGGTGGATTCTTTACCATTGAGCCACCAGGGAAGCCCAACTTTCTTACTATGAATAATCTATGAGGCTCCGCAAGATGTAAAGAACTAATTCACCATTATGTACTCCAGAGCTGAAGTGTGTCTTAGGAAGTTCTCAGTCTTTTAAACTATAGACAACCTTGAACTTATTTTATGGTTGTGCCAAGAGAAAAACCAATCATCTGGTCAACAATAAAAAACTTCATTAGCTCTTGTAGCAATCAGGGCACAGAAATCTAACAAGTATCTAGGCAACCACTGACCTTTCATGTAACAAAATGTAACACACATTTCCTTTAGTAAAGTTCACTTCTATTTTTCTGCATTGTACATCACTGACTTGAGGAAAATAACACAATGCTTACAAGGCACAGTAAGTGGAAACTTTCATTCTAGGTTCAGTGTATTAAGTCAGTAGCTATAAGCCCCTCAACAGGCCTCCATCTAATGAACTGTTTTTAGTTTTTAAAGTTTCAAATCCTCCTTAAGCCTTCCCCAGCTTCCTCAAGCAGAATGTGTCATTGGTTCCTTTGCATTCCCTCTTTACATTGGTAGTATGATTAATATATCAGATATTCTAGTTCACTTACAGTACAAATATTTATGTAAATCCTCATCTCTCTTAAGCTTATAAGCATTGGAACATTCCTGGTGGTCCAGTGGTTAAGAAACCACCTTGCAATGCAGGAGAAGCAGGTTCAATCCCTGGTGGGGGAACTAAGACCTCACAAGCCACTCCAGAGCCCATGGACTAGTCCATGTACCACAACAAAAGGTCCTGAATGACGTGCAGAAGATCCTGAGTGCCGCACCTAAAACCTGACACAGTCAACCTGCTGTATTAATGTGGACTATAAACAACTGGTCCATCTTTAGAATAAGGAAGCATGATTTTGTTTTCTGGGCATATTATGTTTCTCCTTTTAACTAAGAGTTTGCTTGGCCTAATAGTACCAGGCGACATAAGAAGGCAATTAATCTTCCAAAACGTACAACCAAAGTTCAGTTCAGTTCAGTCACTCAGTTGTGTCCAACTCTTTGTGACTCCATGGACTGCAGCACGTCAGGCCTTCTGGTCCATCACCAACTCCTAGAGTTTACTCAAACTCATGTCCATTGAGTCCGTGATGCCATCCAACCATCTCATCCTCTGTCGTCCCCTTCTCCTCCCACCTTCAGTCTTTCCCAGCATCAGGGTCTTTTCAAATGAGTCAATTCTTCACATCAGGTGGCCAAAGTATTGGAGGTTCAGCTTTAGCATGGGTCCTTCCAATGAATATTCAGTACTGATCTCCTTTAGGATGGACTGGTTGGATCTCTTTGCAGTCCAAGGGACTCCCAAGGGTCTTCTCCAACACCACAGTTCAAAAGCATCAATTCTTTGGCACTCAGCTTTCTTTATGGTCCAACTCTCACATCCGTACAAGACTACTGGAAAAACCATAGCTTTGACTACAGGGACCTAAAAACCTCTGCTTTTTAATATGCTGTCTAGATTGGTCATAACTTTTCTTTCAAGGAGCAAGTGTCTTTTAATGTCATGGCTGCAGTTACCATCTGCAGTGATTTTAGAGCCCAAAAAAATAAAGTCTGTAGCTGTTTCCATTGCTTCCCCATCTATTTGCCATTAACTGATGGGACCAGATGCCATGAACTATCTCCACTCAAAAGAGCTAGAGTACCAACAAACATAAAGATTTAGTTCAGTGTATTTTGATATTGCATCTTTCTAATTTTTGCCTTAATTAGGAAAGGGTTTGACCACTACCCCTGTCTCTTTTTCAATGATTTACTAGGAATAAATTCCTGGGTAACCATATAAACCAGGCCTGTCCTTCAGGTGTACCAACCCTCCTTATTAAGTCCATGATGAGAATCCATTATCTGAGTGATTCATTTTCTATGGCAAAAGCTATCAAAACATGGGCCAGTGTTCACAATGTCTAATGGAAACCTTCCTGAAATATTTTCCTCTCTTTTCCACCTTCATCTGAGGAAGAGGACATTTGATCATGAGCCAAAATCTCATTGGCTCTCAGGGAAATCTTTGTCAGGGGTCCTAGGTTAGGATTAGATTATTACAGCTACAGCTTTGGCAGGCCTTGGATAAGACAAAGCCATAAGAACACAGTGCCAATTATTGTTTAAAAATAATACAAACTGTTTTTAGGTACCAGAACTAAAATCTAAGAGTCAGAACCTAAATCTCAAGTCTCCAATTCCTGTTTCCTGTAGCATAGCAAAGAAATTTGCTCTCTAAATAAAACAACCTTCTGTTTTCTGGATCAGTGGTTCTGCAAATGTGAAGTTCCCACCAGCATCATCAGCTTCTCCTGGGAGCTGGTTGGAAATGGAAATTATCAAGCCCCACCTAAGCCCTACTGAAGCAGAAACTCTGCAAGTGAGAACCAGCAGTCATGTTTTAACAAGCCCTCCAGGAGATTCTGGTGCACAGTAAAGTTTGAGAACCACTGCTCTAGACTAGACCAAAGTGTGGTTTGTGAACTAGGGCATCAGCATGCCTGGGAGCATGTTAGAAATCCATAATATTAGGCCCCATCCTAGACCTAAAGAATCAGAAATTATACTTTAACAAAATCCCCAAATACTTTGTATATACATTAAAGCTTGAGAAGCACAGTTCAATTCAGTTCAGTTCAGTAGCTCAGTCGTGTCTAACTCTTTGCAACCCCATGAATTGCAGCACGCCAGGCCTCCCTGTCCATCAGCAACTCCTGGAGTTCACTCAGACTCACGTCCATCAAGTCAGTGATGCCATCCAGCCATTTCATCCTCTGTCATCCCCTTCTCCTCCTGCCCCCAATCCCTCCCAGCATCAGAGTCTTTTCCAATGAGTCAACTCTTCGCATGAGGTGGCCAAAGCACTGGGGTTTCAGCTTCAGCATCATTTCTTCCAAAGAAATCCCAGGGCTGATCTCCTTCAGAATGGACTGGTTGGATCTCCTTGCAGTCCAAGGGACTCTCAAGAGTCTTCTCCAACACCACATTTCAAAAGCATCAATTCTTCAGTGCTGAGCCTTCTTCACAGTCCAACTCTCACATCCACACCTGACCACAGGAAAAACCATAGCCTTGACTAGATGGACCTTAGTTGGCAAACTAATGTCTCTGCTTTTGAATATGCTATCTAGGTTGGTCATAACTTTTCTTCCAAGGAGTAAGCGTCTTTTAATTTCATGGCTGCAGTCACCATCTGCAGTGATTTTGGAGCCCCAAAAATAAAGTCTGACATGTTGCCACTGTTTCCCCATCTATTTCTCATGAAGTGATGGGACCAGATGCCATGATCTTCGTCTTCTGAATGTTGAGCTTTAAGCCGACTTTTTCACTCTCCACTTTCACTTTCACTTTCATCAAGAAGCAACCAAGGATGAAATTGAGCAAATTAGTAATCTAAATAAATAAATAACACTGTGGAGTTTACAATCCACTCCTTATTCATTTAATTGCACCTCATTGAGACAATTCCTCATTGTACCTTCCTCATTTAATCCTCTTAATAACCCTGTGGACCAAATATTGTGATTTCCATCTCACATATGAGACACAAGGAGACTGGAAAACTGACCTAATGTCACAAAGGTAGCAAGCAGAAGAGCCATGATTTGGACATAGTTTGGTTCTGAAATCTAGGCTCTTAGCCACCACCGATAGACAGATTTTACTTTCTTGGGCTCCAAAATCACTGCGGATGGTGACTGCCGGTATGAAATGAAAAGACATTTGCTCCTTGTAAGAAAAGCTATTATAAACCTAGACAGTATACTAAAAAGTAGAGCTATTACTTCACCAACAAAAGTCCATATAGTCAAAGCTATGGTCTTTCCGGTGGTCATGTATGGATGTGACAGACCATAAAGTAGGCTGAGCACTGAAGAACTGATGCTAAGGACTTAGATTGATTGATCAATGCTAACACTGCTAACGATGCTAACACTGAAGGTTTTGAACTGTGGCGTTGGAGAAGACTCTTAAGAGTCCTTTGGACGGGAAGGAGCTCAAAAAAAGTCATTCCTAAAGGAAATCAACCCTGAATATTCATTGGAAGGGCTGATGCTGAAGCTCCAATACTTTGGCCATCTGATGCGAAGTGCTGATTCGCTAGAAAAGACCCTGATGCTGGGAAAGATTGAAGGAAAGAGGAGAAGGGAGTGACAGAGGATAAGATGATTTGATAGCATCACTGACTCAATGGACATGAGTTTGAGCAAACTCAGGGAGGTAGTGAAGGACAGGGAAACCTGGCGTGCTGCAGTTCACAGGGTCGCAGTGAGTCAGACACAACTTGGTGACTGAACAACAACATAGACATACAGACACAGGTTCAATCCCTGAATCAGGAGGATCCCCTGAAGAAGGACATGGCAACCCACTCCAGTATTCTTGCCTGGAGAATTCCATGGACAGAGGAGTCTGGCAGGCTACAGTCCATAGGGTCTCAAAAAGTTGGACAAAATCGAAGCAACTTAGCACAGCACTTATCTAGTCTGCTTATAACTCCAGGGACAGGAGTTCTTTTTTTTTAGCCACATCACATTGCCTCTCTAACAACAATTTCATTCATGAGTAATCAATTAAGCCTTTTTTAAAGCTAAAAATAATATTATATCCATTTTAGTTGAACAAACATTTACTGAAATCTATTTATAACAAACAACCCTGCCTGGTGGAGCTCACAGTACTAACCTAATAAGAATAAATGCTCAATAAATATTTGCTAAACCAATGAATCAGTAAATGACTGATGACTTTATTATGATATGCTAAGTGATACAAGAGCAGAGTTGGGGTGACTGCTTACATCCTGAGCCCCAAGACCTTGCCTGTAATTGATTAATGGTTTGAACCCATAAAGAAAGGAAGGGTCAACCAGACAAAGAATGCAGAAAAGGAGATTCCAGGCATTCAAAAGAACTTGGGCTTTATCTGAGGATGATGGAGATTCACTACAGCAATAAAGGGGGCAAAATAGACTCAAATAGATATGTGCAATAGTATATATACATGAACTGTTACTTACAATAAGTTCAAAATATCAAGGATGAATCCCCCAAAGCCAACAGAACTTCAAGTCTAAACCTTGGATTTTAGATTATTAGCTATCATATCCTGTCAGAGGATGTGAATATGTGGTTTATGACTGAGGTCTTACCTCCCCAAACATGGAAACAGAGATCCCCTGGGGAAGGAAATGGTAATCCACTCCAGTACTCTTGCCTGGGAAATCCCATGGACAGAGGAGCCTGATGGGCTGCAACTCATGGGGTCACACAGAGCTGGAGACGACTTAGCAACTAAACAACAACAATCGTTAGTTGCCTGCAGAAGAGAAAAAGGTCAAAAGGAGGAAACAAAGACTTGGCCTGGGAATTGTCAGAAAAGAAGACAGAAGCCCTAGCCTAGTTTCAGAATCAGCTCTTAGAAAGAGTTAGAGGAAATAGGAGCGTAAGGGCTACATCGCTTCAGTCATGTCCAACTCTGCGACCCTATAGACGGTAGTCCGCCAAGCTCTTCTGTCCACGGGACTCTCCAGGCAAGAACACTGGAGTGAATTTCCATGCCCTCTTCCAAGAGATGGAGCTACATTTGAGTGACACACCAATTTTTTCTTTGATACCTAAGTGATACTCCATTTAGCTGTCTGCCCCTGAGAATTCCCAGACAGTGGAATTCTTCTCCTCTTTAGCTTTGAAGCTAAAGCTCTTTAGTAGCTTCTCTGACTTTTAATTTTAACGTAGATTTTCTTGGAACTTTTATTAAGAATTATAGACACTCAGGAAGAATTTCCATATCTTAGTGTCTATAAACAGTACGGGGGGAAAATTATCATTTTCCCTTCTCTGCTATTTTTGCTTACATTATGCTTTATCTGTAAAGAATCCTAAATGCATTAAATACAGGTTAAGTAACAGTGTTTAGGGAGACAGGGTTACTTGTATCATCTGTTTTATGCCTCAAGATTTTTCTTCATCAAAGAAACCACATTTTTCTTGTGTTCTTTATTAGAGCTCCAGTATTAAAATCATTTCCCTTGAGGTGTTTTATAAAGCACAAATGGTTCAAAAGAAAAATGCTTTCATTCTCAGTTGCCCAAGCCAAAGTTCAGGCTTGTAAGGCTCCCGCTTCACTAGGGTGTGCTGGGATCTGCACTAGGACACAGTCAAGCTCGCCACAGTCAAAAGAGCAGGCACAGTGTTTCTCCCTTGTCCAGACACCGTTACAAACTGGAAATCCTCAAAAAGAGACATGACCCAAGGGATTAGGGTTGCTGGGAGGTCCAGCAGAGATCAAAGCAGTCCTTCTTCCGAGGGACCCCTCAATTCTGCAGCCTGTCCTTAGCGAACATCATCAACAGTCGTGCAAGGGCAGAAGGAAAGGAGATGAAGGGTGAGGTGGGGGTGGCCGGTTCACTTCCTGCCAAACAACATGAAAGCAACTCGAGAGAATGTCCACCCACATGCAAGAGCTTTGTTTGCCCTTAGGCTTTTTATTCCATCCATATCCTGGCACCCCCAGTGAAAAAAAGTCACCCAAATAGTCTAATAAAAGATCTTCTAAGAACCGACTCAGAGGACTGGAACTACTGTAAACCAAACCAACAAAGCAATAAGAAACCCCACCTCAACAGCTCCTTATATAACGGCTTGGTTCAAAGATCAATTCTCAACATTTTGGGGTCATAAAAGTACTAATCACATTGAAGGGAATTTTGATGAATAATTTTTTAAATTATCTACCACTCTAGCACAGATATTTTCATGTGTGTTTCACTTCATTATAAAGCAAGTAAATACATATACAGTTAAGGGTCTAATTTTGAAACTACCTGTGAAAACATCTTTCTATTTTACAAAATACTAAAGTAAAATGAAGGCATGATCAACTAAAGAGCATATAAAGATTGTCTAACATTACACCAAAATTATTATCTATTCGCATTACCCTCAAATTCTGGAGACATAAACAAAGGTGGATAAATAGGCATTTGATAAACAACATCTGCTTGGTTTCCTTCCCTTTAAAAAACCATGTGCTTTTGTTTTACCTCAGCAGTTTAACATCTCTTGGTCATATTTTTTTTTAAGTGAGGTTTTGAAGAGACTAACATACTCACATTTCATTTTTTAAATGCTTTTGACTTCTAAGAAAAGTTAAGAAACGACAATTGCCAGACAATGTCAAGTTGTTGATCATCTAGTGAGGATATGTTATCTCTGTGAGTACAGTTCAAATATGGACTGTATGAAGCCAAGGTTGTTCCCCATTATGGTAAAGAATAAATGCTCCTCTTCTATTTGCCATGTTAGAAAAAAAAAGGGTGCAGTCCCCCTATGAAAGGCAATCTCCCCTAATGCGCTCTCAGTTCTTTTTGCCATTTCCTCTGGGAGCTTCTAAACCATCCCTTATTCCAACCCCATCCCACCCTAACCCATGTTTCTACACCAATGCTGAAATCATAAATGTCTTACCTTAATCCTCAACTCCTATTTCATCTCTCATCACATCTCTTGGAATCTATGCCCCCCTGCCTCAACTTCCTCATTTATCCCAACTCAATCTCTGCAATTTTTCAGAACCCATAACTATAAACCAAGGCATTTTTTTTTCCTCAAAGACACCGACCTCCTGCATGTGTGAGTGCTCAGTCACTTCAGTCATGTCCAGCTCTTTGTGACCTTATGGACTTAGCCCACCAGGATCCTCTGTCCATGGGATTCTCCGGGAAAGAATACTGGAGTGGGTTGCCATACCCTCTTTCAGGGGATCTTCCCCACCCGGCGATCAAACTCAAATTTCTTATGTCTCTTGCATTGGCAGGCAGGTGCTTTACCATTAGCACTGCCTGGGAAGACCCACCATCATCCTACTAGTGAAACTAATGATCAGTTTCACTCCTGCCTTCTTAGTCCTCATTCTCATTGGCTTCTCTTCTGACCTGAAATTGGTACCATCCCAGTCTAGGCTCCCATTTTGCCTCGTCCAATACGTCCTCTCATCTGGCTCTAGTTTCTCCTTCTGTCTCTATCTCCCTTGCAGGCTCTATGTTCTCTTCTTGCTCAGATCCAGTGGATCTGACTGGAGCCTCTCATCTTCCTGGACTTTGTACTTCTGATGATCCTTTATAGACAAAAGATTCCCAAATGCGCCAGTTCTGATCTGATTCCCAGGTCCATATTTCTCAGTGCTTGCTAGAGATCTCCACCTACATGCATCTCAAACCCAATGTGTCCAAACTGGACTTAATATTCTGCTAAGCCTGCTCCTCCTTCCTAGATACTAGGAGAGAAATCTGAGTCATCTTCAATTATCTCCTCTTTTCCAACTTCCACATTTAGTCCTGTATATTCACACACGTTCCCACTATCACCACTGCCTTTTATCTGGATTATTCCAGAAACCCAGAGACGGTTCCACGTATCCAGTCCCTCCCTCTCTTCTGACCCCCAATATACTGTACACTCTGCTTCCAAAGTAACCCATTGAAATATGACTTTATGTTAACATTCCCATACAAAATGGGGCAAATATTTTAACATGCTATTTAAGCCCTCAGAAAATGGTCCTGTCCCATGTGCTTAGTTGCTCAATCGTGTCCAACTCTTTGCAACACCAAGGACTGTAGCCCACCAGGCTCCTTTGTCCATGGGATTCTCCAGGCAAGAATACTGGAGTGGGTTGCCATTTCCTTCTCCAACCTGTCCCACTGCAACAGCTTACGAATTCTCCACTACAATGCTCCTGGACAAATGAACCACCAGAGTACTGCTTTGCCGTTGTTCATGACTGTAACTTCTGCCTGACATGTTCCCCACCTCCGAATCCCTCTCCATCCATAAGGAGCATTTCAACTACTGCTTTTTCTATGAAGCCTTCTCAGTTTTCTTAATATTTCTCCTTTCTTTACAGGACTTAGAACTCTGTTACATTAAGGTAAAGAAATGTTTTTAATAAACTTACCAGTGTGTGCTAGAGCTAGTCTCCCTGGCACAGGGAAGAAGCACATAATCCAGCCTGGGGCATTAGGATGACTTTCCACAGGAGTAGCTAAGTTGAACTGAGCTTTGACGGCAGGATAGCTATCCAGGTAGAGAGGGGCATGAAGTGTTTTTCCGAAACAGATAAAGAATATAGAAAGGCATGAGAGACCACGTCCCACTTTAGGAATTCAAGAATCAATTGCTTGGAGGGACATGAAGCGTGTTGGGGTAGTGGTGGTGGTGGCTGTTATTCAGTTGCTAAGTCATGTCCAACTCTTTGCAACCCCATGGACTGCAGCACACCAGGCTTCTTCTCTATCTCCCAGAGTTTGCTCAAACTCATGTCCGAGGAGTCGATGATGCCATCCAAACATCTCACCCTCTGTCACCTGCTTTTCCTACCCTCAATCTTTCCCAGCATCAGGGTCTTTTCCAGTGAGTCAAAGCTCTTCACATCAAGTGGTCAAAGTATTGGAGCTTCAGCTTCAACTGATTGATTACAGTTGATTATAATCTCTTGAGCAAAGGGTTTGTATTTTACTTATTACTATATCTCAAATAGTAGTTAGTATAATAAACACAAACACATACTCAAAAAATTTTGGTAAAGTAAAACTGAATCCCTAGTTTGTATGAAGTGAAGTGAAGTGAAGTTGCTCAGTCATGTCTGACTCTTTGCGACCCCATGGACTGTAGCCTACCAGGCTCCTCCGTCCTTGGGATTTTCCAGGCAAGAGTACTAGAGTGGGTTGCCATTTCCTCCTCCAGGGGATCTTCCCAACCCAGGGATCGAACCCAGGTCTCCTGTATCGCAGGCAGACGCTTTACCGTCTGAGCCATATACACCATCACTGAATTTTCTAAACTCTATTCAATTCTATATTTTCAAACTGTATCATCCTTGGAGTATAGTTCTATTTATTTATTATCTACTGTGCAAAATAACAGTTCCTTTTCACTGCCTAAATACCAACTCTTTAAGCTTAACCAGACAAATTTTAATGTTGAAAGGAATGGTGAAAAAAAATCTGTGTTTTTTTCCCCCTGCCCTTCATAATTTTGCAAATTTTGAACTGTTCCTCATTCTTCCAGAGAAAAGACTTCTTAGTCTGCCCTCCAGGTGTTTAAACAATGTTCCCTCTCTACCCTTCCTCATTCTTGAGGAGGAGTAACCAGAACTGCCTTCAGAATTGCAGGGGAAAATGCTCTGGTTTGGGTTTGAGGTTTCCCAAACATCATTACAGACTCTGGGGACTGAAGGGGCAGGTTGAGCCAAAGCTGTTTGTAATTTGGCACTGAGAAACAGGCCGCCTAAATCCCCATTCTGAGTATATCCTGCCTTCTTGTCCCCTCGCTCCTGTCCCACCCACATTCCCACCCACAATTCACATCTAGAAGTCCTGCCCGGGGGAGTAAATTTTCCCTGGGCTTCAAGTGGCAAAGACCCTGGAGTCATCTTTGTCTCTTTCTTTCACACTCCACGTTCATCGGAAGCAAGTCATGTCAGTTCTATCTTTAAAATCCATCCAGAGTCTGACCACTTCTCACCACTACCACCACTACCATCCGGGTCCAGGCCACCATCATCTCCCACCTGGATTATCAAAATAGCCTCCTACCCACTCTCCCTGCCACCATATCTCCCACAAAGCAACCAAAATAGAAGCCTGATGATGTCACTCCCCTGCTTAAAACTCTCCAGTGGATTTCTCTCACTCAGAATAAAAGCCAAGTCCTACAGTGATCTATAATAAGGACCAACGTGATTCTCCCCATACCCTCCATCTTATCACCTAACCAGTGTCATCCCGGCTCACTCTGAAACAGCCACAGTGGTCTTCTTGCTATTCTTGAGCTTGCCAGTCATGCTGCCACCTCTGCTTCCTTGCCTTTGACGTTCAGCCTGGAATACCTTGAATAGACATTGGAAGGACTGATGCTGAAGCTGAAGCTCCAATACTTTGGCCACTTGATGCAAAGAGCCGACTCATTGGAAAAGACCCTGATGCTGGGAAAGATTAAGGGCAGGATAAAAAGGGGGCAACAGAAAATGAGATGGTTGGATGGCATCACCAAATCAATGGGCATGAGTTTGAGCAAACTCTGGGAGATAAGGAAGGACAGGGTAGCCTAGCATGTGGCAGTCCGTGGGTTCACCAAGCATTGGACACAACTTAGCAACAGAACAGCAGCAACAACAAGCCTGGAATACAGTTGGCACAGATACCCACATGGTTCACCAGTTCTCTGTTCAAACATCACCTTATTGGCAGTCCATCCCTAACTGCCCATTATGAATTAGCCCTGGTGTCTCCCTTTCCACCCATGATTCTCTGTCCCTCCTTTTCTACCATGTCTTATACTTGCTTATTATTCATCCCTTCTAGTAAAATTTAAGATCAGGGACAATGCAAACTTATCTGCCTTACTGTTATATCCCCAGAGTTTAAAATTTAGACTCAGTACATGGCAGACTATCAACAAATGTTTGAACCAGGTAGCTTTGGTCCAGCCACACACCATATTAGTGCTAGGCACAGGTTAACTCTGACATATGCTGGGTTTTGTTCATCCCTTCTCTTTCTGGCCTATTTCTCAAAACTACTCAGAATTACATTTGCCTGTGACACTAAGACGGAGAAGGCAATGGCACCCCACTCCAGTACTCTTGCCTGGAAAATCCCATGGATGGAGGAGGCTGGTAGGCTGCAGTCCATGAGGCCGCTAAGAGTCGGACACAACTGAGCGACTTCACTTTCACTTTTCACTTTCATGCATTGGAGAAAGAAATGGCAACCCACTCCAGTGTTCTTGCCTGGAGAATCCCAGGGACAGGGGAGCCTGGTGGGCTGCTGTCTATGAGGTTGCACAGAGTCGGACACAACTGAAGTGACTTGGCAGCAGCAGCAGCAGCATGATACTAAGGAAGCTGAGGAATGAATTCTTCAGTATTTAAAAGGGATCGACTTAAAATATTTGCTTTAAGAAAAGGGAAAGAAAGTTTTTCAGCTGAATTCCTAAATTATGTGCATATGAATAAAATAAACTTGCCTAATCTCCTTTGAATCACTTGGGGAACTTTGAACACGGAGTGATAATACCACAAGCTTCTCTAAATGCATGCCAGGCACTTGTCAGCCTGATCCTTTAATACCAAACAAGTGACAACTTTTAAGTATATATATTTAATACTGTTTTCCACATATCCACCTCTAAATCATCAAACTATGAGAATCCTTTGAAATTCTTGGCTCATTATCCAGACTCTACCAAGCTAACTCATGTCTAAATGTCTCCCAGAGCAGTCAACTCAGTGTCACTACCATGAAAAGCATTGTCACCCCACCCAGAGAAGGATAAAGGTCTGCTTTCAGATGCCAATGTAGGGCCATTTGGGCAAGCTCCCTCCAGATGTATTTTCGGTTTTTTATTCTGTTCTTCCTTTTACTGTGATTTATTTTTCAAGTATATAAGGCAATGGTTTCTAAACATTATGCTATGGCACCCCAGAAATTGACCCTTCACCAAATTTTGGAAAAAAAAAAAATTGATCTTTGATGCAACTGAGTATACATACTGTCACTAAGAAATCAAGATTTATCTTGCAAACAGTAATAGCAGACCAGCAACAAAGAAAGATTGTATGTTTTTAAAAACATGTAAATAGTTTTTTCCATAAACATATTAGACATCACAGTAAGGGCAGTAAACAGCTGTCCTTGAACCTAGACATGGTACAGAAAGGCAAGCACACAAGCTGTGACCTGCTGTAGTTATTTTTATGAACACCATGAGATACTGTTTTATTATTATGTGGATGGTGGTATAGATTTTATTCTTTGAAGCCCTTCATTTGTGTTGCCAATAATTCCAGCACTTGAAAGCATGCTACAAACGTGGAAGATTGAGAACCTCCAGTATAACAGAAAGCTTTAAGCTTTTGTGCAAGACCTGGGGAATACACACAGATCTTGGCTATCTGTATGGTTATCTGATCTTGATTATCCAAACATATTCCCTTGCAGGAAATATGGAGTTAGGAGAAGGCTTAATTTAAGGATGGATTCTGCACCCCAGAGGCCATTTTCAGAACTGAGTAGTCAAAGTAAATTTGTTGTTGTTCAGTCATTAAGTCATATCCAACTCTTCACAACCCCATGGACTGCAGCACACCAGGCTTCCCTGTCCATCATCTCCTGGAGTTTGTTCAAACTCATATAAGTAAATTAGACCAACCCTAAATCTAATGCCACCAACAGAGAACATTATATGATCTCAGAAGTTCTCTGAATTCCAGTTTCTGCTTTGAGATCTCCTTCAGGGTGCCAAAAATAGAAGACTGTGAACATCAGAGTGCTCAAAACTCCCAAAGTGTTCTCCTCCTTCTGTCTCTCTTCCAACTAAATAGCTTCCAACTGAATAGCATAGACAGATTTTTCCTCCCCTGAAGTTTCTCCCCTGAGCCAGATACAATGCTGGGTCCTCTTTTGAAGAAGGTTTGGCTTCAGTAAACTGTACGAGAGAAATAAGTATGAGAGTTTCCCGTCCCTGGCAATATCCATTCAAAATAAGAGTACTTGTGGAAAAATTTCTTTTCCACACTCCTACACACAATACTTTATATATTGCTCTATTGCAACATATTTGATTTTGACTTATATTCTTAGGTGTCTTTTCAACTAAAATATTAGTTCCCTGAAGGTAAGAATTGTCCTGCAACCCTGCAAGGATCTTGTAAACTGTATCTGTCCCACAGTAAACTTGCCAGGACCGGAGGTTGTGAGGAGGGAAGACAGAGAGTGGGGAGGAGGTAATGTCAGGAATTGTTCCCTTGCAGCTGGTATTGCTCCCTAACAACTGTTCCTGCCAAACAAAAGCTCACTTCAGAAAATCAGAGACAGACAGAGGCCAACAGACAGCCATCATGATCATCGCATTCTATAATCACAAACAGCTCAAATTACATTTGCTCAAGCCAATTTAAGTTTCTCAGTTGTTTTGTATAAATAAAACCATTTAACATGCTGAACTATAATAATACAATATTAATACAATGACAAAGAAATAGTGCCTGCTGATATCTACCACCTAGCAGACTTCTTATCTTCTACTTAGCTTCCACCATGCTGGGGAGAAAAGATGTTCTAACACGGGGAGGCAGTGTAGCACAGTGGTTAAGAGCATATGCTTGGCCTCCTGGCAGCACACTGTCCCAGGTTTGCCTCTTCCTGTGCGACCTTGAACAAGTTTCTCAGCCTCTCCAAAGGCTCAGTTTCCTCCACTGCTAGATGAAGATTAAAACTTACCTGTTTGACGGTATTATGAGAATTAAGAAAGAGATTACATGTCAAATCCTGGCCCAACAAAGAGCACCTAGTCAATGTTTGAGCTTGTAGTCAATAAATGAAGAAACAGATCATTTGTTTTTCCCTTTAGACTTCTTGTTTCCTATCCTCATCCCACCCCCAATCTAAGCCAGAAGGAGGGAAATCTCTGGAAGCAGTCTCAGCATGCTTGTCATGTCATGCAGGATTGCTAACAGAGAATGCAATGTCTCTAATTGGCTGGACTCAGCTTTGCTGTTGGATCAGAGACCTGCTCCACAGCTGTGCCTGCCTCTGTGGACTCCTCCCCTCTTGCCTCTGGAATGTCCCCTCCCCTCACACAGCAGCCACCGTGCCTGTCCACGTGGGAGGTGACTATTAGTGTAAGCACTTAGGTAGGTCCCATTCAGGAAATAAGGATTACACAACTTTTATGTAGAGACATAGTCTCCTGAGGCAAAAGTCCACAGTGATAACAAGGCATGGGGCGGGGTAGGGTCACAGGCTTCTGAGAAAAAAATATGCCTTTTTTTTTTTTTAATAGAGACAAAAAATATGAAGTGTTCCTAGCTTTAGATCTTAGCTATTTCCATAAGGTGTTTACTTAACTGTCTATAACTTCTTCAAAACAAAGTCAAGACTGACCACATAGCATAACCAGAAAAAGACAAGGGAACTCTATATAGGTCTACGTGAACAATGAGACCAAGGAGGAATTTTACAATTACAGGTTTCCTTTGACAAAAGGCCCCCTGCATGCCAAACATTTTAAGACTGCTTTGGCCTCAGAAGAAGTGGGAGGTACAGTCACTTGCAGTGGTTTATGGACTATCTGAATGTCCGCATAAAGGAAAAGAAATCTGGCACGTACATAATCTAACTGCTGCCTCTAAAGAGTTGCTATTAAAACAACGTTTTAAAAAATGCTTCCTAAAGGAATATAGAACGCACAAACGTGAGGGTAGTCGCCTCTGTCAGAAGCTATAGAAGTGCTAAATGACACGGAGCTTACCTGGCCTAAAGCCAAGTGAAGCCCTTTGCCCTGAAGGAAATTATAGTGCTGTCACTGTGTTGTAATAAGCCTCTACAAAACGAAGCATTGTGTTTCTGCTGAGTCTTGAACGAAAAATGAATCAGGATTTGGCTTCCTTAGAGGAAGGGGGAGAAGTGTGTCTTTGCTTCCATAGAAGAGGATATGCACTTGGTCTCATGTATATATTTTACTCATCTTTTTTTTAAATTCTGCTTTTCAAAGAGAGCTATCTTTGAAAAGATTTGCGAATACTTATTATGTGCAGAAGATGTTGCCACCTTTGATGCCATAGATTTGTTTTTTTAAAGAGCACTCATTGTTTATTATCAGCTTAACATACAAGAAGTTCAGGTGAAGGGAAGAAAATATTGAAAATATGACACATGGGTGATGCTAAATTTTTCTGAGCCACCTCTAGCAGCAAATACAGAAACCTGATCAACGCTTTAATGAGCAGATCTACAAGATGTTTCCACATTTGTAAGACTCAATGGTTACATGGAAAATAAGCTCAGATACATAAGCTCAACTATAGTGAGGCAAGCCTGGTGAAAACCCAAAACGGTCCGAGTGCAAAAAAGATTACAGACTGTTGTCATTACAAAAGGTCAGTTGCTAGTTAAGAAAGAACAAAGATCACAATAGTTCAACTTTCACATTTTTTTTTTAATTCCCTGGAATTGTATAATGAGGTACTTAAGGCTAGAGACTATCTAAACTCAGTTTTTAATCAAATAAAATACTCAATATTTACTTTTACTTGGCCCAATCCTATTCTTCCCTTATTTCAATAAACACCTCTTTTAGTTTTGAAAAACAAAAACCTAATTTTTATCTACAAATATGTTTTAGATTGATTTTGTTAAGCATCTCAGACCAAATCAACATTAACTTCTAGGTTCTGGTAGCCAATCCAGAAGTTAATGTGCCCACTAGAGTAGAAGACAGAAATAGCCAATGACATCGTGTTTTGTTTGGCGGGTAGGGCTTTGGCTTTTTTTTTTTTTTTTTTTTAGTACATCTGTTCCTTTGAGGAAATAACAGTTACAGCTACTATTTATTAAGTATTATACTAGGCACCATGCTAAAGGTTTTAAAACACGATCTCCTTTAATCTGTACTTTTTGAAGTCAAATATTATCTTCATTTTACAGAGAAGAAAATTAGGATTTAGAAGAGTTATGCAATTTGCCCAGGGTTATAGAGCTAACAAATGAGAAAGCCAAAAGTTAAACTGGCTGATTGAACATCCATTACACAATACCACCTCTGAAGCTCCAAGTCTGTTTGCCCTGGGCAAATATTACTCTTATATTCAAAAGCCAAAGGAAAAGAAGGAGGTGGAAGCTGCTAAATGAGGGAGAAGCAAACGGAAAATTTTGTGGTTGTTCATCCACAAAGTTTATTGTGGGACAGACAGGCACAGTTTACAAGATCCTTGCAAGGTTGCAGGACAATTCTTGTCTTCAGGGAACTAATATTTTAATTGGAAAGACACCTAAGAACATAAGACAAAATCAAATATGTTTCAAGAGAGCGATATACAAAGTATTGTGTGTAGGAGTGTGGAAAAGAAACTTTTTTCTGACAGCTTGGCAAACAGTTGGAAAGACTTCTTAATTGTTAATGTCACGTCTGTTTTGATCTACTCAGTAAGAACACTTGACACCTGTCTGCCAAAATTAATGTTTATTAGGACTGAATATTTGAAGACTTTCAGGTCAGTGAGCTGAAGGATCTGCTACCATATTCTCCAATGCTGTTGGTAGAAATGAAAATTGATAAAACAAAAAAAGTTTTTGGAAAGCAAATGAATGACATAGATCAGACTTCTGGGAATTCGTCTACTCTACTGGTAAGTTCTTCAGATAAGGATACAAGACTGTTAACTCAGCGCTTGCTTATTATAATCATAAACTAGAAACACCCTGGGGCTTCCCAAGTGGCTCAGATGGTAAAGAAGTGAAAATGACAGTTGCTCAGTCGTGTCCGACTCTTTGAGACCTCATGGACTGTATTCTCCAGGCCAGAATACTGGAGTGGGTAGCCATTCCCTTCTCCAAGGGATCTTCCCAACCCAGGGATCGAACTCAGGTCTCCTGCATTGCAGGCAGATTCTTTACCAGCTGAGCCTCAGAATCTGCCTACAATACAGGAGACCCGGGTTCAATTCCTGGGTTGGGAAAATCCCCTGGAGAAGGGAATGGCTACCCATTCCAGTATTCTAGTATGGAGAATTTCATGAACAGAGGAGCCTGGTAAGCTACAGTCCATGGGGTCACAAAGAGTCAGACATGATTGAACAACTAACATTTCACTTTAGAAACAATCTAATATCCATTATTTGGGAATTGAATTCTGATATGTCCATACACTGGGCAGTTATGTAGCTGTTAAAAGGAATTTGAAACTTACTAAAGGAAAGAAAATCTCCATGACAGATCACTGAGTAAAAAAACAGGGCACAACAGAATATTGTATCATTTACATAAATACACACACAGACATATATGGACAAAATAAATACATAGAGACATTAGAAGGAATGTTTACCAAAATGTTAACATTTCTCGGGTATCAGGATGATTTAATTGGGGGAAGGAGGAATATATCTCCTTCTAGACTTAGATATCACAATATGACACATTCCAGAAATAACATTTCAAAATATATTTCTATTGAAGTAATCATAACTCATTTTGAACAAAACCTTTTCTGTCAGATCATAGAGTCAAACTTGCTTTGTGGGTTTATCATCATCAGAAAACTACAACCATATCAAAGACAATGGATGTGGGGTTGGCCTTGGCACTCTCATTCTTTAATGCAGAAAGACAGTCTGCATTAAAGCAGGGAAAACATTTATTTATGTCCACTTTGGAGGAAACAAGGAATTAAATATCACTAATTTTGAGGGTCTTTCTAAGGCAATTTTGCTGACTTGAAAGCTGGCATCTTGCTGAAAAGCCCAAGTAACTGATAAAAATATTTGGTACACTTACTTCTTTCTTTACTAGTGATTCTGTGTTTATAAGGGCTTCCCTGGTGGCTCAATGGTAAAGAATCCACCTGCAATGCAGAAGCCACAGGAGACATAGGTTCAATCTCTGGGTCAGGAAGATCCCCTGGAGGAGGGCATGGCAATCCACTCCAATATTCTTCCTGCAAAATTCCATGGACAGAAGAGTCTGGCAGGCTATAGCCCATGGGGTCGAACAAGTAAGACATGCCTGAAGCGACTTAGCATGCAAGCACGCTAAGGACAAACTAAAGGAAAAGAGAGTCCAAAAGATGTTCCCAGCTTTCAGGCATTATAATACACATCTCCAAAACCAAAGCAACAAAGGGAGCCGCCGTTATAGACTCATCTAATCAATACTATAAAGGACTTCATTTACTTTAGATTATACGATTCAGATTATGGGCTGATGAAAGAATCCAATTTTCACCAAGATCCTTGGGCTTTTGTTTTCTCCTGTGTATAGTCCTCTTTCATGGCTAATATTCTATGTTTAATCTTATTTATAGCTCTAGCAAATGTACTCTTGAGGGTTTGAAGTTGTACTATTCTCAATGCATAACACACAGAATGGAGTTTCTTCCATTTATGGAAGTAAACATTATATGAGGAGTATGTGTTCCTGCTACATTCCTGTCATTACTAAAAGAGCACAGTTAACAATCTCTAAAATACAGTTAGGTGGATTTGATGATGTCATGTGCTGAGATGTAATGAAAATGTAACTCAGTGACAAGAAGTGGAAAAAAATTATCAAGACATGGTAAATAAAGTTAACCTATGAGCATTTTAGTTGGTGTTAGCCAAGATCAATTGAATGGGGCAGGACCTTGTCTCAAGAAATCACGAACTTATCTAACTTATGTCTATACCTTCAAACCAACTTTTATTAATAATTGAATTTAAATGGTAAACAACTATGAGCTTACGCAAAGGATAAGTGGTTTGTTTTCAAAATAATCCAAAAGCTAGTATCTGAATACTACCTTCCTTCTCTTTCCAGGTAATTGTGAATGCTGTATCCCCATGCGTGCTTGTGCTCAGTCACTCAGTTGTGTCCAGCTCTGCAACCCTATGGATCATACACAGCCTGCCAGGCTCCTCTGTCCACAGGATTTTCCCAGGCAAAAATACTGGAGTGGGTTGCCATTCCCTTCTCCAGGGGATCTTCCTCATCCAGAGATCAACCAGGGTCTCCTGCATTGTAGGCAGATTCTTTACCATCTGAACGACCGGGGAGGCCCCAAAGCATTACCCCATGGACTGTAGCCATGGACAGGCTCCTCTGTCCATGGGATTCTCCAGGCAAGAATACCGGAGTGGGTAGCCATTTCATCCTCCAAGGGATCTTCCCAACCCAGGGATCAAACCCACATCTCCTGCATTGCAGGCAGATTCTTTCCCACTAGTGCCACCAGGGAAGGCCTTGTATCCCCATAGTTGTACATAAATCCTTTTTCTTTTCAGATGCCAGTGTGAGCCTGACGGTCTCCTTGGTAATAATTCTCACAGCCCAAAACCTTCTAGAGTGCAGTATAAACTTCTTTCCTCTTGTCCTGTCATTTGCGGAGATGGAAAACAACCGATGTCTTTCATATAATGACCCTTCCAATCTGTTAGACCTTTATTCTCTAAGCTAAATAACCCCACAGCTCTGTGGCCTTTGCTCTCAGCCCTGTTTCCCAAGCCTTAATTACATTTTTGCTCTTCTCTGGAGTTCTTCCAGTTCCCCACATCCTCCTTAAAGGGGAGACACAGAGTGGCCACAGTTGGGGTCAGACCAGCACAGGGAAAAGCTAACAGGCCACTTCCTGCCCTTGGCCTTCCCTAGGTCCCACTATCTCATTGGTTCTATAAATAAAACAGCACTCATTCATCTAGTTCTATGAAGGTCACCACATGAAGCTGAACTCCACCTTTCCCTATCTTGCTCTGTAGTGTTTTGATTTTGTCCTGTGAACTTTTTGTACTTACCCCTTGGAACTTAATCTAATTCAAAATATCTTGCCCAGTACCTTCTCTGAGTCACTTTACGTTTGATCCCTCCTTTCTCCACTTCTCCACAAAAGGTTTTGCCAATTCAGAAAATTCCTTCCCAGAAGCTGAACCATGCATCAAATTTACTGAGAGTTAGATGGGACCCTGGAGCAGAAAAAAGGACATGAGACAAAAACTAAGGAAATCTGAATAAAATGTGGACTTCAATTAATATCAATATAGCTGCTGCTGCTGCTAAGTCACTTCACTCGTGTCTGACTCTGTGCAACCCCATAGACAGCAGCCCACTGGGATTCTCCAGGCAAGAACACTGGAGTGGGTTGCCATTTCCTTCTCCAATGCATGAAAGTGAAAAGCGAAAGTGAAGTCACTCAGTCGTGTCCAACCCTTAGCGACTCCATGGACTGCAGCCTACCAGGCTCCTCCGTCATGGGATTTTCCAGGCAAGAGTACTGGAGTGGGTTGCCATAGCAGTCAATAGTGTTGGTTTATTAATTGAAACAATTGTAACTCCCTTTATTAATTAACTATATTAACATATTAACTATATGCTAATCCTAGGAGAAACAACACAGGGGTTGCCTAAGAACTCTGCATACTGTCTAGCTCAATTAGTCTATAAATCTAAAACTACTAGGAAAATCAAAGTCTAAGCATAAAAAGAAAGAAATGGGAAAGAGAGTCTAATTTAAACAGGCTGGCCTGAGAAAGCCTCACTGGGAGTTAATTTGAAGCCTAAACTTGAAGGTCCAAGTCAGATGAGGAAAAGAGAAAGTGCTCAGATCTTAGGAAAGAGTACAGGGGCAAACTCTCCAGGAGCAGGAAAAAAAAAAAAAAGATTTACAAGCTTTTCCCTGTGTTCCCTATCATCCTCAAGACAAGTGCTGACACTATTGTGATAATAACCACCCTTTACTGAGAGATTATACTAGGGAATTTTACATACTACATACATTATTTCATAATTTCCTTACAATAGCCATATATAAGGTAGATCTTATTACCCCCATTTTATTCGAGGATCCTAAGGTTAGCTGGATGAAGTCATTTGCTACAGCCACAGAGCAAGTGAGGGCCAGATTCAAACTTGAGTCTCTCTGTCTATAGAATTCACTGTCCCACAATGCCAGGAAATCAGTGCTCACTGACATTTGGGTGTAACCCACTCAACAAATATGACTCCACTTGTCAAATAAATGTATGGTTTATCTCAAAAATCAACAACCGGGACTTCCCTGGTAGTCTAGTGGTTCAGACTTCACCTTCCAATGCAGGAGGTGCAGATCTGATCCCTGATCAGGAAGGGGGCGGGGAGAGTTAAGATCCCACATGCCTCACAGCCAAAACCCCAAAACATAAAACAGAAGCAATATTGTAACCGATTCAGTAAAGATTTTAAAATGATCCACATCAAAAGAAAAAAAATCTTAAAAAAAAGATCAACTGCAATCATGGGAGAATAAGACAGACCAGAAGGAAAGAAGAGAAGATAAGGCATGGTTGAACAGCATCAAAATCTGTTTCAGGTGCCCTGTTCTTTTTAATCATAAAAATAATACTACGGGATAGAAACAAATTAAAGTTCTGGACGGAGTGTGGCACATCTCCTACATTTCCCTGGACACTAACGAAGAATCTGTGGACAGGAGTAATAGGGCGGTAGAAAAGATTCCCTAATGAGATACATGTGTTTAACTTCTTGTTTCAACTGTTAATTTACTACTAACTAGCTGGAGGAAGTAAACATTATTTATCCTTTTAAGTCTGGTACATGTACTGCTTTACTGACAAAATGAAGTTGGTAATTGAATAGAAAAGTAAAGGGGGGACTCAAAAATCTATATGTGCCAATACAGTTGTATATGCAAAGCACCACGCACAGAACTGTGGTGTTGGAGAAGACTCTTGAGAGTCCCTTGGAATGCAAGGAGATCCAACCAGTCCATCCTAAAGGGAATCAGTCCTGAATATTCATTGAAAGGACTGATGCTGAAGCTGAAACTCCAATACTTTGGCCACCTGATGCGAAGAACTGACTCATTGGAAAAGACCCTGATGCTGGGAAAG
Organism: Bison bison bison; assembly: GCF_000754665.1. NCBI lineage: Eukaryota > Metazoa > Chordata > Mammalia > Artiodactyla > Bovidae > Bison > Bison bison. The sequence continues at coordinate 26,050,465 of NW_011495032.1, read as the reverse complement.
ACGGAAGGTGGAAGGAGAAGGGGATGACAGAGGATGAGATGGTTGGATGGCATCACCGACTCAGTGGACATGAGTTTGAGTAAACTCTGAGAGTTGTTGATGGACAGGGAGGCCTGGCGTGCTGCAGTCCATAGGGTAGCAAAGAGTTGGACACGACTGAGCAACTGAACTGAACCGAACTGAACGCACAGAAGTTAGCTGGAAGTAATGTTGTGGGGAGTGGTGGGAAGAGTCTTTCAAACAATACCATCTGAATCTTTTATTAGAAGATGTTTGCATATTATACAGTTTACATTTTTTTTAACATTATTCTTAACATGTCACCTGACCCAAACCCATTTTAAGGAATTTTATCATTTAATAGAAAAAGTCTCAGTTCTATAGGCAAAATATTAAAGAAAATACAGTAAAAATAATGTAAAGTAAAAGTTATAAGAAATTGGATTTGAGGAAGGTTGGCTTTTAAAAACTGAGTCTCTAAAATCAATTTTTAAAGCTCCTAAGCAGAAATAGAATTCTTAGTCCTCGATCGATATCAATTCTACAACCCAATATTATTAGGAAGAGTGACCCAAATGTTAAACTTTTCCTCAAGGATTTGATGAACTTTCTCCACTGTTTTAAAAAAAAAAGAGTCCTACTTTTTATTATCAATTCTGACTAAAGCTGGACCCATACTAAATCAAATAAAAATTACTTTAACTTTTTCAAACAAGTTGCATGAGTTTCCTAATAGCCTTAACCTTACATATCTCAGTAACATATTTTTAGAGAAAACTGAAAGTTTATTAATGCGTATTTAAATGCCAATATTTACAGAACCTCTACTGTGCAGACTTAGATGTTTATCTTATGGAATAAAGACATTTAACTCCCTAAAGAAAACGGTTTCAAGGTTTTTTAATTGTCCTTCCAAGCCTGCTTGGCTCTGTAATCTGATTGTTTGCAAAAATAAATTCGTTTCAATCACTGCCTGGCCAAAGTTTCAACTTAAAAATAAATCGTAACAGTTAATCAATAAGTTTATCTGCTGATGCAGTAGAGTATAGCTACACCTGGCTAGAGGGCATCTAGTTAAAACAGTAAACAACTTATACATGATACAATTCAGCACTGAGAATCCAACCTAGCCATAAATTAGCATCACATGGATTAAGTTATATGCAGGTCCTCAATCAATGTTTTGTTGAGACTGATGTCTAATCAAATACCCATGTGTAAACTTCTTCCATTGCCTGATATGATGACAATAATCTGTAAAAGGTTAGGTCTACAATCAAGGTATTGTCTGTTTCTCTGCAACAGAATTCCTTGAACTCGATATGTTTGTTATTAAATGGTATAAAAGAGTAAATATGTAAGTCCAGAACCCAAGCCAAAATTAAAGTTCTGTGTTCATGGATGTCTCTATACAAGAAAGTTTTTCAATGAGAAAAAAATGTAAATTGTTCTGGGCAACCTATATGACATTACCTCAATTTAAGCATGATCTAATTAGGCCACCTTCTGGTTGAATCTGCACCCGACTTAAAATTTGTATGAATAGTGTTAAATTTAAGTGGCAAACATCTATTCTTGGTTTTGTTCTTAGAGGACTGTATTGGCCTGCTGCTGCTACTGCTGCTAAGTCACTTCAATCGTGTCTGACTCTATGTGACCCCATAGACGGAAGCCCACCAGGCTCCCCCGTCCTTGGGATTCTCCAGGCAAGGACACTGGAATGGGTTGCCATTGCCTTCTCCGTGTATTGGCCTAGATTGTCTAAAGGCTCAAAACGTTTAGGAATCTTACACAGTACCTTTGAGAAAAACTTGTAGTCAGTTTGGGTTCACAGAAAATTTTTCTCATCTGATAGTGACTGAAAGAGCCAGCAAAATACTAAACAATTTACCATCAGATGAGTTCCAGATCTCTCATTTTGGAAGTAAATGAGTCCAAAATCTACTGAACCAAGGCCAGTGAGGCCAGAGAAGTAATATCATTAATATTTAATGAAAAGTAACAGGGCCAAAAGTCCTGAATTTCCTTCCTTCCTCTTCGAGAATGTGATGAGCAGTCCTGGAGATATTTTCATGGTATTTGCGCCTCGTCTGTCCCTTCTTTGCTCACATGTCTCCTTTGAATTGTTATTGTTGTTGTTTAGTCACTAGTCGTGTCTGACTCTTTGCGACCCCATGGACTGTAGCCTGTCAGGCTCCTCTGTCCAAGGGATTTCCCAGGCAAGAATATTAGAATGGTTCTTTTCTCCTCCAGAGAAGAAGAAAAGAAGAAGTCTTCCGGACTCAAGGATAACCCGTGTCTCCTGCTTTGCATGAGGATTCTTTACTACTGAGCCATCTGGGAAGCCTGTCCTTTGAATTAGATGCAAGCATTTGCAAGTGTTTTGAGTGTCTTGAAATCAATATCTAGGCAAACATGCCATCTAAGGTAGACGTCCATGTACAAACATAACAGACAATGAGGTAGAGTGATGGCAGTGTTCCCATCCTTGGTCCCAGCCTCAGCATGGGAAGGCCAGGAACTGAGATGTTCAAATAAAAATTTTGGAAGCATGGTTGAAGATGAGGGCCCTGAAGCCAGACCACCTGGGCTTGTCCCCCAGCTCTGATACTTCCTAGCCAGGTAATGCTTACAAAGTTTCTTTATTGCTCCAAGACTCAGTTCTCTTGTCTGAAAAAGAGTGATATTTAAGAATGCTGTTGAAGGGGAATTCCCTAGTGGTCCAGTGGCTAAGACTCCATGCTTCCCTTTGCAGGGGGCCCGTGTTCAATCCCTAATCAGGGAACTAGATCCCACATGCCACAACTAAAAATATTGCATGCTACAATGAAGACTGAAGATCCCACATGCTACAACTAAGACCCAAAACAGCCAAATAAAATTAAAAAATAACAATAAATATTTTAAAAAAGAATGCTGTTGCAAATATTAAATTAAATAATGCTCATAAAGCACATACAACAGTTGTTGGCACATCAGAGCATGCAGTTAGTGTTGACTAGTCTTCACTATAACTCAGTATCCCTTTGTCACTCTAAGTCTATAGAAGGTTTAATGCTTGGATTTATTATTATTGATTTCTAAGCCTCTGTCTCTCCCTCCTCTGAACCACCTTGCAGATGTCTGCCAAGTCAAGCTTTCTAGAAAGTCTCTTCCATCATTTTACATCTCTGCTCAAAAACTTTCAAGGGTTCCCTACATCAGGAAGATGTCTGAACTCCTCAGGCTAGAAACACTGCACGTAGCCTAGCTCGGATCTGCTTTTCCAGCCTTCTGCTCCAGCTAGAATGATGGCTTTTTTCTTTCTATCACCCATCTGATACATATTTTTGTTTCACTTTTCATATACAACTACTAGGTAGGCAATAAGCAGTTGGAAACTATTTGCAAGTGTTATTTTTGCTCTGGCAGTCTGGAGTAAGGATGTTTATGTCTGACCAAAGCAAAAGATCCTGAAGGCTATGGTCTAATCAGAGGAAAGTTTTGCACAGAAGCTCCGGTCTGAGCACAATGGATGCTGGGAAACTCAGCAACAGTAAGAGGGGTGAGCTAAGGCCAGTAGCATGGAGCTATCATAATGTTTAGCCTCAGATGTGCTTAAGGGATATATACCATGTCTTAAAGCTATTTTTAACACCAAGGGCTTCCCTGGTGGCTCAGATGGTAAAGAGACCTGGGTTCTATCCCTGGGTTGGACAGTTTTCCTGGAGGAGGGCCTGGCAACCCACTCCAGTATGCTTGCCTGGAGAATTCCCATGGACAGTGGAGCCTGGCGGGCTGCACTCCACGGGGTCACAAAGAGTCAGACGCAGAGTAAGTGACTAAGTGCAGCACACAGCAAAGCTATTTTTAAATAATATCCCTAATGAAGAGTTCAGAAATTCTCCAGTGAGAGGTCTCTAGGGCCCTAGAGGATAGAAAGCCATAGGTTATCCTAACTGTAGATCTTATGCATTCAAGTTTCTCCCCATAGGAGCACCTATGCTAAGAAGAATTTATTTTGATTTATTTACACAGAGCAACAAACTAATCTCTCCTTCTAATCAACAAAAATTTCCGGCCCTATTCACAAAATTGACTTAAAACTTAACTGTTGTGATGGCTTGCTTCCTTCATGGAGCCACAGGGATTTGGAGAGGACAGAGCAGGGAGCAGAGTGTGCCTAGAATTAAGGAGAGGCCCAGAATGGTATGCTGATAACCCCTGAGGTGAGGGTGGGTGACGGAGGGGGATTACAGAGTGTTTACTCTAGCTCCTCATTGAGGAAGTGAAGGGCAGCCCCCCCTGACAATTTCCAAGATGAATGTCTTCCTTCCAAGGATGTAGTCTTCATTTTTCAACAAGAGAAAAAGAACAGGGGAAAAAAGGGAATTTTACATAATCTGACATCATGACAGGAAGTTTGGACAATAGCTTTCCCTTATGTAAAGCAGCTTTACAAGCCATTCTCAACAAATAAACACAGCCCCTAATTTCAGACCCTCAAAGTTGAGTTCTCACTAGATAGCGGTCACAAACTGACAGCTGCAGAATAAAATGCAGCTCATAGGTACGTTCTGTTGGATCGGCGTGGTGTTTTTAATTTTTTTTAATGCCTTTATACCAGATAAATGTGTTGCAGTTTGACATGGTCCCTGACATTCTCTATAGTCTTATACTCTCTAACATTTATATTATCCACGAGTCCCTGCCTGGAGGCATTTGAGTTTGCGGTTCCTACCAGAGTCTGCCTTTTTGATGGGCCTCTTATGGTTGGACTTAGGTGATACATCCAGCATGTGACCCTCACATATACCCTCATTTTCCTTCTATCTCTGTGCATCATTTTCTTCCAGACTCTATCAAATTTATACATGGTTCCTTTTATGTGCAATCCACTTCAGAGGTCCTTGGAGACTCATTTTTTTAAAAATCATGCAAGTAGAGGACACCCCCGCCCCTTTACAGTTATTAACTCTGCTGACCTCACCCTCACTTTATACACAGAGCTCAGCCAGACTGATGGGGCTTTAAGAAATCAGTTTCTGTTCTCACACTGAAAAACCTAGCCTTGAATGTGCCATTAGTAGCTTTTCTTTTTAATTGAAAGATAATTGCTTTACAGTGTTTCATTAGTTTTGCTTTACAATGAAGTGAATCAGCTATATGTATACTATATCCTTTTGATGAAAGTGAAAGAGTACAGTGAAAAAGCTGGCTTAAAACTCAACATTCAAAAACCGAAGATCATGGCATCTGATCAACTCATTGCAAATAAATGGGAAAACAATGGAAACAGTGACAGGCTTTATTTTCTTAGGCTCCAAAATCTCTGCAGATGGTGACTGTAGCCATGAAATTAAAAGACACTTGCTCCTGGAAGAAAAGTTATGACCAACCTAGACAGCATATTGAAAAGCAGAGACATTACTTTGCCGACAAAAGTCTGTCTAGTCAAAGCTATGGTTTTTCCAGTAGTCATGTGTAGAAGTGAGAATTGAACCATAAAGAAAGCTGAGCTTTGAAAATTTGATGCTTTTGAACTGTGATATTGGAGAAGACTCAAGAGTCCCTTAGACAAAAAGGAGATCAAACCAGTCAATCCTAAAGGAAACCAGTCCTGAATATTCCCTGGAAGGACTGATGCTGGAGCTGAAGCTCCAATACTTTGGTCACCTGATGTGAAGAACTGACTCACTGGAAAAGACCCTGGTGCTGGGAAAGATTGAAGGCAGGAGGAGACGGGGGAGACAGAGGATGAGATGGTTGGATGGCATCACTGACTCAATGAACATGACTTTGAGCAAGCTCCAGGATTTGGTGATAGACAGGAAAGTCTGGCATGCTGCAGTCCATAGGGTCGCAAAGAGTCGGACATGATTGAGTGATTGAACTGAACTGAACTGATACATATACCCTCCCTCCTGGACTTCCCCCCACCCATCCCCCATCAATAGCTTTTGACTTGACAATATCTTAAGGAGAGGAAATTATCTTTTCTAAAAGGAGATGCAGAAGATGGTAAACTGGACTCCTAGTTGTTCACCATTTTCAACCTGTCCTGGAGCCCCTCACCAGTTCTCTCCTACCACCTGCTTTGTCTGGCCCACCAAGAGAATGAAGGGGGCTTTGTTGCCTTGGGTTTCACCAGAACATTTAATGTTGAGTAAAATGCATGGCATTCCATTTCTTGGCCATAATAGAGGATAAAGCACAGAGTCAGCTTTTGACATAAACAGAATCATCCAATAAGTAGCCAGAAGAAGATGTTGGCAACATGTAATTAGCCAGCTGGTCAACCTCTGTTTAAATCCACCCTCTACTCTAAATGCCAAGTTTTGAAGAATTAAATATTTTAGCATACCAGGCATAGTTCAAAGTCAGATTTTTAAAATATATTCTCTTGTTGCCCCCTCTCTCTTTAGCCAGTTGCATATACAAACTAGGGGTCAAGTAAGTTAATACCTCAAATAGAAGAGTGCTGGAACTTTTGGTTGGAGCCAATTGTGAAGTCAGTATAAACTTTTCTTGAACTCTTGTTCAAGAAGAAAACTTCTTGAGTCTTCATTATCTTTGAGGCTGGAATGCTCACAGCTCATCCCACGAATCTGGTCTAGCTCCTTTGGTGGGACAAATACTTCCCTTATGCCTAGGTTACAAAAGATATGGTTGGTTATCAAAACAGACTCAAAGCCCACATGAAAACCATGTCTGCACTTGACAAGGCCCAGGTCTCATCTTTTTTTTGCCCTTGCAAATCCCAATCTCCTGTTCAGAAGTGTGGGGAGTAAGCAGTCTTTCCTGGGAGTTGATAGATCTACATCCCAGGGCTCCCCCTTCTTCTAGCTCAGCATTCCTCAGGCCACCTCCTCCTCATGTTTCTCCTCAACTTATAATGTATTTACTTCAATTAAATTAAATTCAAATGGCATGGCCCTGAACAAAGCAAGAGCATTTCAGTTCATTCATTTCTCCTTTAACCTTCTGATATTCAAGTCTGAAAAGCTCTGTAAGTTTGGATGTTCTTGGTCAAGAAATACATAGGGATTACAAGCATGAAAGGGTTGGAGTCCCGTATCTTGAAAATGTTAAGATTCTACCCCACATTCTTCTCAGGTTCACCACTGAATAGTTCATTTGAGATTTCAGATAAAATGACTCTCCCAAAAGAACAGCATATGGAAACCATTCTTCTTTGGGGTGTTCATTTATGGAGATAATTTCCAATTTTGTTATTATTAATTGCTCTTTACAATGAATAATAAACATTTTTTAAATTTTAGTTTTAAAGCGAAGCGATAACATGTCATCTTTTGCTCTTCAAAACACAGAGCTATACATTGCATATAAAATTTCATATATAGCCTCTCATGAATATTTAGTCTTTGCTAAATGTGTTACCTATTCTTATGGGATTTATGTGCCAGAAAATACGTGATTAGGACAACTGTAGAGTGTAGCTCAGTGTGTTTCCCACAGAACAGAGTCAACACATATTTTCTCTTTTGACTCCTAGTAGAAAAATGTTTAACTCTTTTCCTACCTATTTTATTTCATGCCAGACCCTCTGATGTAGATTTGGGGTCAGATGCTAAGTAAAGTAATGGAAGATTCCCTGGAGGAGGGCATGGCAACCCACTCCAGTATTCTTGCCTGGGGAATCCCATGGACAGAGGAGTGTGGCGGGCTATAGTCCATAGGGTCACACAGAGTCGGACATGACTGAAGCAACCTCACACACACGCACACACATTAAGTAAATACCATGAGCTGAAGATGACCAGACATGCAAGTGATAAACAGGGTGGACAAGATGGAGGTCGTTTGATAGATGTTAGTAAATTACTCTACTCCCTCACTGACCCCAAATTCCTCTCTCCTCATGCCTGGAAACTTGGCCCAATTTCTGAAACTCCGTTTCTTCCTTTCTTGTTCTTTGTACCCAATGCTTGACTCTCCATGTTACCACCCAGTAGTGCCAACCCAGCACCTCTACTCCTGGCCCCTTATGGCTGGCAGTGACTCGGGTGCTCTCAGCCAGTCATTATATTACATTGGGTATATGGCTGGGTTATCGCCACTTCACTCAATTTCAAATTCCCTATAGTTTCTGTTGTGAGTTGAATTGTGTCCCCCAAAAACACATATTCAAGGTCTAACCTCAGTAGAAATGGGATCTTTGCAGACATTGTCAAGTTAAGATGAGCTCATACTGAATTAGAGTCATACCAAATCCAATATGAATGATGTCCTTACAAGAAGAAGGCCATGTGGACACAAGGGTGCAGAAGAGACACAGCCGGACGGAGAGTACCATCGTAAAGCACAAGCGGAGTCTCTGGGACAAATGCCAGTCAAGGGATGTCCAGGATCACCAGCAACCACCAGAAGTCAGGAGAGAAGTATGGAGAGAAACAGACCCTTCCTCAAACCCTCCAGAAGAAACCAACCTTCCCAATTTCAGATTTCTGACTTCTTGGATAGTCACCCAGTTTGCTATACTTTATCATGGCAACCCTAGGAAGCTTGTACAGTTTCTCTCACACTTCCGGTGACTTGCTCGCTTCTTTAACAAGTATTTATTCAGCACCTGCCATCTGCCAAGAGCTCTGCTAGGTGTTGTGAAGGCTAGCCCAAGTGAAACACAGTCTCTGCCTCTCTGACTCTTACCTCATTGGTGAGACGATGTCGCATGATACGGACAGTGATGGAGACATGCACAGGGAGGACACTTACTCCAGCTCAGGATTGGGTGGGGTTGGGGGGAATCTAGAGAGAATGTCTGAGAAGAGCCTGGAAGGATTCACTTCCTAGAGGAAATCTGCAGGAGACAGCCACTCCTCTTCCACACCCACCTATGAAAGCAGCCTCTTCCTGCAGCAAAAGTGTTTAAGTGGCAAATTCAAGACTTGTTGCACCATAATATGATCTGTTCCAAGTGCTTTTCCACAGCCTGAAGTTTCTTGCCAGTTTGTTTCATGAGAAAAGAAAAAAAAAAAATCAATAAGTCCATTTGTTGTTAGGCTTATTGGGCATGAGTGGGGAAGAGCCATTTATTTTTTACCTTCTGTATCTAGAGTTCATACAACTGGAAATGCTAATGCAATAACATTTTTCTTTGTAGATACCATTGTCCTGTGAAACACAAAATGTTTTAAACAAAGTCCAAGAAAGTTAGGTGTAGCCTCTTTCAGAAAGGAGAGTTTATTCTTTTCCCTTGCAAACGTAATATGATATATAAGACTAAAATAGCTAAACATAAACTAAAGTAAAGTAACTAAAAGAAAAGGTATAGATAATTAGGAGAATAGAAAACCAGAGAGGCGACTTTAAAAAATGCTATTAGCCCCACTATGCAGAGACTATCACTGTATAAATATTTCAATGGATTTCCTACTAGATACTTTTTCATACATAGTTTTTATTTTTTTTGTTTCTTCATATTCTGTAAACAATCTTGTATCCTGCCTTTTTCACATAGCGTTATAACATAAATATTTTCCCAAGATTTTAGAAACTCTTTGTAAACACAGTATTAATGACTGTAAAATGTTTGGTTGCATAGATGCCCACAGTTTACTTAACTGGGCCCTGTGTTGGCAATTTAGATTAGATCATAACTTTTAAAATAGCCTTCAGATAAACTTAATGAGTTTTTAAATGGAGATTTTAAGTCATTTCATCATAGACATATCCCTGACATGATACATGTACTATTTTATCATCAGGAAGTTGATTTTAAAATAAACAAAAGCAGACAAAGATGTTGACAGCATCAGCAACTGTCCTCTCTGCCTCTCCACTTCCTCCCACACTGGGGTGTGTGTGTGTGTGTGTGTGTGTGCATGTGTCCCCGCCTGAGAGATTTCCCTTCAGTGGCCCATGGCTCTCTACTGTTGGGTTACCCTTCTGTCCCCACATTTCCCACTTAGCCCCTATTTCCTAGTCAGCTTGGTGTGAAGAAAAAACTACTGGGCCACAATATTGATCAAGTCCCCTGGTCATTCTGACCCACGGTGAGTGCATCAGTGATCATTCAGAGGACTTCCCTGTCAGCCCACTGGCCAAGACTCCACATTCCCAACACAGCGGGCTCAAGTTCAATCCCTGGTCAGGGAACTAGATCCCACATGCCACAACTAAGTCCACATGCCACAACGAAGAAGCCTGCATGCCACAAGTGAAGACCCAGCACAGCCAAAATAAATAAAATTTAAAAAAAAAAACTAAATAATCACCAGTTCAATGGACATGAGTTTGAGTAAACTCTGGGAGTTGGCGATGAACAGGGAGGCCTGGCATGCTACAGTCCATGGGGTCGCAGAGAGTCGGACACAACTGAGCTACTGAACTGAATGGAACTGAAACAATACCTTTAAAAAATGCTAGTTCAAGTTCCTGCTTTGCACCCCAAGTCATACCCTGTGGGGTTCACTTGAGTTTTTCTCTTGCTGCCAGTCTGGCCCAGGACACTGGCAGAGCTTATATTCTTCCCAAGTCACCTTTCCCATCACCTCAAGATGTTCTGTAATAAAGAACTTTTCTTATCCAAATACCCTAAACAGAATCTCTCTCACACACACACACACACACACACACACACTCATTGATACAACTGAACACACGTATTGATACAACTGAGCTTGTGCATCAGTCCTTATTTCTTCAATTTCTCTTACAGAAATCCATGTCCACTGATGTCTCCTTAGCCCTTGGCCTGAACCTCACCTGCTACTTGATACCCAGACTCCCTTCCCTGTGTCTGGTACCTGGGCTCTTGAGAATCACAAACTTGTGAGATACTCTGCTACTTACTGAATGCCTTGAAGGGACCAGCCATTTGGCTGATTCATGGCTAGAAATTGTTGTGCTCCTTGTCGGGAAGATTCCCTGGAAAAGGCAACCCACTCCAGTATTCTTGCTTGGAGAATTCCATGAACAGAGGAGCCTGGCAGGCTATAGTCCATAGGGCGGCAAAGAGTCAGACAGGACTGAGTGACTAACACTTTTACTTTTCACTTAAGTAAAACACCTTGCCCCTCTCCCAGTTCAAATGTTGTCACTGGATAGGCTCACACTTCCCCCCTCCCCCCAAATACCGCAATGTCCATCTCTCTGCATAAGACTTATTGTTGGTGTTCAGTCGCTCAGTCATGTTGGACTCTTTGTGATCCCATAGACTGCAGCACACCAGGCTTCCCTGTCCTTCATCTCCCGGAGTTTGCTCAGACTCAAGTCCATTGAGTTGATGATAGCATCCAACCATCTATCTCATCCTCTGTCACCCACTTCTCCAGCAATTCTAGGCCCCTCCCTACCATTCTGATCAGCTGTGAATGAACAAATAGCCTAACAACCACTTTGAAAGATACTTGGTTACCAGTGCTAGATTCATATCAACACTCTATTTACAATTCCCAAATGCAAAACACTGACAGCTCAAAATTTTTTTCATAACTCATTTGGTAGCAAACCTGACTGAATTAGTTTCCTGTGCCTGCTGTACCAAATTACCACAAACTTGGCGGCTTAAAACAATAGAAATGTATTCTCTCACAGTTTCAGACACCAGAGTCCAAAATCGGTTTCCCTGCGCCGATATCAAGGTGCCATTCGGGCCACACTCCCTCCTGAGGCTCTAGGGGAATGCGCTGCCTCTTCCAGCTTCTGATGACTGCCGGCATTCCTCGACTGGTGACTGCGTCACTGCAGGTTCTGCCTCCAAGGTCGCCTGATTCTTCACTTCATTGTTTGTCAAAGTATTCTGTGCCTTCTTCATATGGACACATTTGATGACATTCAGGGCCCACCCAGATATGCAGGTCCATCCCACATGTGAAAACCTTCACTCAATCACACCTACAAATACCCCTTCTCTTACCAGGTACCATTTACAGGTTCCATGGATTAGGACATGGTATCTTTCGGAGGCCACTGTTCAGCCTACTGTGTATTGTGTGTGTAGGTGCTCAGCCTGACTCTTTGCAATCCCAAGAACTGTATCCCACCAGGCTCCTCTGTCCATGGGATTCTCCAGGCAAGAATACTGGAGTGGGTGGCCATTTCCTTCTTCAAGAGATCTTGCCGACCCGAGAAACAAATCCACTTCTCTTACATTAGCAGGTGGATTCTTTACCACTGAGCCACGGGGAAATGCCTGGACTTCAATAGGGGTAAGTAATATGCAACATGGGCACCACTTTACCTTTCTAAAATCAGAAAAAGGCAGCTTCATTCTGACACACAAATTGGCCACAAAGCTTTCAGATAAAGGTTTGTGCAGCTGTTTCAAGTCCACGCTGCCTATGGCATGACATAAAATAGGTAGTTCTGAGTTACCTTGCCTCTAGAGAAGACCAGTCCTTGCCAACAGCGTAACACTGATGCCTTCTCACCTTCACCACCTCAGTTACCCCACACATCAATCCTGTAAGGTAAGCAATTCAGATATCATTTTCCCTGTTTAGAGGTAGGACACTCGAGGGGTTGAATATCTTGCCCAAGGTCCTGTATTTTGTCAGTAGCAAGGATCAGAACCAGTATCCGTGGTTTTAATTTGCAATGCAGCATTTCCAGTTCATCAGAACTGCCTCCCCAGAGAGAGACAATCTGAAGCAAATTACTCTTTAAAGCCTGCAATTTGAATATTTTTACTGGTGAAGGTTAGAAATAGCACTTTGAATCCTGTCAAATGATGATACAGATAGGCCCTGAGCCACGATTAAACAGAAGAGACAGGAAAGGTATGAGAAAATATTGTCTAGGAGCTGAAGGCAGCCGTGAAAGCTGTGCTGCTTATTGACTTGCTTTTTTATTTCTCTGTATTATTGACTTTCCATGTGTGCCTTGTCTAGTTTTGGAATTCAGGAAGAAAAATCTGCATCGCTATAGAAATTCACATCATGTTACAGGCACGCTGACATGTCATTTATAAAATGAGAATAATGGTGCTTCCTTTGCAGGATTATCATGAGAATTAAATGAAAGTATGTGACGTGCTTGATGAGCCTTAAAAAACATGATTTTTCTCTTCCCTTCTCCCTCTGCCATTCACTCTCCTCACTTCTCCCACCACCCCAGTCCAAGGAACCAACCCCCTAAAGCTGAGTCTTCTGAGACTGTCCATTTCAACACCCCTGACTCCTGGGATGCTGAACCTGTATGGAAACTGTTCCATACAGCTCCCACAGCCTTACCAAGTCCTGACTAGAACCAGCCGGCAAGCACAACATGCCACCTGGAACCGACATGCCTCCCTGCCAGCCTGCCAGCCTTGGGCAGGAGCCAAAATACATCTTCACGATTCACGCCTCTCCTTCCTGCCCTTATATCCCATCTCCCCATGGTATTCTGTACATGAAAATAAATAAAAAGGTAGAGTGAATAGCATGTCCATAAAGTTTGTGCCTGAAATAAGATGAGGATCCTATATACAGTGTTAACAGCCTTTTTCTTTGTGTCAAGCCCTCTATTACTCTTTAGTTACAATGTGTAACATCTAGTAGCATGTTGTTTAGTCTCCATGTGTTTGTACTTTGCCATTTTTCTTCCTGTAATGGGTCTCTAGTTTCATACACTGTGGTCAACGAGAGGGGGAGGTTTGATATAATATCTATCCTCCTAAATTTGTTGAGACCTGTGATCTATCCTGGAGAGCATTCTATGTGTACTTGAAAAGAATGTGAATTCTGCTGTTTTTCAAAGATGTATCCTATAGATATCTATAAGTCCAATTGGTATATTTTGTCATTTAAGATCACTGTTGCCTTATTGATTTTCTCTCCGGATGACCTATCCATTGATGTAAGTGGGGTGTTAAAATCCCCGACAATTATTGTATTATTGTTAATGTCTTATAATGTGTAAACTCTAATTAACCTTGATGTCGAATGTCCATGATCTCCTTGACTTCAGTCGTCACTTCCATTCCAGCCAAATACCACTTACTCCAAAGGCCTCATCCAAGGCTTTGTCATCACCTGCACCTGCTTCTCCTCTGGAATCTTGAGCATTCATGCCCAGGGTCCTTATCATCCAGTTCTTTCGTACCTGCACTCCACATGCTGTTCCTTGACTTTAGCTTAGAATGGGTCAACCCCTTAGGGGCATCACGTCTCTCCCTATTCAGTCTCTGGGTCTACAGCTCATGGATTACCTGTTATACTCTCATACATGCACACCCCTCCCTTAAACACCTGTTTCTTCTAACTGCTTTGCACATCAGCCCTGCATCTCCTACTCTGGGTCATTTACAGAGACTATCACTTCTGCCCACTACCAGGGCTGCTAACTACTTCTAAGGAAAAAAAATCAAAATATCTCACAGATTTTTGCCATGCAGCATTCACACTCAACATACTCAACTTGGCCCTTGTGCCACTAGATAATTCAACTGTCTTGGTCAGCAACCTTTGCATTCTCTACTAAGCAGTGACTCCAAAATTTCAACACTTTCCTTCAATCCTCAGGCCACATTTTTCTCCCTTCACTCTCAGCATGTAGCTTTGTCTCTTCATTGAAAAAAATCTAAGCAATCACAATTTGCCTTAACAGCCCAATTACAAACTTGCCCACATTGTCACTATCTCCAACTCTGGAAAATGAATCCTATCTCAGGTTCAAAGTGTAATCCCTCCACCTGTGCTCTGGACCCCAATCCTCTGTTTGCACTGTCACTTATCCTTTCTTATACCTTCCACCTTCCCTCTCTAGTAGTCCCTTCTCCCAGCCTGTAAACATTCTCTTATCCTTCCATTTAAATTTTGACTCTAAATTTGACCCTATTTGACCCTAAATCTCATTCTAACTGGGTTTTCCAGGTGGCACTAGTGGTAAATAATATGTCCCACCTGCCAATGCAGGAGACATAAGAGACGGAGTTCAATCCCTGGGTCAGGAAGATCCCCTGGAGAAGGAAATGGCAACCCACTCAAGTATTCTTACCTCGACAATCCCATGGACAGAGGAGCCTGACAGGCTACAATCCATAGGGTCACAAAGAGTTGGACATGACTGAAGCAACTTAGCACGCATGCACATACATCTGAGAGTAGTCCACATAGATGGTCACAAATGACCAGTGGTGAAAGGGATGAGCTCACCCTCAGTGGTATCTAGAGATGAAATCTGACCAGAGGAAGCTTGCTCTTCAGAGAGCTCACTCTAGCCCTCTTCCATCCCCTTCTCACAAGCTAAAGAGTCTACAAGCCTACAGTGTGTTTCAACTTGAAATCCATAGCCACAATCTTAGAACCCTCTCCCCAGACAGCCTCCCAAGTCCAAGTTTTGTACAGTCCTCTTGCCCAAATCCTGAAGGCTGACTGCACCATTAGGATGCTCACATCTGGGGCCGAGGTGGCAGGGGTCAGCTGTTTACAGCAGTGTGGGTGGTGTGGATGTGCAGGTTGGGGTGACCACACAGTTGCACACAAAGTTCTTTATAACATGACTGAAGGTATTAGAGGAGAAGGCAATGGCACCCCACTCCTGTACTCTTGCCTGGAAAATCCCATGGACGGAGGAGCCTGGTAGGCTCCAGTCCATGGGGTCTCTAGGAGTTGGACACGTCTGAGCGACTTCACTTTCACTTTTCACTTTCATGCATTGGAGAAGGAAATGGCAACCCACTCCAGTGTTCTTGCCTGGAGAATCCCAGGGACAGGGGAGCCTGGTGGGCTGCCGTCTATGGGG
>NW_011495032.1:26026670-26034696 GCF_000754665.1 Bison bison bison | reverse complement strand
GAGACAGGTTCTTGCCTGGAGAATCCCAGGGACAGGGGAGCCTGGTGGGCTGCCGTCTATGGGGTCGCACAGAGTTGGACATGACTGAAGCGACTTAGCAGCAGCAGTAGCAGCAGCAGCAGCAGCAGCAGCAGGTATTAGATGAAAAATGGTAAACCATTTCTCCCCATCCTGACACATTCCAATGTGGAACTCTAAGGAGCAGGAGAATTCCAGGTTATAGTCAAGCTACATATTTCAAGACAGGAAAGTGAAACATGTATTATTTAACAGTTTCTTAGCTTAATTTATAACTGTAAAATATTTAGACACATAGTACTTGGCCTCCATTTATGCTCTTTTGCAAGACCACAAACGTTAAGAGTAGGACTGTGTGGGAAATGAGCGTTCTTATTTACTAAAGGCAGCAACTAACTTTCACAGACTTATAATAGATTTCACCTAAAATGGATCCATAGAACTTGCTTGAGAAACTGCATTGAGAATCAACAAGGAGGGATTCCTGGAGAGACTAGTGACATCTGCCCTGGGCACACCCAGCACTTCCTTGACCTCTCATATACCTGTTCATGTCATGGAGGAGAAAACTGAAGTCAAGAGCAGTTGGTGAGGGGCAGAGTACCACCTGGATTCAGATGCTCTGGCTCCAGGTCAGGGCCTCTGTTCCTGTGATGCTGGCAGTAAGACATCCTCACTCGCAGAAGACACAATGAAGAAAGGTCCCCCCAGACTCCCCGCAGAGCTGCTGGGCTTGTGTGCAGAAAGAGGATATGACAGAATGGAATAATTAATTCCAAAAGATGTCATGTGAGAAAAATGCAATTAGGGATTTTTCTAACAAACTCAACAGTGTTCTGAATCATGGAGAGATTATTCTGGTTTAATTTTAATGAAAACGATGTGAACAATCAGTTTGGAGACACAAGGAAGTATTTTAATAGTGAGACTGAATTTGAGGAATCTAAATGGGCACAAACTAGCTGGGTCTTTTCAATGGACTCTTTTAAGGGGACAGACATAAGCTAATACTTAATATTACTCTTGTAAAGGTCATAGGACATAAGCGGGAAATATTAGGTGAATAAAAGACGTGACTGATGTGGTCTGGAACCTGAATCTGTGGCTGACGGGCTCTATGTCCTTAGACAAGATAACACCCTTTATTACCCTGCACTTGAGCTTCCTCATTTATAATACAGGAGTAATAATATCTAACTTACACTGTTGCTATGACAATTAGAGATAATAATAAGATAGAAAACACAAATGCAGAGAGCAGGCATTTGTGTCATTATCTGTGTGGGCTATATCATTTATCCAGTCATACAATGGCCCTTGACTGAGCATCTATTTGGCACCAAGCACAACTGTGCTATGGGCCCCACTTCATCATCAAAGGTAAGAGAAACAAAGCCAGCAAAGCCAGATCCCAAGCACCCTCTCAATTCTTTTCTTGCACATTCAGGTTTGGCATCCCTGGAAACCAGGTTAGTTCTGAGAACATTTCCAATCTTCTTTGGGAATGTGACAAAACCTCTGAGGACAATCCCAATAGTGAATGCTGTGTTTGTGTCAGAGGCAGTTCAGTGCAGTGGTTAGACACACTGCACAGCCATTGGCATAGCTTCAACATTCAACTGTGCCACTTACTAGCTGAATCAGTTACTTAACCTCTCTGTGCCTCAGCCTCTTCATCTATAAAATGGGAATAATAATAGTGCCTCTTCACAGAGTTGATGTGAGGTCCAAAGAAATTAATACATGTTTGTATAGCTAAGACAGAGCTTGACACGTGCTCAGTGCTTTATAAATATGTGTGTGTGTTCAGTTGCCTCAGCTGTGTCAGACTCTTTGCGACCCCATGGACAGTATAGCCTGCCAGTTTCCTCTGTTCATGGGATTCTCTAGGCAAGAATACTGGAGTGGGTTGCTATGCTCTCCTCCAAGGGATCTTCCCAACCCAGGGATCAAACCCACATCTCCTGTGTCTCCTGCACTGCAGGCAGATTCTTTTCCACTGAGCCACCAGGCATCATTATTGAAATCGCCTCTCATCACTGACATCTAAGATTCTCCTATTTCCATTGCAAACATGGGCCTTGTCCCTTTCTAACTGTTCCTGCATTGGATGTTGCTCAGAAGAACTGTGGCATGAAGAACCTCAAACTCTTGGCACCACACGGGTAAGCAAATTATAGGTTTCTAGAAGAATTCCAGTACCCACCCTGGCACCACTTAACACAGGGTCTAGTATCCCCATAACAACCTGTTTCATCCCCAAGTCAGACTCATCCCTCCCCTTCAGTCTCAAGGCTCAGGAAAACAACCACGCATTTAGAGTGAAAGTACTCTTTCCAAGTCCTTTGAACCGATGATTTCCCTTCCGGAGAACCATCTCTGAGTAAATTACCGTATAAGAGAAGTTCAAAGATGTGCATACAAACATCTTTGTAACAGGAATTAAAACTGAAGTTTCAACTGAGGCATAAAGATACAAGTGTTGCCGCATTCCAGAAGGAGTCCAAATGCAGATTATTTTTAAGGGTTTGTCAAGGCTGTGTATGGTTTTTCCTGTGGTCATGTATGGATGTGACAGTTGGACTGTGAAGAAAGCTGAGCACCAAAGAATTGATGCTTTTGAACTGTGGTGTTGGAGAAGACTCTTGAGAGTCCCTTGGATTGCAAGAAGATCCACCCAGTCCATCCTAAAGGAAATCAGTCCTGGGTGTTCATTGAAAGGACTGATGCTGAAGCTGAAACTCCAATACTTTGGCCACCTCATGCGAAGAGTTGACTCATTGGAAAGGACCCTGATGCTGGGAGGGATTGGGGGGCAGGAGACGAAGGGGACGACGGAGGATGAGATGGCTGGATGGCATCACCGACTCGATGGACATGAGTCTGAGTGAACTCCACGAGTTGGTGATGGACAGGAAGGCCTGGCGTGCTGTGATTCATGGGGTCGCAAAGAGTCAGACACAACTGAGCGACTGGACTGAATTGAACTGAACTATAAAGTGGTTACCTACTCTTTTAAATTCTTGACTAAGATATTATAGGGCTGAGAGAGAGTGGGGAGAAGGAGGGTTTGGAGGAAGACTGCCTTCAGGAGGAAACTGTGCTGTGGGTCCCTCCTCCACACCAAAACAGGAGGTGGCACTTCCCCTTGACTTCAAGCCCCAGGTGTGCGTGCTAAGTCACTTAGTCATGTCTGACGGCTCCTCTGTCCATGGGATTCTCCAGGCAAGAATCCTGGAGTGGGCTGCCATGCCCTCCTCCAGGGGATCTTCCTGACCCAGGAATCGAACCCGGGTCTCCTGCACTGCAGGTGGATTCTTTACCACTAGTGTCACCTGGGAAGCCCCCAGGAGGGGGATTCAAATGGACCATTTTAAAAGCTTGGCATGGAGAGAGTGGGGCTCCAGGACAGTTGTAGATTTAGACACTCTGGTTGAGAACCACTCTCAGAGGCCATCCCTCATTCAGTACATAAGGATCTGGATCCCTGACCCTGGTGAAGTGTGGCACTCAGCTGAATTTGTCAAGGACTACCAGAAAGGCTCTGGAAAAAGCCCAGAAGCAAACTGAGTCCATATCGCTACCCTTCTGGGTCTTTGAGACCTTACCTCAGACAAAGAAAGTGGAATGGACTGACTTGTCGCCTGATTCTCTGGAACCTTATGGTGGCATCTCCTTTCTCCTATCTTTTTCCTTATGCCTTGCAGAAAAAGGAATTCCTTGAAATGTGTTCAACCCAGGATTTTTCATACTCTTTTCCTTGGACCATACACAATGGTTAAAATATTAAACAAAAAATCAGCTCAGGTTCTTGCAGCTTGCTGTTCTCAGCCACACTCTCTGCTCCTCACACAATTGAGAAAATCAAGGACTTTCTGCATACAGCCAGGCAAAAGAAGGCCAAGTCTGTCAAGCTGAAGAAAAGTAAGGATAACGTGAAGATTCAAGTCCGATGCAGCAGACACTTTTACACTGTGATCATCACGGACAAGAAGTAGGCAGAGCAGCTGAAGCAGCCCCTGCTCCCAGACGAGGCAGCGAAGGAGCTGACATGAAGCAAGCCTGCTGATGTCAATTGTATGAACATTTTAAAAATAAAAAAATTAGCAGTTCAGCCAACTCGTGTTCTGGGGAATCCTGTTTGGGAAGCACTCCCTTGATTTCAACTCAAATATTATTGCTGTGGAACTGGGTGGCTCTGGCAGGCCACTCCATTCTTTCCAGTAAGATTTCCTGACATAAATCTTGCTGCTTTGCCCATTAATACAATAGAAAAAAGAGGAGTCTCACCCCACCTATTTGAGCCAGGGACAGCTAAAATGAAGGAAAAAGTAGACCTTTGATTGGAGAATGCATCTTAGTCAGAAGACTTATAGAAACAAAGTTAAAACTTCTAGGACTCCCTGGCAGCCCTAAGGTCAAGTCTGCTTCCAATGCAAAGGGCACAGGTTTGACCTCAGGTTGTGTCACTGAGATCTCCCGTGAGACAAGCTGTGACAAAAAAAAAAAAAAAGGAAGTTATAGCTTGGAGAGTTTGTTTCTTTACTCCTCAATGCTTTAACATTTTGAAAGCAATTTCTAGGTCTTGGGTAGATGCCATTGTCTTGTAGAACTCCAAAGTTGGAGCACTGCAGATGAACCCTGTGAGAGATATAAACCCAGGAAGGAAGAGCAGAGTTGTGTAAGAGGAAGGAAAAAGAATATCTAACTGTATAAATTCAGGCACAGAAATCTCCCTGTCCCTTACAATTGCCTGGAAGTGGTGACTCCCTCTTTTCCTGTTAGCAAGGTCCCAAGAAGTCATCTCCAAGGTCAAAGTGGCCACAGGAAAAGCCTTCAGAGTCCCTAACACAGCGGTGCATATGGAGTGGGCCCTGGTCCTTTTCTCTTTGCCAAATAGTTTCCCACAGGGATGCTGCCCAGGAACCTGAGGTCCTCTATAGGAATTCATGTACCACGTGGGATTTCATCACACACACCTAAACCTGACCCTTCTGACACACAACTTCATTCCTCCAGATCAAAAGCAACCAAGCTTATATTCTCTGACACAGTGAGAATTTTGTTGCTGCAATTTTATGTTTGTTTGGTTCTTTGAGTTCAGTTCAGTCGTGTCTGACTGCAACACCATAGACTGCAGCATGCTAGGCTATCCTGTCCAGCATCAACTCCTGAAGCTTGCTCAAATTCATGTCCATTGAGTCCGTGATGCCATCCAACCATTTCATCCTCTGTCACCCCCTTCTCCTCCTGCCTTCAATCTTTCCCAGCATCAGGGTGTTTTCTAATTAATCAATTCTTTGCCTCAGGTGATGTCCACGTGTAGAGTCTTCTCTTGTGTTCTTGGAAGAGGGTGTTTGCTATGACCACTGCGTTCTCTTGGCAAAACTCTATTAGCCTTTTCCCTGTTTCACTCTGTACTCCAAGGCCAAATTTGTCTGTTACTCCAGGTATTTCTTGACTTCCTATTTTTGCATTCCAGTCCCCTATAATGAAGAGAACATCTTTTTTGGGTGTTAGTTCTAAAAGGTCTTGTAGGTCTTCATAGAACCATTCAACTTCAGCTTCTTCAGCATTACTGGTTATGGCATAGACTTGGATTGCTGTGATATTGAATGATTTGCCTTGGAAACAGAGATCATTTTGTCATTTTTGAGATTGCATCCAAGTACTGCATTTCAGACTCTTATGTTGACCATAATGGCTACTTCATTTTTTCTAAGGGTTAAATTCACCCATTCCAGTCTATTTTCCTGAAATGTCAATGTTCACTCTTGCCATCTCCTGTTTGATCACTTCCAATTTGCTTTGATTCAAGAACCTAACATTTCAGGTTCCTATGCAATATTGCTCTTTACAGCATAGGACCTTGCTTCCATCACCAATCACATCCACAACTGGGCGTTGTTTTTGCTTTGGCTCTGTCTCTTCATTCTTTCTGGAGTTATTTCTCCACTGATCTCCAGTAGCATATTGGGTACCTACTGACCTGGGTACCTCAGTATCCTATCTTTTCACCTTTTCATACTGTTCATGGGGTTCTCAAGGCAAGAATACTGAAGTGGTTTGCCATTCCCTTCTCCAGTGGACCACATTTTGTCAGAACCCTCCACCATGACCCATCCGTCTTGGTGGCCCTACACAGCATGGCTCATAGTTTCACTGAGTTAGACAAGGCTGTGGTCCATGTGATCAGATTGGTTAGTTTTCTGTGACTGTGGTTTTTCAGTCTGTCTGCCCTCTGATGGAGAAGGATAAGAGGATTATGGAAGCTTCCTGATGGTAGAGACTGACCAAGGGGTAAACTGGGTCTTATTTTGATGGGTGGGGCCATGCTTAGTAAATCTTCAATCCAATTTTCTGTTGAAGGGTGGGGCTGTGTTCCCTCTCTGTTATTTGACCTGAGGCCAAACTATGTTGGAGGTAATGAAGATAATGGCGACCTCCTTCAAAAGGTCCCATGCACACACTGCTACACTCAGTGCCCCCAACCCTGCAGCAAGCCACCATTGACCTACACCTCTGCTGGAGACTCCTGGACGCTCACGGACAAGTCTGGGTCAGTCTTTCGTGGTGTCACTGCTCCTTTCACCTGAGTCCTGGTGCACACAAGGTTCTGTTTGTGCCCTCCAAGAGTCTGTTTCCCCAGTCTTATGGAAGTTCTGGTGGCTCTATGGTGGGGTTAATGGTGACCTCCTCCAAGAGGGTTATGCTATACCCAGGTCTACTGCACCCAGAGCCCCTGCCCCTACAGCAGTCTACTGCTGACCCATACCTCCTCAGGAGACACTCAAACACAGTTCTGTCTCAGTCTCTGTGGGGTCTCTGGGTCCTGGAGCACTCAAGGTATGTTAGAGCCCTCTGAGCGTCTCTGGCAGATATGGGGTTTGATTCTAAATGTGATTTTGCACCTCCTACCATCTTGCTGGGGCTTCTCTGCCCTTGGACATTGGGTATCTCCTCTCAGATGCTCTAGTGTCACACAGCTACCAGATGATCAATACTGAAATCAGATTGATTATATTCTTTGAGGCCAAAGATGGAGAAGCTCTATACAGTCAGCAAAAACAAGACTGGGAGCTGGCTGTGGATCATATCATGAACTCCTTATTGCCAAATTCAGACTTAACTTGAAGAAAGTAGGGAAAACCACTAGATCATTTAGTTCCAGTTCAGTCGCTCAGTCGTGTCTAACTCTGCAACCCTATGAATCACAGCACACCACGCCTCCCTGTCTATCACCAACTCCCAGAGCCTACTCAAACTCATGTCTATCGAGTCAGTGATGCTTCCAGTCATCTCATCCTTTGTCTTCCCCTTCTCCTGCCCCCAATCCTTCCCAGCATCAGGGTCTTTTCCAATGAGTCAACTCTTCTCATGAGGTGGCCAAAGTATTAGAGTTTCAGCTTCAACATCAGTCCTTCCAATGAACACCAGGACTGATCTCCTTTAGAATGGAATGGTTAGATCTCCTTGCTGTCCAAGCGACTCTCAAGAGCCTTCTCCAATACCACAGTTCAAAACATCAATTCTTCAGTGCTCAGCTTTCTTCACAGTCCAACTCTCACATCCATACATGACCATTGGAAAAACCATAGCCTTAACTAGATGAACCTTTGTTGGCAAAGTAATGTCTCTGCTTTTTATATGCTATCTAGGTTGGTCATAACTTTCCTTCCAAGGAGTAAGCGTCTTTTAATTTCATGGCTGCAGTCACCATCTGCAGTGATTTTGGAGCCCAGAAAAATTAAGTCTGACACTGTTTCCACTGTTTTCCCATCCATTTCCCATGAAGTGATGGGACCGGATGCCATGATCTTCGTTTTCTGGATGTTGAGCTTTAAGCCAACGTTTTCATTCTCCACTTTCACGTTCATCAAAGGCTCTTGAGTTCCTTTTCACTTTCTGCCATAAGGGTGGTATCATCTGCATATCTGAGGTTATTGATATTTCTCCCGGCAATCTTGATTCCAGCTTGTGCTTCTTCCAGCCCAGCGTTTCTTATAAT
>NW_011495032.1:26023868-26026570 GCF_000754665.1 Bison bison bison | reverse complement strand
TTTCTCAAGAGGCAGGTCAGGTGGTCTGGTATTCCCATCTCTTGAAGAATTTCCCACAGTTTATTGTGATCCACACAGTCAAAGGCTTTGGCATAGTCAATAAAGCAGAAATAGATGTTTTTCTGGAACTCTCTTGCTTTTTCCATGATCCAGCGGATGCTGGCAATTTGATCTCTAGTTCCTCTGCCTTTTCTAAAATGAGCTTGAACATCTGGAAGTTCACAATTCACGTATTGTTGAATCCTGGCTTGGAGAATTTTGAGCATTACTTTACTAGCATGTGAGATGAGTGCAACTGTGCGGTAATTTGAGCATTCTTTGGCATTGCCTTTCTTTGGGATTGGAATGAAAACTGACCTTTTCCAGTCCTGTGGCCACTGCTGAGTTTTCCAAATTTTCTGGCATATTGAGTGCAGCACTTTCACAGCATCATCTTTCAGGATTTGAAATAGCTCAACTGGAATTCTGTCACTTCCACTGGCTTTATTCATAGTGAGGCTTTCTAAGGCCCACTTGACTTCACATTCCAAGAAACACATGGAGTAACAGGCAAATTTGGCCTTGGAGTACAGAATGAAGCAGGGCAAAGGCTAATAGGGTTTTGCCAAGAAAACGCACAGGTCATAGCAAACACCCTCTTCCAACAACACAAGAAAAGACTCTACACACATGGACATCACCAGATGGTCAACACCGAAATCAGATTGATTATAGTATTTGCAGCTAAAGATGGAGAAGCTCTGTACAGTCAGCAAAAACAAGACTGAGAGCTGACTCACTGTGGCTCAGATCACGAACACCTTATTGCCAAATTCAGACTTAAGTTGAAGTGGGAAAACCACTAGACCATTCAGGTATGACCTAAATCAAATCCCTCATGATTATACAGTGGAAGTGAGAAATAGATTTAAAGAACTAGATCTGATAGACAAAGTGCCTGATGAACTATGGACTGAGGTTCGTGACATTGTACAGGAGACAAGGATCAAGACCACCCCAAGAAAAAGAAATGCAAAAAAGCAAAATGGCTATCTGAGGAGGCCTTACAAATAGCTGTAAAAAGAAGAGAAGTAAAAAGCAAAGGAGAAAAGGAAAGATATAAGCATCTGAATGCAGAGTTCCAAAGAATAGCAAGAAGAGATAAGAAAGTATGGGGAGGAAGGAGGGAGGAGGGTTCAGGATGGGGAGCATGGGTATACCTGTGGCGGATTCATTTTGATGTTTGGCAAAACTAATACAATATTGTAAAGTTTAAAAATAAAATAAAATTAAAAAAAAAAAAGAAAGCCTTCTTCAGCGATCAATGCAAAGAAATAGAGGAAAACAACAGAATGGGAAAGACTAGAGATCTCTTCAAGAAAATTAGAGATACCAAAGGAACATTTCATGCAAAGATGGGCTCGATAAAGGATAGAAATGGTATAGACCTAACAGAAGCAGAAGATATTAAGAAGAGGTGGCAAGAATACACAGAAGAACTGTACAAAAAAGATCTTCACGACCCAGATAATCACGATGGTGTGATCACTCACCTAGACCATTCAAGTACGATCAAACCCCTTATGATTATACAGTGGAAGTGACAAATAGATTCAGGGGATTAGATCTGATAGACAGAGTGCCTGAAGAACTATGGACAGAGGTTCATGACATTGTACGGGAGGCAGTGATCAAGACCATCTCCAAGAAAAAGAAATGCAAAAAGGCAAAATGGTTGTCTGAAGAAGCCTTAGGAATAGCTATGAAAAGAAGAGAAGCTAAAGGCAAAGGAGAAAAGGAAAAATACACCCATTTGAATGCAGAGTTCCAAAGAATAGCAAGGAGAGATAAGAAAGCCTTCCTCAGTGATCAGTGCAAAGAAATAGAGGAAAACAATAGAATGGGAAAGGTTAGAGATCTCTTCAAGATAATTAGAGTTACCAAGGGAAAGTTTCATGCAAAGATGGGCACAATAAAGGACAAAAATGGTATGGACCTAACAGAACCAGAAGATATTAAGAAGAGGTGGCAAGAATATACAGAAAAACTAAACAAAAAATATCTTCATGACCCAAATAATCATGATGACATGCTCACTCACCTACAGTCAGGCATCCTGGAATGAAAAGTCAAGTGGGCCTTAGGAGGCATCAATACAAACAAAGCTAGTGGAGGTGATGGAATTCCAGTTGAGTTATTTCAAATCCTAAAAGATGATGCTGTGAAAATGCTGCACTCAATAAGCCAGCAAATTTGGAAAACTCAGCAGTGGCCGCAGAACTGGAAAAGGTCAGTTTTCATTCCAATCCCAAAGAAAGGCAATGCCAAAAAATAATCAAACTACCACACAATTACGCTCATCTCACATGCTAGCAAAGTAATGCTTAAAATTCTCCAAGCCAGGCTTCAACAGTAATGTTGAAGATGAACTTCCAGATGTTCAAGCTGGATTTAGAAAAGGCAGAGGAACCAGAAATCAAATTGCCAACATCCATTGGATTATTGAAAAAGCAAGAGAGTTCCAAGAAAACATCTACTTCTGCTTCATTGACTACGCTAAAGCCTCTGACTGTGTGGATCACAACAAACTGTGGAAAATTCTTGAAGAGATGTGCCGGGGACCAGCCCCGGCTGATCCAGGGTATTCGAAGGAGAGACGGCGTCGGCGAGGGTCAGGATACGATAGCTTCAATTAGATATTAATTAAAGATATAAAGAGTAAT
>NW_011495032.1:26000802-26023768 GCF_000754665.1 Bison bison bison | reverse complement strand
TCCTCCCGAAGGAGAGGAGACACTGAGGCCTCCCCGGTCGGATCTTAGAAGCCCAGGCATAATTAGTAAGCATGGTGGGTTCCGCGCTCCAGATGGAGACTCAGCCAGAGTGAGAGAGAGAGCGACATGGGGAGACCAGTATTTCGAGAAACTGATCCCAATTCTTTATTTTCCATGGTCTACTTTTATACACTGAGATGTTATGCAAAAGTCACGCGGGGTCAGCAGTCCTGACTTTTATCAAAGTCAGGTGCTTCATACAAATGTATACAGAGGTCTTAGGGGTGTTACATCATCTTCTGGCCAGGGGGGCCTGCTGACAATTTACGACCCTCTCCTTGTGACAGCGGTCAGTCAATCAGGACACTTATTTCTCCAGGGCTGATTATTCTCAAAACAGACGCCACCCAAATAAAGTTACATTCCTACAGGGTGAGGGTGTAGTGGGTTTTAGTTAAGGAAAGAATTTACTTAGCCTAAGGTCTAACGTGATTAATATCAAAGGTTAATTCTATATATTCATTAATGTGTGTAAGGGCAGGGGATATGGAGACTTAGCAACAAACATTGGCTCAACAAATGAAAAACCCTTCACCAACACATTTTCTAATTAGCCCATTATACTTATACTAATAGTTTTCTAACTTTTCTAAGGAACCTGTTTTTAGAAGGTTTAAAGCATCTCGTGCCTCTCACGGTTGGGAGGCTGTGAGCAACCACATGTGGCCGGAGGAGCCTGTCAGGCAGGCTAGAGAACCTTCAGAGGAGTTTGTAGGTTAAAACACTCTTATCACGCCCAGGAATTATTATAAACTGGAGCTCTAAGTTAACTCCTTCTCCAAAAGAGGTGGTGGGGGACAGCCCCCCGTAAAGTCAGAGGTGTAGGTGAGCACAAAGTAGTAAAGTAGGCAGGCTCTGGTTATGGGGGTAGATGCTCGAGGAGTTCCAGGGGGACTCCTGAGGCTCGATCCCGCCTTTGCATATGTCGAGCCTCCTTCCTCATGACCTTTGTCACGGGCAGAGTACCTCACTCTGGCCCCCAACAGAGATGGGAATACCAGACCACCTTACCTGTCTCCTGAGAAATCTGTATGTGGGTCAATAAGTAACAGTTAGAACTGGACATGGAACAACAGACTGGTTCCAAATCAGGAAAGGAGTACGTTAAGGCTATGTATTGTCATCCTGCTTATTTAACTTATATGCAGAGTACATCATGCGAAATGCTGGGCTGGATGAAGCACAAGCTGGAATCAAGATTGCCAGGAGAAACATTAATAACCTCAGATATGCAAATGACACCACCCTTATGGCAGAAAGAGAAGAACTAAAGAGGCTCTTGATGAATGTGAAAGAGGAGAGTGAAAAAGTTAGCTTCCAACTCAACATTCAGAAAACTAAGATCATGGCATTTGGTCCCATCACTTCATGGCAAATAAATGGGGAAAGAGAGGAAACAGTGAAAGACTTTATTTTGAGGGGCTCCAAAATCACTGCAGATAGTGATTGCAGCCATGAAATTAAAAGAGGCTTGCTCCTTGGAAGAAAAGTTATAACCAACCTAGACAGCATATTGAAAAGCAGAGACATTACTTTGCCAACGAAGGTCTGTCTAGTCAAGGCTATGGTTTTTCCAGTAGTCATGTATGGATGTGAGGGTTGGACTATAAA
This sequence comes from Bison bison bison, assembly GCF_000754665.1. Lineage (NCBI taxonomy): Eukaryota > Metazoa > Chordata > Mammalia > Artiodactyla > Bovidae > Bison > Bison bison. The sequence goes on along the minus strand of NW_011495032.1, from coordinate 26,022,097 downwards.
GAAAGCTGTGCAGTAAAGAATTGATGCTTTTGAACTGCAGTGTTGGAGAAGGCTCTTGAGAGTCCCTTGGACAGCAAGGAGATCCAACCAGTACATCCTAATGGAAATCAGTCCTGAATATTCACTGGAAGGACTGATGCTGAAGCTGAATTTCCAATACTCTGGCCACCTGAGGCAAAGACCTGACTCATTTGAAAAGACCCTGATTCTGGGAAAGATTGAAGGCGGAAGGAGAAGCGGATGACAGAGGATGAGATGGTTGGATGGCATCACAGACTCAATGGACATGAGTGGGAATTGGTGATGGACAGGGAGGCCTGGTGTGCTGTAGTCCATGGGGTCACAAAGAGTCAGACACGACTGAGCGACTAAACTGAACTAAACTGAACTCACCTCAGGTGGCCAGAGTATTGGAGCTTCAGCTTCAGCATCAGTCCTTCCAATGAATACTCAGGACTGATTTTCTCTAGGATGGACTGGTTGGATCTCCTTGCAGTCCAAGGGACTCAAGAGTCTTCTCCAACACCACAGTGCAAAAGCATCAATTCTTGAGCACTCAACTTTCTTTATGGTCCAACTCTCACATCCATACATGACTACTGGAAAAACCATAACTTTGACTAGATGGCCCTTTGTCAGCAAAATAATGTCTCTGCTTTTTTAATATGCTGTCTAGGTTGATCATAGCTTTTCTTCCAAGGAGTAAGCCTCTTTTAATTTCATGGCCGCAATCACCATCTGCAGTGATTTTGGAACCCAAGAAAATAAGGAGTCTGTCACTGCTTCCATTGTTTCCCCATCTATTTGCCATGAAGTAATGGGACCAGATGCCATGATCTCCATTTTTTGAATGTTGAGTTTTAAGCCAAGTTTTTCACTCTCCTCTTTCACTTTCATCAGGAGGCTCTTTAGTTCCTCTTTCCTTTCTGCCATAAGGGTGGTGTCATCTGCATGTCTGAGGTTATTGATGTTTCTCCTGGCAATCTTGATTCCAACTTGTGCTTCATCCAGCCCTTCATTTCGCATGATGTACTCTGGATATAAGTTAAATATGCAGGGTGACAATATACAGACTTGACATACTCCTTTCCCTATTTGGAACCAGTCTGTTGTTCCATGTCCAGTTCTAACTGTTACTTCTTGACCCACATACAGATTTTTCAGGAGGCAGGTAAGGTGGTCTGGTATTCCCATTTCTTGAAGAATTTTCCACAGTTTTTTTGTGATCCACACAGGCAGAGGCTTCAGCATACTCAGTGAAGTAGAAGTGGATGTTTTTCTGGAATGCTCTTGCTTTTCTATGAGCCAACGGATGTTGGCAATTTGATCTCTGGTTCCTTTGCCTTTTCTAAATCCTATAATGATTGAAACTTTCTTCTTCTACATATGCAATATTTATTTCATCCAATATTATGTTTCTCAAATTTTTATCTCTTAAAACATTGACTGAATCTCCATGTTCCCACTTTTGAAACCAATCAGGGAAACTCCCAAATGCTAAGCATTAGCAGATAAACACTTACATCCAGGGGGAATCAAAGACACTTTTAAAACCAGCTGGAAATCATTTCATAAATATGTGGGAAGTGTTTCCTTTTATAATCTATTATTCACTTTAGAGCCATGTGACTGATAGTGGCAAGAAGTTTGTGGTTTAAAACACAGTAAATGGGCAAAAAAATACTGTGACCAGGCTGGGGGGGTGGGGGGCAGAAGGTGGGGTACATGTTATATTAGAAAAAAAAATACAAAAAGTATAAATAATATATTGAGAAGGTCACTCAGTGTGAGCATCCAAGTCACTCAGAGTTATTAAAATCATTCATTATTTATGGACCCATTTTTATAAACCATCATTCTTCCTTCCTCCCAACTGTGTTCTGAATGGATGACAGAGCCATGCTGTCCCTCTCATGCTGCTGTTGTTAATTCAGAACTTTGGTAATTTTCCTAATGGAAAAAAGATCAGATTCATTAAAAAAAAAAAAAAATGTTCACTGACTACCTGGCAGAGGGCCTGAGACCATATTCAGGATGTGATATAACACATTTATTTGATTGCTATCTTTTTCAACACACAGTGGAGCTCTCCAAAATTAGTTTTGCCTCCATTCCAAACCCTGTTGGCACAGATCTTTCCTAGGTCCTCTGATGGAGTAAAAGTATCCACTGTTGGAGTCTTAGCCAAGGAAAAAGAGGAGACAAGTGAAAAGATCCAAATGGAAACAGTCTAACGTGGATGTCATGTGGGAATTCACCTCAATGCAAAGGGAGCCTCAGAGAACAGTCCCAGGCAAATCGTGCCTGAGGTCACAGAACGGAAAGGCTCAAAGCCTCAAAATAGAATAAGTTCAAGTTGCATGTGTTGGTAAACCTATTAAAATACACCATGAGAGGCAAAGGGAAAGAGATGGGGATGGGGGTGGGTGGGAAGTACAAATGGATGGAAGGACCACATGTGTATCTGCTCTTTCTGTGTGTGTGTGTGCGTGTGTGTGTGTGTGTGTGTGTGTGTGACATCAGCCTTCCCCATCTGTAGTGTGATTTTGTGTGTGTTAGTTGCTCAGTCGTGTCTGACTCTTTGCAACCCCATGGACTGTAGTATACCAGGATCCTCTGTCCCTGGAAATTCTCTAGGCAAGAATACTGGAGTGGATTGCCATAACCGTCTCTTCAACCCAGGGATGGAATCTGGGTCTCCTGCATTATAGGCAGATAGATTCTTTACCATCTGAGCCACCAGAGTGATTACAAGGCAGCAAGGGGGCCCATAGACAGAAAGTGCCCTGGGCTAGAGACACACACTTGCTGTCTCAGAGAGACACAGCAGCAAGCTAGCTCCCCAATAATAGCCCAAATGCTCTGGATTTTATGTTCATTTCTTTGACAGAGGACATGTGGGACCAGAGTGGGTGTCACCAATGGGTGGCCAACTTAAGGATGATGTATCTGTCCATTCAGAGGTGGCAGTCATGGCCTGACCTCTTCATCCCTTTCTGTCTGTAAGCAACATACTTCTCTTTTCCCACAGGTATTTCATTTATTCTATCTTTCTTTAACATGTTTTACAGATTGCTAACTTACTGTCTATATATAACACATCTTATGAATTCTGCTTGTCTCACAAGCTATTGCCTTAGTCATCATCTATAATTACCATCTTAGGAGTTCCACCAAGATCTCATAAAACTGCTAGCTTACTTTCTATGTATTCTCATCATTTCCTGTGAGCTTTATGCTTCCCATTCACTTTCTTGTCTTCTACAGCAGAATTGAATATACAGAAGCAAATGTAGAAGGTTTGAGCAATACAGCAAATGCTTATTACATATAGACTTTCTCTTCTGCCTTTCAACAGAACCCACAGAGAACATCATTATGATGTAGTGAAATACTTAGCATTGACTTCAGCCTTCTCTTATATTTTGCAAACCTTGATTCCTCCCAGGAGAGCACGAATAATTATTTTAAGTGTATTTTGAGCCTTGGTTTTGGGGGCTTGATCTAAAACAGGGAAAATTGATTATCATATAAAATCCCTGGAACCATGAACTGTTTTAACTCTGTTTGTGGGTTATTTCGTTGAGTATGTACAAAAGGCAACCCTTAAGCTAATTTCTCCTCAGAAAAGTCACACAGAATAAATCAGTCATGTAGCTTATGTCATGATATCCTTATCCCAGGATATTCCAGATCCTGGGAATGTCACCCACTGAGACAAGGTAAGGAACTGACAGGAATCCAGCTAAGCGAATGCCCAGGTGATCTCAGGACTTGGCAGTCCTCACATTGGGATGCCAGAAACAGAATCATTCCATTGCTGCTTCTGCAAGATGGAAACTCTGTTGAGCATCTGCTTCCACCTCATCTCCCGTATGAGGCCATCTCTGCAAGAAGGCAGGAGAAGCTACAGAAGGAAAGGTAAGGAAGACCTCTGACCTGTTTCAAAAGGGACCCCTCAAAGCTTAACACAGAGGGCAGGCCCACCCCCATCTCTGAAGAGGCATGTTCAGAGGGCCAAATCCCAACTCTTTACTAGCTATATGAGCTAAGCAAGTTACTTAACCTCTCTGAGGCTCAGTTTTCTCATTTATAGATTAATTATTGTAATTATACCCACCTGCAAGACTTATGGTGAGGATTAAATGAAATGATTTACATAAAGGGCATAGCACACTGTAGCGTAACATGCTATTCAGACTGTTCTTGCTGTCATCATTATTATTGCATTGGATAAAATGTCCATTTGGGTTTTTCTGTAATATCTTAACATGTTACAGAAAAACTGGAATGAACTATTTGACCAACCCAATACAATTATTGCTGTTGCTATTTATTATTATTATTATTATTAGCAAGGCCAGCCTTAGAGTGAGAATTAGAGTAGTGTTCCCAAAATACTGGATAATGCCCTAATATCTTCAATAAAATGAAGTCCTCTATTTTAGAATTGGTGAAGGATCTTTTTTTTTCCCTCTGTTTTTTTAATTGGAGGATAATTGCTTTACAATATTGTGTCGGCTTCTGCCAGAACCGTGACATGTTGATTTAAATTCACACAAAGACTTAGATGTCTGTGGTAAATTCCTTTCTGGTGGAGGTTTTGAAAAGGATAGGATAAAGGAATAGAAGATACCTGAAAAAGAAGGGAGTCAGAGAGGAAAGGCTGGAAACTTTCAGCTAGTTGCACAGGCTTTGAAATCAAACAGAACAGAGTTTGAGTCTAGACTCAATCATACCAACATCAGTGTGACCCATGGTAACCTCTCTGAACCTCTGAGTCCTCAGGTATAAAACGGGGATGATTATGGTACCTACCTGCAGGAATCTTGTAAGGGTTCAAAGAGGTACAGCATATGAAGCACAATGTACGTGTGTGCTCGGTCACTTCAGTCGTGCCTGACTCTGCAATTCTATGGACTGTAGCCCGCCAGGCTCCTCTATCTATGGGATTTAACAGGCAAGAATACTGGAGTGTGTTGCCATGCCTTCCTCCAGGGATCTTCTCAACTCAGGGATCAAACACACATCTCCTGTGTCTCCTACATTGGCAGGCAGTTTCTTTAGTGCTGAGCCACTGGGGAAGCCCATAATGCACGTTGGCTGACACTTAATAGATTTTCATCAAGGATCGCTCTCCTTCCTGCACATTTACAGTGCTGCCTGGAACTGACTCTTGTTTTCTCACATTGGCTTCTCCCTCCTGGCTAGTGCTGGCTTTCCTACAGACCATGAACAGAACAATCCAGTGATTTTTAAGATTAGATTTCTGTGACAAAAAATCACAAAGGGAAGTTTTGTTGATAATGTAATTTAGCTGAGAAAATCTAGATACTATCACCCTGCTACCACTGCCAGAAAATAGCTAAAGTCTCTCTAGCCCTGGATAAAATTCCAGACTGGAAGTCTTCAGTTCATCCAGACCTAGGTGACCTTCCTAAATCTTGGATTTCCCAGGACTGTGAAATTCACCCAAGGTCAGATCAGTTAGCAGACTTCCCTGGTAGCCCAGACGGTAAAGTATACTTCTGCAATGCAGGAGACGTGGATTTGATCCCTTGGTTGGGAAGATCCCCAGGAGAAGGAACTGGCAACCCACTTCAGTATCCTTGCCTGGGAAATCACATGGACAGAGGAGCCTGGCAGGCTGAGCACTCACGCAAGCTGGTTAGCAGATGGAGCTGGGAGTTCTGCTCCACTCTATAGTCTGAAGTCCTCTGAGCCTCTGAGTCTTTCTCAAGAACCTGGGCTCTGCTGAGGCACTGGAATTCCAACAGGTACCCCAGATCCTTGGAGCCATCCCTGAGTCTCCAGGGCTGAGCCCAGGAAAGTAAGGGCAGGCAGGAGTTCTCAAGGCTCTTGCACAGCTAAGGTTTCTGGTTCTACCACTTTTCCAGCACAGAGGTACCTCCACTCAGGTCACCAGGAGAGAGGGGATGGTGCCCCAGAGGTTTGGAGAATTGAGGCTTTTCTAGTAACTCGAGTTTAAAAAGAGAGATTGAGCTATACAGTCTGAGAATTCTAAGATTGGAGGTAAGGGAGTGGGGAATAGCTAGGAGAAGCATCTAGTCAACAAAATTCTCTTTATAAAATAATGAAAATTATTAATAGTTTATACAGCACTCACTGTGTGCCTGTCAGCATTCCAAGAACTTACTTCATTTAACTCTCACAATCACCCTGCAAAGTGGTAATCTGTTCCCTATTTTACAGTTAAGCAAACAGGAGCAGAGAGGCTGAGTAACTTGCCAAAGATTGCACAGCCAGTAAATATTATTAGAAAAGGCAGGATCCAAAGCCAGACATGCTGGCATTGTGCCTAAACCATAGTGACAGCAAATGTTTAATAAGCCCTATATTCCAGGCACTGCCCTAAACCCCTGTTTTACATGAACCATCTTCATTTAATCCTCACTCCACATCATATCACTTTAAGTCCCATTTCACAGATGCCGTAACTGAAGTTTGGAGACACGTGATTTGCCTGAGGTCCCAGAGGTCTACTTTCTCCAGATCTGCAAAGAAGAAAGCTACAAAACTGAAATAACCCCTTGGCAATCCCGTACCACAAAGCCAAAGTCTTGGGTTGTTACTGAAGAGTAGACATTAGGCAGATTTTGCAACAACTACTTCAAGACTCTTCACTTTTATTGTCTATGGATATTGTTGTTGTTTAGTTGCTAAGTTGTTTCTGACTCTTTTGAGACTCCGTGGACTGTAGCCCGCCAGACTCCTTTGTCCGTGGGATTCTCCAGACAAGAATACTGGAGCAGGTTGCCATTTTCTCCTCCAGGATCTTCCCCACCCAAGGATCGAACTCATGTCTCCTGCATCTCCTGCATTGCCAGGCGGATTCTTTACCACTGAGCCACCTGGGAAGCCCATACGGATATTAGGGCATATTTAAACAAAAAAGGTCTATATGAGGATAGAGGTTTCATGTGCGCTTTGTTTTACTATTCAATAAAATCCAGTTTGTTCATGCTGCATCAGCCATGGTTTTTATTTGTATTACTTCTACCCAGATGTGAAAGACATTAGCTAATGAGTTCTGTGCTATGTCAGGGAGGGCGGGGACTCTGTGATTCCTCAGAACAATGACAGCCCTTTCTACATGCTCTGATCATCTAAAAGCCATCCCAGCTGATGAATCTTGCATATAATAAATGATTCTAGCTTTCTTACTGCCTAAAAAAAATTAAAGCAACTCCTAAATTTCCATGCTTTTGACGGGTTTTCCCCCAGCTTTTTTTTTTCTTTTCTCTTTTTGTGGCTAGCATTTGGCTACAGTCACTCTTCAGGGTCCTCTGGCTTTCTCAAGCGTTTTGAGTTGATGGTATTTTTGGTTTGGGGTTTGAGGCAGGGGAAGGAAGCAATGGAGCAGCCTGTGATTTCATGCACACAATTTACATTGATTCTGAAAAGAGCGAAATTAAATATGAAGGGATCAGCCAGGCCTGACTCTGAGGTAAGCCCTGTTGGAAAACCTGACTGGCAGAAGTCACAGCTGTGCCTGAGTGCTGACAAAGGGCACTACTTTCTGAAAAGGGAAGAGCTTTGTTGCTGGGGACAGGAAGGATTTTCAGGGGTTGTCCGACAGGAGCCAGGGAAGTGTGTCAGGTCATCTCTCTACAGCGACAGAGGTGGCTTCCCTTTTGAGCTCTGAATTTGGGCTGCATCCTGGCCTCAATACTCAGACCCCAGCCCTGCCCTGGCAACCAACAGGACCCAGACCCGGCTAACAGAGCCCTGATGATAGTAGCAGCTCAGCCCACGGAGCCCTGGTTTGTGGGTTCATTAGACCTTGGACAGAACTAGAGATTGAGAGCAAGAAATGCTCTGCCAAAACCCTCTGCCCTTGAAGCACAAGGGAAAAATCAGGATCAAGAAACTGTCTTTGCACTTGTGAACTCTCACTTGTACTTTCTTGCCTTCTCTCTGTTTCATAGACCATCTTCTCTGTGCTTCCTGCATTATGGCTTCCTTCTATTCCTTATCTCTGTTTAAATCAATTTAAAGAGCGCTTATCTAAGACCAGGCCCTATGGGGAGTGCAGAATTGGATCTGACAGACCTCTGCCCTCAAGGGGTACATGACTCACTGGAGACATGTGGTGGATACCAGGCTCTCAGAGGCCAGTGAGGACCGCCACAAGTGCATTTGATGTGAGAATCTGGAAAGACAACCTATTTTGGCACCGAGAAAGGAACATGGGCTGGATGTCACCTCCATACAACTCCTTGAGAAGGGCACAAGATATATGTGAGTGTGGCATAAGGAACAACCCTAAGAACAATAATGAAAGGGTTCGGTCCAATGTAACCCATGGTAAACATGTGGTTCAGATGGTAAAGAACCTGTCTGCCACGTGAGAGACCTGGATTAGATCCCTGGGTCAGAAAGATCCCCTGGAGAAGGGAATGGCTATTCACTCCAGTATTCTTGCCCAGAGAATCCCCATGGACAGAGGAGCCTGGCAGGCTACTCTCCATGGGATCAGAAAGAGTCAGGCACGACTGAGCAACTAACACATTCACTTTGGGCATACAGAAAGGAGAATGGGCTGAATGTCACCCCCACACAACTCCTTGGGAAGAGCACAAAATGCATGTGTGTGTGACATAAGGGACAACCCTGGGAACAAGAATGGAAAGGTTCAGTCCAATGTAACCCATGGTAAATAGGCAAAGTACAGAAACCACCTGTCCGCAAAGGGAGGAATGCTGTTAGATTTATTTGGATGCCTTTGTGTAGAAGGTGCGGAGAAGGCACTGGCGACCCACTCCAGTAGTCTTGCCTGGAAACTCCCATGGATGGAGGAGCCTGGTAGGCTGCAGTCCATGGGGTCGCTAAGAGTCAGATACGACTGAGAAACTTCACTTTCACTTTTCACTTTCATGCATTGGAGAAGGAAATGGCAACCCACTCCAGTGTTCTAGCCTGGAGAATCCCAGGGATGGCAGAGCCTGGTGGGCTGCCGTCTATGGGGTCCCACAGAGTCGGACACGACTGATGTGACTTAGCAGCAGCAGCAGCAGTGTAGAAGGTGGGCTTCGGGCTGCTGGGATAAGCTAGGAGAAGGTCACCTTTCCTGATGGGGCAGGGTATTCCAGAAGGAGAAGACTGGCAGAGAAATGGAGGTAAGAAGGAATATCTGTCCTGTACTTCTTCAAGTCCTTTCTTTTTCCTTTTTGCTCTTAAGTGCCTTCATTTAAACTGTTTCCTCAGGTCCCTCAGTTGCATTAATCCATCTTTTTTCAGCAGATCCCATTAGGAAAGGCTGAGCAGACACTCTGCTTGCGTGAGGAAGCCTGCTCTGGTTCTGTCAGTGCTGAACCTCCCCAGTGGTAAATAAATCACTGGTCTCCATAGTTACTAACCTCGATCATGTCAGAAGCTTCAGATTCACAGTAAAAATAAAGATACTTGAGGCTGTATAAACATCGGATTTCATGAGCCTCTAAGGTGACGTGGCCTTAGCCTTCAGTCTAGCAACTCAGTTCCCCAAGCCTGATTTTTCATGATTATTTTTTCATTCTCTCATCTGCGTGAGTAACTGGTGTTAAGGGAAATGGCTGAAGAGTAAGAGACATCAGCACCCATGTGCTTATGGTCGGTGGATAAACAAAAATAAGATTGACATTAGCATATCAGTGAGTCATTTATCTGGACCAGCCTGCATCATATTTTTTTCAAATGGAATTTTCATTCAGCTCTAGTTAGCAAACTGACAGATGAAAACATAGCAGGTTGCCAGAATATTTCTTTAATTCCTTCTCAGTCCAATACAAATAAAATAACAGCCGGGAAAAGGAGGAGGATTGTCCAGTGTCGTTGTCCACTCAGGAATCTTTTCTAGAATGCCCTCAAAGAACTTTTATCAAACCTCCACTGGAAGAATATTCATGACAGAGATCACCATGATTTTGGGGAGCCACCGCTCCCACTGTTGGAAAGCCCTTACAGATATATACAAATATATTTTAAATATTCATTATGTTGCATGTACTGCCTTCTGGTTCCTTGTAACCCTTTGGTTTTAGATTTGCCTTCCACCAGAGCATAGAGTGTGTTCATCATTCAGTCGTGTCCAACTCTCTGCAACCCTATGGACTGTATAGCCCACCAGCTCCATGTGGAAGTCTTAAATGTTCTATTACTTACAGTAACTGAAAGAGCACTAAACACAGATCAAGAAACCTGCATTCTAGTCCTAGAATCTCCATTCGGCTTCTATCCCACTTTGAGAAAATAAAGTTTCCCTCTTTGAGCCTCATTTTCTTCATGTACAAAATGAGAGCAATATCTGCCTGGCCTCCCTCACAGGCCAATGGAAGAATCATGTTAATTAATAAAAATGAAAGAGCTATGAAGATTGTGAGGTGTTATATATAATGACGGGGGCCACCCGTATTCACATGAAAGCCCTCCAAATACTTGAAGACAGCTGGTATTCCCCTAGTATTCGCTGCTGTAATAGTTTCTAAATTTCTTTTCCATGCCAATTATCCTCATCGAGAAGCTTCCCGTTTGTCATTCTGTCCTTTCAGGTTGGTGCTCAGAATACCACCTCAGGGCTGGTGAAATCAGCAAAGGAGGAAGTGCTTCCTTCCTACCTCCCAGACTGAGCACAGGACAACACCTCAGTGACGGCTGCTTTGATGGTGTTGGTGCTTTTTTTTTTGTTTTTTTTTTTTTTTTTTTTTTTTTATTCATTTATTTTTTTGGCTCCGCTGAGTCTCTGCTGTTGTGTGTAGGCTTTCTGTAGTTGCAGAGAGTGGGGACTCCTCTCTAGCTGACGTGCACAGGCTTCTCATTGTGAGGGCTTCTCTTGCTGTGGAACATAGGCTCTGGGGCTCAGTAGTTGTGGCACATGGGCTTAGTTGTGCCTAGGCATGTGGGATCTCCCCAGTCCAGGGATCGAACTTGTGTCTGCTGAATTGGTAGGTGGATTCTTTAACCACTGGCTCACCTGAGATGTCTCTGTGCAATGCTTCTGACAGCCTCTTCAGACTGTGGCTAACCATTAAATTAAGGACACCCAACTCCTCTACGTCTTTTACCCATGAACTGCTGTCAAATCAGGTCTACCCTTCCCTGAATTCACTTAACATTAGGGTTAACATCAATGAATAGTTTTATATTTATGTCCATAGAATTTATCTTTGTTGATTTACATCTCATTAGTATCAGCTTATGGTCAAGGACTAGAATGCTGTTCCATTATTCTGCAGCTACTGCAGCTGACCTTGGTTTCTTGAATGGGGGTTTCTGTAGCGGTATAACCAGAAGACTTCTGAGAAGTCTCAAAATGTTCAGTAAACAAAAACACTTGGGAGAAAGATCTATGTACCACAGAAGGAAATCTCCCTAACCAAGGTCTCATAACTGGCATTCCTGTGGTGAGGAAAGATTGTTTTAATAAGATTTTATTATTAAGATGATTGATCTAGTAAAGTATTTTTAGTATTAATAGACATTTCCGTTTCTAGAGAGTTGCAAACATAATTGCAGTTCCAAAGTTTGAAAGCATTTTTCATTATGTTCTGAGAATTTACCATGAATTTTTTTTAATTAAAATACTTTTCCAATAAAACAACACCTACAGATTCACTTAATCCATCATGTGAAACAGAAGTGATGAGACTTTTTCAAAAGTAGAAGCCAGTTACTGAGTCTGCAAGTAGGAATGGAAAGACTTGAAGGGACATCCAAAGTGCTTTATCCTTAGACTCTCCAAAGGGAACTGGAGGAGGCCAGGCAGATGAGACCAGCTGCCCCTCACCTACAACAGGCAAAGATTAGGTAGGAGTTTCTCTGGCTGCCAGTGACACAACCCAATGCCAAGCTTAAGCAAAAATGATAATTTATGAGGTTTATGTAGTAACTGAAACAAAAGTTAGTTTCAGCAAAACAAAAGTTAGTTTGGGGATATGTTAGTATCCCCAAACATATATGAGAATGTCAACGACAATGCTGTTTACAGAAACAGGGAACTTGAGTCAACCTGGAAACCCTAACCAAGTCAGGTCAATGAATTTCAGACACTAAGGCAATTAGAGCCTAAAACACAGTATTGAGTTGAAAACAACAACAACAACAACAAATGGAAGAAACTTAATGAAGTCTATAATATAATGCCATTTATTTGTATTGAAGACACAAATACACAAAACTACACCAATATATGTTCTTTGATATGTGTATACCTTGAAAAATATAGAAACACACCTAAATAGGTCCCTGTAATGGAAGGAGAATGGGAGAAGAGATGGAGGATGAAGGAGAACAATAATTTTTTAAAGGAGAGGCATCTTTTATAGACCAATAGTGATGTATGCCAAGAACTGAAGGGTACAATTAACTCAACTCCATGTTCCAATAGTCTAAGAATTTTTTAAAAACTTTTTTCATTAAACAATGTAGTCATTAATCAGGTAATCTCTATTTCTCAACTCGCTTCTCTCTGGATCAGCTTCGGTCTCCAGCAATCTCTCTCCACGTGGAGGGAAAAGTCATCCTGGAATCAACAGGTATTTACAGTTTATGATCACAGGAAAACAAACACTTCCAATATTCCTACCCTTCTCTGAACAAAGACTCTGCTTCATTCCGCCTGGGTCATGTCCCCACCCCTGGACCCATCACTGTCACCTGGAAACAGGTAATTCTAATTGTCAGCCTGTTGATGCACCTATCTTTGTGACAGGGGAGGCCTTTTGATTGACAGCCCCACTAGTGTTGACCACGACCCATAAGAGCAAAGCACCTCCAGGACAATCATGGAATCCAAAGAAGTCCTCAGCAGACCAAACTCAGAGATAATTGTACTCATGACAAAAAAAAAAAAAAATTATTTATTAATCAGGCTGGGCTCTGTCGAGTGCAATCAGAAAATAGATGTATTTTCTTTTTCTCCCAATCTTTTTTTCAATTGTATTCATTTACTTATTTATTTATTTTTGGCTACACTGAGTCTTCACTGTGGTGCACAGGCTTCTCATTACTGTGGCTTCTCTTGAGGAGCACAGGCTCTAGGGCACACGTGCTTCGGTGGTTGCAACACGTGGCTCAGTTGTTGCAGTCCCCCGGCTCTAGAGCACAGACTCAGCAGTTACGGTGCGCGAGTTTAGTGGCTCCACAGCATGTGGATTTTCCCCCAACCAGGGATCAAACCCACGTATCCTGCATTGGCAAGTGGATTCTTCACCACTGAGCCACCAGGGAAGCCCTTTTCTCCCATTCTTATGCTTCAAACCTGCTCTGTCAGATCTTTTCCTGACCCCAGACAATATCTTGAACAAACTATATAACTTCTCCAGTGGCTTTTTACTTTTGTGATAGCCTTGTTTCAAGGCATTATACAGATACAGTCTTCTTAATATCCAAACTTCACTCTTTTCTCTTCTTCAAATCTTCCTCCCCTATTCTCCAACAGGTCTTTGTAGGTTTCAGAACCTGCAATTGGGAAGTGAGAGCGGGGAGACAGTCCTTCTTTCAACCACAAACCAATCTTGTTTGTTGTTCCTGCCCAGTTGAGGTGTGGAGGAGAAAGGAGAAGTAAAGAAGCAAAAAGACTTTCATTGTTTAGCTGGTGCCATTTTACACGGTCATCGGTGTCCTCTGTGAGACAAATACTCATATGCCAGCTGACTCTCTCACTCGTGTAAATGGGGAACTTTCCTGTGTTCTTCAGAAAACCCCTCAACCCACACTGGGCATCTTCCATGCTTTCCTGTTCCCTTAAGAGGACGCTATATTCTCCTGCTGACCATTCATGAGTCCTCCTTAGCTCTTGCTCAGACAGACAGCTATCCTTCAAAGACTGTGTTCTTGGGTAGGGTCTTTTCAAGATGGTTCCATCTCCTGTAGTGTCCACACTAATCCTCGTAAGACCTGATTTTAACCCTGCTTACTCTATGCAATTGTAACTCACTTCCACTACCACCTCCTTTCTTCTCTTTGTTACGGGAGCAGCTCCAGCCAAGCCTCATGACTAGGCAAGGAGTAGACTCCATACTGTGTGCTCACAGACCCCAGCAAACAGAGATCAAACTGTCCCAAGATCACAAAAAGGTGTATGTGAATGTTCATAGCAACATTATACTTAATAGGCCCAAAGTGGAAACAAACCAGATGTCCATCAACAGATGAATGGATAAACAAAATGTGGTATAGACATTCAATGAACCACAAAAAGGAGAGACATTCTGATTCATTCTACAACAGGGATGAACCTTGTAAACATGCTAAATAAAAGAAGCCAGACACAAAAAGCCACACATCATATTTCTTGTTGTTGCTGTTCAGTGGCTAAGTCATCTCTGACTCTTTGCAAACCCATGGGCTGCAGCACGCTAGGCTCCCCTGCCCTTCACTATCTCTAGGAGTTTGCTCAAATTCATGCACACCGAGTCGGTGATACTATCTAATCATCTCAACCCCTACCACCCTCTTCTCCTTTTGCCTTTCATCTGTCTCAGCATCAGGGCTTTTCCAACAAGTCAGCTCTTGACAGAACTCTTCACTATGACCCTTCTATCTTGAGTGGCCCAGCAGATGTGGCTCATAGCTTCATTGACTTACACAAGCCCCTTTGCCATGATAAGGCTGTGAACCATGAAGGGGCACACGTTATATGAATCCATTTAAATGGAATGTCCAGAATAGGCAAATTCATAGAAAATATATACAGAAACAGAGACCAAAACCAGATGAGTGACTGCCAGGGACCAGGAGAAGAAGAAATGGAGTATGATTGCTAATGAGTACAGGTTTCTTTGGGGGTGATAAAAAAAATATTCAAAAATTTGATAGTTGTGATGTTTACACATCTTTGTGAATGCACTGAAAACCATTGACTTGTATACTTTAAAAGGGTGAACTTGATGGTATATGTTATATTTCAATAAAGCTGTTATTGAAAGCAATTCTCCCAAGAACTGTCATTAGAATTGGGTGAGGGACCATAGGTCATATAAACAGTTTGGGGAATCTCTTAGCAAGCCCTGGTGTTGGTCTAGCTTCTCTTGACAGAACGTGGAGGTACTTCTCTCCAGTTGTGCTCTGCTTTGATGTCTCAACCTGAGCCCACAGGAAAGTCCCATCTAGCAATTTTATACTGGGTTCTGTTTCCAGGCTCTAAGAGTGATCAAGGTACATTTAGTAGTGTTCTGGACAACTTTCACATGAGCTAATCCCTTTTCAAAATTTTTCAGCAGAAGTAGAAATTGCTACCCACACTGCTGCAGAAATAATCACTCTTCAAAAACCAGGGACACTTGGCTGCCTTGTGATCTCAGGAATAAAGAAATGATATTGATTAAATATCATCATGGAATGTACAACATGAAGCCTTCATAGGTTAATCTCACACAGAGAAGCTATTTCTTATTTTTCTCTCCTTGTAGCATTATGCAGCTATTTTCACCGTTGATGATTACAATCATTGTTATTATAGTCTTAGGAGGAAGGTGTTATATTCACCCACAATTTTGTTGAAGATCTACTGTTGCTGGGCACTCAGGCGACAAGGGTGAATAACACAGGCAGGCTCTCTGGGCACCGTGAACGAACCTCATTTTGGCATCAGTTAATAAATATTCCAACGATGCTGCCCTGCTGCTCTCAGTGATTACTGGTGATCAAAAGAAGATGTTGCCTCTAGCAGATAGCAAGGAGTTGCATTATATAATCATCAGACAAAGCATCTAAGTTATTAAAATTATAATCACACACACACCCTGCATCACTTAAGCACTAGATTTGAAATCCTTCCAGATTATGTGTTGCAAAACAGGTACTCTTGTGGTCACACCCTTTTTTGACTATTAGTGCCATAACATTGTACCTAACACAATGAGAGGAAAAGAAAGGCTCCCCATTCCCAAAATGTTATAGTAAGATTCTTATACAAAGATTAGTTAATCCATTGTGTTTCTGAAAGGCATTTTGCAGTTTTGCATTTGTAGAAGTAGTTACAGTCTGAGGGCTTTTTTTCCAAAATTCTAATGGTTATGTTGATAACTGAGGATGCTATGAAGGGGGGTCTTGAGGTGTATGAGAAATCCCTGTACCTTCCTCTCAACTTTGCTGTGAACCTAATACTGGTCTTCAAAAATATCTTTAAATTCTTTCAATGGTTACCATGTTTCTATTAGCCATAAGTAGAAAATTTGTAATTGATGTCCAGTTTGCTTCTCCTCTAAAAGGAGATACTTTCCAACCTCTCCCATCCCCTAACACCTCCTTTGCACTGAACTGAATTGTCAGGACTTGCCTGGAGAATCCCAGGGATGGGGGAGCCTGGTGGGCTGCCATCTATGGAGTCACATAGAGTCAGACACGACTGAAGTGACTTAGCAGCAGCAGCAGCAGCAGCCACCTCACTCTACCTAGGATGAATATTACACCTTTTCAAGAATTAATCATCTCTTCCTATGGGCTTCCTTGGTGACTCAGCTGGTAAAGGATCTGCCTACAATGTGGGAGACCTGGGTTTGATCCCTAGGTTAGGAAGATCCCTTGGAGAAGGGAATGGCTACCCACTCCAGCATTGTGGCCTGGAGAATTCCATGGACTGTATAGTCCATGGGATTGCAAAGAGTCAGACACAACTGAGCAACTTTCACTTTCACTTTCCTATATTCCCAATTCCCTCATTCTTACAGCTAGCAACACCCTTCACTTCAGGAGTGCCTGACCTCAACTAGTGGGTCCAGAGGAATCTGTGTGTATCTGTGTGTGTGTGAGAGAGAGAGAGAGCTGTCAGAGGTTGAGTAGGGGAGGTGAATGTGAATACATCGTCCCTCAATATCCATGGGTGATTGGTTCCAGGACTCCCATGGATACCAAAATCCAAAGATGCTCAAGTCCCTTAATACCCTTATACAAAGTGATGTAGTGTTTGCATATAACCCATGCACATCCTCCATTCTACTTTGAATCATCTCTAGAATGTTTTTAATACTTCACACAAAGTAAGAGCTTTAGAACTAAGTATAAAAACTATGTAATTGTTGTCAGCATATAGCAAATTCAAGTTTTGCTTTTGGAAATTTTCTGGAATTTTCTTTCCCTATATTTTCATCTGTGGTTGGTTGAATCTGTGGATGCAGAACCCATGAGTACAGAGGCCAGGCCACCTGTACCTGTTTAAACAAATGTCATCCACACTTAGAATCAGAGGAAAGCATTCAGAGCATGAAATCAAAGTCCCTCTCTTTTTGGATGAAGAAACTGAAGCCTGGGGAGATTGAATGACTTGCCTAGAGACACACAGTTAATAACCCACAGCGCCAGAGCTGTGAGCAGTGCTGGGTCTTCAGGGTCCCCTTCCAATGAGCGTTCCTCCCCAGTGCACTTTTTATATTATCTTCCTGTAATCTCTCCCTGTGTCATTATTTCTTCATCTGTAGAATAGGAATAACAACAGTTCTGCCTACTGCACAGGGCTGCTGTGGGAATTAATGAGATAACTTACGTGAATGTCCTTTGAAACCCTTGCAAATGTCAGATGCTATTTCAAATGAAAATTATTTCAATCAAGAAAATAAATGCATACCATAAAGAATAGATAATAGAATAATTCACAATTGAGAAATACTCTGCAGATGACTTCTAGCACTTATAATTAAGTTTTCAATTAGACCTAAGTACCCAATAGAACTGAAAGGAAAATAAGATTGTCTTGTGTGCATAGGGCTAAAAGAAACCAGCAGGTGCCTAATGGAAATTAGGCAGCTACATGGGGCCTAATGAAAATTAGGTTATGTCGCTAAAAGCAGGGGATTATGCTCTGGCCTTATTTCCCTTCCACTCTTGCCTCACTTTCAGGACATCCTCATCAGTAATGGAGCTTTAAGGTTATTATCTTAATGGAGAAGATTGCCTTTTCTTATTCAAAAAGAAAGTGGCATGCTTAACAGAAGTAAGTCCAGGGAAAGAGAAATTCTTTGAGCTAGCATTTCAACTTCATTGAATTTAGGGAAACTCTGAGGAAGCAAAAATAGGAATGATGGGAGGAGAAAACAGAGGGGAAACCCATGGCTTCCTGAAATGTTTAACCTGCATGTAAACACCAAGATTGAAAAACAGGTAGAAAGTACTGAAGTCAAAAACTGGAACCACAATATTATGACTTCATTAGTTGAGGAGTCGTGTGACTGGTATTGAGTAAGACTAGTTATTCAGGGGGGAAAATTACAGTGGTAAAGAACTTCCCTTGACGTTGGCATGAGGATGAGAAAGTCCCCAGGTACCAGACTTTATACCCCATTCTAAGCAGACTTTGGCCTGTGCACAGTTATTTATTATGGCTATCTCCTCATACATTCACCCCTCAGATTCCTTTCAATCAACAACTAAACTCTGTAGGTCATTTTATGAGCAACACAGAGAATATCCGACTCAGCCCTTCTCCCTTACCACCTTCTTACTGTCAGTAGAAAGATTAAGTGGGGGCAGAGCAGCCCCTAAGTTAGATGATTAGAACTGAGACCAAACACCTGCCTTTGAAGGCCAGGCAGATGCTTGGGAAACAGGCACTCTGGAGAGACGAGCCACATGGGCAGGGCACAGAGTCAAGAGAGTGAAGTAAGTGGGGTGGTGAAGCATAGCAGTGGGGCGTCCTGGAGCCAGTCGGGTTCAGCAGGAGCAGGCAGCAGAAAGATCTGGCTGCTGGCGGTGGAATCTCCCACTTGGAGAAGGATGTTCAAGGGCAGACCAGCAAGAGCAAGGCAGAACCTCTGCTCCGGAAGAGCTGAAACCTTGACCGGAAAGTCAGGCAGAGACTAAGGACTCAGGAAAATAGGGCAAAGACTCAGCCACTATGACAAAAATGCAAGATAGAAGTTTGGCGGGAAGACGGGGCAAATGGCTTATTTCTGGAAATGAAGGCCAAGATCAGAACAGGCTGGCTACACTGAGAGGTCGTGACACCCAACAGCCAAACTCTAACCTGGCTTTTATTTATTTGTTTTTAATCTCCCAAGTTGGAAGAGGTCTTCAACCTGGAACAGGACTGAGTGAAAACAAAATTTTGATCTTGCTGGTAGAAATGTTGAGGTTGTTCAGTTGCCAAGTCATGTCTGACTCTTCTCGATCCCATGGACTGCAGCACCCCAGGCTTCTCTGCCCCTCACTATCTCCTGGAGTTTGCGGAAGTTCACGTCCAATGAATCGATGATGCCATCCAACCATCTCATCCTCTGTCACCCTCTTCTCCTCCAGCCTTCAATCTTTCCCAGCATCAGGGTCTTTTTCAATGAGTCAGCTGTTTGGCATCACATGGCCAAAGAATTGGAGCTTCAGCTAGTGGGGACTAGCTGGTCTTGTATATTATATGCTGGGTATATCTCTATTTTTGCACTTATTTATTTAACACTGAATAGCACTTACTATATTTCAGGTATCTTTTACACACACCATAAATATTAAGTGCTGAAACACCCTTATGAGGTGGGTACAATGATGCTCCCCATTTTACAAGGAGACACGGAGAAGTTAAGTACTTTGCCCAAGGGCACACCAATAGAAAGTGGCAGAGCAAGAATTTGAACCCGAGCACTTAGGCTCAAAGCTCATGTTTCTAACATTACCTCACATCACTTGGCTACTTTTGTCATGATCCATATGTTTCTCTTTCCCTCTAGAGTCTAAGATATGACCCCTGCCAAAGAGAACTTGGGTCATCTTTGCATCTCTGGTGCCTGGTGCGATGCCTAGCACATAGTGGGCCTAGTAAATGCCTGATAGATGGATGGATGAGTGAACAAATGAATGAATTGAATGAACAAATGAATACATGCGGGGCATATTAAACAGACAGACACCAGGGACTGCAAGATCCTCTATAAGGGACTAACAGGGGGAACGCTGAATTCAGTTAATGTGATCTCTTAAGACGTGACGACAGAAGGCAGCCAGGATCCAAGCCAGGGAGCGGCTCGTGGAGTGACGTGGGGGAGGTGTGGGGATGTGGCTCATAACAGGAGCTGTGGCTCAGTGGCTTAAAAAAGCAGCTGAGGTCAGAGAACTCTGAGGCACAGGAAATGGTTGTACAATAATCTGCTCCTTGTAAATGCCCCACCTCCAGCCTGCTGTGTGGTATTTCAGACACTTTGCCCCACACCTGAGAGAATTTATGGACTTGGTCACTATGATTTGTGTGCAGAAATGACTGCTCTCATAGATCATTGTCAACAGTCTTACAGGGACTGGCACACCACAAGCACTGGGTAGAGTAAAGCTATAATAAACATGGCTTGAAATCAACCATGGAGAGGAGACACTAATATTAAAAACAGAACTGATCTGCCTGATAGCATAAAAGCCAGAAAGATCGCTTTGGAAAGAAATCTTCATAAATGTTTGACCATTCAGTGGCCCCAATTTTGTTTCAGGGACAAAACACGTCTGTGGGTACACATAGGCCTTAAGGGGGACAGATGGCACACCCACACACTTTTCACTCTTCCTATAATTTCCTCTCCAACCAGAACCATCAAGCTAGGGCATGAGTCAGTGGCCAGTAGGTATCACTTGTAATTTTAAGAGAGGGAGAAAGTAAAAGTAGCTAATATTTTCTGAGTTCTTACTGGGTATGGGTTTTATTCCAAGTGTTTCACATATATTAATTTATTGAGTCTTAATGGCAACCCACTCCAGTGTTCTTGCCTGGAGAATCCCAGGGACAGGGAAGCCTGGTGGGCTGCCGTCTATGGGGTCGCACAGAGTCGGACACAACTGAAGGGACTTAGCAGCAGCAGCAGCAGCAGCATAACAATCCCTACTTTACAGAGGCAAAGAAATAAGCATGGCAAACTTAGGCAATTTGTCCAAGGTCATGTGGCCAAAAAATTGGTAGAGGTAGGGTTCAAAACTCATAGCAGTACTTAGAACCACAACTCTAGGGATTATGTACTCTGAGTACATTAAGTAATGGAATGACTAGAATGTAAAACTGGATTCTAGCAGCCACACCCAACTCACCTTTGTCTAGCCATTTGGAGCTCATGGACTGTATATTTGCTCATGACTATGCTTTTGAACTGTGGTGTTGGAGAAGACTCTCGAGAGTCCCTTGGACTGCAAGGAGATCCAACCAGTCCATTGTGAAGGAGATCAGCCCTGGGATTTCTTTGGAAGGAATGATGCTAAAGCTGAAACTCCAGTACTTTGGCCACCTCATTCGAAGAGTTGACTCATTGGAAAAGACTGATGCTGGGAGGGATTGGGGGCAGGAGGAGAAGGGGACGACAGAGGATGAGATGGCTGGATGGCATCACTGACTCGA
>NW_011495032.1:25989930-26000702 GCF_000754665.1 Bison bison bison | reverse complement strand
CGACAGAGGATGAGATGGCTGGATGGCATCACTGACTCGATGGACGTGAGTCTGAGTGAACTCCGGGAGTTGGTGATGGACAGGGAGGCCTGGTGTGCTGCGATTCATGGGGTCGCAAAGAGTCGGACATGACTGAGCGACTGAACCGAACTGAACTGAACTGATGCTAAGTCACCCAGAACACTTACCCTCTACCTTTAATAGAGGTAAGGGAGTACGAAAATCCCAAAGGCATTCATAGATAGTATAGTCTCTGGATAGTTGCGTGTGTGCCCAGTTGTGTCTGACTCTCTACCACCCCATGGACTGACTGTAGCCCACCAGACTCCTCTGTCCATTGGATTTTCCAGGCAAGAGTACCAGAGTATTCTGGCATTCTTTCCTCCTCCAGGGGATCTTCTTGACCTAGGAATCAAACTCACATCTCCTGCATTAGCAGGCAGATTCTTTACCACTGAGCCACCCGGGGAATCCCTATAAGTCTCAGGATAGAGCCCTCCCTAATCACTGGTAAAACACAAACAGATCCAAGAAATCAGTGCAAGAAATGACAATGAATTCCGATTCATGCTAGCTTAGTAAAAGCTACTATTTATTTCAAGTGATTATTTTTTCAAGCCACTATCACTGTGTCCCCTGGGCTCCGCAACATACTTTGTCAGATAAAACATTCAAATTAGAGAATGCCTTTACAGGACTAGGAAGCCTTTGGCATCAAAATTCCACCTTGGCAAGGAACCAGAGTAAGAAGGCCCTCTCAGTCCATGAGGACCAAGCCCATCCAAAGCAAACAGTTCCCATAACTGTTTACGGTAGAACATGCTCCTTCCTTTAAACAGGGCAAATGTGGAAAATCACCCAGCCAGACGTTGCTTGTTATTTCAGCACTTCTGAAATTCAGGGAGGAGGCCATCCCAACCAGAGACCCAGCCACCTCTTCAAATGGGGAATGCACAAGTTGGGAAACACATCAAATGTTCCTTTTGGAGGCTGTGAAGATATAATTGTTCTCTAAAAGCATGTTCTTATCATAATTACTTAAACAGTGACCATGTTTAATATCTCCACTCCTCTAGCACCTCCTGGCACAGCTCGAAAACCCTCCCTGTTTTTTGTGACACTACCCAGAGGAGATTTGCAATCTGTGGTCCTCTGGCCTGGCCCCTGAAAGACCAGGGAAGGGGACTTCGTTGTGTTGCTTCTCAGTCATTGGCTTCCACTGCTGGATGGTTCCAGCTTTCTGGTTATAAACAAGGCTATTACATGATTACTGACATACTTTAAGACTACCTGTAATGGTTGCTAAATTTTCAAAGGAAATGTTTACGAGTATTCACAGACTCAAGTCTGAAATTTGGTAAGTCAAAATAAGACATCTAGATGATATGCTGACAGCTTTATGCAACATCAAATAAGGTAAGTGTAGGGAATATGAGATAGGCTAGTTTCTGAGTGGTTGGAATAAATCTGCATGGATTTGAACTTGCCTCTTTTTCCTAGTTTCCCAAGAGCCAGACATCCCTTAAGCAAGCTTAACTGAGCATTTGCTGTTTTAAATTCTAAAATGCCTAGGCATTTTAGATGGTAATAATAGATGGTATCAAGAGTATGGAGAATAGCAAAACAGTGTTTAATTTTTATTTATATGGGAGTCAATGCTAAAAGTGGAAAAGACTCTCTAGACAGCAGGCTCAGAGAAAAATTACTCACATAAATCTACATGTTCCTACACTATAAAAAAGGGAGGGGTGGGGCAGAGATCTTTAAGAGGGGCTTACTTACTTATGTTTAAGATAAAGTAGATATCTGGTGCTTTCCGGGGGTTAATTCGTGATTACCCCCAAATCCTGACAACCAGTGATCCAGGAAAAAAAACTCCTGGGATGAAAATGACCATCAGAACCTCTGACTTTTCCCTTCTGTATGTGCAGTTAAGAATGAGAAGGTGAACTTCCCTGACAGTCCAGTGGTTAAGACTCCTTGTTTCCACTGCAGGGGTGGGGGTTCGATCCCTGGTTGGGGAACCTGAGTTTCCACATGCTGGGCAGTCAAAAAGTAAATATAATAATTATTTTAAAAAAGAATGAGAAAGCCTTATGGCAGCATCTGCTTCTCTTTGACCAGACGTGAAAGGCTGAGGTGGAGGGCAGTGCCGCTGCCAGGGTGGCCCAAGTGCAGCTGTGTGTCTGCAGCAACTGCACGCACCTCCAGGAAACTCCCCATCCCCCACAGCTCAGCCTTTGTATTACTAATCGCAGGAATCGGGGCGCCACACCTGGAATGACAACCTGGGCTGTATCAGTCTAGGAAATAAGCAGCACCAGCTTCAGACCCCAGGGCTATCAATACGTTTACAATTCCAAAAAGTGGTAAAAAATAAATAAATAAACTTGCACATTTTGTGTATATATTTTAAATGAGGATTGTTTGAACTGTTAAAAAATGTTCTTTACTCACTGTTGCTGCTTCCATTCTTTTCTAAAGAATGAGAGATTAATTGTAACGAGTCTTGACTCTTACATAGAAAGAAGTTTTAGCTTTGAGCAGAGGGAAAATGATGAAGACATAAAATTATAATTAATGCTAGATTATTTATAATTAAAAACAATTCAGAAACAT
The DNA here is from genome assembly GCF_000754665.1 of Bison bison bison. NCBI lineage: Eukaryota > Metazoa > Chordata > Mammalia > Artiodactyla > Bovidae > Bison > Bison bison. Next base: position 25,998,083 of record NW_011495032.1, on the reverse strand, counting down.
ATGCAATGAGTATTTAATACCCTAATGACTACTCTTAGCATGTTCTTATTTTGTTTTATTAAAATGCCTGATACCCTTCTCCATTCACTATCATTTCATCTCATCTGCAGAACTAACAATCATTCCAATAATCACATGATTACGACAAGTTTTCAACACTGTAGATGATTCTCTGAGATTATGTTGAACAGAGACTGCATGTATATAGACTCCAGCTTTCTCTCTTCTACGGGGTTCTCACCTACCACATCAAACCTAAGCCATGCATTTGTTTGAGTGAGTCGTGTTTGTTTTCGATTTATTTACAATTCCCGCCTCTTCCCAGAAAGGATTCGAAGCTGCTGTTACAGACAGTTAGTCACACCAGTCCTTAGGACTCCAACAGTTGGTAGAAACCAGTATTTCTGGTTCCTCCCTGCCTATGGAACCTCACAGCAATCAGGGACCCGTGCAGACTGGCTCAGATAACTGCCAGCAGAACTGGCCATTCTGGCTTCCTTCCTCAGCCAAAAGGGGAGCCAGTCAAGATGGTGATCTCTGTAGACACTATGTCTTCCTTGTCAGAATGAAATAGGCAGTCACTACCATCAACACCCCGCCCCGCCCCCACCAGGAAAAAAACATCCCAACCTCAGAGCCGTGCTCAAAGACACTGTGTCCTAGACTCTGACAACTATCAACGCAGTCAACATAATCACACTTCTGCCAACTCACAGGGTACACATCTGTGTTCTGTCATCAGTGTGCTTTCTTCTCATACAGACAGCTCTCCAAATCGAGTCTTCCCATTCACATATTTCATTAGAAGCCAAAGATTTTCCAGGGGATCCTCATTAAGTGGCCTGACATATGATCAATGTTTTGATAGCCCAGAGACCCAGTGTTCCTTCTGGGCTATGAACTTGTCATCCCTCATTTAACTCTGAACAATTCTTATATAAGAGCTCCCAGAGAGAGGGGGAAAAAAATCAGATTCCACAGAAACCAAGATTGATGATCTAAGTGGCAATTTTCTTGGCTGAGTAGAAATTAAATCAACATACTAGTTGAAACACGACCTCCAGCCCTGACATATTTTGATTCTGTGAAAATACAGAGATACTCACTAAAGCAATATGATAGAAAGGATAGCAATCCATGCTTAAATTTTCTCAGAGCTTCTAATTAGAAGCTACTCTTGACTTTGTCTCTTCAAATGTATCGTGAAGTCTTACTGGTGTCAAACAACCAGAGCACAGATCCTCAACCACTTACTGAAACCCAGCAGAGCTTCAGCTTAAGGGGAACCTAGCTCCAGGGAAGGAGTAGAGACATAGATGTAGAGAATGCACCTGTGGACATGAGGAAGGGAGATGGGGGAGAGAGTGGGATGTATTGAGAGAGTAGCACGGACATATATGCACTGCCATATGTAAAATAGCTAGCTAGTGGGAACCTGCTGTATAGCACAGGGAGCTCACATCGGTGCTCTGTGATGACCTAGATGGGTGGGATGCAGGGTGGGATGAGTGAGGAGGTCGGTCCCAAAGGGAGGCAATATATGCATTCGTATAGCTAATTCACTTCGTTGTACAGCAGAAACTAGCACAACATTGTAAAACAACTATGCTCCAAAAATAAATAGATAAAAATTTCTACAATCCTTCTTCTACAATCAGCCTAAGTTTCTTCCTAAGTTTCTGCAAGATTCCCGATGGAAAGAAAAGAAGCTTGCCTGGCAACCTAATTCTCATATTGTTCAGGAATTTCACAGTCAGCCATCCCTTTCCTCCTCCACTCCTGCAACCACTGTCAGCAAACTCTTCTCCAACACCACTTGTTTCAAGGCTTTAAAGAGAAACTTTTCTTTCCAAAAGAATATTATGTCCTGCAACAAAGTATCTCTACATCCCAGACCCAGCAGAGAGCTGGCTCACAGCGATATCTGTAAATGTTAAATGAATGAAACATTGCATGCAGGAATGGTTTTCCTTCCCTGTAACTTCCCCCTTTTAACCCCTGCCCCTGAGTAAAAGTAGTGAAATGTCAGTCGCTCAGTTGTGTCCAACTCTGTGCAACTGTATCCCACCAGCCTCCTCTGTCCATGGGATTTTCCAGGCAAGGATACAGGAGTGGGTTGCCATTTCCTTCTCCAGGGGATCTTCCTGAACCTGGGTCTCCTGCATTGCAGGCAGATTCTTTACCATCTGAGCCACCAGGGAAACCCACCTGCTGAACATTCTTCTTTAACTCTAACCATCTCCAACTATTATCCATTAACTATAGCAGCTTGTATAGAAGGAAAGTCAGATTGAAAGGGGGGAAGATTCTTTAGGAACAGACAAAGCCAAATTGCCTTATTCTAACCCCTCACATTGCTGGGCATGTTTTTTCCACTTTCAATATTAATTTCAATAAATAAAAATAATTACCTAACTTCATTTCAATGATGTTTCCGTTGATTTTTCTTTTTTACATAGAGTATCAATATTGGATGTTTTACTCTCACAGATGTCAGGAGTTATACCTCACTACCAAATCTCCAAGAGCACACAAGCTTTTTAAAATAATGATACAGGGATTTGCCTGGTGGTCCGGAGGTTAAGACTTCATGCTCCCAATGCAAGGGGCCTGGATTTGGTATCTGGTCAGAGAACTAGATCCCACATTTGAAACTAAGACCTGGTGCAATAAAAAAAAAAAAAAAAATTAAGAATACAGAAATATTGTCTGTCTATGTATCTTCTATTTAACCAGAGAAGATAAATAGGTTTAGAAAAAAGGAGATACAAGGGTGCTGAAAACAGTCAATAAACAAATCACATATTTCCTCTGTCCCTTTTTTCCCATCCTAAAGAACTTCATTTATCCCCAGGCAGACTGATTTGAGGTTATATGGCAGTATGTGTGCAAACAGGGTTTGAGAGATAGAAAGCAATATAGAAATGAAAGATATTGTTGTTGCAATCTTATTGTTATTTCCATAATCATCAGCCGGTTACTTCTACGGAAGAGAGCAAAAAGGAGGGTTGCCAGATGATTGTGTAATCATAGTCCCATAGTCCCATTGCTTGGTCTGCAACCACTTAAAACACCGTTCAAGAAAAAAAGCCTGGGACCTAAAGAAGCACAGAAGTAAAGAGGAGAAATCAGCACTCCAAGATAAGAAAAAATCAATGACTCAAGTGGCTTCACATGCTAAGCCCTTTGAAGTGGCATCTTCTCTGCTATTTTCCATCACCTATTCCAGACAGACCCCACTTCAGGGTCTTACTGTATGTAGTTTCCATTGATGGTACTAACGTGTGAATGATATGGAAGACAAGCCACTCAATTATCTCAACAAAGAGTTTACATTAGCATGCATGAGAAAGACTCAGATAACCTTACCAAATAGTGATTTTTTTAAAATATGTGATCCATTGTGAAATAGTTTCCTCTAGCTATTGCATGATTTCCCTGACAATGAAGGGCAGAGGAGTTGTCCTAAGAGGAAAATTTGTGATCTTTGTGTCATTTGTTTTGTATACTTCAGCAAATTTTTAATAATCAATCTGGTTGCTGGCCCTAGCTGCTGAAATTGCTCTCTTAAAAAGGCATCAATCACCATCTAAACCCCATTTCTTCTTGGTCTGTATCCTCCTTGAGCCTTCAATTGCAATCCTCGCTGTTGCTCAATTTCTTCCTAAAATCCTCTCTTACATTTTATCAGATTGCATTCTTCAGGTTCTCCTCCTATTGCCTGGATCATTCCTTCAGTATCTTAATACTGCTTTCTCTTGTTTCTGCTGTCTCCTAGATCCAGATTTTCCCTAAAAGTCCCCAGTGCTCTTGTTTCTCCTGATATAATTTTTCTTGATGATCTTATCTCCTCTACTTCTCTTATCTCTGCATGTCATCCACATTCCTACTCTCAGATTTTCGCTAGACAGGCAGCATATTCACAGGTGTGTGTGTGCTTAGTTGCTCAGTCATGTCCCACTCTTTGCGACCCCATGGACTGTGGCCTGCCAGGCTCCCCTGTCCATGCAGATTCTCCAGACAAAGAGTAATGGAGTGGGTTCCCAAGTCCTCCTCCAGGGGATCTTCCCAACCCAGGGATCAAAACTCAATCTCCCACATTGCAGACCGAATCTTTACTATCTGAACCACTAGGGAAGCCTGTATTCACAGGTAATCTACTCTTTCTCCTGACTTCCATATTTCCATGAATGGGGCCACCATTTTCCCAGTAACTCAGGTTCTTGGCGGAGAAGGGAATGGCAACCCACTCCAGTACTCTTGCCGGGAAAATCCCATGGACAGAGGAGCCTGGTAGGCTGCATTCCACGGGGTTACTAAGACTCGGGCACAACTGAGCGACTTCACTTTGACTTTTCACTTTCATGCATTGGAGAGGGAAATGGCAACCCACTCCAGTGTTCTTGCCTGGAGAATCCCAGGGACAGAGGAGCCTAGCGGGCTGCCGTCTATGGGGTTGCACAGAGTTGGACACTACTGAAGTGACTTAGCAGCAGCAGCAGTTGGTTCTTGGAGATTCACACCTGCAACATTTATTTAACTTTTCTTGGACATTCTTCTGCTTCAAGCCAGCATGGCATATTGCTTGTAAACTCACTTAAGGCACTTAACACATCTGCCCTTGTAATTTAGTCAGTTGTACATTTACCTTATGTTCCTTCCTCTATATAAGTTCCTTGAGGGAAAAAAAAAAAAAGTGCTTTCTTCAACTTTGTACACTCTCCAGAGTCTGGTATGTAGTAGATATATTTAGTTGGGAAAGTAAACCTGAGCATTCATTGAAATATTTTATTCACATGTTCTGTTGTCCTGTCATCCACAGTCAACAACCTTAAGCTAAAACGATACTTAATCCCAGTACTTGAGGAAAACTATCAAAGAAACATCCTAAATTGTACGACATACAGAGTTCTTGCTGGTCTGAATTAATTGTGTGTGCACACCACATTTTCAACCATTGGTTCCATATTTATATTTGGAAGAGACACTGGAATGGGTGGAGAACCAAATTCACAGCTCGTGCAAAAGCTATTCCCTTGGTTTGCTTCCTCTGTAGTGGAATCCCTTCTCTAGTTCCCTGTAATTTGCTTATTCTATTACTCCCACACTTGGCTATGAGAGCTCTGTATTGTTAAAAGCTGCACTCAAAACATTGCAACGTTAATTCAGTGAATGCACGCACCTCTGAGGGTGACTCAGCGTTGTAGAAATGCCCGCACTCATGTTTTTGCTAATCACTCCATCAACTCCAGTTTTGGTGTTAACTGAGCACAGATCTCAAGTTTTAGGTTTAGGGGCTGGTGTTTGCTTTGTTTGATTACAGAATAAGCAAGATAATGGAAAGTAACGTGGTCAAGCTGTCTGACATCCTGGCCAGCATTCCAATGCCAGATGCATGGCTTTAAATCCACCAATAGGAAGAGAGCAGATATTGGGTTTATTATAGCCTGGGGAACTGAAAAGAAGCTTGCCTCAACCTGCACTCTGACACACACGGAGGTTTAAGAAAATTTGAACAAATCATTCCACTGGTCTCGTCTTACTTAAAGGGCTATATACAGGTAAATTGATAGAGTCCTACTTCTGCCCTAAGGATTTTTCCAGATTTACCATTTTATAGAAGAGAACAATAGGCAATTCATGCTTAAACCTGCATTTTCAAGAGCATTTCATCCAACTCAACAATTAAATTTTTTTTTTTTTTAACGTCTGGCTTGTGGACTGTGTAATGCTACAGTCCATACACCAACACCATTCATGTGTGAAAGTTTAATTTACTAAGTCAATCAGGAATGCTACAACCACAGAACTGAAGGTGCATTTACAACTCAAGTTTGGTTCACATCTAATAATGGTTGACAACATCTCAGGCTAATGTTTGGACGTGAGCAGATTGCTGATCATTAGCTGAAAATAGATCTCTCCTTGTAACAGCACTGCCAGGTCGTTTTTAAGGAAGTAAAGTTCAGATGGTATCACTCATCTGTTTCTTCCTTCCCACTCCTTACCATCTACGTCTCATCTACTTCTGCCTGTTCCAACCCTCTTTCTTCATACTCTCACATTCCAGCCAACTGAAAAACTCATTCCTGCCCCACAACATATCCTGGATTTTTCCTTCTGCATACTGATGTTTCTTCTATGATCTCACTCTCAAATATCAGTTCTAATGCTACTTCCTCCTTGAGCATTTCTGGATCCTCCTTCCTCCAATCAAAATTTCACTTTATCTGCACTTCTCAAATAATTCACATCACTTTCTACTTTTGCATTTTTAGTTATTTCTGCCTACCTTAATTTCCTCTGCTAATATGTAAACTCCTCTCAGGAAAAATCCACGAAGAATTCTTTATACATATATTTAGAGCATATGCTACAATTTTTTGCATGTCGAAGTCCCTTACTACACCTTGGAATAAAAGCACAAATGCTTCCCAAGGCATAAATGAGAATGGAAAATTATCTGTGGCTTGACTATATTTGCAGGTCAACAATCTCTGAGTCCTCCACTGAGGTTAATAGTCATTGGTATGATTAGCATGGCTCTCATGATTTTCTTCGCTCAAAATGAGCCACTTCGTGTTTGCTGGGTGCCAAGCTCCACCCTTGCAGTGGTTGTTTTTCAGCATACAATGGCTTCATGACACAATTTCCATAAGCTCTGTTAAAAGCAAGTGTGATGCACATGTTTTACAACTTGCCATGAAAAAGAGAAAAACAAAAAAACAAAAAACTACCAGTAAGTAGTAATTTTACTCTTTCTATTCTAAGGCAATATGCCAGCCATCCTGAAGCAGTCAGCCCATGGTCACTAATGTCTTGCCAAGTGTTCTTACATTATCAAGTTCATTGATATCAAAGCCAGTCATCCTCATCGTCTACTGTTTATTCAGTTTCCACAGAATGTCTGGCATCATACTAAGCCCTTGAGTAAAAATGTACCTTAACTGTTTAAAGCACAGTCCCTGAGTTCTTGGAATTTCCTTCTGAGTCAGACTGCATTGGCACGAAGTGTCACCAATAAGTTACAAAACTAAATTTTCAGAGGAGAATCTGAAGTTAGATTTTTAAAGCAGTCACCTTGGAAGGCAGTGTAATTCCAGTGACATTGGCATTGCCTTAAGCTATTTTAGAACTTAGGAGCTGATTTGTTTTTAAAGTCTGCCACATTTATCATAATCTTTAATCAGATTTTGATGTATTTATCCCATTTTGTTTTGTTTTAACCTCAAGTGGAATTATTCAGTTTGATAACCCAAAACTGGCTCCAAATGACCACTGGTGATTTTTGGAAATCACACCCATCTTTGAAAGATGAAGATTTTACATGACCAAGGACATTTCAGTGAAAATGCTAGAGGCCCTGAAGCCTGTTCTAAGCATATTTTAAACAATACAGTATTTTTCAAGTAAATGTATAATTTTACTGGGAAGGCAGAAAAAAACTTAGAATGTTTATATTTAGACATGTTTACTATATGGTCACAGCATAAGAACTATAAAAGGCATGTTGAAAAATCATTTGGGATTTTTTTTCTTGCATTTATGCTATCATCTTTTAAAGAATGTTTTCAAGTAATAAGAACACATCCTTCTAATGAAAAGAAAACAATTTATGTGGGAGCCAAAACATTGGATATGTGGGCCAAATTGGACTCAACAAAACCTTTAAACACATCTCATGGCTGTGTAGTTGTAGGAAAATGGCCCACAAATTTTAATTGTTTATGATACAGTTTAATGTGATTTACTGTAGGATCTCTCTGTTTTTCTAAATCATGCCAAAAGTTTAATGAATTAGGGTCTCTAACATAGATGTTTTGAATCTCTGAAGAGATTCTCTAAACCCAGTATATAAGCACTGGAACCTTCAGTTCAGTTCAGTCACTCAGTCGTGTCCGACTCTTTGCAACCCCATGAATCACAGCACGCCAGGCCTCCCTGTCCATCACCAACTCCCGGAGTTCACTCAGACTCAACGTCCATCGAGTCAATGATGCCATCCAGCCATCTCATCCTCTGTCGTCCCCGTCTCCTCCTGTCCCCAATCCTTCCCAGCATCAGGGTCTTTTCCAGTGAGTCAGCTCTTCGCATGAGGTGGCCAAAGTACTGGAGTTTCAGCTTTAGCATCATTCCTTCCAAAGAAATCCCAG
>NW_011495032.1:25985432-25989830 GCF_000754665.1 Bison bison bison | reverse complement strand
GCATCAGTCCTTCCAATGAATATTCAGAATTGATTTCTTTTAGGATTGACTGGTTGGATCTCCTTGCAGTCCAAGGGACTCTCAAGAGTCTTCTCCAACACCACAGTTCAAAAGCATCAATTCTTCAGTGCTCAGCCTTCTTTACAGTCCAACTCTCACATCCATACACGACTACTGGAAAAACCATAGCCTTGACTAGACAGACCTTTGTTGGCAAAGTAATGTCTCTACTTTTGAGTATGGTATCTAGGTTGGTCATAACTTTCCTTCCAAGGAGTAAGCGTCTTTTAATTTCATGGCTGCAGTCACCATCTGCAGTGATTTTGGACCCCCCAAAAATAAAGTCTGACTCTGTTTCCCCATCTATTTGGCATGAAGTGACAGAACCGGATGCCATGATCTTAGTTTTCTGAATATTGAGCTTTAAGCCAACATTTTCAGTCTCCTCTTTCACTTTCATCAAGAAGCTCTTTAGTTTTTCTTCACTTTCTGCCATAGGGTGGTGTCATCTGCATATCTGAGGTTATTGATATTTCTCCCAGCAATCTTGATTCCAGGTTGTGCTTTATCCAGCCCAGCATTTCTCATGATGTACTCTGCATATAAGTTAAATAAGCAGGGTGACAATATACAGCCTTGACGTACTCCTTTCCCTATTTGGAACCAGTCTGTTGTTCCATGTCCAGTTCTAACTGCTGCTTCCTGATCTGCATACAGGTTTCTCAAGAGGCAGGTCAGGTGGTCTGGTATGCCCGTCTCTTGCAGAATTCCCCACAGTGGATTGTGATTAGCATTTTGGGCGCCGAACCTTAGCTACACTTAAACCTGGGGGCATTGAGATGTCACAACAGACTTAATAGGCATTTGAAAAAGCATGGCTAAGCCACACCTTTTGATCACATTGTCCTGTGTCATGAGGGGGAAAAAATAATCAAGACCAAAGGTGGTAAAGTAGATACAGTTTCCTATGTGGTGTAAGCGTATATTTTGCAAGAATATTATATGCGTTACAAATACTGGCTGACTTTTCAACTGCTTAACTGACCTACTAATGGTATGGATAGAACCTACCTAGGATGATCAAAACAATTTAAGCTAAAAATATGCAAAATAAATTCTTACAAGCAATACATTGCAATCAGAAATGTGCAGAATTATTATTATAAATATCATCTTTCTACAAATAATGCCTCCAGCCTTAAGAAAACACTTCCAACATTAGAAAGATAATGAATTATTGAATAAAAAAGAGTTCTAATAGTAAAATAATTTCAATAGTTAAGTAGTAGTGATTATAATAGCTCCATTTACTAGGCATCTGTTACATAGATGTAGTGCTTTCCTTAAGGTAGCTATTAATTGTCCTCGCTTGACAAGTGGAACACATGAATCTTGGAGCTCATAAACGGGTGAGGTCTATGCTGTGTGGCTGAACCCAAAGTGAAGGTCTTCCATGGAGCCTAATTTCTGTAAATTCATCTCAGTTTTAAAGAATAATTTGAGTGGTAATAAGAGTAAAAAGAAAGAAAGGAGGGAAGGAAGGAAAAAAGGAAGGATGGAAGCAAGGGAGCAAGGGAAACAGTAAGAAGGAAATAGGTACTGCAACATAGTATCCACTGCAGATACTCTATTCATGGTTCCAATGATTGCATCTGCAAACTGACAGCTCATGTACATGCTATTAGTTCTCTCCTTTTACTGAGCCCAGGAAAGCACACAATCATTGGCCAAAGTGAGAAGTGAATTGCTGCTGGCACAAAACAATGCGACTGCATGTATGTCCCTGCCCTCCTGAAGCTTATATTCTGTAAGAGAGTGTCTTTTATTCTCACACATCCCAGTGTGTTAGTGGCACAGTGCCTGTCACAAAGTGTGCCCAATATATTTTTTTTACAGAACTAGAACAAAAAAGTTTACAGTATCTATGGAAACACAAAAGACCCCAAATAGCAATGCAATCTTGAGGGGGAAAAAAAAAAAAACACGCAACTGGAGGAATCAGACTATATTATAGGGTTACAGTAATCAAGGCAGTGTGGTACTGGCGCAAAAACAGACATATAGATGGATGGAGCAAGACAGAAAGCCCAGAGAAAAACCCATGCACCTGCAGTCATCTTTTCTATGATAAAAGAGGCCAGAAGATACAATGGACAAGTGACAGCCTCTTCAATAAGTGGTGCTGGAAAACTGGACAGCTACATGTAAAAGAATGCAATTAGAACACTCCCTAACGCCATATACAAAAATAAACTCAAAATGGATTAAAGATCTAAATGTAAGACCAAACACTATAAAACTCCTAAAGGAAAACACAGGCAGAACACCCTTTGACATAATTGTAGCAATATTTTTTTAGAAACATCTCCTAGAATAATGTAAATAAAACCAAAAATAAACAAATGGGATCTAATTAAATTTAAACACTTTTGCACAGCAAAGGAAACCATAAACAAAACGAAAAGACAAACTATGGACTAGGACAAAACATTTGCAAATGATGGGCCTAACAGGATTAATTTCCAAAATATACAAATAGCCCATACAGCTTAATATCATAAAACAAACACCCAATCAAAAACCATTTTGATTTAGAAGATTTAAATAGACATTTCTTCAAAAGAGACACACAAAGGGTCAACAGACACATGAAAAGATGCTGAACATCATTAATCATCAGAGAAATGCAAATTAAAACCATAATGAGATATCACCTCACACCTGTTAAAGTGACTACAATCAAAAAGAAGGCAAATAATAAACACTGGTGAGGATGTGAGGAAAAGTGAACCCTCAGACACTTGTTATTGGGAATGTAAATTGGTGCAGCCTTTGTAGAAAACAGTATGCAGCTTTCAAAAAAACTAAAAATAGAGCTACTATATGAGTCAGCAATTACATTCCTGGATATTTATCTGAAAAACTGAAAACACTAATTCAATAAGATGTATGTACTCCAATGTTCATTATTGTTGTTGTTGTTCAGTTGCTCAATCGTGTCCGACTCTTGCAACCCCATGGACTGCAGAATGCCAGGCTTTCCTGTCCTTCACCATCTCCTAGAGTTTGCCCAAACTCACATCCACTGAGTCGGTGATGCCATCCAATCATCTGTCCCTCTGTTGCGGCCTTTTCTCCCTGCCTTCAATCTTTCCTAGCATCAGGGTCTTTTCCAATGAGTAGGCTCTGAGGTCTCTTCAAGAAAATGAGAGATACCAAGGGAACATTTCATGCAAAGATGGGCTCAATAAAGGACAGAAATGGTATGGACCTAACAGAACCAGAAGATATTAAGCAGAGGTGGCAAGAATACACAGAAGAACTGTACAAATAGATCTTCACAACCCAGATAATCACGATGGTGTGATCACTCACCTAGAGCCAGACATCCTGGAATGTGAAGTCAAGTGGGCCTTAGAAAGCATCACTACAAACAAAACTAGTGGAGGTGATGGAATTCCAGTTGAGTTATTTCAAATCCTGAAAGACAATGCTGTGAAAGCGCTGCAGTCAATATGCCAGCAAATTTGGAAAACTCAGCAGTGGCCACAGGACTGGAAAAGGTCAGTTTCATTCCAATCCCAAAGAAAGGCAATGCCAAAGAATGCTCAGACTACCACACAATTGCACTCATCTCACATGCTAGTAAAGTAATGCTTAAAATTCTCCAAGCTAGGCTTCAGCAATACGTGAACCGTGAACTTCCAGATGTTCAAGCTGGTTTTAGAAAAGGCAGAGGAACCAGAGATCAAATTGCCAACATCTGCTGGATCATCGAGAAATCAAGAGAGTTCCAGAAAAACATCTATTTCTGCTTTATTGACTATGCCAAAGCCTTTGACTGTGTGAATCACAATATATTGTGGAAAATTCTGAAAGAGATGGAAATACCAGACCACCTGACCTACCTCTTGAGAAACCTGTATGCAGGTCAGGAAGCAACAGTTAGAACTGGACATGGAACAACAGACTGGTTCCAAATAGGAAAAAGAGTACGTCAAGGCTGTATATTGTCACCCTGCTTATTTAACTTATATGGCACCCCACTCCAGTACTCTTGCCTGGAAAATCCCATGGACGGAGGAGCCTGATAGGCTACAGTCCATGGGGTCGCTGAGTCAGACATGACTGAACGACTTCACTTTGACTTTTCACTTTCATGCATTGGAGAAGGAAATGGCAACCCACTCCAGTGTTCTTGCCTGGAGAATCCCAGGGACAGAGGAGCCTATTGGGCTGCCGTCTATGGGGTCGCAGAGAGTCGGACACGACTGAAGCGACTTAACAGCAACAGCAACAACAGCATGCAGAGTACATCATGAGAAACGCTGGGCTGGAAGAAGTACAAGCTGGAATCAAGATTGCCGGGAGAAATATCAATAACCTCAGATATGCAGA
>NW_011495032.1:25974492-25984960 GCF_000754665.1 Bison bison bison | reverse complement strand
CAACCTAGATAGCATATTCAAAAGCAGAGACATTACTTTGCCAAGAAAGGTCCATCTAGTCAAGGCTATGGTTTTTCCAGTAGTCGTGTGTGGATGTGAGAGTTGGACTATAAAGAAAGCTGAACACTGAAGAATTGATGCTTTTGAACTGTGGTGTTGGAGAAGACTCTTGAGAGTCCATTGGACTGCAAGGAGATCCAACCAGTCCATCCTAAAGGAGATCAGTCCTGGGTGTTCATTGGAAGGACTGATGTTGAACCTGAAACTCCAATACTTTGGCAACCTGGTGTGAAGAGTTGACCTTTTGAAAAGACCCTGATACTGGGAAAGATTGAGGGCAGGAGGAGAAGGGGACGACAGAGGATAAGATGATTGGATGGCATCACCAACTCGATTGAGATGGGTTTGGGTGGACTCCGGGAGTTGGTGATGGACAGGGAGGCCTGATGTGCTGCAATTCACGGGGTTGCAAAGAGTTGGACACGACTGAGTGACTGAACTGAACTGAACTGAAAGTATTGGAGCTTCAGCCTCAGCATCAGTCCTTCCAATGAATATTCGGGGTTGATTCCCTTCAGGATTGACTAGTTTGATCTCCTTGCAGTCCAAGGGAATCTCAAGAGGCTTTGCCAATACCACAGTTTGAAAGCATCAATTCTTCATAGCAGCATTATTTACAATTGCTAAGGTATGGAAGAAAGTATCGACCAATAGATCAACGAATAAAAAAGATACGATATATATAGTTGACTTACAAAGTACATGCAACCTAAAAGTTGAGAGTTATGCTTCAGTTGACAGAAATTTTTAGGACTTATGGCTGAAAAGCAGCATCTCAAGTAGCCCTGAGAAAACTGCTCCAAGGAAGCAAAGGGAGGAGCCAGGTGATACAGATGTTTTGCAACAAAGGGCAGGTAGTCTGAACATCAAAAAATTATTGCTAATTAAAGAAAACTAGATACCTCAAGTTTAGGAATTTAGCACTTTTCTTTGTATGGGAAGATGTGAGAGTCTGGCTCAAAGAAATCATTCCTTTCATAAGCACTTCAGCTGTCTGGGGCCAGTATCCTGTGTTTTCACATCCTGAGCTTCTTTTCCTCAGGGCTCACCCCAGGGAGTGGCTGTAGTCTGATGGCTGCTAGATAACAGGTATTGTTCTCCTTCCTGAGTGCCCTTAGGGCTCACTGGCTTATATTGGAGGACTGCAATCCTTGGTGACTGTGACATCTTTCTAAGTGAACAACGCAAAGAAATAGAGGAAAACAATAGAATGGGAAAGACTAGCGATCTCCTCAAGATAATTAGAGATACCAAGGAAACATTTTATGCAAAGATAGGCACAACAAAAGACAGAAATAGTATGCACCTGAAAGAAGCAAAAGATATTAAGAAGACATGGCAAGAATACACAGAACTATACCAAAAAGATCTTAATAACCCAGATAATCATGATGGTGTGATCACCCATCTAGAGCCAGACATCCTGGAATGCGAAGTCAAGTGGGCCTCAGGAAGCATCACTACAAAGCTAGCAGAGGTGACGGAATTCCAGTTGAGCTATTTCAAATGGTAAATGATGATGCTGTTAAAGTGTTGCACTCAACATGCCAGCAAATTTGGAAAACTCAGCAGTGGCCACAGGACTGGAAAAGGTCAGTTTTCATTCCAATCCCAAAGAAGCTCAGTGTCAAAGATGTTCAAACTCCTCCAATTGCACTTATTTCACACACTAGCAAAATAATGCTCAAAATTCTCCAAGCTAGGCTTCAACAGTACATGAACTGAGAACCTCCAGATGTTCAAGCTGCATTTAGAAAAGGCAGAGGAACCAGAGATCAAATTGCCAACATCCATTGGATCATAGGAAAAGCAAGAGAGTTCCAGAAAAACATCTACTTCTGCTTCATTGAATACACTAAAGCCTTTGACTGTATGGCTCACAACAAGCTGTGGAAAATTCTTCAAGAGATGGTTATATCAGATCACCTTACCTGCTTCCTGCAAAACCTGTATGCAGGTCAAGAAGAACAGTTAGAATTGGACATGGAACAACAGACTGTTTCAAAATTGGGAAAGGAATATGTCAAGACTATATACTGACACCCTGTTTATTTAACTTTTATGCAAGGTACATCATGAGAAGTGCCGAACTGGATGGAGCACAAGCCGAAATCCAGATTGCCCGGAGAAACATCAATAACCTCAGATGCAGATGACATCACCCTTATGGCAGAAAGCAAAGAAGAACTAAAGAGCCTCTTGATGAAAGTGAATGAGGAGAGTGAAAAAGTTGACTTAAAACTCAACATGTGAAAAATGAAGATCATGGCATCTGGTCCCATGGCTTCATGGCCAATAGATGGGGAAACTATGGAAACAGTGAGAGACTTTATTTTCTGGGGCTCCAAAATCACTGCAGATGGTGACTCCAGCCAGAAAAGATGCTTACTCCTTGGAAGAAAAGCTATGACAAACCTAGACCGTGTAATAAAAAGCAGAGACCTTACTTTGCCTACAAAGGTCCGTCTAGTCAAACCTATGGTTTTTCCAGTATTCATGTATGGATGTGAGAGTTGGACTGTAAAGAAGGCTGAGTGCTGAAGAATTGATGCTTTTGAACTGTGGTGTTGGAGAAGACTCTTGAGAGTCTCTTGGACTGCAAGGAGATCCAACCAGTCAATCCTAAAGAAATCAATTCTGAATATTCATTGGAAGGACTGATGCTGAAGCTGAATCTCCAATCCTTTGGCCACCTGGTGTGAAGAGCTGACTCAGTAGAACAGACTCTGATGTTGGGAAAGATTGCAGGCAGGAAGAAAAGGGGACAATAGAGCACTAGATGGTTCACCAACTCAATGGACAAGAGTTTGAGCAAGCTCCGGGAGATGGTGAAGGACAGGGAAGCCTGGTAGGCTGCAGTCCATGGAGCCGCGAAGAGTCAGATGTGACTGACCGACTAAGTAAGTTGGTGTTCATGCCCGACTCTTTGCAACCCCATGGACTGCAGCCTACCAGGCTCCTGTGTCCGTGAGATTTTCCAGGCAAGGACACTGGAGTGGGGTGCCATTTCCTTCTCCAGGGGATCTTCCCAACCCAGCAAATTGCTGATGACTGTGACATCTTTGTTTACTGACAAGGCAGGAAATATCTTGGTGGCTCAGTGGTGAAGAATCTGCCTTCAGTGAAGGAGACGCAGGTTCCGGAAGGTCCCTTGGAGGAGGAAACGGCAACCCACTCTAGTATTCTTGCCTGGGAAATCCGGGCTACAGTCACGGGGTCCCAAAGACTCAGTCACAATTTAGCAACTGAACAACAAAACAACAAAAGTGTATTCTTAGCCCAGGTTTTCTAATTCAATAATTAGCCATTTGGCTTTAATTGTATGACAGCATCTATGTCTTAAGCTGTGATTCTCACAAATTATTTTGCCAAGTGCATGGGGTGTGGAAATACAGAGTTGTATAAAACACACAGCATAGTGCAAAATAATTTTGTTTGTTGTTTTTGTTGTTGTTTAGTCACTAAGTCACATCTGACTCTTTGGGACCCCATGGACTGTAGCCCGCCAGGCTCCTCTGTCCATGGGATTCTCCAGGCAAGAATACTGGAGTGGGTTGCCGTTTCCTCCTCCAGGGATTCTTCCCAACCCAGGGATCAAACTCAGGTCTCCTGCATTGCAGGAGGATTCTTTATTATGTGTTTGACCTTGGACAAGTCACAGCCCCTTCAAATTTCATTTTCCCCATCAGTAAAATTTTATAATAGTGTATAACTCATGGAGCTGGTGGGAAAATAAGACAACATATGGGAGGGCTTCTCAGGTGGTTCAGAGATAAAGAATCTGCCTGCCAATGAAGGAGATTCAAGAGATGCAGTTTCAATCCCTGGCTCAGGAAGATTTCCTGGAGGAGAAAATGGCAACCCACTCTAGTATTCTTACCTGGGAAATCCCATGGATAGACAGAGTCCATGGCATCACAAAAGACTTTCAGAGACTTAGGGACTGAAAAACAACATATGGGAAACTGTGCTATAAACTTCAGAGCTCTGTACAGATATAAAGTACTATTACCTTTTGAAGAAGCAGAATTATAGAAGATAAAAAAAAACTTAGATTCCAATTCTGACTCCACTGCTTTGGACAGTGTGACATTAAAGAATTAGAGGACCCGAATTTTTGTTTTTTTCTTTGTAAAATAGAGATAATAATAAAGACCTCACAGGTGTGTGAGAAAGAAAAGAAAATGGTCCTGGAGTACTGCCTGGAACCCAGTAGATACTCAGTAAATGTTAGCTGTCTTTTCCTTCCCTGTTGCAGTTTTAAATGCTTTTATTTTCACTCAGTCAGAATCACTTCCAGGACTTGCTTGCACAGCAATAGCCAAGATGAATCATGAGGATATGATGAAGCAACAAAGTAGCAAATCAATGATGAAACCTAAGTTGTGGTGTTTTCCCAACCAGTTGTAATCTCTCCTTGTGCTGGCACCAGCAACAGCTAATCACGTCAAATGCCCAATAAACAGCCAAGGAAAGAGCCTGGAGCTACCATGGCAAGGTAAATTAACCTGGAAAGTTAACAAGGAATAACCCTGAAAATATTCCTATTTGTACTCAAAAAACTAATGCAAATTGCTTAGGCAAGCAGAGTATGTTCAGTTAGATTCTTGAAAATTTTATCAAACAAATGATTTTGGCTCCCAAAGACCTTGTGGTGCCCTGGGCTCACAGTGCACAAGCTATTGTGCAATTTATTTGGGATTGCTTCTTACCACAAACATTTTTTTTTTAATGCAAAATATTGTCTACTCTGCCACTAAAGCTCTGCTGTGTGTTATTTCCTAATTAAGGATGCAGACAGCCTGTGCGATAACAATGATTGATGTCTGCTGCACGTCTTAGTGAGAAGGATGGTGAGGACAAGCATTAGCTGAAGCCCACAAGAGAAACAAGGTAATTGGCATTGTTCACTGCACTGCAAATCACATCTTCCTGGAATCACAGAAGAGGCACTTAAGAATAGAGAATTATCCTGCATAAAATTGTAGTTGTGCTCATCCTGAAGAACAATCCTGTGAGGCACTGTCTTCAATTATTTTCAGTATATAAATTAATGACAGTGTAATTTTTATCATTTCACTTCAGTTTGCATCACAATACTGATAATAATAATAATAGTTCATTTCTGGCTTTCTGACATGGACCTGTTTTCATCTCTTGTGTTTTAAACTTTCTGTTTAGAAAGAGATTTATCAATCTTTCAGTCTGGATAATTTGAAACCAGCTATTTTAATGGTGATGGTAATAATTGTCCTTGAGATAATGAGAAACACTTAATGAGTAAAGAGCGAGTTCAAGAGCCAACCATTGGCTCTTAGCCCATTCCCACCATCCTGCCAGTTGATCTCTTCGAAACTCACTTCTTTCCTCTGAAATGAAACATAGTAATTAGCACCAATTAACAAACACCACACAGTGGTAATACAAGCATCTGTACCAGGTATCATGTCGACTTGGCAGCATAAGAGAGCTCAGGTTACAGAGACTGTGTCTACTACAAATGCAGAAACATAAAGAAGGGTCTCTGCTGTGAAGAAGACACACTTTCTACCCAAAATTAATCTTCTAAAGCAGACTTCTCTGAAAAGTACGGTCGTTTTAGCTATGCTCTCTGACTTATCCAACTATTGTGGGATTTCCCAGGTGGCACAGTAATAAAGAATCTGCCTGCCAATGCAGGAGATGCAAGAGTCATGGGTTCAATCCCTGAGTTAGGAAGATACCCTGGAGAAGGAAATGGCAACCCACTCCAGTATTTGTGCCTGGAGAATCCCATGGATGGAGGAGTCTGGTGGGCTGTAGCCATGGGGTTGCAAAGAGTTGGACACAATTAAGTGACTGAGCTTAGTCCAACTATTAGGTTGGTGCAAACAAAATCACGGTTTTGGACCATGAATTTTAAATCATTATAACTAGGCTCAGACACATCTTTATTAATCAAAATAGGAAACATTACAGTCAACATACTTTTGCCAACAAGAAATAAGTTTATTCCTGTACCGTAAAAATCCATGCCTCAGGATTCAATGAACTCTTGGAAACCATTTTCTGCCTCCTGCCAGTTGTGGAAGCATTTTTCCTGCAAAAAATTGCCGAGATGCTTGAAGAAGTGGTAGTTGGTTGGTGAGAGGTTAAGAGAATATGGTGGATGAGGTAAAACTTTATAGCCCAATTCTTTCAACTTTTGAAGCATTGGTTTTGCAACGTGTGGTTAGGGATTATCATGCAGAAGAATTGCACCCTTTCTATTGACAAATGCCACTGCAAGCGTTGCCGTTTTCAGCGCATCTCATCAATTGCTGAGCATAGTTCTCAGATGCAATGGTTTCTCCAGGATTCAGAAAGCTGCAGTGGATCAGATCGGCAGCAGACCAACAAACAGTGACCACGACCTTTTTTGATACAAGTTTGGCTTTGGGAAGTGCTTTGGAACTTCTTCTCCAACTGAGCTGGTTGTAACCAGTTGTCTTATAAAATCCACTTTTTGTTGCACGTCATAATCCAATTGAGAAATGGCTCATTGGTTTTGCATAGAATAAGAGAAAATGACACTTGAAAAAAACAATTAATTTTATTTGTGGTCAGCCCACGGGGCACCCACTTATTGAGATTTTTCACCTTTCCAATTTGCTTCAAATGCCAATGGACCATAGAATGTTCATGTTGAGATCGTCAGCAACTTCTCATTTAATTCTAAGAGGCTCAGCTTCAGTGATGGCTCTCAGTCGTTGTCAACTTCCAATGGCCAGCCACTACATTCATCTTCAAGGCTCCTGTCTCCTTTGCAACACTTGAACTACTGTACATTCATTAGAAGTTCCTGGGCCAAATGTGTTGTTGATGTTGCAAGTTGTCTCTGCTGCTTTACAACCCATTTTGAACTCAAGTAAGAAAATCACTCAAATTTGCTTTTTGTCTAACATCTTTTCCCTAGTCTAAAATAAATATAAAATACACAGCAAGTACTAAGTCATTAGCAAAAAACATAAAGCAAGAAACGTGCATTAAAATGATGTATAACATAACCACATTTATTCTAATATATTCCAATATCAAATGGCAAACTCAACAATGTAAAACCACAGTTACTTTTGCACTAACCTAATAACAAGTCAAAACATAGAAGTGAAATATTCCATTGGGGACTAGTTCAATAAATTACAGCAGACTCAAAAAATGAAATCTACAATTGTAGAAAAGAAAGCAGAAGTAATGAATACTGTGAGTTCATTTATGTGACAAGAAGGGAAAAAAATGAAAGAAAGAAAGGAGAGAAAATAGAAAGTTAAGAGAGTAGAGTTAGAAACTTATCACCACACACACAAAAAACGTGTATGGGAAATGATGGATGTGTTAACCTTATTGTGGTGATCGTTTCACAGTATGTACATATATCAATCGTAAACTACGCAATGTTGTACATCAATTGTGTCTCAATAAAGCTGGGAAAAATAAAAGCAAATAAAAACAAGCTCTGGTGAGAGACTCAGAGAGCCTCTAGCTCTTGGTTTCCATCAAGAGAAAAAGGAAAGAAAGAGAGAGAAAGGGAAGGAGGGAGAAAGAAAGAAATAAGTATATGTTTGTATGCTTATATTCATTGAAAACTTCTGGACGGGTCCTTGTAGATCCTCTTCATTTATTTGTATATTTACCTTGTTTGCTTATTACATTTTAACTGAAAGTAGGCATAGCTTGTGTCTGCAAAACTGTTTTCTCCTACTGCTGCTTCGATCAGGTGCAACTCCATTCCAGTATAGATTCAGGATGTTTCTTTTCTCCGGTGGAGCACATCAGTGAAGGGACAGAAGGAAACGAGAAGGACAGACCTGGCCTCTCTCTGACCATGACACAAAGTGTGAGAAAAGACGTTTACTCACATTTACCTAATGATTTCCCAAAATCAGAAAGAACACAGTAAATGGATTTTGTAAGAGGTGGTGGTTTTTTTTCAGGGAGAAGGAAGTTCAGATAAACCTGCCCTACCATTGAAAGTGGTCTGGGGTGAACCAGAATCAGCCTAGGTAAATTTCAAAGCATTCTCTTTAAAAGGCAATTTTGACCAATTCTGAACAGAAAGGAGGGAGTAAATTAGAGACTGAGATTTCACTAGAGCAGAAGAAATTGGGTCATTCGGAGCTATTTCATGCTCAACGTGAGCAGCCGTGTCACTAAGCTGTAGGTTCACAGCTACACTAAAAAAATTTTTTTTGAAGCAGAGTACAAGCCCAGCTGGATGGGGTTCAGAGTAGGGCAAATGTGACCACTGGGCCATTACTCCCTGATTAGGGACCACCGTTATTCCACCTGAGACAACAGTTTGTGCTAGGAGCACAGAGCTGTACAAGAACCAGAAAGCTGCTTCAGGGCGTGGCTTCAAGTCCTCCAGCTTGGAGTCAAAGACAATAACACTCATTGTTCCCTCACCCTACCTCACTCTGCCTCCTCTGCCTGAGTGGAGTTGTGGAAATTGAGAGCTGAACAATTCTCTCATACTGCCAATGCGGAGACACAGGCTGAGGCCGGGCAGTGATTGCTCAAAGTCACACCACTAGTTATTAGCACAGTGGTAATTAGAGTTATCGTGTCCTTAGTGCCCCAACCAGTGTTGTAGGATGTCAGTGGCCTCCTACTTCGAAGTCTCCTAATGTTACCCAAATGAATGAATTGCTTATCCCTGAGGTGCTAATAGCAAACAATGGTCCAGTGTTGCATTTCATCCAGCGCCTTCTGAACTTTAAATATTTCCTGGGATGAAATAGTTGACTTCAAAAGCGTGAATCTCAAATGATGGGAATTACAGGGCACAGAGCTGTCTGTTACCAGCACTTCCTTTCATTTCTTTGCCTGCCTTCGCTGGAGTCATAGAGCCAACAGGGTTGGTGACAAATTTGAACTTGATTGAGTTGGAGGGGTTGATGGCATGAGTTTCTACAGGCAGTTCCAAACTTCAGAGTTGTACAAATTTTGTCTGATTTTGTAACTAGTGGGGTTTCCAACTAGTGCCGGAGCTATTTTTTTGAGTCAGTTTCGTTATTTGGAAATAAATAAAAGAAATATCTTCATTTCCCAAAGATATAATTTTAAATTCAAATGTTTAGAAATATATTGCATGAAAAACTGCAGAAAAGAAACAGGCATTGGATATTCGCATTTTGAAAGTTTTTTTTTTCCAAGTGAAAATTAAGATTTCTACATACAAATGGAGAAACATGACTAAATATTGATATTGTTCTTTACTATAATTAGAATTAAATATACAATAAATTGTTGACTCAATAATTCAGACAAAAGCACACCTAAAGCAATGCTCTTTGCATGTGTACAGTAAGGAGTGATGCTTCAGAGCAAGGTATAAATATTCAATCCCCTTCATTCTGAATTAGCAAAAAATCATGCAAGATTCTTCGTCTGTAAAAAGATGGTCTCTCAGGTCCTCACCAGCTCACAGGGAGCTTCTTTTCCTTCAGTAGGAAAAGAGTCAAATTAGCTAATTAACAACTAATCAGTGACAATGTGACTTGTACCCTTTCATGTCTTTCCATGTTAATAAAGTCCCTGGATTTAAACACAAACACACATGGTTTAATTTGTAGCTTCAGAAACGGGATGGAAGTATTTTTCCTTATAACAAGCCATTTATCTCAGAAGGCAAAATGGCTGAGAATCTTTCCAGATATTTTTATACTGTTTTTCTCAGTTTCCATTGTGTTAAAACAGGTTGACTAATTATTCAAATAGAGCATTGTCACAGGATAGATCTCAGAGGATAACCCCTGGGTTTGAGAAACACAGAAGAGCATATTTGCCAAGAATACTGCCTTTCCGTAGCAGTGTGTGAATTCCCTTTCCATGAAAACCAGGTTCACCAATTCAGAGAGTTACTTCTTCTGACCATTTTCTTTTTCTTCTAATCACACTTAAATTTCAAATTAGGATTTTTGACAGCAATTAAATTGCTTCTAGTCAACATTTTAGTACCTGAAACAATCTGATTCTTACATATAGCTTTTTCTTGAAGTAAGTTTTGAGGATTTTTTATTTGTTTAATATACTTCCTACACAATTAAATGCATATCCTAGTAGGAGAGGAATTTACCACCACCATCTCCAAAACTCAGATTGCAAATATAATTATAATTTGGGGAGGGAGAGTAGACATTGAATAGTGTCCCATAGCTTCCTGAAAACTACAATTTGAAAAATGTGAGATTGTTTTGTTATTTGAATTTGGATCAAACTTATTGTTCAACTAAGGAGTGTTGTCTAAAGTATGAAAAATGAACTTGAACCTCTGACCATAACGCTTCAGTTCAGTTCAGTTCAGTCACTCAGTCGTGTCCGACTCTTTGCAACCCCATGAATCACAGCACACCAGGCCTCCCTGTCCATCACCAACTCTCGGAGTTCA
>NW_011495032.1:25948002-25974392 GCF_000754665.1 Bison bison bison | reverse complement strand
ATCCAGCCATCTCATCTTCTGTCGTCCCCTTCTCCTCCTGCCCCCAATCCCTCCCAGCATCAGGGTCTTTTCAAATGGGTCAACTCTTTGCATGAGGTGGCCAAAGTATTGGAGTTTCAGCTTTAGCATCAGTCCTTCCAATGAATACCCAGGACTGATCTTCTTTAGGATGGACTGGGTGGATCTCCTTGCAATCCAAGGGACTCTCAAGAGTCTTCTCCAACACAACAGTTCAAAAGCATCAATTCTTCAGTGCTCAGCTTTCTTCACAGTCCAACTCTCACATGCATACATGACTACTGGAAAAACCATAGCCTTGACTAGACAGACCTTTGTTGGCAAAGTAATGTCTCTGTTTTTGAATATGCTATCTAGGTTGGTCATAACTTTCCTTCCAAGCAGTAAATGTCTTTTAATTTCATGGCTGCAATCACCATCTGCAGTGATTTTGGACCCCCCAAAAATAAAGTCTGACACTGTTTCCAAGTATCTATTTAATGCTGCCATCATGATTTTCTCCCATTCAGTAAATTATCCATTCTGAAGAATAAATTACATTTCTTTGTTGTTGTTCAGTCACTCAGTCATTTCTGACTCTTTTCAACCCCATGGACTGCAGCATGCCAGGCTTCCCTGTCCTTCAGCATCTCCCGGAGCTTGCTCAAACTCATGTCCATTGCACAGGTGATACCATCCAATCATCTCATTTTCTGTCATCCCCTTCTCCTCCTGCCCTTTGAAAATAACTTATATATATATATATATATATATATAATCTCATTTAATCCTAAACACAAACCCATCAAATAGATATTATCATCCTCATTTTACAGATGAGAAAATCAAGCCCAAGGTAAGTGCTACCTAAAGCAGACTTTCTCACTCTAAATCCAGTGTTCTTTCCACTAAGCAAACCGCTTTAAATTGTTAGAAATAGCAAATTTTGCATGTGGTCAGTCCATATTAAAACATATTTACAATCAGTTATCCTAAGGGGAATTAGTGAGTATGATCTCCAGAGGACATGACCCATAGTTAGATCTGTTTGTGAGTTCCTCCAAAGAATCCAGGAGCAGACTAGAAGCAGAGATGGAGGTAGATGGCCATCAGAAACAGAGAGGTCTTGGCAGGTGCCAATCTCTGCTACGGAGCTGGGACTAAGATCCAGAAGATCAGGTCCAAGAGTCCTAGCAAGTAAGGTAGAACTCTGACCTCAGAGAGAGTAGTTTCTCAAGTTAAGAACATGGGCAAAAGGGAACAAGTTAAGGGCCAAATGACTCTAAGTATCATTTACGTATTTACATTCAGTTCAGTTCAGTTCAGTCTCTCAGTTGTGTCTGACTCTTTGCAACACCATGAATTGCAGCACGCCAGGCTTCCCTGTCCATCACCAACTCCCAGAGTCCACCCAAACCCATGTCCATTGAGTCAGCGAGGCCATCCAACCATCCCATCTTCTGTCGTCCCCTTCTCCTCCTGCCCTCAATCTTTCCCAGCATCAGGGTCTTTTCCAATAAGTTAGCTCTTCGCATCAGGTGGCCAAAGTATTGGAGTTTCAGCTTTAGCATCAGTCCTTTCAATGAACACCCAGGACTGATCTTCTTTAGGATGGACTGGGTGGATCTCCTTGCAATCCAAGGAACTCTCAAGAGCCTTCTCCAACACCACAGTTCAAAAGCATCAGTTCTTCGGTGCTCAGCTTTCTTTATAGTCCAACTCTCACATCCATACATGACTACTGGAAAAACCATAGCCTTGACTAGACGGACCTTTGTCGGCAAAGTAATATCTCTGCTTTTGAATATGCTGTCTAGGTTGGTCATAACTTTCCTTCCAAGGAGTAAGCGTCTTTTAATTTCATGGCTGCAATTACCATCTGCAGTGATTTTGGAGCCCCAAACAATAAAGTCAGCCACTGTTTTCACTGTTTCCCCATCTATTTGCCATGAAGTGAGAGGACCAGATGCCATGATCTAGTTTTCTGAATGTTGAGCTTTAAGCCAACTTTTTCACTCTCTTCTTTCACTTTCATCAATAGATATTATAACTTCCCAGGCGGTGCTAGTGGTAAAGAGCCTGTCTGCCAATGCAGGAGACATAAAGATGTGGGTTTGATCCCTAGGTTGGGAAGATCCCCTGGAGGTGGGCACAGCAACCCATTCCAGTATTCTTGCCTGGAAAATCCCATGCACAGTGGAGCCTGGAGGGATACTGTCTATAGGGTCACAAAGAATTAGATATGACTAAAGCAACTTAGCATACACACAGCTATCGGTCTTCCCTGTTGGCTCAGCAGTAAAGAATCCACCTGCCAATGTAGGAGATGTGGGTTCAACTGCGGGTTCAATCTCTGGGTTGGGAAGGTAACCTGGAGAAGGAAATGGCAACCCACTCCAGTATTCTTGACTAGGCAATCCCATGGACCGAAGAGTCTGGTGGGCTACAGTCCAAGGGGTCGCAAAAGAGTCAGACACAACTGAGCGACTAAACAACAACAATAACAATAGCCATTATATGATATACATTACATACATTATGTACTGTATTTATTACATTATGTATATTCATTTATTATATTAGAAGCTATCATATTATACTTTAGATATACTGCAATTAACTAAGAGGAAGCCCAGACACAAGGCCCAAAATTCGGATGTCCTCCCTCACCCTACTCCACCCCAGGGCCTAGGGCACTCAGAACAGTTATTGTTTGCAATACCCAAGAAGGGGCTTGGGAACAAATTGATCTATACTGGATCCTCATAGCAGATGATTAGTCTAGGTCATGACTAGCTCCTTTCTGAAAATCTAAGTCCTCTTTCTCCTCCTTCCTCTAGCCCTTGTTTTGGAGAGCTCATGGACAGCTAATCTCCCCATGCCTCTCCTGCAGGGCTGCCACAGAAGGTTGGGCAGGTTGTGCACTTCTTGTGGGGACATATAACAAGACACTAGCATCCTCGTTACTTGGTCACACTTTTCCCTCCTTGCCCCGTGCAAATCCCTCCTGCAATCTGCCTTCTATATTTTCATCCATAGTTCATCACTTCACCCAAGCTCTGTAATTCTCCTGTTGCCTTTCTTTTCCTAGAAAATCCCAATCCTGTCTTCTCTACTCCTATCTTCAAGCTCCAGGGAACTGCTGGGGGGAAAGACACTGCTGTGCATACTGGATGTTGTTAAAGTACATGGGATCCACCTGCTCATCCCATCAGAAATGTTATATAAGTGCAAAATAAGCTTTCTATTGTGTTAGACCACTGGGAAAAAAAGTGATTATAAAACAAAAACAAAAAACAGGACATCAGTAATGCCTACAGTTTCTCTCAGGGAACGCTCTCACTCTTTCAGTTTCCTCACAGTCCTCCAACCTCCAGCTCCATCCCTGATCCCCTCCTTCTGAACCAAAGACAAATCCTCCTATTTTCAAGACAATGGTGACCATCAGAAGAGAATCCCGTCAGCTTCAGTTCCGCAATCTTGCTGCCTTCATACTCATCTTTGATTCTTTCCCTCCTGCCCCGGTGCAAGAAGGATCCCTCTGATCCAAGGTTGATACATTCTCCCAGCTGCTCCCTATAACACCTTGGAGCCTCTTTTCTCTCTTTCTCTCTCCAATTATCACTTCTTTCATCTTCTGTCTCTGCTGACTCTTTTGTTGTTGTTCAGTCACCCAGTCGTGTCCAACTCCTTGTGACCCCATGGACTGCAGCACATTCTGTCCCTCATCATCTCCCAGAGTTTGTCCAAGATTATGTTCATTGCATCGGAGATGCCATCCAGCCAACTCATCCTCTGACACCCTCTTCTCCTTCTGCCCTCTATCTTTCCTGGCATCAGGGACTTTTCAATGAGTCGTCTGTTCTCATCTGATGACCGAAATACTGGAGCTTCACCATCAGTCCTTCCAGTGAATATTCAGGGTTGATTTCCTTTCAGATTGGCTTGTTTGATCTCCTTGCTGTCCAAGGGACTTTGGGGAATCTTCTCCAACACCTCAGTTCAAAGGCATCAATTCTTTGGCCTTCTGCCTTCTTTCCAGTCCAGCTCTCACAACAGTATGTGATCACTGGTAAGACCATAGCTTGACTATACAGACCTTTGTTGGCAGAGTAATGTCTCTGCTTTTCAACACACTATCTAGGTTTTGCTGGCTCTTTACTATCAGCATTTAATAGCTCACCCTTCAGCTCCACAGTGTCTCTACACCCGCCTCTCTCCCTTTTTACCTCTCAACTTCTTGAATCCACTAGCCTCCCAAACTATCTTCTTGAATCCTCCCATCTAAATTCTACTCACCTCCTCCATTCCTCACCTCCCATTCACCTCTCTATCCTCTGCAACCCAGCTTCTGCTAAACATTCCACTGAAACACTTCTCACTAAAGTCCTCCCTGTCGCAAATGGACTATTTTCCCTTCTTATCTCATGCACTTGTGCATGTGTGTTAGTTGCTCAGTCACGTCCAACTCTTTACAACCCCATGGACTGTAGTCTGTGAGGCTCCCCTGTCCATGGGATTCTCTGGGCAAGAATACTTAAGTAGGTACCCATGCCCTTCTCCAGGGGATCTTCCTGACTCAGGAATCAAACCTTGGTCTCCCACATTGCAGGCAGATTCTTTATCACCTGAGCCACCAGGGAAGCCAGCTCATGTACTGAACTAGCAGCATTTGGTTATGGCTCCTGCCTTCTGAAATGAATTCCCCCTTTGGCTTCAATAACACTAGGCGCTTCTGGATTTTCTCCTGCCTCTCCAGTTACTCCTCAATATATTTCAAGGGCTCTTCTTTTGCTCACGTCTCTTCAATGGTGGTCTTGCTCAGTGTTCTTGGAAGCTCTCTTTTTCTCCATCTACTCAGCCTCCCTGGATAATCTTAACTCTACTTCTAGACCTTCGTGTATCCTCATAATGCTGACTACTTCCAAATCTTGCCTTCAGAATTGAATATCCAGCTACTCAAGAGACATTTACACATGCATCCATTTACACAAGCACTTCAAAGACCACATGGCAGCCTGGTTGGGAGGGGAGTTTGGGGGAGAAAGGATGCATGCATATGTATGGCTGGGTCCCTTAGCTGTTTACCTGAAACTATCACAACATTGTTAATGCCAATACAAAATAAAAAGTTTAATAATGAAAACAAAAACCTCTTGTGATTTCATCATTTTCCCAACCATCCTGTTCCCCTAGTGGCATTTTTCAATGGGACAGAGGATGGAGCAAGACAATCAGCATCTTCCCAGCAAGGGCTGTGGGCAGAGCAGACTTTCTTCCAGCTGGTTCCCTCCAGACAGATGTGTGCACTGCAGCAGAGTGATCTGTTTAAAAATGCATAATTTCCCTGTTTATCCTGAGGGCAACAGGGGTTCAGCAAATGCTTTTAAAGTCCAAACTTCTTACCATGGTATACAAGAGTTTTCTTTGGTCACTCACAATCTTTCATTTCATACTATGGCTAAATAATAGTAACCCTTATTACTATGTTATATGCCTGGCATCATTCTAAGTGCATATACCTATCTATTACTTCTTACAACAATCTTCTAAGGCACGTTCTATTATTATTTCTATTTTACGGATGAGGAAACTGAGGCAAAAAGAGATTAAATGCCTTGTCCAGGGTGACATAGCAGCAGTCTGAATTCAAACTTGTGCAGTCTAGCTTTGAGATCATGATCTTAACTACTATTATATTGCCAAACAGAGCTACTTAGAGTTCCTGGAACGTGCTATTCTGTTCTTAACCTCTGGCCTCTCTCTAGATAGATAGACAGATAGGTAGACACATCTTCCCTACATGCTTAGTAATTCCTACTCATCCTTCAGATCTTTGTACAGAAAACAACTCTTCTGGGAGTTGGTTTTTTCTGACTCCTGTACCCACACCAGGCTCCCATGTTGGTGCCTCCCCTAGGGACTCCCACAGTATTCTGCCCTTGACCTTGTCCTTGCACTTAGCACTCTACTGTGACTGCGGGTTAACTTGTCCGTCTTCACTTCAAAACTGAAAGACTTTTAAGATAAGGGCGATGTCTCGGTATTTGTTGGGTCTCCATTGCTTTGCACAGTGCCTTGCACGTGGTAGGGGCTGAATGGTAGCAGAGGTAGGCGCTGAATAAATGCTTGGCAAATGTTCAAATGACATCATCAGACAGGCTAACTTGAGGCTGAGTTGTCCAGATAGTGGCCTAGGGCTCTTTTCGTTGCTCCAGACCTGACTGGGAGTTGTTTCTAAACCTAAGTGTAGGACTGAGCTTAAGAGTGAGGGCTTGGGGATCCCAGCTGTTAGGACCAGAAGAGGGGAGATTGATGAGAGCCAGGAGGAGACTAAAGCATTAGCCTGGATAGGAGCCTGAAACGGATCTTATAAGGTGGATTAGGATATAAGAAAAATGAAAGCAGATAAGCAGGAAGGACAGCAGAGGATTAAAGAGAGCATTATTCTGGGAGGTTAAAATAAAGAGGGAGTGTGGGAATTTGATATGGGAGCTTGATCTAAATTTAAACTGCAGAGTTGAAGGTTTCCCACCCCACACAACTGATTTGGAAAATGTAACCAAGTCGACAGTAGACATAGTGTATTTAGAGTAAGCGTTTTTATGTGATTTGAAGCGTGCTTCAAGTGACGGTAATGGTTCACTTTGTGTAGGTAGGGGCAAGCCTGATATTTTTCTGTGTGTGTTTGTGGCTCCAGAGAGTCGGGCTAAAGTCAACACAACAAAGGAGAAAACTATTCTAGTTGAAGGTCCATCAGCAACCCATTGGTATGCTTCCTGGATGAAGACTGATCTTAGGTTATAATCATTCCATTCACTGACTCTTTTACTAGGATGCCTGGATCTAGGGCAGAAACATTAAGAGTACTATGACAGCCCAAGCTAAGAAAAGCATCTCAGTAAGAAAAATCAGGGCAGTTTTCACCACAAGCAGTAAAATATCAGAACTATGGCAAACATGTCATGTTTGTGTGTCTATTTTAATGAACATTTATATTTACAATGTGCCTGACTGCAACGCCACAGACTGTAGCCCGCCAGGCTCCTCTGTCCATGGAATTCTCCAGGCAAGAATACTGGAGTGGGTTGCCATTTCCTTCTCCAGGGAATCTTCCCAACCTAGGGATCAAACCTTGGTCTCCTGCATTGCAGGCGGATTCTTTACCATCTGAGCCCCCAAGGAAGCCCCCAGAACATCTTACAATTCTTTTAAATATTGTTCTTTATGTTAAATTCATTATCTCAGATCCATTCATTTGAAATATGTAATAATTGGTTCTAAATCTGAAATATAAAAGGGAGGATTTGCCTTTCAGTACAGTATTACTTTTCCTCCAATAGAAGTCTTGCACTTTTTTTTCATCAGACTGAGATACTATAGGAGCTTCCCCAGTGGCTCAGTTGGTAAAGAACCTGCCTGCCCAAGCAAGAGATGTAAGAGACTCAGATTCAATCCCTGGGTCAGGAAGATCCCCTGGAGAAGATATTATATAAAAAGCATGCTGGTGGCTCAGATGGTAAAGAATCTGCCTGCAACGCAGGAGACTCGGGTTTGGTCCCTGGGTTGGGAAGATCCCCTGGAGAAGGAAATGGCAACCTCCTCCATTATTCTTGCCTGGGAAATCCCATGGACAGAGGAGCCTGGTGTGCTACTGTCCACGGGATCACAAAAGAGTCAGACATTACAGAGGAGACTTTCCCTAAAGTGGGGAGGGGCAAAATAGGGGCTGGAGGTGGGAGGTACAAGCTTTTGGGTATAAGATGGGCTACAAGGATGTATTGTACGACACAGGGAATACAGCCAATATTTTGTAATAACTGTAAAAAAATATAACAAGCACTAAGAACAGTACTTGGCACATAACAAGGGCTTTACCATGTTAAATATTATGCTGTTCTTGTACTGAAATTAAGACTTGAAGAAAATAGCTTACCTCCTTAAGAACATACACTGTTATTAAAGACTTTTTAAAAATGTTTCCAGTTGTTCAGTGGGTACACAGTTGCAATTATGCAAGATGAAAAAAGTTCTAGAAATCTAATGTACAGCAATGTGCATACAGCTAACAGCACCATATCAAAAGCCATATTCTTGAGTAGAATAAATGACATTTACCTTTAAAGTCTCCATCTTCCTCTTCCTAAAAAAGATCATCTAGGTCTTCCTGCTCCATGCAGGCCTCTCTCTACCCCATCAACCACTCCAAAGACCCAGTTGCTTCCCTTACATCAGTCACCTAGGCTTGTTGATTAATTGTCTATTACCCTGGTATGGATGAGTTTCAGTCAGTGTATCTCTTCATTAGGCATTTGGCTTTTATCTCTAATAGTCCACGAAGGGACTTGTAGAGAAAGAAATTTCAGGCACAGTCAAGCAGGTAAAGAGATCTTTGTGGGGTCAGGAAAACTCTTCACCGTGAGTGAAGAATCAGGTCAGTGTGGTAAAGTTCCTCTTGGGCTGAATCTTTCTTCTCATCCTTGAAGAAACAACAGTTTTGGACTGAGAAGGATTCCTCTAGTAGACAGACCTCCTCAATCAAATTACTTAGTCTCGCTGAGAAAGGGGGTCACTTCTATGTAGCCCCAAGTCAAGTCAGAAGCCGAGGCTTCCCTTATTATTCTCGCTGCTGATCAGATTTCTTGGAAGGGATCAGCCATTTGGTCCATTGGCTGAAAAGGGCTTAGAGAAACAGCCTTAGGAACCAAGTGTGAAATCAAAGAGTTTTGAAGAGCAAAATGGCGCTGCATCCGTGCAAAGTTGACAACAAGGTCAGGCTTTCTAGGAATGAGATCGCAGTTGAACCTCACACTTTGTTAAAGGTAACTCACACCTCAGGCTCTATCCAGTGAATCAAACTCTTTCAAGATGCTGTGCCATGTAACTCAGTGGACCAGTGCTTTCTTTTGGTGGGTCTGAAACTTTGACATCAGGAATAACCAAATTCAGGTGAACAGACATCTGCCCCAACCCACAGTTAGACTCTAAAACCAGTATTATATACAACCTATGCCTGAACTGACTTCAGGTAACCTTTATGCCTCCTGCTGCCCTACCAAACACTGGGCCTCACCTGAGATGCTACTCCTCTGCTTTACCTGTAGGGGCCCAACAGGGACATGTCAACTATGACTGCTTTCTTCCCCCTGAGATGGCTTTTTGCTCTCTTGGGGAAGGATGCTACACTCTAAGCTCCTGAATTTCTATTCCCAGAAGATAATAGGAGCAGAGGAGCAAGAGTCTTATTCTCACCACGAATGTCTAGGAGGGCACCCAGTCTGAACTCATGGGCCCTCTGTCTCCTAGAACACAGCTCCCTGCTCCCTCTAGAATGGCTATGTCCTCACTTTTCAACCCTGCATTTATCCCTTCCCTTCTTTTTCCCAAGACCCTCAGATATAGATCATGGATTCCCAAAATGTTTTCTCTAATTCCAGTTAGAATTTAATTATGTATTTTGGCAACAAGCTTAACTTTCCTACAACTTATACCTTCTCTATTCCTACTTTTTAATAATAAAAATTTTAACCATCTTTAAATGTGACTCATCTCAATGGCTAATATAATACTACATTTATATTATTGGTATATTTTTATACTGAAATAAAGTCTTCATAGGTGTTCATCCTGTAAGACAGGCTTCATAGTTATTAGTCCTAGGAGATCTTTTGATGTTCATTTTTTATAATTAAGATAGACATTTTAACCAACTTATCAATGGGGAAATAAACTTCGTGATTTTCTAAGAAGAACCTTGGCAAAATAGTGTCTACTTTTTTTGGTTTATATGATGAAAGACATTATCTTGGAGTTTTTAAACAATGGAATGAAATTTTAAGAGGAATTTCACAATGAAGGACATAGACTTTGATGCTTTCTGTCTTCCTTGCTCCCCAAAACTCTCCATGCCCTAATCTAGATTTCTTGTCCCCCTTCTAGGTTCTGAGTCCAATTCTGCTTCTGGCTGTAGGATATTCAAGAAGCCTGAAAATCAACCTTATGCTCTGTCTGAACACATTTCCTGGTTCTAATCACTGAGTTTTGACTTTGCTCCCTGTGCACTATTTCCCATTTCTTACCTCTCTCTCAATAGCTAAATCTTCACCTCAACCACTTATTTTTTCATAGTGTGTTCACCGTGGTTTCTGTTTCAGTCCAGAATATGTTTGACTCTGTGTATTTCAGTTCAAAATGCATAAGCAACAAAAATCCCAACAGTTTAATTAAAAAAAGTATGTTTTGTTTCTCTGTTTTTGTTTAATTACAATAAATCTGGAGGCAGGACATCTAAGGCTGGAACTGTGGCTGCACAATTTCAAAGACTCAACCTGTTTCTCTCTTCTGGTTCCACCATCCTTAGCATACTGCCTTTGATCATGATATACTAATGTAGCACGCAGCATGTTGGTATTCAAGGCTGGAAAACAAAAGGAAGAAAAGGTTCTTGCCAGTAACAGTTAGCCCTAATTATCAGGAAGGCAAAATAATTCCCCAAAGCCGGTCCCAACAGATATCCCATAATATGTCTTGCTTTGGAATTGGATCACATGGCCACCCCCTGACTGCCAGGGAGGGAAGCTTTTTGGTGGCAAGCAGCAGTATCTTCTGTAGTTTCCACTCTAGTTATTCTAGGTCTGGGATCTATCTTGCTCTTATCTTTCTTGGAGCTAGAACAGTACCTCGAATCCTAGACCCACAACTGTGCAATCTGTTTCCAGGTCTCTGTTCTGCTGACCACCTCCCTGGGATTCTGTTAATCACTCTTCATGACCACACATCTGTCACTCTCAGGAGACTGACTGAACAGGTTCCCACCATCACCTTTGCTGGGCTCATCCTTCTCTAGTGCAGAACCTGCTCTGCACTAGATGTTTGGTCTGCAACTCTGAGCCCCCTGCCCTTACTCTTCAGGCCCAGCTAGGCGGCAGAGCTGAGCTCTCATCCTGACCGGTCTCAGAGACAACTTCACTTTTCAGTCCTAGACTGCCTTTGCTTTTATGTTTCTAGGAATACACCCACTACATGGTAAGCCCTCAATAAGTTTTTCCTGAATGAATGCTCAGGTCTAGGGTAGACGTGGATTAGAGCGAGAGAAGGTTACGTGCTTAGGCACACAGTTGTGTCCGACTCTTTGCAACCCCATGGACTATTGCCCGCCAGGCTCCTCTGTCCATGGGATTTTCCAGGCAAGAATACTGGAGTGGATTGCCATCTCCTCCTCCAGGGGATCTTCCCAACCCAGGGACTGAAACTGCATCTCCTGTGTCTCCTGATTGTAGGTGGATTTTTTACCGCTGAGCCATCAGAGAAGCCCGAAGAGAAGATTAGGCAATGCCAGAAATTCAGATGGAATCATCCATGATAATTCTTTGTTCTATACAACACTCTAGGAGTACACATTTTTATGTGATAAAATCTGCATGAAGGTGACATATTCTTCAGTTGCTCTCCTGCTTAGAGAATGCTGGAGGAAAAAGATTTTTCTCCCTACTTCCTAGAGCCTTAAACAAAGAGACAGACACACATCCTCACATTACACTGAGAGCTAAAAACTTTTTTGTTGGCCTTCTGTACATACAGTTTTAATGTCCCTGATTCTATGAACCATGATATATAGACAAGGATAATCAATGGCAGCTGTACATATGTCTTCCTCTAGAATAAATTTAAGGAAATATGATCTAGCTAAGGAACATTCTAAACAAACACTGATATTTAATTAAAGGTCCGTTTGGACAATACTTAAAGGAAAGAAAGTTTCTGTTACAGAAATAAAAGCATAAAATATAAATAGGAAAGATGGTAAAAAATATTTAGGAAAAAAATCTTTCACTTAGAGTTTTGACAAATATTCTACATGGATAGCCCTTCAAATAGAAAAATGCATAAGAGGCCCTTGTGATTTCCCACTATTTGTTGTGGTAACAGCAAAGAATCTCTGGAGTATATATATATATATATATACACTACTCACTCTACATTACCATGATATTCTAATTATAACTTGTACTTAGCATTGCTATCACAAACATAAATGTATCCAAAACTGGAGCAGAGGAACAGAGAATACGAAATCTTCAGACAAAATGAGACTCCTGTTTCCCTTTGTCAACTCATGTATTTCTAGGAAAAGAAAAACAGTAATTATACAGCCAAAGTTGCCATAGAGGTTGCAAATATATCAGTAAAGAAACTGCTGGTAGTGCCTTGCCTTCCTGTTTACCAAATTAATTTAGAGAAAAAAAATCAACGAATGAGTTAAACATAATGTGAAGGGACTTCCTACAATCTCATGGTGATTCTTCTTACAATGTAACTCTCTAAATTAGCTTCTCGTCAGCATTTTTAACTGGCCAAGAAAATGGTTACCCACTCCAGTATTCTTGCCTGGAGAATTCCATGGACAGAGGAGCCCGGCAGGATACAGTGCATGGGGCTGCAAAGAGTTGGACACGACTGAGTGACTTACACTTTCACTTCACTTCAACGTTTTTAAGGGAGAATCAGGTTCTCAAAGGACAAAATCACTTTTGAAATATCCTAACTTTATCTATTGACCTATAAGTGCTCATGATTCTAACATTTTTCCTACTGGAATTAATCTTGTATGACTAAATGTGAACTATGGAAATGATTCCATGCATGCATTTTCCTCACTTCTCTGATCTTCAACTTTTCCTCCTCAGTCAGAATTTCTGATTGAATTTCTAGAAGAGGGGAGCTACCAAGAAGCTTTCTAGTGATTGGCCCTTTTGCCTGAAGGCTTCAGGCAAAAAATTCTCAGTCAGCTAAGTAAGCTTGGGCAATCTGACAGTGTGTATTGGGCAATCTGACAGTGGGTATACTCAATCCTCGATTGTTTTCATCTTTTTACATCCTAAATTCGGGAAAGTAGTAGGCCCCTGCTTCTTTGCCTGGAGGGAATAATCACGCGTCATAAGGAGGAAAGCAGGAAGTTGTCTGCAAGGTACTTCCTTTCTTGATATTAATTTCCTGAAGGAAAAGAGAACTAAGTGGGTTTGCTTCTGAGGGAAAAGGGTATTTTCCCTGAGGAAAATGAGATATGTCTGTGCACCCTCCCCTCTTTCCTCTTTGAGTAACCCAAGGATGTGACTACATATTTCCAGATCAGCAAAGACTCAAGTACCCGAGGACTGTGTGAAAGCAGCAGAGTCCTAAGTCTGAGCGGCTTGGAACTAAGGCAGTGGGAGCCTCAGAACCCGACATGGGTGGATGACAGAAGGGACCTCCCATGGCTTGGAGGCTGTGTGACGCCTCTGTACTTCCTTGGCAGGGTATAGGGAACTACAGGAGAGGGGAACCCCAGGAATAACTGAGGCTGAATTTCTTACTTGGTGGAAGGGAGTTTCCAAGTCAAAATTAAGCCAAGAAAACAAATAAATGTGATATCTTGTGCACATTAGTTTGAGAATTGAGATTTATAGCCACAACAATTGACTCTGACTGCTAAAAAGCACAGAAAGGAAGATATACCTCCTTCCCCCACTGGAAAAAGGGTAGCAGTCCCTTTCACCAACAACTGGTGTTCTTTAGAAAAAGCCCAGTTTTGTTTACTGTGGTGAAGCACATAAGAACTAACTGTGTTCATCTGAGAATGTGATCTCGAAATACACATGCAGCATTTGGGGCACTGGTATGCATTTAAATATACAGCCTATATCATTGCTCAAACCTTCCCTATTTATTCAAATATCCATTTCCTTCCTCTCGTTCATTTTATTCATTCTCTGAGGTCAGACAGCATTCACTCCCTGAGCACATTCCCTGTTATGTGCTCCTGTCGGTCTGTGCGCTAAGTCACTTCAGTCTTGTCTGACTCTTTGCGACCCAATGGACTGTAGCCCGCCAGGCTCCTCTGCCCATGGAATTCTCCAGGCAAGAATACTGGAATGGGTTGCTGTGTCCTCCTCCAGGAGGTCTTCCCGACCCAGGGATCAAACCCACACCTCTTGCATCTCCTGCATTGGCAGGCGTGTTCTTTACTACTAGCACCACCTGGGAAGCCCGCATACTATTTTCACACTTTTTGTTTTTTAGTTGCGGCGTTCAGACTCTTAGTTGGAGCATGTTAGGGATCTAGTTCCTCAACCAGGGATTGAACTTGGGTCCCCCTGCATTGAGAGGGCAGAGTCTTAGTCACTGGAGCACCAGGAAGTCCCCCACCACATACACTTTTTCTTGCCTTCAGTAATAGTGTCCAACTTCTGTATTGGTCTGTAAGAGAAAGGGTTTGGAAAGGAATTATTTCTGGAAGAGTGGCCTCCCCATTGCTTGTTCAGCTTCTAAAATACAGTGTAATGACAAAAACAGTGAATGAAAATACTGTTAATAACTATTTTCTATTCATGATGGAAAGCATTGATGCCAATATGGCTTTTTCCCCCCCACTCAAAATGAAGGCCAAAATGAATTCCTGAGATAGAAAAGGAAAGATGAAATTTGTTACAAGTGCTTTCAGTTATTTATGGAGGACAGTTGGGTATACTCTCTAATATTGGTTCACGGCTTCAAACTTTTATTTAAATTTTTTTAGAATAGTATTTGAATTATTTATTTTTTAATTAATTTATTTTTGGTTGCTCTGGGTTTTTGTTGCTGTGCAGGCTTTCTCTAGTTGCAGCGAGTGGAGGCTACCCTTCCGTATGGTGCATGGGCTTCTCATTGCAGTGAATTCTTTTGTTGGGGAGCACGGGCCCTAGGCACACAGGCTCTAGGCACATGGGCTTCAGTAGTTGCAGTGCCTGGGTTCTAGAATGTGGGCTCAGTTTTTGCAGCGCACAGGCTTAGTTGACCCACGGCATGTGAATCTTCCTAGATCAGGGGTCGAACCCATGTCCCCTGTATTGGCAGGCAGATTCTTCCACCGGACCTCCAGGGAAGTCTTCAAGTTTAATTTATTTTCAATGAGACTATGGTCCTTAGAGGATTTTCCTGGTGTTTAAAAAAACTTTATGCTCATCTTTTTCAACTCCTCACCTTTAGAAATACATTATACAAAGTTAAGAATTCATTGTTTGACATCCTTATGGTGAAAAATCTGTGTATTCAGTCATGTCCAACTCTGTGACCACGTGAACTGTTGCCCACCAGTCTGCTCAGTCCATGGAATTTTCCAGGCAAGGATACTGTAACGGGTTGCCATTTCCTCTTCCAGGGACTCTTCCCGACCTAGAGATAGAACCAGCATCTCCTGCAGCTCCTTCATTGCAAGCA
This sequence comes from Bison bison bison, assembly GCF_000754665.1. NCBI lineage: Eukaryota > Metazoa > Chordata > Mammalia > Artiodactyla > Bovidae > Bison > Bison bison. The sequence continues at coordinate 25,959,161 of NW_011495032.1, read as the reverse complement.
GATTCTTTACCACTGAGCCACTGGGGAAGCCCCACATTATACAAAGTTCAGAATTCATTTCATTGTTTGATATCCTTATGGTAAAAAGTCTATCTAGGCACACTTTAATTTCATTAGAGGATTATATCCTTATTCCCTACCTTAATCTTAAGTCCAAGAGAGGAAAACCCTACCTTTTGTATAAAATGTTAAGATTGCTGTTAGGTTTGCTTCCATTTTTATTTTTTCTCACGGCTAAATGATTCTGTCTTCTTCATCTTTTCCCATCAGATCTTACTTCCCATTCTTAAATAATCTTTGTGAAAAAGATGAGAAAACACACAACATAAGGGTGACAACTTAATGTCATGAAACTGTCCTCCAATGTACCAGACTATACCTAACTTATAAATATTCACTGTGTCCACTGTGCTTTCTCCCAAGGAGGACTGTACCTTAATATTGCTGAGCTCTGGCTTAATGTATAATCTCATCAACTGGGAAGTTCCCTGGTGGCTCAGACAGTAAAGTGCCTGCCTACAATGCGGGAGACCTGGGTTCAATCCCTGGGTTGGGAAGATCTCCTGGAGAAGGAAATGGCAACCCACTCCAGTATTCTTGTCTGGAAAATCCCATGGACAGAAGAACCTGGTAGGCTACAGTCCATGGGGTCCCAAAGAGTTGGACACAACTGAGTGACTTCACTTTCACTTTTTCATCAACTAACATGAACAGCTAGCTCTAGTTGTACAACATGGATAGCTCTTGTCTTCATGGGTTTTATCATTTATTTGGAGTTACCCTGAACCATTAAAAGTGGACATAGGTGTTGAATGCAGGGTGCAGATCTTGCATACTATAAACATCCAGAGAAGGGAGTCTCTGCTAGCTGATTTGGGGGTTATTTCATGGAGTGTCCTAGAAGTAGCTGGGAAGATTGGACAGGATTGGATAGATAAGGAGGGGAGGTGAAAATAGTACAGACAAGGAGAACAAGAGCAAAACCACAAAAGCAAACACCATAAAGTGAGTAAGGGAAGATGAGAAGGGCAGTCAGAGCAAAGCAATGTTGAGAAGAGGGGGCAGAGAAGGAGGGAACTGGTAAACAGCTTTGAAGTCAGTCAGAGGAGCTAATTTGAGACAGTAACAGGCAGCAGGGAATTGTTGCAGGCTTAGAAACATTCCTAACTATTTTAACCCAACTCTTGTTGCAAATGATAGAAACAGCCCAAATGATAGAAATAGCCCATTTTGGCAGAAAGAGAAATCTATTGATTTATACATCTAAGCCTAGGTAAGAAGAGGAATGTAGCTCGCTGGCCCTCAGACTTTGCATGCAAATACTATTAGGATTCTCCCACTCTGTTTTCCTCAGATCTGTTTTACTCTCATGCTTCTGTGATATTAGATTTCATAGTCACCAACATTTTCTGGTTTGCCTTTCCCAACAGAGAAAAATTGACTTCTAATTCTAGGTTAAAAAAAAAGAAAAAAGGAAGAAAAAGAAGGGGAAAAAACACTGGAAATGCCTTTGGTTATCCCAATGGGATAACATGCTCTCACCTGTAACCCAGGTAACCAGGTACCATGATTGGCAACAGTCTTTAGAACTGCACAGTTGAGTTGGAGGCTGCATTGGGAGGTGTAGTTCCCAAAGACACATCCTATCTCCAGAAGAAGGGATGAGGCAGAGCAGGAAATGGCAAATGTCCTGTACAGTGACATCTACAGTTTTTTCGGTCAATCATTCTCTACAAATAAAAAGTAATGCAAGGTCATTTTTGAGAACTGGGCATAGTAATCAAACACAAAGAAGTACAAATTAAAATCACTTGAAGTTCTTAATCTAGAGATAATCAATCTATTAACATGTGGTTAGACAGAACCATGCCCCTCCTCTCCAAAGACATCCACATCCCAGTTCCCAGAATTTGTGAATATGTTACTTTACATGGCACAAAGGATTTGCAGATGTTATAAAGTTAAGGATCTTGAGATGGAAAGATGGTTCTGAGTTATCTGGCTGGGCTCAACGTAATCACAATGGTGCTTATAAGAGGAGGGCAGGAGGGGCAGAGTCAGAGATGGAGGGAGGTTAGAAGATTTTATTCTGCTGGCTTTGAAGATGGAGGATGGGTCCATGAGCTAAGGAGTGTAGGTAGCCTCTACAAACTAGAAAAGGCTAAGAAACAGATTCTCCCCAAAACTTTCAGAAGGAATGCAGTTCTGTCCACACCTTGATTTTAGCCAGCTGAGACCAGTTTTGGACTTCTGATCTCCAGATCTGTAAGATAATATCTTTGTGTTGTTTTAAGTAACTGAGTTTATGGTAATTTGTTATAGCAGCAATAGGAAAAAAATACAGTGGATATATATATTTATATATGTAATGCAATGGATATAAATGTATGTATGTATGTTTGTGGGTTGGGGTTTTCTGTTTTCAACAAAATCAGAATCATACAGTACTTGATGTTTTGTAACGTGTGTTTTTCAAATAAAAGCATTGTAATGGGGGGGGCGCGTATTATGCATGATGTTTCAAAGGAAGAAGCGAGAAAGTAGGGGAAGATAAGCTTGCAAACTTTTGCAAAACTACTTCGAGATGATGAAAATCTTGAGAGGGATGGTAGCAAAAAGAACAGTGAATCAGGGACAATTAGAGACATTTGAAAAGCATGACTGATGAAAATCAGTGACAGCACTTCGGTGATGTCATGTTCTTTGGCATAGCCTTGCCTCAAAGCACATAACTGAACAAATGTTCTAGTGATCAGCTATTCATCTGTTTGCTTTGTTTGTTTTTCCGTGACATATTTTTCAAATGACTTTTCCCAAGCAGCTCAAAGAAAAATACAAATATGACCGTGAGGCAGCAAAGGGAGAGAGTCATTTCTTAACTCACTCATCAATCCCCTAGATGAATTATCAAGGGAAAAAAGGGGTTAAGTGATCAAAATATAATACTAAGAGAATCTAAACTGCTTTTGGTAAAATAACATGATTTTACTTCCTAGGGTATAGAATGGTTCTTACTCCTCCCTGTGACCTCCCTGTGACTCAGCACAGTACCTTGAACTTGAGAGGCACTCAGTATCTATCCGTTGATGTAGCAATGATATCAGTTATCTGCTCTCAGCATTCTTCCAGCCTAGACACCCTGGGGTCATCTTGGACTCTTTCTCTCCTTCATGCCTTTGTCCACTCTGTTAACTGTGCTTTTCAGTTTTTTCCAAATGTATTTTACTTTCCCTCCTTTCTCATTCCTCATCACTTCATACATGGATTAATACAACCAGCGCTCCCCTAGTTGTTTCTGTTACTCTAATCTAGTTTTCAAAGTGTTGCCAGATATTTCTTAGTAGTATCTCTCATCTTTTAGTTTGACAAACATTGCTGAACTTCTGTATGTACAAGATGCCATATGCAAGGTGCTGGAGAAAACACATATATGAATAAGATACAGTCTCTGCCCTTTGAGGAATTCATGACCTTGTGGAAGAGCCAGACACATGCACAAAAAGTTCCAGTACCGATGTGAAAAGTTTTGGGGACCACATAGTTGCAGCCAATAACATTTTCCAGAGGAACTGGGGATAAAGGAGGAGACATTTGAACTATAACAAACAGGAGAAGGACAGTCAGAGATGGGGGACACAACATTCCAGACAAAGAGAAGGGTAATTGCAAAGGCTCAGAGTTGGGGACATGGCTGGTACAGTCAAGAATGGACTTGATCATTCCCTCTACAGAATTGTTTCCTAAACCTACTTCTTGGTCACCAAGGGCTTTCGTACTCCATCTTCCTTTCATCTCACTCTTCCTAGATAGACCACTTCAGCACTAGTAAAACCATTGTCCCCGTTGTTCACTAAAAATGACCTGCTTCTTTCTGTTTGATATTTTTGTTATACCATCCCCCTATCTGGAACACCTTTTCCTCTCTACAGTAGCAACTCTAGATCTGGCAGTACTTCCATACTAAAGGAATACTGGATGGACATTCATGGTCTGGCCTGTTCTTTCCCATTGCAGACATTTTTGAGATGGGCATAACTTTTTAGTTTGTTATTAGACGCTAAAGACAATTCATTCACTCTTTCAGATAGTATGTGTAGCTAATACTAGTAGTGGTAGTTTAGTTATTGAACTGGAAAGCTGGCTTAAAAATTGCACTCTGTAACATGTGTAATCAGAGAATTGCTGAGTTCCAATTGGTTGGATTCATTTGTGGTCTGATTGTGGATGTCAGAACACTTACAAGGGGACAGGTTATAACTGCTCTTGCAGAACAGTTGGTGTTTGTTCTAGGCAAATATCTGGGAAAGTCCAGTTCTACAGATTTTCCAGATAAAATGACCCCTCCCCCAAAGGGCTATTCTAAAAAATATCTGGTGTAACTTCAAAAATATATGTTACAAAGGATATGCGACACTCTATTTACTATATATTTATATTATACAGGGCATGTAAATCCCACTTGTATGAAAGAAGCAGAAACACTCTTATAGGCAAAGATCAAGTGTTCTATAGTTGTTACTATTTGGCTGGTAGAGGTGAGATATATCTAGGATGGCCATGTGAGGCTCTTGCCTCACCTTATATTAATGTCCCTCTGTTTCTCCCTTTGACATTCAGATTCCAAGCACTGGCTAAATCTCACTTTTTCCACGAAGTCATCTTAATCTGCTCCAACCCTAGACATTTCTCTCTTCTCATAACTCTTATTGTACTTACCATCTATATCAGAGCTGAATATTTCATTGTTTGCTGATTATTTCATGTGTCTTTGCCTTCTCTCATCAACAGTTTCTTTCTCATCAACACAGAGATCCTTTTTAAAATTAAAATGAACTTTATTTTTATTAATATATGCTTTGTGTGTTATCTTCGACATTGTGTTTTAGAGATTTATCTTCATAAATATTGATTTAGTTCATTCATTTAAATTGCCAATTAAAAACAACACATTCATCATTAAAAGGTAAAGAAATAATAGAAAGTACCATAATCATTCCACTCTGCAATAAACACTTTTGCCCTCCTGTTGTATTTCCTTCTAGATTTTTCCTATATACTTTTTCATGAGTTCACATTGTATACAGTGTTTGTAATTTTTATTGATTAACATATTGTGAACACCTTTCCATATCAAAAACTCTTCTTTTAGAACTCTTCATTTTCATAAACGCATTGCTGGATATTTAGGGAATTTCCAATTATTTTTCCAGCATCCCGTAATACCCTAGCTAATGTTTTGTCCTTACTCCTTGGAATTAAATTCATAGAGAAATCACTTGATCAAAGATATGCACATTTCAAGGTATTTTTGTCTAGTGTTTAACTGCCCTCCAGAAAAAGGTTATAACAGTTTATAATCCCACCTGCAGGATATGAGAACATGTTTCTTTTCATCCTTGCCAACAATGGGTGGGGTCATTTTAGAAAATCAGAGACTGTATTTTGTATTTCTCTAGTACTCCTTAAAGTGATACAACAGAGTTGGGGACATAGTGAACACTAAGGAAATAGTTCTGATATATTAATTAATAAGCATTCTTTCCATTGTTTGTAACTACTTATTTTTTAAGCAAAAAAAAAAAATTATTCATTATCCTACATGTGATGGTCCTCAGTCTGCCTACTAAAAATGACTACAGCATTTGGAAATGAAGCAAATACTTTACGATATTGCTGAAACATAAGTTGACAGCGATAATGAGTTTCAAAAGTAATGTCTATAGAAACTACTCTTAAAATGAAAGCTGTCCTATGGTCCCAAGAAGTCTCTTGGGAACAAACAATTTGTCTTGTTTTTCTAAGAATAGGAAGTACTAAAGCCTCTCCTCTGGGAAATAGGACTATGAAATTAGGATATAAAAACCTTCCCATCCATTAGCTATTAGAGTTTTCAGAATCAGGGGAATTGTGCCAGAGAGGAAGTCAAAATCTGGTGTGGATTTTCATAGTCTCAGCACATTTTAGAACCTGTCCTTTCATTCAGTATGAAGTAGAAGGGGGATCGACACTGAAATTTCTGGGGAGACTTTTAATATTTCTATCTGTTCCTGAAAGCTTATTTTATTCAAAGCTACCTCAGGGCTAGGGCAGCTAGAAGAATGTCCTATTTGGGTAGGTGATTCCTGCTGAATTATCAGAAAGATAATACTAAGGTAATAATTTGCCCCACTTTTCCGATGTACAAATCTTTTCGTCTTACTTAAAGTAGTAATTGGGTTTCCCTGGTGGCTCAGACGGTAAAGAAACCACCTATAATGTGGGAGACTGGGGTTCAATCCCTGGGCTGGGAAGATCCCCTGGAGAAGAGCATGGCAACCCACTCCAATATTTTTGCCTGGGGGAATCTCCATGGACAGAGGACCCTGGCAGGCTACAATCCATGGAGTCGAAAAGAGTTGGACATGACTGAACAACTGAGCACAGCGCACAGCGCAAAGTAGTAATCATTCAAAATTAGCATAGCTCAAAAAATTACTGATTTGAAACTTCATTTGAAAGGATGTATTTCATAATTCTTTTATAGAATCTTTCCCCCCACAGGATTGGTTGAAGGTACTGGAATGAGTTTGCAATTTGTAAAGCATTAGGCAGTACAAACAACATGTGAGTGAGGTCAGAAGATATGGATTCTAGCCCATATCTTCCAGTAATGGTTATTTAACTTTAGGCAAGTCACTTCAGCTGGAGGGTCCATAGTTTTCTCTACTATAAACCAAAAATCTTGTTTAGGTTAGCATTCCCCAAGGTCTGTCCTATTGAACACATGTCCTGTGAGATATCCCATTGAAAAAAGCATCTGAAGGACAAATACATTAGGGAAACACTTCAAATTTCTGAAAGAACAGCTACCTCTTAGAAGTTCTCAGCTCATATTAACATGTTAATACTACTGAAAACCCCTCCAGTTTAGAAACCAATCAAACTTTAACATTTCTTATTTATTTGATTAAAGAGAATTTTTATTTTTTTGAATAAAAAATTTTGAATCATGCCTACTAAAATCCTGTAGAACTAGAGTTCTAAAAAACACACTTTGACTAAGATCCTTTGAGCTGCCTGGATGTATGAAGCTGCTCTTTCTTGTAGATATCCATCCAGTCCCCTGAGACCTGCTCTTCTTTCTGGGGTCTTTATTTCAGAGAAGGCCACCACTGCCACCCAGTCTGTCTCCCAAACCAGAATCCTGAGGGTCATCTTAAGTGTCTCCCTCTCATCCACTCGCTCATAACCTAATCATACGTCAAAGTCTGTGGATCCCACCTCCTTAGTATTTTTGCCATCTGATCCCTGCTCACCATTTCATTGCCTCTGCCATTATGGAGACTAACAACATAGCTTTTCTGGGATGTTGCCATCCCCTCCTAATATGCTCATGCCCCTAGTCTGGATTCGTTGGTCTTCAAAACACAAACCCATTTGTTCTGACACTTAAAATATTCCAAATATTTTATTTTTACTTATTAATTGTGTGTGTGTGCATTATTCGCTCAGTCATGTCCGATTCCTTGTGACCCCATGGACTATAGCCCGCAAGGCTCCTCTGTCCATGGAATTCTCCAGGCAAGAATATTGGAGTGGGTTGCCATTTCCTTCTCCAATTTATTAATTAAAATACTCCAAAGATTTTTGGTATTATTTATTATTATATTTCCCAAAGTATCAAGTTCAAACTCCTTAGTTTAGCACATGAGTCCCTTTGCTGATGAGATCCTTCTGCCTTTTCCATTCACCTCTTTGACCCTTCCCTGTACCTGTCCCTACAATATGAAACAACCTGTAGAACCTCCAAAGCATTGTGCTCTTCAATGCCTCTAACCTGCCCTTGTCTGGAATGCCTGTTTCCTCCCTCTTCACCTGGCTAGCTCCTCTCTGTCCGTGAACATTCAAAATCCCCTCCCCCGGGGAGGCTTTCCTGACTTGGGAATAGACTCCACACAGTGTTCCAACTGTGGTTTCTTTGCCAACTTTATTCACTAGACCATGTGCTTTCTTTTTTTTTTTTAATTTGGAGGATAATTGCTTTACAATGTTGTGTTAGTTTCCACCATACGACAATGTGAATCAGCCATAAGGATACACAACCCCTCCTCTCTTGAGCCTCCCACCCACCCTTCTAGGTTCTCCCAGCACACTGCTGAGCTCCTGCGCTACACGGCAACGTCAAACTAGCTATCTATTTTACATATGGTAATGTATATGAACATGTGCTTTTTGAGGGCTAGAACCATCTTGCCTTTATATTCCAAGGCCTTAGTTAAAGCTCAATAAAACCCTTGTTGAATGAATGAATGATTTTATGGTTCAAAGGAACTGATGAAAACCTGTTTACTTTTCTCAACAGCTAAAAGTGACTGTTTTCTAATTAGGTTTGATCAACCTAAGCACTGGGAGGAGAGAGAGCAAGGGGCTGTCTAAAAAACACTCAATGGTCTATTTTTAAAGGTTTTGATGAAGAGAATATCTTCCCTGTGTAGTTATCATATAGCCTCATAATTAGCATTTGATGAGAATATGGTGTTATTAAGTTTTGCACTCAGGTGTGCATAATCCCAAGAAACCTGGTCATGAGGGGGATGGGGTAAGAAGCTAGAGACAGATTTGTATGAATTATCACTTATCAAAATGTTTAAAGCATTTATTAATATTTTTAAATACTTATTGTGCAAGGTACTATACTAGACATTATCGAAGATATAAGGAAGAATAAACTATTGCATTACATTCATTAGAAAAGACCATAACTTATTGAAATAATTATGATTAGAGGTAATGAATGATGAATCCACAAGGAACAGAAGGCTATAAGAATTGGTCAGCAGCAACATCCTCATTTATGAGATACTATTATTCTACACAAGAATATTAAAGTACCTTCTAGAGATCATCGAAAAAGCAAGAGAATTCCAGAAAAACATCTATTTCTTTTTTATTGACTATGCCAAAGCCTTGACTGTGTGGATCACAATAAACTGTGGAAAATTCTGAAAGAGATGGGCATACCAGACCACCTGATCTGCCTCTTGAGAAACCTGTATGCAGGTCAGGAAGCAACAGTTAGAACTGGACATGGAACAACAGACTGGTTCCAAATAGGAAAAGGAGTTCGTCAAGGCTGTATATTGTCACCGTGCTTATTTAACTTGTATGCAGAGTACATCATGAGAAACACTGGGCTGGAAGAGGCAGAAGCTGGAATCAAGATTGCCGGGAGAAATCTCAATAACCTCAGATATGCATATGATACCACCCTTATGGCAGAAAGTGAAGAAGAACTAAAGAGCCTCTTGATGAAAGTGAAAGAGGAGAGTGAAAACATTGGCTTAAAGCTCAACATTCAGAAAACTATGATCATGGCATCCGGTCCCATCACTTTATGGCAAATAGATGGGGAAACAGTGGAAACAGTGTCAGACTTAATTATTTTGGGCTCCAAAATCACTGCAGATGGTGACTGCAGCCATGAAATTAAAAGACACTTACTCCTTGGAAGGAAAGTTATGACCGACCTAGACAGCATATTCAAAAGCAGAGACATTACTTTGCCAACAAAGGTCCGTCTAGTCAAGGCTATGGTTTTTCCAGTGGTCATGTATGGATGTGAGAGTTGGACTATAAAGAAAGCTGAGTGCGGAAGAATGATGCTTTTGAAGTGTGGTGTTGGAGAAGACTCTTGACAGTCCCTTGGACTGCAAGGAGATCCAACCAGTCCATACTAAAGGAGATGAGTCCTGGATGTTCATTGGAAGGACTGATGCTGAAGTGGAAACTCCAATACTTTGGCCACCTGATGTGAAGAGCTGACTCATTGGAAAAGACCTTGATGCAGGGAAAGATTGAGGGCAGTAGGAGAAGGGGACAACAGAGGATGAGATGGTTGGATGGCATCATCGACTCGATGGACATGGGTTTGGGTGGACTACAGGAGTTGGTCATGGACAGGGAGGTCTGGCATGCTGCGGTTCATGGGTTGGCAGAGTCTGCATGACTGAGAGACTGAACTGAACTGAGACTTAAAATACAAAATTGCAGTTTTGTTACTAAAGTACAGATATCTCAAGTGTGAAATGCAACTAGTAACTGTATTCTATAGTTCTAAATACCAGTTTGAAACAGATTGTGTACCAGTTTGAAACAGATTGTGCAAGAGACCAAACCACTTCAAAGTCCTCAAGAATATCTGAAAGAAGGAATGTAATTAGCCAAACCAGGATTTGGCCCCGGGACAGAGAAATGAACACTCTGGTTCTTACAAAGGGAGCCAGGATATCAGAAATGTACAGTCAATTCTTTGTGAAAACTCAAGATACAGATACTCTTACTTAGCAAGCATATGGGAAGACATGAAAAAGAAATGTTCACTGCAACTAATTCCAGGTCACACTTCCGATTTGTTAATTGTTTTAATGATGTCAACAAATCTGCTTTGCACGTAACCAGGCGAAAATGATTTAATTCTATTTTGTCTTTCTTTTAATCAGAAGGTCAAAATAAAGACAGAAACAAAATTTTAAAGTCTAAGTCAAGCCTACGTCGAAATAAGCAGTATCCGAGTAACTTAGAGCTTGGTGATAAAGACGCCACTGCCTTACTCCCAAACCGTTTCAATAAGGTGTGTGTGTGTGTGACAGAAATTAAGAAAACAAGGTAAGCAAACTGCAAAGTTAAAAAATAATCGAGAATAACTGAAATGTTCAATTTCTAAAAGCTTCCTAACATAGTGCATGAAACTACAGAGAGCTGTTGGCCAAAATGGGATTTCCTAAAAAAAGGCCTCACAGACTGCAACGACTGCAGTCCTTTAAGTGCCTAAGCCCCCGTCTGATGGGTTGCTGGAGTCTCGGAATACTCCATCAGGTCCTTGACAGACACGGTCAAGGCTTCGGTGTCTCAGGGCCCTCGGACACAGGCCGCTGGGCCTGCTTCCAAGGAAAAGCGAGCAGGGGTGGCACAGCCCGGGAATTTTCCTCCCTCACTCATTCATTCTCTGATTCACTGGTTCCTGGAGGCGGTTCCCAGGGACGCGCGGAGGACAGGCGGAGCGCCGGCGGCCCGGGCTGGGTGCGGTCGGGCGCCTGGGGCTGTGGGGAGCGAGGCGGGCCAGGGGGCGCGGGCAGGGGGCGCTAGCAACGGGCGCCCGGGGGGCGGGGGGTCGGGAGGGC
>NW_011495032.1:25888962-25947311 GCF_000754665.1 Bison bison bison | reverse complement strand
GGCAAGGACTCTTCCTTCCCCGGATTAGCCGCAGAAACCAGTGATTCGGTGTCTGGGGTTCCTCGGGTTTCGGTGCCCCGCATCTTTCGTAAATGAGTTCAGTGCAGAGATTGAGAAAGGCGGGGCACCTTCCGTGTTTTCTTTCTAATTAAGCAAGCTAAGTAATTGCTCCATGGCTTTTGAGCCCATCTCATCTGTGTGTGTGTGTGCATTCCCGCCGGAAATCCAAACTGCAGCTCATGGTGGGGGGCGGGGGGGAAGAGGAGATGGAAGGCAGTGAAGTAATATAAGGGTGCCTTCGTTTTAAGACGGTTTGAGAGATGTGGTTTCTTATTCAGACAGCGTCTTAGGGTGTCCCCACTGTGTGAGCTGGAAACCGCATAAGTCATTGCTTGTGAGCACGAAGACATGGTTTAGGATGAAATAAGAGCTTTGGGGAAGGGTGTAAGCGTTGCATCAAATGTGACTTAGTGTGGCTCTCGTATATTGTGTGGGAAGAGCCTTTGGGGGAAATCTGAGGGAACCGAACGGTTCTTCTCTGTGCCTCCCGGTAAGGGTTGGTGTTGTCTGCAGCGTTTGTCTTGGAGATGTGTGTAAAGTCCGCTGTAAAGGAACAGTAAAGCTAATCGGTTAGGGGTGGGGCGTGATGATGGTGTTAAAAGGGTGGTAGTGAGTCCGGAGGAATACTCAGTTCAGCAAGTATTTATGGAATAGCTGCTATCTGTTAGGCAGGGTGGAGGACATAAAGTGAACAAGACTGCAGCTTATCGTGGTGTTTCGAAAGAGCTCTTTGAAGCCAGGGGAACCAGCTGCTCCGTATGCACTGGAATTGGCTGGTAGTGTGACGTTGGATAAGCTATTGCACTCTCAACAGTATGCTTCTCTGTCAGTAAAATGGGAATAACTAAGACCACCTGCTTGCCTCCCGAGGTGGTTGTCAAACGGATTAAATGAGATAATGTGTGCAAAATGCCTAGCACCTGGCAGGACACCAAAGGTGTTTAACAAATGTTAATTCCTTTCCTCCCTAGCCCACAGCGCCTAAGATTTTCTTGGGGGAAGGTGGGGAAAGAAGTGAATGTAGGTAATGGTAATGCAATGCATTATATAATAAAATGTTGAAGTAGAGGTGCAAAATAGGGAAGTGAAGAGGCGAGGGAATAATTCTAAATTGGGAGCACTGGGGGGAAATCCTTGGAAGCTGTGGCATTTAAGTGAGATCTTAAAGGATGGGTAGGATTTCAGCTGGTGTAGATGGGGATGGGGGCATTCCGAGTGGGGGTGGTGTTCTCCTTTGAGAGAGGCATTGAGGAGGAAGAGCAGTGGGGGAAGGGCAAGATTAGAGACGCTTAGAGGTATTTTAGCTCTCGTTCGTCTGACCTTCAAAGATTGTCTGTTATTTTGCTTTCTGTGTTGTGAATTTCCCAGAAAACAGACCTAGCCTATTCAAGTAAGTACAGAAATGTCTACACAGTTCAATACATGATTTTTTGGATGAATCATTTTGTCTTATTTGAACTGCTGCTCTCTCCTGTTTGAATTTAATAAGGAATTATTTGTAGGTATTTCCTTATGATGCATATTAGTTCTGTTTGGTAGAAAAAGTTGCTGGTATTTCAGAGTCAGTGGTCTCATTAAGATTATTATGTGACGAGTAACTGGCTGAAAGGCATGGAGTAGTGGGGACCTATTGGGTGTGTCTCAAACTCTTGGTCAGTATCATTTGTTTTCACAAATATTTTAACACTTCATTTTCAGAAGAGGTGTCTTTGAAACTGATTAAACTGACTTTTCTTTTGGTTTGGCTACCTTTTGGTTCCCATCCCACTTGTAATTATTTATTAGATTAGCATGGTAGATAACCATCACACTATTATTCACAGACTCTTGGACATATATTATAAAATCATGACTGCACTTGGTTCTGAAGTAGTTGAATGTGAGCAATCGTATCATTGACCTCAAATTCTTATTCTGAGAAGATGAACGTTAGCAGACAAGCAAGTCACATACCTTGAACTCTAAATTCCTTTACCAGTAAAATGAGAAATTGGGTTAAATCACTGGTTTTCAGTCTACGTTTTACTGAAGTCTATAATTTTGAGGTGGACCTTCAGAGGTACTCCAGATGTTTGAGTTTAATCTCATTTAAAATGTATTTTAAACCTATAGTAATAAAAAGCACCTATTTTATGACATACATTGTTTTAAGTACTTTACATGTATTGACTTCATCCTTGCTGTAATCCTATGATACAGGTATGCGAAAAAAGGCACAGGTTACAGAGCTATAAAGTGGCAGAGCTGTGTTTGAAAACAGATAGCATAACTCTTAAGCTTATGTTCCTTATGGCATTCCTATATTGCCACCATAAAAAATAAAACACACACACACACTATATATATATATATTTGGTGGTAAACAACATAGAGGGCTTCCCAGGTGGCTCAGTGGTAGGGAATCCGCCTGCTAATGCAGGAGACCTAGGTTTGATCCCTAGGTCGATAAGGTCCCCTGGAGGAGGAAATGGCAACCTACTCCAGTATTCTTGGCTGAAGAAGCCAGTGGACAGAGGCACCTGTGGGCTGTAGTCCATGGGGTTGCAGAGAGTCCAAGACGACAGCACACATGTGTGACACATATAGCATAAAAGTTACCATTTTGATCATTTTTAAAGGTACAGTTCAGTGGTATTAAACACTTTTACATAGTTGTGCAACCATCATGACTGTCCATCTCTAGAACTTCGTCATCCTCCCATACTGAAACTGTATCCATTAAACATTAACTCTCCAACCCCTTTCCCTCTGGCCCCTGATAACACTTTTCTACTTTGTCTCTGTGATTTGACTACTCTAGATATATCTTATAAATGAGATCATGAAATATTTGTTTTGTATCTGGCTCATTTCACTTAGGGTAATGTCTTCAAGGTTCATCCATGCTGGAGCATGAATCAGAATTGCATTCCTTTTTAAGGCTGAATAACAGTCCATTGTGTGTGTGTGTATGTGTGTATATCTGTGTATGTGTGTGATGCTGTATATCACACATACGTTTGGTTGTTTCCACCTTTTGGCTGTTGTAATACTGCTCTGAACTTTGGTGTATACATATCTGCTCAAGTCCCTGCTTTCACTTCTTTGGGGTATATACCCAGAAGTGGAACTGCTGGATCATATGGTAATTTTGTGTTGAATTTTTGAGGAACTGCCACTCCGTTTTCTACAGCAGCTGCAGCATTTTACACTCCTGCCAGCACAAGGGTTTCAGTTTCTCCACATCCTCACCTCAACACTTGTCATTTTCTGTGATTTTGATAATAGCCATTCCTGGTGGCTCAGGTGGTAAAGAATCCGCCAGCAATTCAGGAGACCTGGGTTCGATCCCTGGGTTGGGAAGATCCCCTGGAGAAGGGAAAGGCTACCCACTCCAGTACTCTGGCCTGGAGAATTCCATGACTATATAGTCCATAGGGTCGCAAAGAGTTGGACACAACTGAGCGACTTTCACTTCACTTAATGAGGGGCACTTAATAAAGTGGCATCTCTTTGTGTTTTTGATTTGCATTTTTCCTAATGATTAGTGATTAGAGCATCTTTTCTTGTGCTTATTGGCCATCTGTGTATCTTTGTAGAAATATCTATCCAGGTCCTTCGCCAATTTTAAAAAACTTGTTTTGTTGTTGAATTATAGCAGTTCTTTATACACTCTGGATATTAAATATCATATCAGATCCATGGTTTACATTTTCTCTTCTGTGGGTTGCCTTTTTACTCTGTTGATAGTGTCCTTTGATGTACAAAAGTCTTTCATTTTAATGATATCCACTTCATCTATATTTTTCTTTTGTTGACTGTGCTTTTGGTGTCCAAGAAATCATTGCCAAATCCAGTGTCAGGAAGCTTTCCCCCTGTGTTTTCTTCTGAGAGTTCTATAGTTTTAGCTATTATATTTAGCTCTATGATCCATTTTGAGTTAATATTTGCATATGGTTTTAGGTAAGGGTACAGTGTCATCCTTTGCGTGTGGATATCCAGTTTTTCTAGCACCATTTTAGCACGCTTGTGTACATAAACATAAAATTTGTCACATTGCAGACAGTAGTGTTTTATGGTTATACCTGCTTTACTGAAGCAGGGGGAGGATAAGCATTCCTTAGAATAAAACATCTTTTACCATCTCTGCTTATTTGTGAATTTTAAGTAGGTAAGGAAAGTTGTAGTTTGCAGTAAATTTAAAAAAAATTGAGTCCTGTGCAAGTCTATTCATATAGAATTGTCTAAACAATACATTACTATGGTACATGAACTGTGTTCAACTAAATGACAGGCACAACTGAAGCCGGTTCCTTTGGGGTATACTCATCCTGTGTAACGGAGAAGGCAATGGCATCCCACTCCAGTACTCTTGCCTGGAAAATCCCACGGACTGAAGAGCCTGGTAGGCTGCAGTCCATGGGGTAGCTAAGAGTCGGGCACGACTGAGCGACTTCACTTTCACTTTTCACTTTCATGCATTGGAGAAGGAAATGGCAACCCACTCCAGTGTTCTTGCCTGGAGAATCCCAGGGACAGGGGAGCCTGGTGGGCTGCTGTCTATGGGGTCGCACAGAGTCGGACATGACTGAAGCGACTTAGCAGCAGCAGCATCCTGTGTAAATCAGTTTAGTAACAAATGAATGTATAGCACTATGTCCTAATATATTACAGATGTTTTATAGCTTATTGGAAGCTTGGGTTTTTCTTGTTTGCCTTGTAAGCAGTTTTTACATATGATTACTACTCATATTGAAAGAAAAAGTCTTATTTATATCTTTATTAATCAATTTAATTGAAGCATATCCAGACACTAGGAAGCAAACCATTAAAAGCTACTAACAAAACAAAACCAAAGCTGCTACCTACTTTCAACTACTTACCTGAGTAAAATAAAAACAAAATTTTATGGAAATAAATGGATTGCTTAGGTGTCAAGACTAACATCTCTAACACTCAATTTGTCTCTTTTGAGTTTGTAACAAATTATAATGTATTTGAACATAAAATGGTATTAATAGTGCTTCTGTAGCTATATATATTTGGCATGCTGAATAAGATTTCTTCTGGAAAAGTTTCGTTGTGAAATATTAGAAAACCCCCAGATTATATGATGTATAAGCTTCATCCCATGCTCTTAACACTATTCTTTTAAGATACATTATTTACCACACTTTGGGGCAGGTGTCTTAAAATACATCACTCATAACTTAAAAATTGACTCTTTAAAACTCATTATATATTCTGCTATTCATAAAACATTTACTGGTAGCTCTGCTTTAGGCAGAGATATATATAATGGAGAAAACAAAGAGATAGGTATTCTCCCCTCCAAAATAGAATGTTAATTTAAATGCAGGATTCAGGGATTCAGTAGAGAATGTAGTTAAGGGATCAGAGTCTAAAGAAACTGTGTGCGTGCTGTCACGTCAGTTGTGTCCAACTCTGCGACCCCATGGACCGTAGCCCACCAGGCTTCTCTGTCCATGGGATTCTCCAGGCAAAAATACTGGAGTGGGTTGCCAGATCCCCTTCTCCAGGGGATCTTCCTGAGCCAGGGATCTAATCCGTGTTACTTATGTCTCCTGCACTGGCAGGAGGGTTCTTTACCACTGGCGCCACCTAAAATGGGTGAGTAGTTAGGCTTGGAAAAGAGGGATAAGTCATCCCTTTCAGTTCAGTTCAGTTGCTCAGTCATGTCCGACTCTTTGCAACCCCATGGACTGCAGCATACCAGGCTTCCCTGTCCATCACCAAGAACTGGAGCCTACTTAAACTCGTATCCATCGTGTCGGTGATGCCATCCAACCATCTCATCCTCTGTCGTCCCCTTCTCCTCCTGCCTTCAGTCTTTCCCAGCATCAGGGTCTTTTCCAGTGAGTTGATTCTTTGCATCAGGTGACCAAAGTATTGGAGTTTCAGCTTCAGCATCAGTCCTTCCAATGAATACTCAGGACTGATTTCCTTTAGGATGGACTGGTTGGATCTCTTTGCAGTGCAAAGGACTCTCAAGAGTCTTTTCTAACAACACAGTTCAAAAGCATCAGTTCTTTGACGCTCAGCTTTTCTTTATAGTCCAACTCTCGCATCCATTGATGACTATTGGAAAAACCATAGCTTTGACTAGACAGACCTTTGTTGGCAAAGTAATGTCTCTGCTTTTTAATATGTCGTCTAGGTTGGTCATGGCTTTTCTTCCAAGGAGCAAGCGTCTTTTAATTTCATGGCTGCAATCACCATCTGCAGTGATTTTGGAGCCCCCCAAAATAAAGTCTTTCACTGTTTGCACTGTTTCTCCATCTGTTTGTCATGAAGTGATGGGACCGGATGCCATGATCTTAGTTTTCTGAATGTTGAGTTTTAAGCCAACTTTTTCACTCTCTTCTTTCACTTTCATCAAGAGGCTCTTTAGTTCTTCGCTTTCTGCCATAAGGGTGGTGTCATCTGCATATCTGAGGTTCTTAATATTTCTCCCGGCAGTCTTGATTCCAGCTTGTGCTTCATCCAGCCCAGCATTTCTCATGATGTATTCTGCATATAAGTTAAATAAGCAGGATGACAATATACAGCCTTGACGTACTGCTTTCCCGATTGGCAGTCAGTCTGTTGTTCCATGTCCAGTTCTAACTGTTGCTTCTTGATCTGCATACAGATTTCTCAGGAGGCAGGTCAGGTGGTCTGATATTTCCATCTCTTTAAGAATTTTCCACAGTTTGTTGTGATCCACACAAAGGCTTTGGCATAGTCAATAACACAAAAGTAGATGTTTTTCTGGAACTCTCTTGCTTTTTTGATGACTCAGCAGATGTTGGCAATTTGTTCTCTGGTTCCTCTGCCTTTTCTAAATGCAGCTTGAACATCTGGAAGTTCATGGTTCACATACTGTTGAAGCCTAACCTGGAGAATTTTGTGCATTACTTTGCTAGTTTGTAAGACGAGTGCAATTGTGTGGTAGTTTGAACATTCTTTGGCATTGCCTTTCTCTGGGATTGGAATGAAAATGGACCTTTTCCAGTCCTGTGGCCACTGTTGAGTTTTCCAGATTTGCTGTCATATTGAATGCAGCACTTTCACAGCATCATTTTTTAGGATTTGAAATAGCTCAACTGGAATTCCGTCATCTTTATTAGCTTTGTTCGTAGAGTGGTGCTTCCTAAGGCCCACTTGACTTTGCATTCCAGGATATCTGGCTCTAGGTGGGTGATCACACCATCGTGGTTATCTGGGTAATGAAGATCTCTTTTGTATAGTTCTTCTGTGTATTCTTGCCACTTCTTCTTAATATCTTCTGCTTCTGTTGCTAAGTCACTTCAGTTGTGGCTGACTCTGTGCGACCCCGTAGACAGCAGCCCACCAGGCTCCCCCATCCCTGGGATTCTCCAGGCAAGAACACTGGAGTGGGTTGCCAGTTCCTTCTCCAATGCATGAAGGTGAAAAGTGAAAGTGAAGTCCCTTAGTCGTGCCCGACTCTTAGCAACCCCATGGACTGCAGCCTACCAGGCTCCTCTGTCCATGGGATTTTCCAGGCAAGAGTACTGGAGTGGGGTGCCATTGCCTTCTCCATCTGCTTCTGTTAGGTCCCTACCATTTCTGTCCTTTATTGAGCCCATCTTTGCATGAAATGTTCCCTTGGTATCTAATTTTCTTGAAGAGATCTCTAGTCTTTCCCATTGTACTGTTTTCCTCTATTTCTTTGCACTGATCATTGAGGAAGGCTTTCTTATATCTCCTTGCTGTTCTTTGGAACTCTGCATTCAAATGGGTATATCTTTCCTTTTCTCTTTTGCCTTTAGCTCCTCTTCTTTTCTCAGCTATTTGTAAGGCCTTGTCAGACAACCATTTTGCCTTTTTGCATTTCTTTTTCTTGGATATGGTCTTGATCACTGCCTCCTGTACAACGTCATGAACCTCCGCCCATAGTCATCCTTTTACATGAGAAGAAAAGCAAGATTGGGTGGCCCATAATTGATGTCATTGTGTGGCACTTAAAATGTAAGCCCCCTGATGAAGAATAGTGAAATCTGGAGAAAATTAGAACTGTAAACATATTGATAGACTCATATTTTGTAGAATTACAGGAGTAAGTATGATTTTGTAATTGCGCTTGAAGATTGAATGCTTTTTTTGGAAATTGTTTAGAATGATCTTACTAAGTTTGATACGTGAAGAAAAGTGCTAAGTCAGTACAGCAAAATCACTAATAATAGGACTTGCAAATACAGTGTATTCTTAAGTGTCCCAGATTGTACATGCATCTATCCATGGTTCCAAGCATGGTTTATTTTTCCTAATTTTTCTAGTTAAAATCCTACACATCTTTTGAGTCCCATTTCCATTGCCACCCACCTTTGTGAAGCTGTTTGATACCAGCTAGAATTCATTGCCTTCTTCATTCCTCTAGATTTCACTTGATTTGCCCTATGCTGTGGATAACTATGTACTGTCTTAAATACCCAAGTCTGGAATATTCGATCCAGTTTTACTTATCTGAAATGTCTCCCAGTCCCTTAAATATAACAGAAATGCAGTGAAAAAGGATTTAATGAAAGCCATTATTTGAAGAATATGTTATAGTTGGTGTTACATCTCTGAAAGGATCCATAAAAATCTAATAATGTTTATCTTATTTATAAAGAAGAATTCTTTCTCGGCTTATTTGGTTTATTTTATAATGTAACAAGTGACTTTAGAGATTTGTGAAGGGAATCAGTGATCCCTGTTAACTGTGAATAGAGTGCTTTATAAATGTTAATAATAGCTCAAAAACCTTTTTGTTTACCCTAAGTTTTGAAAATAAATATATATATTTTTAAAGCAGGCATAATGAATACGATGCATTATGTTTGAAAAATCTTGGTTTTACTGCTTAGTAATACAAAAATTCAAAAGTCTGAATCTTAAATCTGTTTATTTTGGTGCTTGGTTTTAATGCTTGTCTTAGCTAAAAGGCAGCTCATGGAGGGACATATACCTAAAAAGATTATAAAGTGCCTCTTTGGCTATACTTTCTAAATGGAGATACTCATTTTTAAATTTATGTCTATCAGTTATGCAGATTTGGCTAACAAAGTTTGCCCTTCCTATGCAAACCAATTTGAAGATTTGTGTTTATATGTTTTTAATAAATATATTCAAAATCTACAGAAAGTGTATGGAAGGCATTTAAAGAGTTATTAGAAAGTGGCTTCTCTGTTTTTAGAGAGTGCAGGTATGAGTGTTTCAAGATGACACACATTGTTGTCTCCTGGAATACAGTTATTTTCTTACCAAGTTTTAAAATGCTGCTTTTACCTTTAAGATATACATAGATTAACCATGTTATTGTTTTTAAAAATAACTGCTAGGTAGCATATTGCTAACAGTCACTTATCACAGAATGTCAGCAAATTTAGACTTTATTTTGGTAAAGATAAATGTTTAACTCACCTTTAAAGTTAAATTTGATAACACTTTTGAAATACTTTGCCATGAGACACCAATAAACCTGTTTAGTATAAAATACTTATGGTTATTCCTCAGCCGCATCAATAACATCATGTAATAATACTTTGGTGCTTTTTCTGCTTCAAGCTGCAGTAGTTGCTTTTGAGGTTAAACCTTACTTCCCCCGCCCCAACTTACTTTGTTGAGATCAAAGCAACTGTTTCATGAAGGATTTTATAATATAGTTTTTCCATAAAGTATTGTTTCTATTAAGAAAATCATTTAGTGTAACAATGTATCTTCCCTGGAACACCAGTCTGTTGTAGCAGTTTATAAAAAGGTGCGTTCTTTATTTCAATTTTGAAAAAGGAACCAGCCAATACTATCTCTCTTCCCGCCAAATATTTAGAATCAATCTGGTCCCATCACTTCATGGGAAATAGATGGGGAAACAGTGGAAACAGTGTCAGACTTAATTTTGTAGGCTTCAAAATCACTGCAGATGGTGACTGTAGCCATGAAATTAAAAGACGCTTATTCCTTGGAAGGAAAGTTATGACCAACCTAGATAGCATATTGAAAAGCAGAGACATTACTTTGCCAGCAAAGGTCCATCTACTCAAGGCTATGGTTTTTCCAGTGGTCATATATGGATGTGAGAGTTGGACAGTGAAGAAAGCTGAGCACCGAAGAATTGATGCTTTTGAACTGTGGTGTTGGAGAAGACTCTTGAGAGTCCGTTGGACTGCAAGGAGATCCAACCAGTCCATTCTGAAGGAGATCAGCCCTGGGATTTCTTTGGAAGGAATGATGCCGAAGCTGAAATTCCAGTACTTTAGCCACCTCATGCGAAGAGTTGACTCATTGGAAAAGACTGATCCTGGGAGGGGTTGGGGGCAAGAGGAGAAGGGGACGACAGAGGATGAGATGGCTGGATGGCATCACTGACTCGATGGACGTGAGTCTGAGTGAACTCCGGGAGTTGGTGATGGACAGGGAGGCCTGGTGTGCTGCGATTCATGGGGTCGCAAGGAGTCGGACACAACTGAGCAACTGAACTGAGCTGAACTGAGTACCAGAATACTTAGATTACTTAACATATGTGATGTGTGACTTTCTGACAGGTGGTCATAATGAAGAGGCCAGTGTCATTTTGTATGTTAAGGATATACATATATTGTATTACATTATATTGTACTTAAAATACATGTGTGTATTAAGAAAAGATTAAATATAAATGGAACTCCTAATATTTTTTATATCCTAATGGATCATCAGTCATAATTCCTGGGTTATAATCACCTCCATTTTGGAAATCCCTGTACACTCTTATTGAATTATTATTGATAATAATGAGCCTTTTATATTAAGTTCCACTTCATAGTGTATGAAACCAATCTTAAAAATAACCACTTGGGACAAGACATTCTGATTTTCTTACTAATTAGAAAGAAATGTTTGTGGAAGAAATGAGACAAATTTTGACAAAATGAGACCTTAATAAAATTTATTTTTTACCACAATTGAAATTATTGGCTTATTTTGGAAGCTTAAGTTTGGACTTTATGCTTTCAGGAATTAGTTAAGGTGAATTAAATGTACCCACTTAAAATTTAATTTAGTAATTCAGTAGTGTTAAATGACGTAATTTTTCCTCGTTCACAGTGAGCATGTTTTCATTTCTGTGACGGTGCCCTTTCCTTTCTCTACTGCAACTGCAGCCACAGTTGCTTCATCACATGTTTATTTTGCCTGTTCTAGAATCTTATATTAGTTGAATCATATGTATGTGCTCCTTTGTCTCTGATTTCTTGCCCTCAACATGATGTTTTTACATCTATCCACGTTGTTTTTTATTCTGGCATAATATATTCAACTGTACGAATATTGAATGTACCATAGATTGTTTGTCCTGTTCCTGTTGATGGGCACCTGGGCTGTTTCCAGTTTGGGTCTACTATGAAGAAAACTACCATGAATATTTTTGTTGAAGTCTGTTTGTAAACAAATATTTCATTTCTCTTGGATAAAAGATTGGAATTTGTAGGTCATAGGTAGATGTCCTTCCTCTTTTTAAAGACTTGTATTTGAAGAACAATATACTTCAGAGCCTCTTGATGAAAGTGAAAGAAGAGAGTGAAAAAGTTGGCTTAAAACTCAACATTCAGAAAACTAAGATCATGGCATCTGGTCCCATCACTTCATGGCAAATAGATGGGGAAACAGTGACAGACTTTATTTTGGGGGGCTCCAAAATCACTGCAGATGGTGACTGCAGCTATGAAATTAAAAGACGCTCTGCTCCTTGGAAGAAAAGTTATGACCAACCTAGACGACATATTAAAAAGCAGAGACATTACTTTGCCAACAAAGGTCTGTCTAGTCAAAGCTATGGTTTTTCCAATAGTCATGTATGGATATGAGAGTTGGACTATATAAAGAAAGCTGAGTGCCAAAAATTGATGCTTTTGAACTGTGGTGTTGGAGAAGACTCTTGAGAGTCCCTTGCACTGCAAAGAGATCCAACCAGTCCATCCTAAAGGAAATCAGTCCTGAATATTCATTGGAAGGACTGATGGTGAAGCTGAAACTCCAGTACTTTGGCCACCTGATATGAAGAACTGACTCACTTGAAAAGACCCTGATGCTGGGAAAGATTGAGGGTGGGAGGAGAAGGGGACGACAGAGGATGAGATGGTTGGATGGCATCATGGACTCAGTGGACATGAGTTTGAGTAAGCTCCGGGAGTTGGTGATGGACAAGGAGGCCTGGCATGCTGCAGTCCATGGCGTCTCAAAGAGTCTGACCCAACTGAGCAACTGAACTGACTGATACATACTTTATTAGGTGTCTAGAAACTGAATGATGCTAAAGCTGAAACTCCAGTACTTTGGGCACCTCATGCAAAGAGTTGACTCATTGGAAAAGACTCTGATGCTGGGAGGGATTGAGGGCAGGAGGAGAAGGGGACAACAGAGGATGAGATGGCTGGATGGCATCACTGACTCAATGGACATGAGTCTGAGTGAACTCTGGGAGTTGGTGATGGACAGGGAGGCCTGGCGTGCTGCGATTCATGGGGTCGCAAAGAGTCGGACATGACTGAGCAACTGAACTGAACTGAACTGAGAAACTGAATACTCTTTATAACCAGTATGCAGATGAAAAAGAAAATTACCAGTGTGCCAGAAACCCCCCTAATTTTACTTCTCTGTACATCTGCCCTGTTAGCAGTAGCCACTGCCTTGACTTCTGAGTCTAACTTTGCTGTAAAGTTTTTGGTTTGCTTGTTTCTTTAAAATTTTTTGACTTCATTGATGTATAATTTCCACGTAATAAACTGCACACATTAAAGGGACACTGTTTGATAGGCTTTCATACACCTGTGTAGCCATCACTGCAGTCAAGGTAGGGAACATTCTCATCATCCCCTAGTCCCTTCACATCGCTTTGTCAGTCATCCTGTCTTCCACTCTCTCTGTGCACTATCACTGTAGATTAGTTTGAATTTTTTAGAATCTGATGTATGGAATCATACAGTGTTCTCTCTCTAGTCTGGCTTATTTTTATACAGAATAATGATTTTTTTATTAACAAGTCTATACAAAAGACTTTAACATTTCAAAGAATCACATGTTCATTCCCACAGGGTTACCAGACTGGGCCACCAGTAAGTTAACACTCACAGCAGGACTTGGAAGGTTATTGCCCAGCTTTTCGACAGGTTCACTTGGGACCAGGCAGCCGCCTTTCCCACAGCTGTGTTCCAAAAAATGATTCAGAGAATGATTATAGATCAGTATAATAGAATAATGATTTTTAGATCATTCTATATTGTTGCTTGGATTCGTTTCTTTCCTTTTTTTTTTAACTACTGAATGGTATTTCATTATGTTATATACTGCATTTTGTTTATCCATTCACCTCTTGATTCTGCTATTTGTGTTGCTTTCATTTACCAATACATTTCATTTACTAATAAAACCACTATGATATTTTGTACAAATGGAGAGAGATACATGCACACATACACCTTTATAACTTATGTTTTTATTTCTCTTGGATAAATACTATGAGGACATGCTGGGTTATATAGGGTGCATGTATTTTTAATTTTTTAATGAACTAGCAAACTTTTCCAAACCTGTATAATTTTATGTATGCAACAGCATGATATGACAATTTTAATTTCTCCACATCCTAGCACTTGGTATTGTCAGTCATTTTCATTCTACTTACTGGAGTGGATACATAGTAGCATCTCATTGTGGTTTTAATTTGCACTTCCCTGATTACTAATAATGTTGAGCAACTTTTCATACTATTTGCCATTTGGGACATGACTGTAAGCTTTTGCCCATTTAAAAAATTGGGTGGTTTTATCTTTTTTTTTTACTTAGTTGCAGCAATTCTTTAATATTCTAGATACAAGTCCTTTATCAGGTATATTTGTAAATGTCTTTTCTTAGTTTGTGGCTTGCCTATTTATTTTTTAGTGATGTCTTAGAGATAGCAGAAGTTTTTGTATTGGACTTCATCAAAATGATCAATAGTTCCTTTATAGTTAGTGATTTCTTTATCCTGATAAATCTTGGCCCACACTAAACTCGCAAAGATACCTCCCTATGGCTTTTCCTAGGAGATTTGTTATACTAGCTTTCACATTTCAGTCTGTGGTCCATTTTGTTTATAGTGTGATGTGAAAGTCAGCCCCCTCATCCCATATTGATATCTATTTGTTCCAGCATCATTTGTTTTGAAATGCTTTGCATTTTTGTCAGTTATATCTCAGTGAAGCTGAGGAAAAACCTCTTTCCTTTCCTCCTTCCCTACTTTGACATCTTTGTTGAAAATATTGGACGATGTAAATGTGGGTCTGTTTCTATACTCTGTTCTGTTGCACTGATGTAATTTCTCTTCTTTTGCCTAATACTACATTGTCTTGATTACTGAGCCTTACAGTGAGTAAGAAGTCAAGGTAGAGGAAATCCTGCAAGTTCTTTTCCCTAATTGTTTTTGATGATTTTAGGTCATTTCCTTTTTATATAAATTTTAAAATTAGATGTTGGGATATAGACTAGAATTGCACTGAATTTGAATTTCATATTGAAATTGAATTTCAGTATGGGGAGAATTGCCATATAGCAGTGTTGTATCTTACAATCTATTAATATGGTGTATCTGTCCATTTAATTTAGATTTCTAATTTCTCTCAGCAGTGTTTTAAATATTTCAGTTGGCATAGAATAAACATTGTTTCCTATTTGTGTCCTTTTTTTTTTTTCTTACAGCCAAATCATATTTTACTACAAGTTTATAAGTAAATCTTTGACACAGAGATTTTTCTGTTTGATGGCCTTACCTAATGCATGGATGTCACATCTTTTCTGATGTGGTGGTGGTGGTCAGTCACTCAGTTGTGTTGGCTCTTTGTGACCCCATGGCCTGTAGCATGCTAGGCTTTCCTGTTCTTCACTATCTTCCAGAGTTTGCTCACACTCATGTCCATTGAGTTGGTGATGCCGTCCAACTATATTATCCTCTGTTGTCCCCTTCTCCTCCTGCCCTCAGTCTTTCCCAGCATCAGGGTATTTTCCAATAAGTCAACTCATTGCATCAGGTGGCCAAAGTATTGGAGCTTGAGCACCAGTCCTTCCAATGCATGTTCGGGGTTGATTTCCTTTAGGATGGACTAGTTTGATCTCTTTGCTGTCTACGGGATTCTCAAGAGTCTTCTCCAACACCACAGTTCAAAAACATCAAATCTTCGGTGCTTAGCCTTCTTTATGGTCCACCTCTCACATCCATACATGACTACTGGAAAAACTATAGCTTTGACATACTGACCTTTGTTGGCAAAGTAAGGTGTCTGCTTTTTAACACATGGTCTAGGTTGTCAAGGCTTTTCTTCCGAGGAGCAAGCGTCTTTTAGTTTCATGGCTGCAGTCACTGTCCACAGTGTTTTTGGAGCCCCAGAAAACAAAGTCTGTCACTGTTTCCATTTCTTCCCCATCTGTTTGCCATGAAGTGATGGGACTGGATTCCATAATCTTAGTTTTTTGAATATTGAGTTTTAAGCCACCTTTTTCAGTTTTCTCTTTCACCTTCATCAAGAGGCTCTTCAGTTCCTCTTCAATTTCTGCTGTAAGGGTTGGGTCATATGCATACCTGAGGTTATTGATATATCTTCCAGCAATCTTGATTCCAGCGTGTGATTCATCCAGCTTGGCGTTTTGCATGATGTATTCTGCATATAAGTTAAATAAGCAGGGTGACAATATACAGCTTTGACATACTCCTTTCCCAGTTTTGAACTGTTGTTTTATGTCTAGTTCTAACCGTTGCTTCTTGATGTGACAGTGCTACAATTAGAGAAGACTGAAACATATCTTTAGGAACATTAAAGCAGAAGTTTACAGCTTTAGTTATTGGCATAATCGTTTTGACTTGTATGGTTGTGGATATTAATATTTAAAGAGGCTTATCTTTATTAACATAATCATAGTTGTAGAATCAGAAGTAAAACAGAATCTTACCACTTTAATTGGGGCATAAGTTCTTACCAGAGGGTTTTTGAGTTTGCATTTTATAGTTTGCTGTCTTTTCTTCCCCCTTTCATTAATAATACTAATGGAAATATTCAACTCTTATGCTCTGCCGTGCTCAGTCACTCAGTTGTGTCTGACTCTGTGTGACCCCATGGACTGTAGCCCGCCAGACTCCTCTGTCCATGGGGATTTTCCAGGCAAGAATACTGGAGGGATCTAGGTATCCAACCCAGGTTTCCCGCATTGCAGTTGGATTCTTTACCACCTGAGCCACCGGGGAAGGCCAATGCAACTCTTAGTTAGAAGTGTATAAAGAAGAAAATAAAACATAATCCTACTGCCCAGAACTGATTACAGTTAAATTTTCTGGTATATTTTCTGTGTATGTGTGTGTGCGCCTATTTATATAGCTCACTATTGTATTTGTAATTTAGTTCTTATTTCATTCAAATGTTTACATCACTAGCATTTCCCCTTGCATTAAATGCTTTATGAATTTACACCATCTGTATTGTAACACAGGATGGACATAAAACACACTTGAATTTACTCAGTTTTTCTTTTCTTGTGGGATATTTAGTTGCCTTTCTCCTCCCGTGTGTGTGTGTGTGTATGTTTAATATTTGGCTTTAGTAACCATACTTGTTCACAATCTTTGTGTTTTGAATTTCTTCCTAATACTGTCTTAAATTTGGAAAAATTTTAAACCAAAGTGTAAAATATGATAGACATCTACATACTTACCACCAGGAGTAGTCAGTCATTTATATTTTGCTTCAAATACTTTGTTTAAGGAGAAGTAACAGGTTAAATCCTCCCCCAGAAAATGGTTCATGTTGTTCTGGTGCATATTTTAGTGCATTTAATAAATGTGTGTCCATAAAATATACTTATTACTCTCTGTGCTTTTAATTTTATATAAACAACTAATTATATCTTTTAAATTTTGCATTTTTTACTCAACTGTAATTTGAAATTATTCATACAGTTTCTTGTAGATCCAGTTCGTTCTTTTTATCAGAATAAGCCAGCTTTCCATTCCCCTTCTGAGCAGGGATAGTTAGATAAAGAGGATGCTGCAGTGAACATCCTGCTATATTTCTCCTGGTGCTTGTCTCCTACATGTTTGGACACTGAGAAGTGGTATTGCAGGATCATAAAGTACGTAATCTCCAGCAGGCTCTCCCAAAGGGTGGGAAGTATATGTCCCTCCTGGCAGTTTTCTCATTGCTCCACAACCTCCCCACCTCTTCATTTTATCACACTTACTGTTTTTGCCAACTTGATGAATATGAAATCTGTGTTTTTTTCTTTAGTACATTTCTAGAAATATAGTTGCTAGGATAAGGAGTACAAGGCTCTGTAGCATATTCAGTGAAGTTTTTTTATCCTTGAAAATTGTATTCTTTCAAACTTTCATTAAGAAATGTTCTCTAATCACAAATTAAAAGTTCTACTAAAGAGTTTTAAATAAAAACATTGTTGTTTATGTTTATTCACAGTGGGGTATAAGGGTTTTGTTTAAAGAAGTATTATCTGTCCTGCCTGTAAGAGTGTTTGATACTGGAGCGTTGCCTAAAATGCATTAATAACTCTTATGTTGTGACATCTGTGTAGATTATTTAGATGATTATTTGGCTAACAGAAGCCTTGACTGATTTTACTTCCTGCGAGCTTTTTGGAAAAACATATTTATTTTTTAAATCATGTAGAATCAAGTAAAATATCCAGTTATATATTTTTTCATTTCTACAAGTATTTGATGGCTGCAAGTATATTGATTTACTCTGAGAATACTGAATGTATTCTTACAAAAGTTGTCTTCTCTAACCTTTTTCCCTACTGTGTGTGTATGTGTATAATAAAAAACCCTTCCAATTTAAAATATTGTAACATAGGCAGGTTAGTTTTAAAAGTAAAGCATATGAAAGATGTAAAAGTTGTTTTCTTTTGTTGGAGATTGTAATAAAACTGCCTGAGGCAGGCACCGAGGCTACCCTTTAAATAGCTGTATTCTCTGTGTTTATCTATATAACACCCGGCTCGTAGTAGTATTTCATTAATTATTTGTTGAACAAACAATATTATTTCTTGTTAAGTAGTGATCCTAAGTAAAAAATAACTGTACTTTTTTTTTTTAGTACAAATAAACATTTAATTTTGTGTGAACCTAGAATTCTGTCAGTATTTATTCTTAAATAGTAATATTTAAGCTTTGGTCTTCTGAGTGAGAAGCATGCAGGTAACAGCAAAAAAAAAAATGTGGTAGTTTTTGTTGTAAAGAAACTCAACTCTGGATGTATGTTTAACTGAAAAGGAAAGTTAACTTTTAAACTTCAGAATTCATTTGGAGCCCCTCTGCATGATCTAGGTGTGTTTTAGCCTGTGAACACTTCTGTGCTGTAGTGCTAGAGAAGACTCTCTTGAGAGTCCCTTGGACAGCAAGGAGATCAAACCAGTCAATCCAAAAGGAAATCAACTCTGAATACTCATTGGAAGGACTGATGCTGAAGCTCCAGTACTTTGGCCACTTGATGCAAACAACCAACTTATTGGAAAAGACCTTGATGCTGGGAAAGATTGAAAGCAGAAGACAGGGATAACAGAGGATGAGATGCTTGGACAGCATCACCAAAGCGATGGACATGAACTTGGGCAAACTCCAGGAGATGGTGAGGGACAGGGAAGCCTCGTGTGCTTCAGTTCATGGGGTCGCAGAGAGCGGGACATGATTTGGCAACTGAACAACCACAACAGCCTGTGATTGTCCAGTCCTCTCCACGACTTCTGACTTTACTTCCTCACGGTCTCTTCTCTCTGCTCCTATGTCTTTGCCTCTAGTCCTTGTGGGCACAGAGCTTTTTCCTTTACAAGCCAAGGGTCTCATAAATTTACTGATTTTATTGACAATTTGGAGGTTTACAAGGGAGAAATCACATGGTCTTTACCATCTTACAGCTGCACCCCATCTGTGGCTACTTTCCTTGGCCAGCTCTTTAGACCTGCCATCCTTTTTATCCTGTAGAGCTTTCTCAGAACTTTGGTCCCTCACTCTCAAGGTATTTTTCACAAGGAGAAGCACTGTATTATATTGTCTATTGCTGTGCAGTGGTTCACCCCAGAAGTTATTGGTTGAAGACAGTAGCAGTCATTTTATTACTATTTCAAATGGTTCTGGGGATTGACCAGGCTTAGATGGTTCTTGCTGTGAATGTCTCATGCATTTACAGTTAGGGGCAACTGGAGCTGGAGCCCTCTTCAAAGGATTCCTCACTTATCTGTCTGGTGGTTGAAGCTGGGATCTCAGCTGGGACTGTGGGCTAGTTTCTACACTTAGCCTCCTTCTGTGTCCTGCCCTTCCTCACAGTGTAATGTTGAGTTCCAGCAGTGGCTTTCCAAGAGAAACAGCAAGTGGAAGCTTGGCACTTTTGATAAACTAGCCCTGGAAGTCACTCTCAGGATCACCTCTTCCATAGTTCATAGGTTTCCCCCCTCCCCCCTGAGACCAGAGAAGGAACACTTTACTTCTCAATAGGAAGAGTATTATAGCAGATTGTTGTGAGAAGAGCAGATGAGACTGGGAATACTATTCAGTCATTTGGAAAATAACATGTTTTACCATCAGTCATTCAGTTCAGTCGCTCAGTTGTGTCCAACTCTTTGCGACCATATCAGGTGGATTTGCTGATTTTTCCCACCTTCTGTATCTGAAAAAATTTCATTACAGACAATGAAGCTATAGATATGTTCAAATGCCACTGTCTTCAAGAATGAAGGTTAAAAAATAATCTTTAATCCTATTGTCACTGTTTATTGGATTTTTAAAAATCTACAAATATGCAGACTGCATCCCAGTCTACTAGTCAGAATGTACTGGATGGACCTCAGGCATATATTTAAAGGCTTCATGACAACTATTGAAGAGGTTTCAAGCCTTCTGCTTGCACTCCACATGCATTAACTACTATCACCACCTTCCTATTGATTCACTAACATTTTAAAATATCCCTCTTCTCTTTGCATTCAGAATATATGGTATCAACAGAAAACAATGGGAGTCTATACTGGAGTGCCAAATAGTATGATATGACTGAGATTTAAAGGAACATACATGCTGTAGTCACCAGGACAGTTTCATGAAGAAAGTGAACTTAAATTGCTTCTTGAAAAATAGATGGAGCTTAGATTTGTTTTCTGTTGATGGAGAAACTCTTCTACTCAATTGGTTGTGGACATTCTATTTTTAAAAATGGAAGCATCTTAGGGTCTTCCTTCATAGCTCAGTTGGTAAAGAATCTGCCTGCAGTGCAGAAGACCTGGGTTTTATTCCTGGGTTGAGAAGATCCCCTGAGGAAGGAAATGCAACCCACTCCAGTATTCTTGCCTGAAGAATCCCACAGACAGAGGAGCCTGGCAGAGTACAGTCCATGGGGGTCGCAAGAGTCGGACATGACTTGGCGACTAAACCACCACCACCATAGTTGATATGAACATTACCTTTAATCATTAAAACAAATATTGTGGAGATGTTCACAGGGATCATTTTGCTCTCAAATGTGAAGATTAAATTCAAGGGATCTCTTTTTGATGTGGCAGATGTTTCTGTTTTGCTTGTCTGTTTCAGACATGGTTTAACAAAGTTAAAGACATTCCTCCTTGTGACAGCCTCTGAAAGTATATAATTTATTTCTGTGCCCAACTTATTCATCTGATTTAAGTAAATCTACCAATGGTATTTAACCCTTTTAAATGTTTTTATCAACCACCCTCTCAGAGAAGTGAAGAAAAGGAAACATTATTGATAGAAACTGGGCCACAGTGAAAATAGGAATCCCTCAATAGATGTGCCAGACACTGGTCTCAGTCTTTTGTTATTTCATGTATGTTTCACCATAAAGATGTGGAGTGATTTTACAAATAAGGAAACAGGTTTAGGAGGATTTAAGAAGGCTAGTACAAGTTCATGAAGATATTCAGTGTTTGAATCAGGTTATTAATAACTGGAGAGCCCCAGCTCTTAACCAAATGAAGTTCATTTGTTTCATCTGGGAAAACATATGAAACAGTGATGGAGTGAAAAATTGCAACCAAGAATGTCTTTTGGATATGGTGGATATGGTACCAGTCATCTGAACTTTTTAGTTGTTAACAAAAACAGGGCACTGACCATGATTTGAACAATGTGGTAAGATGAGAATCACTGGTATTTTGAATACCCCCTCCTTTTAAATTTTAATTTTTTGTTAAAGTTTTGTTTAATTTTAATTTTATCTATTTTAATAAAACAGATAAATGTTTTTAAGTTTTCTGCTGCGTCTTTCTTTGAACTTCAACTTCCTCATTGTAATAGGATAGACTCTTGATGCCTCCTGCTTTCCTGCTTTTTGACACTAGAGCAGTGCACTCCCAGGCTCCTCCAGGATGTGTCTGTGCAGGTGCACACAGGCGGAGGGATTAGAGGGACTGGAAATGCACAGCCACAGAATAAATGTCACCATTATCTTAGAGTTCTACATTTACTTGATGATAGGCAGTTTTCAACACTTTTTCTATTTTAACTTATAGAGCAGAATGTGAGATTAATATAGATTTTTAAGATAGTTGAACTCAAAATAAATTTTAGGTGTACAGTAAACCCATTCCCGGAGAAGGCAGTGGCACCCCACTCCAGTACTCTTGCCTGGAAAATCCCATGGACGGAGGAGCCTGGTAGTCTGCAGTCTAAGGCGTCGCTGAGAGTTGGACACGACCAAGTGACTTCCTACTTTCACTTTCCACTTTCATGCATTGGAGAAGGAAATGGCAACCCACTCCAGTGTTCTTGCCTAGAGAATCCCAGGGACGGGGGAGCCTGGTGGGCTGCCGTCTATGGGGTCGCACAGAGTCGGACATGACTGAAGCGACTTAGCAGCAGCAGCAAACCCATTCCAGGAATACTGTTCATTCTCTCACTGGTAGTCACCTTTCGTACTTCTTGGAATCCATACTTTGTTGTGCAGTAAGTCAAATTTAATTCTTTATTGTAATCATGATCATTTCATGATAAGGCTTCCCTGGTGGCTAAGTTGGTAAAGAATCTGCCTGAAATGTGGATGACCTAGGTTTGATCCCTGGGTTGGGAAGATCCCCTGGAGAAGGAAATAGCAACCCACTCCAGAATTCCTTTTTTTTAAAATTTATTTATTTATTTTAATTGGAGGCTAATTACTTTACAATATTGTAGTGGTTTTTGCCATACATTGACATGAGTCAGCCATGGGTATACATGTGTTGCCCATCCTGAACCTGCCTCCCACCTCCCTCCCCATCCCATCCCTCAGGGTCATCCCGGTGCACCAGCCCTGAGCACCCTGTCTCGTGCATCGAACCTGGACTGGTGATCTATTTCACATATGATAATATACATGTTTCAGTGCTATTCTCTCAAATCATCCCAACCTCGCCTTCTCCCACAGAGTCAAAAAGTCTGTTCTTTACATCTGTCTCTTTTGCTGTCTCACATTTAGGGTCATCATTACCATCTTTCTAAATTCCATATATATGCATTAATATACTGTATTGGTGTTTTTCTTTCTGCCTTACTTTACTCTGTATAATAGGCTTCAGTTTCATCCACCTCATTAGAACTGATTCAAATGCATTCTTTTTAATAGCTGAGTAATACTCCATTGTGTATATGTACCATAGCTTTCTTATCCATTTGTCTGCCGATGGACATCTAGGTTGCTTCCATGTCCTGGCTATTGTAAACAGTGCTGTGATGAACAGTGGGGTACACGTGTCTCTTTCAATTCTGGTTTCCTCGGTGTGTATGCCCAGCAGTGGGATTGCTGGGTCATATGGCAGTTCTATTTCCAGTTTTTTAAGGAATCTCCACACTGTTCTCCATAGTGGCTGTACTAGTGTGCATTCCCACCAACAGTGCAAGAGGGTTCCCTTTTCTCTGCACCCTCTCCAGCATTTATTGTTGATAGACTTTTTGATAGCCCTCCAGAATTCTTGCCTGGAGACAGAGGAGCCTGGTGGGCTACTTTCCGTGGGGTCACAAGAGAGTCGGACATGACTGAGTGACTTTCTTTCTTTTAAGTCAAATTTAATTCTTTCTTGTAATCATGATCGTTTCTACTGTTCAGCCAAATGAGTAGATTCTGAGAGGTAAAACTGAAACTCAGAAAAACCCTAGAAGTATTACATTACTAGAAGTCAAGCACCGTGAATAAGTTTTAGATTCTAGATGGGATGTCATGTGTTTTGAGAGTTTGGGCTGCAGAGAAGGTAGAAATGCCATCTTCTCAAACCTCATCCTCCCCTTGTGCTATGCCTAAAGAGTAGCTGGCCCTGGGTCCTTTTCTTCTGCAATTAAAACTAAAGAGACAAGGCTGATGATATATTTGAAGGGACTTAGAATGAAATCAGTAATTAAATGTTGATAATAGAACTTCAGAGAAGAATGGGTTGAGAGGGGTGGAAAGAGACCTTTTGATTTAACTAGTCCTGTATGTGTGTATGTGTGTGTGCATGTGCTGACAAAGAAAATGAGGCCTAAGGATTTAAATGATTTAGCCCATGGTTCCTGCTATATACTGGCAGAATAAGAATTTGCAGTCTCCTTACTCCTTGTTAAGGCTAGGCTAGATGGGCTTAGGCTGGTGGCATCTTGCAGACTTTGCTTAAATGGACCCCTTTTTTGGTAGTATTAGATAATGAAGGTCTGTTCTTAGTAATTCATATTTAGGGCTTAAAAATGAAAGATTTACTTACTTAAGTTTTCTTGTTAAGAAAATTTGTGTTAAATGTTAGAGGATGTTGATTTAGCATCTATTGCCTAAACATTCCCGTAAACTCGTTCTGAAACTTTAAGTAAGTCTATAGACCGGATCCTCTGTACCCAAAACAAATCTTGACCGTCAGTCTTAATTTATCTATATCTATTTGTGGTTGTTTAATGTCAGGAATCATGAGCCATCTTTGGTTGTTTTTCTGACTCCTGCCACAGTAAAATGCAAAGACAGAGGAAGAACAACTGTAAGTGTGATTTATTAGTGAAGTGATTTCTTCCCAGCCTTGAGTTTTTATTCAGAATTCTTGTTAATTCGAAACTTTTTTTTTTTTTTTTTAAACAACTACTCAACAATTGAGTAGGAATGTGTAGGAATTTGGACTAGCTCCTTTGAGGGATACTGAGAGAGGGAGTGATGGAACAGAATGAGGAGAATCTAAAGTGATGATATGTAAAGCAGGTTGCAGAACAGGATTATAGAATTTTTGTGTGTTTTCTACCCCCATTTTCAAAGTCTTTATTGAATGTGTTACAATATTGCTTCTGTTTTATGATTCGATTTTTTGGCCACAAGACATGTGGGATCTTAGCTTTCAACTAGGGATCGAACCCTCACACCCAGCATTAGAAGATGCAGTCT
Source organism: Bison bison bison (assembly GCF_000754665.1). Taxonomy (NCBI): domain Eukaryota; kingdom Metazoa; phylum Chordata; class Mammalia; order Artiodactyla; family Bovidae; genus Bison; species Bison bison. Next base: position 25,922,880 of record NW_011495032.1, on the reverse strand, counting down.
CAACTAATGGACCACCAGGGGAGTCCCAGGATTACAGAATTTTAGAATGAAACCTTGGAAAGGAGAGAAAGAGATAGAGGAAGTTGAGTGAAGAGATACATTGTGATAAATATTGATAAACTACATTGATACTTTGAATTTAATAAATTGTTTGCTTAAGACTAGTTTGATTTAGGTTTCTATCATGTACAGTGCGTATGTAAGTCACTTCAGTAATGTCTGACTCTTTGAGACCCTGTGGACTGTAGTCAGCTAGGCTCCTCTGTCCATGGGGTTCCTAGGCATGAATGCTGGAGTGGGTTACCATGCCCTCCTCCAGGGGATCTTCCAGGGATCAAACCTGCATCTCTTGTGTCTTCTGCATTGACAGAAAACCTTACTAATACTCATTTGTTAATTTTTATGAGAATCCATGTAACACAGCTATTGAATCAAATTATATCCCTAGAAACGAATTGTTTTATGAGTCTGCTGAAACTAAAGTGCATTGTAGAACTTTTTTCTAAATCACTCCTCTGTTATAGAGAAATTAAATGTGTTGATTTCTTTAGTTAGTATTTTTGAAAGCTGGATAAGTTAGCCACTTTTTTTTTTTTTTTTTTAAAGAAATGCACCTTTAGCTTTGAGTCATCTTAAATTAGATGTCATCTTAAATTTTGAGTCACCTAAAATTAGTAATATTTAGCAGGAAAAAAAAAAAGTGGAAATTCAGATGAAGAATTGATTCTTTAGTAGTTGCTCTGGGTTGAAAAATGAAAACCATATGGTATCTTTCTAGAAGCCTGCAACCTAGTTGGGTGTGGAGAGTGATAAGGCTAGTGCACAAATAACCACCACACAATACAAAGCTCACTAGTGATAAATGCCATAGAGAGGTACAAAGTTCATGGGCCTGTCACAGGAGGTATTATCTAATTCTTCTTTTGTTTAACTAGCATAGCACTTAATTTTTTTTAATCTGCTTTAAATTAAGATATACATAGCATTCACTTTTTTTAAAGTGTAAATTTCAGTGTGTTCTGATATTCACAAGGTTGTGCATCTTCACCACTATCTAATTCCCGAATAAACTTCTTTTAAAAATTAAAATGTAAACTTCTTTTAAAAATTAAAATGTTTTTAGCTATGGTATGTTCTCTGGTTCTCAGACTCCACCACCTCCCTACTGGTTTACATCTGGCTGCTTCTGCAATTTACATTGGCCACCTGATTCCTGAAGGCATTTAAGTTTGCTACCAGGCTTCCCTGGGACTTCCCTGGTGGCTCAGTTGGTAAAAAATCCACCTGCAATGCAGGATATGTGGGTTCAATCCCTGGGTCAAGAAGATCCCCTGGAAAAGGAAATGGCAACCCGTTCCAGTATTCTTGCCTGGGAAATCCCATCGACAGAGGAGCCTGGTGGACTACAGTCCATGGGGTTGCAAGAGTTGGACATGATTTAGCAGCTAAACCACCACCACCCACCAGGCTGGAGGAGTTCTTTTTTTCTAGTTTCCTTTACTTGGATGCAAATGCCACCATTACCCTGGAGGTGCAGGTGTGGGGAATACTGACTGCTCTCCTGCTGAGCATCCTTTTTCCCACCTTTATCCCTTTTCCCACTCTATCTACCCTCTGACTCCTTCATATGGTCCCCACCTCTGCTGTGTGCAGCCTTTTGTGAGAGATGATTCTATTGCCCTCAAAAGGGCTTCCTTGGAATAAAATTTAAACTCCTTTTCTTAGCTTACAGATCCTTACATGATCTGGCTCTCTTCTCATCAGATAAATGCTTCTGCTCCATGACATTGTCAAACTTGTTCCCTCTCCCTGGAATGCTTTTCTCTCTGCTCTTTGTATGACTGATTCTGTCTTGTCATTCATATCTCATATTAAATATTACTATGCAGAGAGGTCTTCCCCTGGTCATTGAATCTAAAGCAGCTACTTGCTCCCTTTCCACACAACCCTAATTTGATTATCACCACGGTTGTCATGGGTCTCATTTTGTTGTTAATAATTTTCTCCCTTCACTAAAATGTAAGTTCAGTGTTAGTGGGTCCCTTATTTGTCACATGTATAACTGTTTCCTGAGCTTCTAGAATAGTGTCTGGCACATGACACAACATTTATTTGTCAAATAAATGGTTGTTTTGAACTCTGGCTCCTGCTCTGGTTCATCTGCCTGTATGATTCTCCCTGTTTCTGTCTTCCAGAAATTTGCCAAAAATCTCAGGTCCTTTGATGCCTTTGCCATCTCCAGCTCTCACTGCCTTTATCAGTTAATTCCCTTTTGTAATTGTTTATGTCATTTCAGTGGAATGAGATGTATTCTGTCACTCTTTTGACAGGCTGATATATTTTAGTCAGGTTGAAAACATGAACAAAGGCCAAGATAGGAAAGTATGGCTTGTTTTTTTGACTGATTGAAGGATAGAAAACAAAGTTGAAAATTTAGGTTGAGGTCATGTCAGAGAGGGTCTGAAATCATTTGATTAAGAGTTTGTATTTAATTCAGAATGTCATGGGAACCTTTGTGGGATGTTTGAGCAGAATCATGACATGAAAAGAGTTTTTAAGAAAGGTTGGTCTGAAGTTACTAGAAAAATCTGAGGATGATTCATTGTGAAACTGAACCAAAATAGTGGTCAACAAAATGAAAAGGAATTAGAAAAATGGTTGCGCCTCCCTGACGATGACACTGGTGAATTGTTCTGTGATAATCTGATGCTGGGAGGGATTGGGGGCAGGAGGAGAAGGGGACGACAGCGGATGAGATGGCTGGATGGCATCACCGACTCGATGGATGTGAGTTTGAGTGAACTCCGGGAGTTGGTGATGGACAGGGAGGCCTGGCGTGCTGTAATTCATGGGGTCGCAAAGAGTCGGACACGACTGAGCGACTGAACTGAACTGAACTGAATTACAGTTTAGCAATGTGATTTTTATTTAGATGGATTGTATGGGGAACTGTATTGGATGTGTGTTCTATCAGTACAGTTACATGTTATAAATATCTTAGGACTTTTACATTAATGAGAGAGATGAAACAGAAAGCAGACATCTCGGCTTTGTTGAGTGGGGATATTTGGTCAGCTCTGGCAGTTCATATCCCTGGATGTTGGCAAGAGGTCAGGGAATATGTTAATGAATAATGCAGGGTGTTAACTAGTGTTTCAGTGTTAACTCCCTTTGTTCTCCATTTAGTAACAAAAACTTAAAAATCAAAACATCTTTAAAAACAACTCCAGCTCAAAATCTATGTTTAACTTTAGCTCTATTATTTGATTAAACACTAGTCTTTGATTTAGAACTGTATTCTGATTTCTTCCTGACCTACTTGTAATGTTCATCAACTTTTTTTTTTCCACTTTGTTACTTGTTTTTTTCATCCAGAGTTTGGAAATGATTGTCTTTTGCCTCTGAAAGAATTAACTGATGAGTAATTATTTTTCTAAGCTGCTAAGCTTTTATTTCCACTAAGGAAAACTAATTTTATGATGATCAAAATAACCTTAAAAAAGTTTACAGAGTGAACCAGGCAAATGCAGTTTAGAAAAGGTAACACATGCCTACATAATAAAAACCATATGTTGGAGAAATATGCAGTTGTCTTCAGTTAATTTTTTAATTTTAAATGATTTGCTAGTTGACATATTTTATTTTCCTAACTAAACTACAACTTCTTGAGGAGTAGAGACTGTTCTTTCTTTTGTCTCCCTTCCCTCCCTTCTCTCTCCTTTAATTTATTGTGATATAATTTTAGACTTATGGAAAAGTTTTAAGAAGAGTGTAAACAATTCCCATATTCCCTGTACCTAGATTCACCTATTATTTACATTTTGCCTAATTATCATGCCTCTCTCGTCGTTATCTGGGGCTTCCCTGGTAGTTCAAAGAGTATCATATCTACACACACACACAAACAGGTTTTTTTATGAGCCAGTTAAGAGTAAGTTGCAGGCATTATGCCTCTTTATGGTTAAATATGTTTCCTAGGAACAAAGATATTCTCATATAACATCAGTACTGTTATCAAAATCAGGAAATGTAACATTGGGGGATACAGTACCATGATCTAATCTACAATTCATAATCAAATTTTGTCAATTATCCCAATTTTGTCCTTTGTAGCTATGTTTATATATATAATGTGACTTTTCTAGGTCCAGGATCCAGCTGCAGGATCAAACATTGCATTTAGTCGTGCTGTCTCTTTGGGGCGGTGGGGGAAGGTGAAAGTGTTAGTTGCTCAGTCTCGTCGGACTGTTTGCCACCCCATAGACTGTAGCCTGCCAGGCCCCTCTGTCCATGGGATTTCCCAGGCAAGAATGCTGGAGTAGGTAGCCATTCTGTACTCTGGGAGATCTTCCTGACCCAGGGATCGCAGCCAAGTCTCCTGCATTGCAGGTAGATTCTCTACTGTCTGAGCCACAAGGGAAGCCCTTTCCTTTAATCTGGAATGTATCCTCAGCTTTTCTTTGTGCTCTTCACTGTTAACAGTTTTGAAAACTACAGGCCAGTTATTTTATAAAACGTCTCAGGATTAATTTAGGTAATGAATTTTTGTCAGGAATGCTACAAAATGAATATGCCTTCAATTGCAGGCAGATTCTTTACTGTCTGAGCTGCCAGGGAAGCCCCTCAGGAAGCATAACGTTTGCCCCAGAAGTGGTGATGTTAAGTTGATAACTTGGTTACGGCAGCATACCTCCAGTAATTTGTGGGGTGATACTTTGAAAATATATAAATGTCTCATCAAATATTCATCCACTAGTGTTAGCATCTATTGATGATTCTTGCCTGAATCAGTTGTTACTACAATGGTTGTAACAGTGATCATCTGTTGTTTCTTCTGTGTTAATTAGTTGGCATTTTACTGTAAGGAAAACTTTCTTGCCTATTGTTTATTTATATCAAACTAGATATAAAGACTCGGAGAAGGCAATGGCACCCCACTCCAGTACTCTTGCCTGGAAAATCCCATGGACGGAGGAGCCTGGTAGGCTGCAGTCCGTGGGGTCGCTAAGAGTCAGACATGACTGAATGACTTCACTCTCACTTTCCACTTTCATGCATTGGAGAAGGAAATGGCAACCCACTCCAGTGTTCTTGCCTGGAGGATCCCAGGGACTTGGGAGCCTGGTGGGCTGTCGTCTTTGGGGTCGCACAGAGTCGGACATGACTGACGCGACTTAGCAGTAGTAGCAGCAGCAGATATAAAGACTAGAGGTATCTTCAAGAAAATTACAGATACCAAGAGGACACTTCATGCAAAGATGAGCACAATTAAGGACAGAAACATTATGGACCTAACAGGTGCAGAAGATATCAAGAAGAGGTGGCAAGAATACACAAAACTATATAAAAAAAGATCTTAATGACCCAGATAACCACAGTGGTGTGATCACTCACCTAGAACCAGACATCCTGGAGTGCGAAGTCAAGTGGGCCTTAGGAAGCATCACTACTAGTGGAGGTGATGGAATTCCAGATGAGCTATTTCAAATCCTAAAAGATGGAGTGGAGGTGATGGAATTCGAGCTGAGCTATTTTAAATCCTAAAAGATGATGCTATTAAAGTGTTGCACTCAACATGCCAGCAAATTTGGAAAACTCAGCAGTGGCCACAGGACTGGAGAAGGTCAGTTTTCATTCCAATCCCAAAGAAAGGCAATGCCAAAGAATGTTCAAACTACCGCATAATTGCACTCATCTCACACGCTAGCAAAATAATACTCAAAATTCTCTAAGCAAGGCTTCAACAGTATGTGAACCGAGAACTTCCAGATATTCAAGCTGGATTTAGAAAAGAGATCAAATTGCCAACATCCGTTGGATCATGGAAAAACCAAGAGAGTTCCAGAAAAACATCTACTTCTGCTTCATTGACTACGCCAAAACCTTTGACTGTGTGGATCACAACAAACTGTGGAAAATTCTTAAAGAGATGGGAATACCAGACTACCTTACCTGGTTCCTGAGAAATCTGTATGCAGGTCAAGAAACAACAATTAGAACCGTACATGGAACAATGGACTGGTTCCAAATAGGGAAAGGAGTACGTCAAGGCTGTATATTGTCACCCGGCTTATTTAACTTATATGCAGAGTACATCATGTGAAATGTTGGGCTGTAAGAAGCACAAGTTGGAATCAAGATTGCCAGGAGAAATATCAAGAACCTCAGATACGCAGATAACACCACCCTTATGGCAGAAAGTGAAGAGGAACTAAAGAGCCTCTTGATGAAAGTGAAAGAGGAGAGTGAAAAAGCTGGCTTAAAGCTCAACATTCAGAAAATTAAGATCATGGCATCCCGTCCCATCACTTCATGGCAAACAGATGAGAAAACAGTGGAAACAGTGAGAGACTTTCTTTTAGGGGGCTCCAAAATCACTGCAGATGGTGACAGCAGCCATGGAATTAAAAGATGCTTGCTCCTTGGAAGGAAAGCTGTGACCAACCTAGACAGCATATTGAAAAGCAGAGACCTTAGTTTGCTGACAAGGGTCCATCTAGTCAAAGCTATAGTTTTTCCAGTAGTCATGTGTGGATGTGAGAGTTGGACCATAAAGAAAGCTGAGTGCTGAAGAATTGATGCTTTTGAACTGTGGTGTTGGAGAAGACTCTTGAGAGTCCCTTGGATTGCAAGGAGATCCAACCAGTCAATCCTAAAGGAAGAAAGTCCTAAATATTCATTGGAAAGACTGATGCTGAAGCTGAACCTCCAATACTTGGGCCACCTGCTGCAAAGAACTGACTCATTGGAAAATACCCTGATTCTGGGAAAGATTGAAGGCAGGAGAAGGGGACAACAGAGGATAAGATGGTTGGATGGTATCACTGAGTCGATGGACATGAGTTTGAGCAATCTCCACGAGTTGGTGATGGACAGGGAAACCTGGTGTGCTGCAGTCCATGGGGTTGCAAAGAGTCAGACATAACTGATATCAGTGTTGATTTGTGGATTCTTGTTTTAATCAGTAGGTTATACTTTGTGTCATAATTGATTTTGATCTTAAATGATCCCAGAATAGGCCCCTTCTGGCTGGCTCTTGTGTCCTTATGACGTGTCCCCATCTTTATTGAACATTTTCTGGCACAGTATTCTAGGGCCTCATCCTGTTATTTTCTCTAGAATCATTGTTTTAAGGATCTCTGATTACTTTTGGGGTAGAATATGTAACCCCAAACTGGGATCTAGATATTCTAATTGCTACTCAAGTGTTACTGCTATGAGGCCTTTTCAGTGGACATATCTGTAAACACACCTACACATAATATCTATTTCTAGCCTTCCCTTTTCCTCTATCTGTTGAAAACCTTGAGTTCATACTGATGATTCAAAAGCCAATCCAAATGGCTTCTGTGCTACAGGCTACAGGTGTCTAGCATTCTCTGTCTCCCAAAGTATGGGGTCCCTTCAGGGGCTGTATTTCCTGCTGTGCATTTGGCTGTCTTATAGGAGAATAGGACAAAAGTGGAAAAAGTAGTAGTCAACCACCACCCTAATAAGGCTTTCAATAATTTCAAGACAATTTCTCCTACCCAAGAGAGTAGTAAAGTTGTAGCCTCTGTTTCAGTTGAATCTGGAGAGTGCATTAACAGTATCAGCCATCCCAAAGAAATAACTATGGGCTTCCCTGGTGGTTCAGATGGTAAAGAATCTGCCTGCAACCCAGGAGACCTGAGGTCAAGCCCTGGGTTGGGAAGATCTCCTGGAGTAGGGAATGGCTATCCACTCCAGTATTCTTGCCTGTGAAATCCCAATGACAGATGTGCCTGGTGGGCTACAGTTCATGGGGTCACAAAGAGTCAGACACAACTGAACAACTAACACTCACCTCCAAAGATAACCTCAGACCCATGTAGTATAGCAGGAAAGGTCCCAAGTGTGGAGAAAAATGAGTAAGATGAACATCTCTGGATGTAGCTGTGGAAGCCACATATACGCACACAGACGCACACACACATATGTATATATACACACGCACTTATACACGATACTGGTTTCATAGGACTGGTGTAACAAATCACCACACACTTGGTGGCTTAAAAAACAACAAATTAATTTTCTCACAGTTTCTGAAATAAACTTGAAAATATAAACATAAGAAATTTACACTTATTATTTTTTGTTTTCAGTTTTTTGTTTTTCAGTTGCTCTGTGATTCAGATTATGGTTTGTGGTATATGTGTAATAAGTGATTATAAAACTGATCATTAAAACATCTTATTTCTGAGTATGTTAGGAGTTTCTTGTAGAGCACTGGGCTAAGATTGTTTTTTCCACTTAGATAAGCAGTTCCTGTTTGGAATTTAGTAGCTTAAGATATGCAAATCCAGTATAAATAAAAGCATGAATATGGTTCATCCTGTTCAAAGAATTCCTTTACTAGGGATTGTATTTAAGTAAATAAAACATCATATTAACAAAATTGGCTTTGATTTGACTTTTAGCTCTTAGGCATTCTAACCTCTATCAGCTGTAAAAGAGCTCTTGTTTATTTTTAATGCTGCTTTATATGATCTTTCAAGGCTATGGTTTTTCCTGTGGTCATGTATGGATGTGAGAGTTGGACTGTGAAGAAGGCTGAGCGCTGAAGAATTGATGCTTTTGAACTGTGGTGTTAGAGAGGACCCTTGAGAGTCCCTTGGACTGCAAGGAGATCCAACCAGTCCATTCTGAAGGAGATCAACCCTGGGATTTCTTTGGAAGGAATGATACTAAAGCTGAAACTCCAGTACTTGGGCCACCTCATGCAAAGAGTTGACTCTTTGGAAAAGACTCTGATGCTGGGAGGGATTGGGGGCAAGAGGAGAAGGGGACGACAGAGGATGAGATGGCTGGATGGCATCACCGACTCAATGGATGTGAGTTTGAGTGAACTCTGGGAGTTGGTGATGGACAGGGAGGCCTGGCGTGCTGTGATTCATGGGGTCGCAAAGAGTCGGACACGACTGAGCATCTGATCTGATCTGATATGATCTTTAGTTACCTCACAGTTAACGTACATGATAATGAAGAGGATGTTTTACATCCTGGGTTGTCAAAAAACAGAAACAGAAATAGAGAAGGCATATAAGCATGTGAGTCACCACCATTAGTATATCTCTTTCCTCTGGATAAGGAGGGGTTCACAGTGGCTGGCCCAAGAATAGTACACCTCTCTATTTTTTAGGGAGTTCAATTCCATGTAGAAACTTTACAAAACTTAGTACCAGGTGTCAGCTCATTCCCAGAGAGTCAGGCCATGCAAGTTCCCCCATGGACAGTTTGTCTACTGGGCGTGCTCCTGCAGAAGCCTTTGGATAATACAGCACTTTGCTTCTTTCTCAGTCTCTTTCAACTCTTAGGAGACCATAGCTTTCTTTATGCACAGGCCTACAAAAGGAACTTTGTTCTTAGAGAATTTGTTAATGAAGATACCTCTGTGTTTACCACCTTTCCCATAGTTAAGGTTATCATTCTCCGAAGTCATGGAACATATTTTCTGCTTTCTTTGTATCTTGCATAATGCTATTTGTAGGCAAGGTATTTTGTGGCTCAGTCGATAAAGAATCTGCCTGCAATGCAGGAGACCCACCTGAGTGCAGGAGACCCAGGTTTGATCCTTGGGTCAGGAAGATCCCCTGGAGAAGGAAATGGCAACGCACTCCAGTATTCTTGCCTGGGAAATCCGATGGACAGAGGAGCATGACGGACTACAGTCCATGGCATCACATGTGTAGGACATGGCTTAGCGACTAAACCACCACCATTTTGAACTTGAGTGTTTTCTGTTGAGGGGTACTAACCTCCAGAGAAAATTTAAGTGATTGAATATACAGAAAGGAACTTATGATTTTTTTAAAAAAACTCATCAGCTTTATAAATTAATAACATGAATAAAGTAATGTTTACTTGAGAAAAGGCTCACACTGGAAGATGATCCTCAAAAAAAGAACCTAGTGTGTGCATAGAGCATGCTGCTACTGCTGCCAAGTCGCTTCAGTCGTGTCCGACTCTGTGCGACCCCATGGATGGCAGCCCACCAGGCTCCCCCGTCCTTGGGATTCTCCAGGCAAGAACACTGGAGTGGGTTGCCATTTCCTTCTCCAATGTATGAATCTGAAAAGTGAAAGGGAAGTCGCTCAGTCATGTCCAACTCTTAGCAACCTCATGGACTGCAGCCTACCAGGCTCCTCCGTCCATGGGATTTTCTAGGCACGAGTACTGGAGTGGGGTGCCATTGCCTTCTCCATATGCTCTTCTGCATAGAGCATAGATATATAATTAAGAGACTATACCAAGCATGGGAAATTTAGAATTTTGGGGAAAATCAGTTTAGGTTCTCCCTTTCACATTTTGTCTGAAACTAAGCTACCCATGTAAAAATGTAGTAACTGCATTAAAGAATGAATAGCAAAATAAAACAAAATTTATATAAACATTTATCTGGCTTCTGGGTGGAGAAGAATTTACTGAATAAAAGAGTGTAAGAATGTTTTCATTACATTTAATAACTTGAAAAAGTTTAGTAGTGCGTTAAAAAAGTCCAACAAAGTTAAAAGGTAAAACCTGAGGAAAATGTTGCTCTACACACATGTTTAATATCTTGACTCTGTAAAGAGGTCATGTAAACTCAATTTATTATTTTCTCCTTTTCTACCAACCTTGCCTTTATACTGTTTTCAATTGGTTTATTAAGTTCTCAGTTCCTGTTTGGGCAGTTTGCACATGCTACTGTTTAGTTCACAACAGAACTAAGTTAGAGTTTTAGGTCCAGAGAGAAACATCCCTTTTGGTGCCTTATTCCAATGAGTTAGTTCATAGCCCTCTATCCCCCACAGTTCTCACTTCATTTTACATTTTGTTGTGTCCTATTTCTCTCCTTTTCCTTCTCGGCTCTGACTTCCTCCCTCCTTTTGATGGGTTCTCTTCCTCTCTTTTTTTGCCTTACTAAATTTAACAGAGCTTTTTTCCTTATTGTTTCTTTTGTCTGATGTAGGTTTCCTTCCTCTTTATTTTGCAAGAGTTGTATCTTACACAGTTGGGGGCACTCCTTGAACCTGGAAGTCTTCACAGCCCCTCTTCTCTGGTGCCTGTTTTTCTTTAGAATTATTTATCAAATTAAAGCAGCATAGGTGGTGTTTTCAAAACTGTTTTTGTGTTCAAGCTATTGAAACCTAACTGGACATAAAGAACTGAAATTCTAAATAATGCTGAGAAGAAGCATGGAACTTGCTTCTTCCATGGAGGAGGAGTAATTGGGTTGTGTTACATTACTTAGGAGATTGTGGTGCTGCTTAGTTTCTTTATGGTCTTCGGGAGTGCTTATTTAGAGTGTTCTGCCTTTAACCAAATTGTGGTCATGCAAAACTGCATTGCTTTTGTCTGGGAAGTCCTCCCAGTAGTTATGACATACTCTTGCAGTTCTCAGACTTTTGTGGGTATAAGCAAAGCCCTGGGGGAATTGTTAAAAATGTTCCACTCTTGGAAATTACTAGTCAGTAGACCTTTGGCAGGCCATTTAAAAGCTGACTTTAAGAAGAAGCACCCTAGGTAATTTTCATGCAGGTCATCAGCAGACCACACCTGGAAAAACATTGCTGTGTGGCATCAAGTCCAAACTTTGATGTGGCTTTTAATGTTGCCCCACCTACTCTCCAGCCCTATTTTCCATGGGTCTACAGCACACATCCTATGCTCCAGAAATGTTAAGCCATGTAGAGTTTAGAATTTAAAGAGAAATTAGATAGAAATTAGTCTTGAGAGAAAGTACAACTTACACAAGTCACATACTTGGAGTGGCAAGAAAAATACATGGTATATAGCTAGGGTGCCACTCCAAGTATGTGACTTGTGTAAGTTGTACTTCCTCTCAAGACTGATTTCTATCTAATTTCTCTTTAAACTCTAACTTGTCTCTAAACATCTCTCTAATGTCCAGAGTGGCCTTCTGATGGTCTTTCACTTTTCTAATAACACTTATACAGGTACCATGTTCCCTTGGCTACTAGTTCTCCCCTTACCTCCTTCACGTCTGTGTTTAGTTCTTCCTAGTTGCCTTCTGGAGGGAGAGAAAAAAAAAAAATAGGCTTGGCTTTCAAGGTCTTGTATGACCTGAAAGTCCTTCCTTAGTCCTTGACTTTTAAATCTCAGGACTCTTCCCTCTTGTTTTACTTGATGGTCTCACAAAAACAGACCGTCTTCTTTGCTTTTTATAATTTGCCCTACCTGGAATATGTTTATTCAAATCCTTAAGCTCTATTCTAAGCCCACCTTCTTGATAAAGATCATCATTCCATCTTGCAGTGAGGAAATCGAATAGTAAACCAAAATGTCTTCCAAGAATAAGGTTAATAGGGAAATTATGCTTGAATAATTAACTTCATGGAAAACTTAGTGGGAATAATATAATATTGTTCATACTAAAGCATACTAAATGGATAGATTCATTATGTTTAGTGGAGCCTTACTATGTGTATTACACATTTTAACCTGTAGTAATTGAAGCACAGTTATTCACTGTTATCTGTGAAATGAAACCAACTAGCATATAAACGATGATGGATCATTCCCCCTTATTCCTATTTTCACTTCATGAATAAACTAGTTTAAAATATAGTTAAATTATTATTAGCTTTAACCTGTTATTTTCTGTAACAAACATATGGTTTTGAAATAATACTCAAGCTAACTAAACTTTCTAATGCCCGGGTCCTAATTTCCTCATTTTTGCCAGTTGGATGTTTGCCAGGCATCTCTCAATCTGACTTCAAAACAGAATCCACACCTTTCCTTCCCTCAACCTGCTCCAAGGAACACCAGCAGGCAGGACAGTGTCGCTGGAGGAGAGAGTGGGAAGAGTGGTCAATGAGGTCCCTGAAGACCAGGACCACTTGGGGCCTTCTTGATTTGTAGCAGCTCTGAGTTGTGTTCTGTGTTCAGTACATCTGTGCTTTGGAAGAGTAAACCTTTTCCTTTGTGGCAGGGTATATTTGTTTCTTAAGGACATAGTTTCCATCAGATGTAATGGAGTGGGGAATTTGAGTGAAACTTTAATGTTCCTCCTAAAGTACCTAATTTAATACAGTAATTTAATAGTATTTGTTCTAGTATGTATTATAGTTTCCTTGGGCCTATTTCCACATCATTAAGGAAAAACATCACATTAGAAGCTATCCATTTAAATCCTAATCATTTTTAAAATAAAATTAATGAGTTTTTTCTTTCTTTTTTTTTTTAATTTCCCTTTTTGTTTGGAGGGGAAGTTGACTGTTGTATAATTTAATTTGCATTTTCTTCTGTCATCATTTCTAGTAGGGGCATTATATCATGTTGGGAAAATTCAGGTTTGAAATTGTGATTTAATTGGAGACAGGATTGATACATAGTAAAGAATGAATCGCCTTACCAGATTTGCTGACTTTGAACAGTGCAGAGCCTGTAAACTTTCTGGGGGCTCCTGATTTGTTGTGTATAGTAAATAGAAACAATTCCGTATTGGGGGTAGAAGAATAAGGATTAACATCACCTTCCAGGGAATGGAGAGTGCTGTTGCAGAGTATAGATCCTTTAAGAAATGTTCAGTTCAGTCGCTCAGTTGTGTCCGACTCTTTGCCACCCCGTGAATTGCAGCACACCAGGCATCCCTGTCCATCACCAGTTCCCAGAGTTCATCCAAACTCTTGTGCATCGAGTCGGTGATGCCATCCAGCCATCTCATCCTCTGTCGTCCCCTTCTCCTCCTGCCCCCAATCCCTCCCAGCATCAGAGTCTTTTCCATTGAGTCAACTCTGCATGAGGTGGCCAAAGTGTTGGAGTTTCAGCTTCAATATCAGTCCTTCCAATGAACACCCAGGACTGATCTTCTTTAGGGTGGACTGGTTGGATCTCCTTGCAGTTCAAGGGACTCTCAGGAGCCTTCTCCAACACCACAGTTCAAAAGCATCAATTCTTTGGCTCTCAGCTTTCTTCACAGTCCAACTCTCACATCCATACATGACCACTGGAAAAACCATAGCCTTGACTAGACGGACCTTTGTTGGCAAAGTAATGTCTCTGCTTTTGAATATGCTATCTAGGTTGGTCATAACTTTCCTTCCAAGGAGTAAGCATCTTTTAATTTCATGGCTGCAGTCACCATCTGCAGTGATTTTGGAGCCCAAAAAATAAAGTCTGACACTGTTTCCACTGTTTCTCCATCTATTTGCCGTAAAGTGATGGGACTGGATGCCATGATCTTCGTTTTCTGAATGTTGAGTTTTAAGCCAAATTTTTTACTCTCCTGTTTCACTTTTCATCAAGAGGCTCTTTAGTTCCTCTTCACATTCTGCCATAAGGGTGGTGTCATCTGCATATCTGAGATTATTGATATTTCTCCTGGCAATCTTGATTCCAGAAATGTAGTAGGACCTAAATTTTTATGGAGAAGTATCTGAATAAAATGTAAAGTTCATTTAGATAAAATAACCCATGTGGTGACAGAAATTCAAGAAAAGGACAAAATTAGCAAAAGTTACATAAATGGTAAAAGTCTAATCATTTTTTCAAGTTTTTCATTTATTTCATGATTCTGTTATTGTTCCTTAAGTCATATGTTCCTTGAGTCAGTAGTTGTCTAAATAAAAATAAAACTATTAAAATATTTATTTATTTATTTGTTTGTTTTTATTAAAATATTTAAAGAAAAATTTTAAAGTCCAAATAATTACTGGGTTTGAATAATAATAAAAAACTCACAAAACACACCAAACTTTGGTGTGAAGAATTCTGTTTGGATCCATGATAATTTAAAATACTCATATTCATTTTGAACTATTTTGTGTTTGCACTATAAAATTATATTCCTGATGTTTCATTTTTCCAGTGTAGTATCTTTTTTTTGGACATTTACAGTGTGTGCTCAGAGGGAAGTGCAAGCGTAAGTGTTTATTATATTAAAGCAGAATTCCTCCTCGAATATCTTTGCTTCTGGGTTATTCCAGTGTGTTTAGTTTTGAAGATTACAGAGGAAAAGGAAGTTGACTGTTAGATTTCAAGTTCTGTTGCTTGTTGGCCCTCATTAGGAAAACCGAGTATTACTGCTCTTTGATGTTCTCAAACTAGCATTATTTGAGTAATTAAGTCAGCCTGATCAGATGAGCTTTTTCTTTGCACTTTTTTGTTTTTCATAAGTAGCTAACTTAATGAAATATAATAACAGGTTTCTATTGAGATTGATCTGTAAATAATTCAGCACTAAATAAAAACCTAAGAAATAGTATTAATACAAGTTAACTATAAAAACAAAATCTCTTTAAGAGCCACAAGTATGCATTTTAGAATTAGTTGATTCATGTTCCATTTGTCAAGGTAGAATGCCCTGAAATATACATTCTTACGGTAGTGAAATTAAGAAATGAGAATTTCTTAATTGGTTAAGTGGGATATCTGATTTTCAACATCATTAGAGCTAAATTCAGTTTTGATTTTGCAACAGTATTTGCTTGACCATTTCTATAAAATTTTATATAATAAAATCAGGTTTAAAGTTTAACTTCATGGCATCTAATTATATAGTTAAATTCCTTATGTATCTCATAACTACATATAAGGATCACAGAGGTGATTTTGTGGATTGCTGCTTTGGAAGTATAAGATGTATACAAATTCTTATTCTAGATTTAGGATATCTTTACTCTGAAAAATTGTTCAGGCTAGCTGACAGGTTGTATTTTGAATATTGCCCAGATCCACTGGAACAAAATGTGTGTCTTCGTAAATGTGAGTCAAGAGTATGGCATGTACAATGAAGATATTCATTATGTCTCTAGAAAGTTAACAGGTATTGCTCCAAATAGAAGGAAAAGATAATGTGGTCAAGTAAATTTGGGATATGTTGATTTAAAAAAAAAGCTTAAGTGTTACTGAAGATTTCTTAGAGCGTTTAATAATGAAATATTTTATATTAATCAGATTAATCTTAAAGAATTTTAAGTATCTGGTCAGTCATTGATCTTTGTTTTATATAACTTTTCCTCCCTTCACAAAATAATATGCAAATTCCATGTCATACCATTTTATTAATGGGAAAAAAGAAAACATCTCTTCTTTCAGGGGACTTAAACATGAAAAGTCACCACATGTAGGAAATTTTGTATATGAATTTAATGTATTCAATTCTAATTTTCTGACGTTTCCTATTTGAGTTTTAGTTCCTTGAATTTTTAAATGGTTAGAAAGGAAGGATAAGATGGAAGAACAAATTCAACAAACTGAACTATTAATAGATTCAAGATTTTGCATTGTCTTTTATGTGAAATGCTTTTTGGGTGAGATACTTATTTGAATGGATTTTTACAGAATAAGTAAGATAATAACTTACTAAAGTCTTCTGAAATTATTTTTCTGTGCTATTTGGTGTGTTGCAAGATCTATTAGTGGAGAGAACTGTACTACCATAATGTCCTCTGATTAATGGGAGTGGTTTGTGATTTAAAAATTATTACTTCTGACTCAGTTCAGTCACTCAATCATGTCTGACTCTTTTCGACCCCATGAACAGCAGTACGCCAGGCCTCCCTGTCTATCACCAACTCCCGGAGTCCACCCAAACCCATGTCCATTGAGTTGGTGATCCCATCCAACCATCTCATCCTCTGTCATCCCTTTCTCCTCCTGCCCTCAGTCTTTCCCAGCATCAGGGTCTTTTCCAATGAGTCAGCTCTTTGTATCAGGTGGCCAAAGTATTATCCGATAGTTTGTTTTCCTAAAAATTTGAGACTTAATTGCTCATTTCTATTCACTTGTCAACCTTATCTACATTTATGACTTCCAGTTTCCTTTTATAATATAGTCTTTGGTTTTCAAGGTTTGAATATATATCAGAACATAAACTGCATGATTTTTCAAGTTTATCATATAATTGTTCATTATACACATATCTGTATTTCAGATGGAGCAGCTATCGGATGAAGAAATTGACCATGGTGCTGAAGAAGACAGTGACAAGGAAGATCAGGACCTAGACAAAATGTTTGGAGCCTGGCTAGGGGAGCTAGACAAACTCACTCAGGTTAGAAACAGTGCGTGAAAAACTGGTTGAGAATTTTAAGTCATCACTATGTGTTCAAATTTTACTGTGTAGACCTCAGGATATGAACACAGGTTATGTTTTAAAATACTGCTATAAAGAGAAAATGTCCAAAGCATTAACAAGTAAATGAATAGTAACTCTAGGTACACAAGATACTCTCTTCTGTGGTTAGTTTAAGGAGGTTTTTTTTTTTTTTTTTAATGCTTTTGACAGAAGTTCTGTGTATCTAGAGGGATTTCTAAAATCTGTTTTATAAATTGAGTTGCTGGCTAAAAAGTTTTAAAGCCTAAAATGTAAAAATCTAAATTTTAGCAAATCCTATTTCATAACAGTGGAGTGAACACATTTTACAACATAAATGATATCCTCACATGCAGATATTTTCTATTACATGATCCCAGAATACTGACGAAGTTTCATCCCTGGCTTTATTTTAAAACAGTGGCAAAGTTTTTTCATTTTCTTTTATTGGATCTTTGTTTTGTCTTTTAAAGAATTATTTTGTCCTCTAAACAATATCACTTTTTAGAATAAAAGCAAATACTATTACTACCCTGGTTAATACATTATATTCAATATATATGAAGATAGTTAATTAACTGTATTAAACAACTCTAACTTTATGACGGGTTTCCCAGGTGGCTCAGTGGTAAAGAATCCACCTGACAATGCAGGACACGCAGGAGATGCAGCAGGAGATGTAGGTTTGATCCCTGAGTTGGGAAGACCCCCTGGAGTAAAAAATGGCAGCCTGCTCCAGTACTCTTGCCTGGAAAACCCCATGGACAGAGGAGCCTGGCAGGCTGTAGTCCATAGGGTCACAAAGTCAGCATGAACAAGCATGCACACAACTTTACAACAATGAAAACATTAGAACAAGACTTATTTCATTCACTCTTAACTAATATCTCTGGGAAGAACTTTTGTTTAAATTGCTTAAGTACGAAATTCGTTAACCAGTAGCAGAGTAGATGGTAAAGTGGAAACTTAAAGTACCGGTTTTTTTCTGTATCTCTTTCCATATCATTCTGGAATTGAAACTGAGAAGCTGTTCATGTAATTCTCGTTAGATCATTTTGAAAGGCAGACATGTTTGTGACCATAACCTGTTAATGATGAGTTTTGAGAAGAACGCTTTACTAGGGCTGCTCTGGTAGCTCGGCTGGTAAAGAATCCTCCTGCAATGCAGGAGATCCCAGTTTGATTCCTGGGTCAGGAAGATCCCCTGGAGAAAGGATTGGCTACCCACCCTAGTATTCTTGGGCTTCCCTGGTGGCTCAGATGGCAGAGAATCCACCTGCAATACTGGAGACCTGGGTTTGATCCCTGGGTTGGGAAGATCCCCTGGAGGAGGGCATGGCAACCCACTCCAGTGTTCTTGCTTGGAGAATTCCGTGGACAGAGGAGCCTGATGGGCTACAGTCCGTGGGGTTGCAAAGAGTCGGACACAACGGACGACTAAGCACAACCAGCACAGCACAGGATTTCATAAGGTCATTCTCTTCATCTCCAGTCAGGAGAAATAACGTTTGTGGTGATAAAGCTCTTTTCTTCTGTAGTTACCAAACCTAATTTTAGTTTAATTCTTAATTTTTTTTTTAAAAAAGAAGTGATTTTGGCATAGAGATGATGACTAGGCTGTGCAGTTCTGTGCTGAGGAAGTAAAGGAGTGGAAATAGAAAATAATAATGAAGGAAAGTATGTGAGAGCCAGTTGTCGTGTGTGGGGTTTCCATTTTGTTTGTTTGTTTGTTTTTGGCTATGCTGCACAGCTGGCAGGATCTTGGTTCCCTGATCAGGGATTGAACCTGGGCCACAGCAGTGAAAGCCTGGAATCCTAACACTAGGCACCCAGGGAACTCCCAGGAGTTTCCTTGACTGTGTGTTTTATTGTCCATCCTTGGGGAGAGGCCAAAAAAGAGGAAAGACAGGCAGATACAAGCCTAGCCACTCTAGGTGGAGTAGACTTGATGCTGCTCCACTGTAGGTAACATTTCTACTGAATACAGGGAAATGTTATGTATATTTGTATAAACCTTCTGTATATTTTAAATCCCCTGACATACACATGTAAGAGCCATTCATCAAAAAAGCTGGGTCCTAAATTAATGCTTTGACCATCCTTTTTTATGTATGAAGCTGTCTTACAGAGAAAACAGGTTAAAACTGTTGGAGAATATTTCTCACTGCTATGCGTGCATGCTAAGTCACTTCAGTCATTGCAACTCCATGGACTTTAGCCTGCCAGGCTCCTCTGTCCACGAAATTCTCCAGGAAGAATACTTGAGTGGGTTGCCATTTCCTCCTCCAGGGTATCTTCCTGACCCAGGGATCGAACCTGTGTCTCTTATATCTCCTACATTGTCTTTGTCAGGCAGGTTCTTTACCACTAGTATCACCTGGGAAGCCCCATCCCTCACTGCTAGTAAGTTACTTTTTAACACTTTGGAAATTTTCAAAAAATATTTTACTAAGTTAGTGGCTAAAACTTCAGAATTGATTATTTTAGTTCGCCACAGTCATCCATGCACCTATATCATACAATGTTAATGGATTTTCAACTTTATATTAAATCATTTTTAAGTTTCTAGTGGCTGTTGAATCTTCTGAAATTGCTTGTAAAATTTTGTATGTATTTGTATTTTTCTGCAAGAAGTTTCATGGCTTTTATCATATTCTCAATGACATCCACTCCCAACCCAATTCCACCACTGAAAAAATAAAAAAGGTTAAAAAAAAACACTCCACTAGAGTACCCATTTCTTGGCATCAAGGAATATTTCCTATCATTTCCCTTTCTGCTCCAGCACCACGGACACAGCAGATAATTAATAAATAAGTATTTGTTTATTTGAACTGATAAATAGATTGACTTTTAATATGTCCTAAATTATCTTCAGGTTTTACTGAAAACATTACCTACCTATCACTCTTCATTTCCACTGAGAGAAGGCGAATTAGGCCTTAACTTGTAGTGGAAAAATTAGGTTTGAGGTTAAAGAAGAATTTCCTAGCTATTTCATTAAACTTTGAAATAAAGCACTGAACAGTTGTGGATCTCCTTCAGATGATAGCTTGAAAAACTGGATAGATACTATCCAAATGGATTTAGTTGAAACAAATGAATAAAAAAGATAGCACTCTATCTAATTCTGTGATTCTACAAAAAGATTGTTCAACATTCTTTTTCATTTGAAATCTATTTGATAATTAGAGAAATTAAAAATTTGAAAGACTAATCCTGATATTTGCATAGTTAAAAAGACACTGAATAACTACTGACCCTTTCCCTGAATTTCTTTGTTGTAACCACCTTATTTTCCTTATTGTAGAAAGGTTGGAGAGAAAAAAAGGGTCATTTAAAGAGGTGGTGAGTTAACTTACAAAACACCCTAAAGTGTAGAATGTAATTGTAGACTTAGCACAGGCAATATAGCTGGGTTATAGTTTACACTCACCTTGATAGAACATGAAAAGAACAGGATATTCTATCATTGTTTGAAATTACAGCCACTTTCTGTTAAGATCGTGGCTCTCATAATTTTGAGTCCAGAATTGTGCCTTATTTTCAGAGTATTTCATTCTAAGAATGTGGTTAAGTTGGACCAAAAACAAATTCCTTTGAGGAAAGAGATAACAAAATTCTCTACATTATTCCTTCTTATTTCTTATCCTCATATCCCATATTCATGTACCTACCTTATTGTATAGTGAATTTATGTAAAATGAGCTCAGCCACTATACTCGTGGTATTTGGGAAGATACTTACTCTGAACTATGACTATGTCATGTGCCTTAAGTAAGCATATATCTAAAAATTGAAAAAACTATAACCAAAATTATGTGAAAACCAATTATGCTTTTCCTCAAGGCTAATACTTAGAAGAACTTGGATTTTATTAACTATTACATGACAGTTCACTTACTCATAGAATAAACTGTATTCATCTTTTATTATAATTGAGACCTGAATTTAGTATGACTCATTAAACTTTCTTTTTATAAAGAGTTTGGATTCTGACAAGCCCACGGAACCAATAAAAAGATCTCCTCTTCGCCAGGAAACAAACATGGCCAATTTTTCTTATCGCTTCTCCATATACAACTTGAATGGTAAGATGTAATTGAAAATGAAATGTAAAATAGTATGTTAAGTTATATAAGGTGGAAATAATACAGCAACAATTCCAAATAGCTCAATATAAAAACTATATATGCATAACAACTGAGTTCTTATATTTCTTGATTTGTGCATTTTATTACTAATTCAGATTATCAGAGAAAAAAACTAACTGGAATATAACTAGTTTCCTAGTTATTAGTAATTGACAAAGTATATCCTCACATGGAATCCTACAACAAACTTAATTGTGTTATTATATTTGCAGTGGGATAAAGTCCAGTGAAATTACTTGTTGTTAATTTAAAAATCAGCCCTTCTGGCCTTTATTTAATGAACTATACCTAGTGGAGCTGACATTTCAATCTGTAATTTTTTTAGGTCTTAACATTTTTCTTTTTATGCCCTCAGATCTTTAGGTATTAACATCTCTACCAGGGTTATGGTCATATTAACACTTAGAGCCTCTGGTGAAAAATTGCCTGAGGGATGTTGGTTAATAGAACAGTATAAAATTTTTCTATTTTTTTTATCTTTCAACTCATAATTTTATTCTCTATTGATTACCACAAATCTTAAAAGATGGGCTCTTTGCTTCTGAAATTTTCTCTTGGAGTTTAAAATGAACAAAAAACTGTTAGAACTGTGGTATTTGATAGGCTTTATGCCCAATAGGGTGATTTTTTTTTTTTTTTGCTTTTCCTCCTGCATTTGTTGACTGATTTATAGTAGAATGTGTAAATTCTAATTCATTGTGTTCTGGAAACATTGCAGAAGCTCTGAATCAGGGAGAAACTGTGGATCTGGATGCCCTAATGGCCGATCTTTGCTCAATAGAGCAGGAGCTCAGCAGTATCGGTGCTGGAAATACTAAGCGTCAAATCACAGAAACAAAGGCCACTCAGAAGTTACCCACTAGCCGACATACATCAAAGCATGGCACCTTGAAAGGACTGTCTTCTTCGTCCAATAGGATAACTAAACCGTCTCATGCCAACTACTCCCTGGATGACATCACTGCACAGCTAGAACAGGCCTCCTTGAGCATGGATGAGGCTGCTCAGCAGTCTGTGCTAGAAGATACTAAGCCCTTAGTAACTAATCAGCACAGGAGAACAGCGTCAGCGGGCACAGTGAGTGATGCTGAGGTACGCTCTATTAGTAACTCCTCTCGTTCAAGCATCACTTCTGCAACCTCCAGCATGGACTCTTTGGATATTGATAAAGTAGCACGCCCTCAAGAACTGGATTTGACACATCAGGGGCAGCCAATTACCGAGGTAAGTGGATGAAACTTTCTTCCCTGTTATTTCAGTATTAAGGAGGCAATGGTATTTTTTCCATCCTGTTCTAATAAACTTTCTTGTTTTTTTCCTACACTTAAAATTTATCAGAAATACCTCTGAGCTAAGTTTAAAAATCAGACTGTAGAAAGAATGTATTACTAGATACAGCAGTGTCACAAAGATGATAAAGAAAAAATTTAGTTTTTTTGGTTTTAGTCTTATGACTATTTGAAGCCCTTAAATTAATGTCAGTTGTATCATATTATTAAGAAGCTTGAAATGTGATTTAGATTTGATACTTTATAGAATTAAGATAGCTATTAAGCTGATAATTGCTTTTTAATGTGTTTATTATAAAATGGCCACTTGAGAAAATGGCTCACATCCCCATTATAGTTCTCCTAGATTATAAGTTCTCAGCATTTACTCCATTTTAGTATCAAAGAGTTGATGCAGTGTGGTGGAAAGAATCACTGGACTTGGAGTCAGAAAACTTGGTTCCAAGTGTCACTACCCATTGGTCCTCTATGAGTTATTCAGTCTTGTGAACCTCAGTTTCTCATAAGTAAAGTGGAACTAATTGTACATACTCTGTCTTCTTCATACTGTGGTTCAGAGTGTCAAAAGTGATATAATAGACATGAACAGATTTTAAAAGATGAAGTTTTTCTGATATGATGGCGGTGAGGATAAGGAATGGATTTGTGATGAAATAAGTTTAGCAAAAGCTGAGCTTGATAAAGGAGAATTTTTTAAATTGAGTTTTGTTCATCAAGGGGAAAGCAATTTTGTTATAAGGTAGCAGCAAGAAAAAAGAAAATGGATGGGGCAGAATAAAACCAGCCTTCCGTTCAGTTTATGTCTACAATGCTCTCTAATAGAGTAAAATAATTTGTATTAATCAGAACTAAGTTAAAATCTTACAAAACATTGTTTAAGGACTTGTAGAGAATTCAAAATTTGTATCTGTTACATTGATTTAATTTAGTTGGTCAATTTCTATCAGTCACTAACTCTTGGTATCCACTCATTTACCTAGCTTCACTCTGGGCATTGTAGAGCTCAAAAGAAGCACGAATCATGATAATTTGAAGATAAATTTGAGTTTTGTTGCTTGTAAAGGAAGTTAGCAAATTATATCGAAGAATAAATTTTTGTTTATTTAGTGAGACTTTCCTAAATGGTTTATATTCTGTAGAAAACTGCTTTCTCCATTGTGAAACCTGGGCATTATCTTTAGCACCAGCTCCTTAGCATGTATCACTTACATCTATTAGACTTACCTGTTGGGATATGAGTAATATTTTATTAGAAATGTGCTTTCTTGTTTATTCTGTGTTTTGTATGTTCTTTCTTTTCAATCATATTATTTTGTGTTGGGTCAAGAGGCATGGGGGCAGGTCATGAGCTAATTAAGAATCTTGGTGTATGTTTCCATCTGTAAAATACATTCCTTATAAAAGTTCCCCCAGTAAAAGCACACTCTCTATAAGTAACAGTTGAAGAGCAAATAAAGTAAAAAGTGAAGTCTTCTCCTAGCAAACACTTCACGTGGTATCTAGTGGTATCCATGGGCAAGGATGCCAGTGTACAATTATATAATATTTTAAGATAAGACCTAATGTAAAGTTTGGTGAGTAAGCCAGGAAAAAACAAGGAAAGGAGTTAAAGTTTTTTCCATCAGCCTGTTTTTTTGCCTTGCCAAGATGGGTAGAAAAGTGGTTTAACAAATCTGGAACTTGTTTCAGTATACTTTTTTTCTGGATCTAGTCTGTTCTGATTCAAGCCAAGAAAACTGAAGGAGGCTTACTAGATCCCAGCCCCATGTATTAAATTGCCTCCAGACTCAAATACAGTTTTTTACAAAATACTTTAGCTTTTCATGCATGGAGTTAAAGAGTCATGAAGTTCTAAAGAGACTTGTTACCAAAAAAAAGAAAAAACTGCTGCGCATGGCACACGTGCATGCTATATTCTGCTCCCAGGGGAAAGCGCTTTCTACTCTCTTAGCTGATTCTTGGTGTATTTACCTATCATTAAATCTACAGTTATATTGCTGTATCTTGATTTTTTTTTTCTTCAGTTGTTTGTGTTACTGACTGACTTCTCACTTTGGAAAATGAGGATATAGCTAATTAGGATATAGCGCTCCTTAGACAGTTCCCCTCTTTTCTCCCCTCCCCTTCCAATTTATTTTGGTTGGGTAACTATTCAGTGTTTATATTATCATGACCTGTATACTTGCAGTTCACTACTGAACTGTATATACTTTCATTACATTCCCTTTTGGGGACATTACCTTTTGCTTTTCCTGGAATTCTTTAAAATTTAAAATAGTTTTTTGTATGCTTATTACTATTTCAACTCTAAACTTTCTCCCAGCTGATTAAATCTTTTATTTGGTTTGAATAAAATTGGTTTTATTAGTTTCATCTTCTTAATATTCTTTTTTGTCTTTTGAAATCTTTAGTATCATCATTCTTAGGTCTTTTCTCTCAGGTGGGTAAGCTGCTCCACGGAAGACTCTTCCAATCCCCTGCATGGAGGGCATGTACTTTGTTGTCAGGGCTTTACAGCCCCTTGGGAAAGAAGGCATGGGGTATGGAATGGTCCTCATCATGACCTTCCATTTAATCGTTCGAGGTCAGGGTTTCTCACCCATCGTCACTGTTCACATGCTGGGCCAGATAATTGTTTGTCGTAGGGAGCTCTGCTGTGCATTTGTAGAATGGTTAGCGGCATCCTGGCACCTATCTGCTAGGTGTCAGAACTGAATGTCCTGTTCTGTGCTGTGCTTAGTCGCTCAGTTGTGTCCGACTCTTTGCAACCCCACGGACTATAGCCTGCCAGGTTCCTCAGTCCATGGGGATTCTCCAGGCGAGAACACTGGAGTGGGTTGCCATGCCCTCCTCCAGGGGGTCTTCCCACCCCAGGGATCAAACCCAGGTCTCCCGCATTGCAGGCAAATAGATGCTCTGCCTTCTGAGCCACCAGGGAAGCCTGCCATAACTGCATACATCCTTCTAATTATAAAGTCTCCAGACATTGGTACATGTTCCCTGGAGGCAAAATTGCCCCCATTTGAGAATCACTGTGTTAAATAGAAAGGTATAACAATAGCAGATCTGAGCCTTTTTTTTTTACCCCATGGGAAATAACCTTGGATTTTCCTTTTCCTGGCATTCTTTTACTAGAAACTTGATTAATATAGAATGTATCCAAGTAATATTGTTTATTGTAAATTGACCCTGATTGGTGATTGCATATGGACCAGGAAGACTGTGAGTGAACTCTAGAAGCCTATGAAAAGACACTGTGCTTGATCATGGTGTGCAGTGTGTGACTTTTGTAAGTGAGCATGAACATATGCCTCCACCGACTCTGGAATCTACACACATTGGCTTCAAAATGCACGGCTGCTTCCTGTGGAGTGTGAAGTTTCCCTAGGCCAGGGTGATGTCTGTGCTTATTCACATGATCTCTTTCTCTTACAATGGTCCATAAAGGTCCCTGGTGGGTTGTGTAAATCCCTTCTGAAGATAGCGTTGTCGCATGCTAGCACATTGTCTTTCTGCAGAACTGAGTGAGCCTGGTGCCAAGCTGTGGTCTCTTGGTCCTATGAATGAATATCAGTCTGAACCTGAGACCACTGCTGGTGGAGGAGAAATCTGGGAATTAACTGCTTTCTCAAATATGCTTTCAGCCAATCCTGCTTTTAGTCCCACCTTCACTTCTGCTGCTTCGCTTTGAGGTTACAAAATGTAAATTGGGGTGCTTCTCTGCTTTTCTCCAGTTTTGACTTAGCATTCAGCTTTCCTTGGGCATGCTGAGTTGTGTACACTCAGCCAGATGCTTCTAGCTTCCAGATTTTTGTCATGTCTTCTCATGAGTTTGTCTTTAACACAACAGCAACAACAAAATCCTTTTTCTTTGTTTTAGCAGGATTTATGGAGGGAGTAGAACTGCCTCATTGGCCATTCATAGTCTCCTTCTCCTGTCTGTAGTCTCTTAGCCGTGGAGTGCCCCAGGGTGCAGGCGTCAGACTGCCCTTCTCTCTGTCTACTCCTTTGGTGATCTTATACACTGACAACTCCCCAGTTTTAATCCCCATCTCATTTATTTAAGGTACACTAACCCCCCTTACATCCTAATCCCTCTATAACAGTGGTTCTCAACTAGAACCTAGTTTGTCCCCCAGGAGACACTCAGAAATGTCTGGAGACATTTTTGGTCATCAGTGATAGAAGGGTGGTACTGATGTCCGGTAAGTAGAGACCAGGGGTGCTGCTAAAATCCTACAATAGGACAGCCCCCACAACAAAATTATCTGACCCAAAATACCATCAAGGTTGAGAAGCCATGTTCAAAAGTCAGTTAGCATCTATCACTCACTGTCAGCAATACGGCAGTAACACCGTGTTGTGCAAAGCTGTCTGTTGACAGTTTCTGATAAAGATCAATAAAGGACCGGCATTAAACATCTTTAGGTTCAAGGGAATACAGGTTTCTTTAGCCAGTGTCTCTCCCTGAACTCCAGGCTCATGCATCCTCTTTCTAATCAATGCCTGTATTTGGTCATCTGAAAAGTAACTCAGATTTAACTGGTCTAAAACTGAAGTCCCGATCTTTTCTCCCAAACTTATTCCTTCCATAGTCTTCTCCATCTCAGTTAACGGCTATTATGTCCTTCCAGTTTATCAGCAAAATGCTTAGAGTCTTTACCTCCTCTTTGATTCCCCATCCTCCTTCCAATCCAGCAGCCGATTTTGTTGCCCTAACTTCAGAATATATCCAGACTTGATCACTTCCCACCACCTTCACAGCCATCAGACCAACATCGTCTTGAGACACACAACTAGTCTTCTGTGTTCACCATTCCTTTAACAGTCTGTTATCCCCATGGCAGCCCTGAGTGGTCCTATTAAAGGTAAGTCAGATCTTGCCCCTCCTGTTTTCAAACCCAAAGGCTTTGTATCTTACCTGTTTTCAAACCCAAATCCCTGCAGGGCCTTACCAGATGGGCTTTCTATGGCTTGCCCCTACATTCCTTTCTTCCCTCCCTCTCTTGCTCTATCAGTTCTTTGCCAATAGTCAGAGCCTACTTCAGAGCCCTTTTACCTGCCCCCCCACCCCAGCCTGGATACACTTCCTCAGGACAGTACCCCTTTACTGCCTTCAGGAGTTTGCTCACATGTCACTTTTCCAGTGAGGCCTTCTCTGATCACCCTGTTTTAAATGAATTCTTCTTCCTCTGTCCTGTGAGTACTTACCTCCCTTTTCTTAAAAATTTTTTATTTGTTTATGGCTGCATGGGGTCTTCGTTGCTGCGCTTGTCTGTTCTCTAGTTGGAACAAGCAGGGACTACTCTGTTGTGGTGTGTGGACTTCTTGTTGCGGTGATTCAGAGCACAGGCTCTAGGCACAGGGGCTCAGGAGTTGTGGTAGGAGGGCTTGACTGTCCCACGGTGTGTGGGATCTTCTCAGACCACAGGCCGAATCTGTGCTCCCTGCCTTGGCAGGTGGATTTCCAGCCACTGGACCACCAAGGAAGCCTGTTATCTCCCTTTTCTGCTTTATTTTTCTGTTTATCACCATTTAGAATAGTATATATTTGACTTTATCTTACTCTAAAAATTTTGCTTGTGTGTCTTTTCCACTTGAATGTAAGCTCCATGAGGAGAGGAATTTTCAAAATTTTTCTATGATTCCTAATGTATCTTTAGCATCTAGAACATTATTTGGCTCAAAAGAGAAGCAGTCAGATATTTGAACAAGCATTTAAATATATGCACGTGTTCAATTCATCTTTGTCTAGAAGTTCTGTACTCTAAAATTATCAGCACTTTTCTTTCAAGATGGTTAGACAGAGTGCTTCAGGTGAAGTAGCATATGAAAATCTGATAGTGAAACTTTTTTTTAGACACCTCTAAGTTCTTTAGAGGCAGTAATTATACCTGTTCTAAAGAAACCTAGGACAGAATAGTTACTCTCACTGAAGTTTAGTGACACTAATACCAGTTAGAAAAATCAATTTGAGATTGGTACTATTGCATCTTGGGGATGTGGGTATTCAAACCGCCCATCTGAAAACAAAGTAATTTTATAGCTTTTCTTTCTACCTCCTTGCTCTCTGAAGCCAACGGGGTAGGCATAGTATTATTTCACATCAGGAAGAGTAAGTCTTTTTCTTTTGCCTTTCTTTCTTGACTTTTGTTGAAATACTGTGCTTTCAGGCACTTCACATATGTTATTTCATTTAAGCCTCCAACTGTCCTTTTGGTAGGGGCGTTATTCCAAAGAGGGGATTAAGTAGGTCAAATAACTGGGAAGTCTGTTTTTGAATTCCAAAACTATAACATTTACCTCCCAGCTTTTATCAGTGTCTTAAAAGTAAAGTGAAGCTGATCATCAAAAATGATTATTTCCTGAATGTTTGATTTAGCATAAAAATATGAGTTTATTCTATGGATAAACATAAAAATGAATTACAGAATTTTAGTATTCTTAAGAAATCCATCAGTAGTGTTCATTTGCTGTTTTTAAATTTAGAATTCATTGTAGCTGAAGTAATAAAGACTATAGCAACGTGAAATAAATGTTACAGTTGACTTACTGGTACTTTTATTCACATTAAAAGATAAAACAATACTTTTTAATAAGATAGCAGTTTGCAAACTTAAATAGTTATTGCATGTTATAAATTTTATATAAAGTAGGGTTTACTGATAAAAAGGTTAGTGCTATAATATACCTGTATATTTATTCTGTGGTGGGATTTAAACTAACAATTCCTCTGAATTTGGAATCTTATACACAAAAATATATTTTTAAAATGAAAATGCTTTTAGAAACATTTACTGAAGCTTATGGTAGGTTCAAAAAGTTTGCTGAATCTTTAAGAATATTTGATGATGTATTGTAAATATTTTGATAGGAGAAATTTCTAAATATCTGAGCTACTAAAGCTTTTCAATGTTGTGGTTTTTTTCCCCCCCTCATGTATATAGGTTTTTTTTTTTTTTTAATGAAATCTCTATGGATACACCAATGTGTTAATAACTTGTGATATGCAACATAGCATATGATAGCTTCAGTGTAATTCCTTTACTTCTTTCACTTTCCAGAACTATTTCAAGAATAAATGTGTGCAGAAATCTTGAGATATTGGAAAGAAAACAGCAGTTGTGTTTGTTGTAATATCAGGTGGCATTGGCCTTGAGGTCCCAAGTTATTCTCAGAAATCAACTTTTTGCTCTGAGATAATAACTAGATGGGAGCTCAGGGCTTTCTGAAATTTTAAGAGGCCTGTGTATCTGAAAGATTGGCGTTACTAGTTATTACAACTACGTTTCTCCTAAAATTCTAATGGCTATGTTGCTGCATCTTACTGAAATTTATCCACATGTACCAACTTGGTGTTTTAATTCTAGATTTCACTGGCCTAGGAAGGTAATAGAAAGGATAGGTACAAACACACCACCCAGTCAACACTGGCATATATGCCCTGATCCTTGTATTGTGGATTTTAGATACCTGAAAGTGAAAAAGCATTTTTATTTGGGTTTAGGTCTGTTTTGTTTTGTGTTGGGAGAGCTGGTAAAGAACCTTATACTGCCTATATAATGGCCAGTTAAATATCTAGGAGAGGAATAAAGAGAAGAGGAGGGGAAATAGAAAATAATATCAGCTACTGTGTTATTGCTTATTCTGTGCTGTGCTTATTCTGTGCTGGCTTTATGTATCTTAACACTGAATTTGTACAGAGCCTTGAGAATAGGTACCATTACCACTATTTTACAATGAAAGGAACTAAAGCAGAAAGTGACTAGGTAACTTGCCCGAGGATTTGAACCTAGGCAGTCTGGTTGTAGAGCTCCTACAGCGTTACCTTGCTGCTTCATCATAAAATTGAAGGAGAATCTAGACAAGGCTAGACCAGCCCGTGCATCTCAGATCCAAGCCTAGAGACAGAACTACAGGGCAGTAGGAAAAAGGCAAAGAGATTTATGTAGTAACATCCCCATCTGGTGGTGTTTTAGTATATTCCTGAATATGTTGTTAAAATTTAACAACTATAAGCTAGCTGTAATCTAAATGAATTGAGGTTTAAATAAAATTCAAATGATGGCTGGTGGTTTCCCATTCTTCTACTAATAATAATGTTATTATTACTCCTTTAATTTTTATAGTAACATTTGGAGATAAATGCTGTCATTATACCATTTTACACATGAGGAAACAGGTTAAGTAATAAGCCCAGAGTCATATTGCCAGGAAATGACTGAGCTGGGGCTTGAACCCAGGCACTCTGGCCACCCCATTAGGGTCTGGATTCTTAACCGTCATGCTATATTTATTTTTAATATTCGTGAAGAGCACATAACCTCAGTATAAGATGGATGTAAACCTGTTTTATTGAAACATTAATATGCGTTCACAAACCTCCACTTTCTTCCAGTTGTTATCTAAAGTGTTAGCTACCAAAAGAAAATGTTGTATTTTGTAACCACGACTCTGGTTGAAGGTCATTCGTTTCTTGATTATGGCTCATATTTCAGATCACTGCTTTTCTACACATCCTCCCCAACAAGATTCTGGCTCATAAATGGTACACGTTATAGGTTCAGTTCAAGAAAGTAGTGATTCATAACTTACTTTGCAGAGATTTGTGGAGTTTTTGAGAGATTGATAGAGAACGTGATAGCTTTGTAACAAATGAAACTTTTTGAAACTGAGACAGTGTAGAGCAAAGTTTATGTGAGTTGACCTTCACATTCACGTATGTGTTTTAAACACAGATTTTAGATTTATGAAAGTACTGATAAAGACAAGGTAAAACTGGGGACTTCCCTGGTGGTTCAGTGGTTAAGATTTCACCTTCCAGTGCAAAGGGTACAAGTTCAATCCCTGGTCGGGCAGCTAGGATATGCCTCTTAGCCAAAAAAAAAAAAAGCAAACAAACATAAAACAAGCAATAGTGTAACAAGTTCAGTAAAGATTTAAAAATTGGTTCCCATTGTCTTTGATACTTCCCATGTGTACATTCATCTTTGGTAAGGATGTGTTGAATTTCAATAACTAATAAGGTTCCATCATACTGTTTAACATGGCATGTAGCCATCTCTTGTTGAACACCTTAGATTATGATTTTTTTTTAACTAGCCAGTAAGCATTTGGAAATATCATGGGAGCTTGTGTGAGACTGAGCCTAGTGAGAATAGATTTATTTTTTAACTTTTTATTTTGAGATAATGTCAAGCTTAGACAAATTTGAAAAAATAGTACAAAGAACTCATGAAAGTCTTACTCATGTTCACTAATTTAACATTTTGCCACATTTACTGTATTATTTTATATATATATATATATTTTCCCCTGAACTAGTTGAGAGTTGGTTGCATTTTTCATGTCCTTTTAGCTGTTAAGTACTCTATTCGTAAGAGTGAGGATATTGACAATATAGATTTGATAGGCCTCCCATTGATGTGCTGACTGACACAGTGTTATAGAATGTGTTGAGTGAGAAAATATAGAGAGAGGAAAGCAAAATCAGTCTTGGTCTGGCCAAGCCTGTGGCATGAGAGCCAAGAAGAAATAGCTATTCATACATTCCATAAATGCTGGAGTACCTGGACACTGTGTTGGGCTGTAAGGGATAAAACTGTGAACATAATACACGGTGTCTTTATGAGATTATAATTTATTGTATGAGGAGAGGGATGTCAGAACAGACAACCAAAGCAATTTTAGTACAGTAAGGCAAGTACTATAAGAGGAAAGACAGTAACTTTGGTTAAAAAGTCATTGATGACTTTGAGAATGAATTACAGGATGCATTATAACTCAAAGGATGAAGACTTTGGAGAAGAAAGGTGGATGCTAGATTGCAGGGAATTATAAGTGCAAGAGGTACACTGTAGCTGAATTCGGGAAACTTTGCAGTAAAAAGTAGAAAATAATAATTTAACAAGAGGAGGGTACTCAAAAGAATATTTTTCCGTCCTTCCCATCCCCAATAAGCTGGACCAGTTGAGTGTCAGAGACTGGGATATTAGAGGGGGAATGAGTGGGATCTAGGACATGGTGTAGCTTTGGAGGGGAGAAGCAGGTATTAACTCATGGAACTGGAGAGAAGGATGAGAATATGGACATAGCTGTAGGATACCTTTTAGAGATGAAGATTGTCAGGATAGATCTGTGTGGTTTCCTTAGAATGGAGGGAAGTGAGGGCATATGAAGAGGTGAAAGAGTGAAACCAGGAACTTGAAGAACTTGGAAACTACTTAGAACAAGCTTAGAGGGAATGATAGAGAGGAGAGAAGAGAGCGAGTGCTGCCAAACAGCAGTTAAGGCCCATTTGAAGTTCAGAATTATGAATTGGTACTGGACAAGGTATTTCTGGGTAATTCTGCCATAGAGCTCTACTGTCCAAAAGAAGAGTGAGGTTATCTTTAAATTGTAAAGAGCTAGGATCATGAGGTTCTTACCTTTTCTATTTCTGCACAATGCAATGAGGTGCATGCAACTTTTCATTACTATTTTGTTTCAACAGTTCATTTCAGTGATCTTTTCTCTTCCTGCATGGTAATGAGAACTGCCCTTTTCCACCTCCTTTACCTATCATTTTCTTCCTGCATTTTCACAGCATGCTATTTCTCTGAGATGTCCCAGCAAGCAGGCCAAGCGTCATATTGACTTCACAGAAGAACAGGCTGAACTGACACCTGTAAGTTCTGTAATCATGTCCGTTGGGACTACTGAAGTATCAGTGAAGAGGAATGCATTCTTTAGAACTCCTGATGGTTAAACCTTGTCATATATCTCAATTTTTTGAATAGAAATTAAACCAGGCTTAAAAAATACATGAGCATATGAACAACCATATGATACAGTACCATTACATATTAATACTCATGGTAAGATTGTGTTGGTGATAGTGTATCTGGTATAGAGAAATTTTGTATTGGAACCTGAACCACATACTTTCTTTTTTGTTCTTAAGCTAAGGGCTTCTGTAAATTTCTCAAAATATTACTAAATTTAACTGTTCTTCAGAAT
Organism: Bison bison bison; assembly: GCF_000754665.1. Classification (NCBI taxonomy): domain Eukaryota; kingdom Metazoa; phylum Chordata; class Mammalia; order Artiodactyla; family Bovidae; genus Bison; species Bison bison. The sequence goes on along the minus strand of NW_011495032.1, from coordinate 25,889,374 downwards.
GGGGATATCAAGCATATGACTTCTGTACCAATGCTTAACTGAAACCTAATTTCTTTAAAAATGTTTCCTCTGGTCATTGATTAACGAACCTGGATGTTTTAGAGCTGTGCTGTTCCATGCGGTGACCACTAGCCAGATGAGGCTATTGAATACTCCAAATGTTAATCCAAATGGAGATGCACTATAAAGATAAAAATACATGCTGGACTTCAAAGACTTAGTACAAAAAAATAAATAAAAGATGCTAATATTAGTTTATTTCACCATTTTCTTTTTACTTTTTTAAAAAATGCAGTTACTAGAAAATGTTATATTTGTAGCTCGTATTGTTTTTCCATTAGACAGTGCTGTTTCAGGGTCATCTATGAAGCATTGAAAAAAAAATTCCCACCCACCACCCCCCCCAGTTGAA
>NW_011495032.1:25877557-25888862 GCF_000754665.1 Bison bison bison | reverse complement strand
CCTCCTCTTCCTCCCTCCCTTCCTGTCCTTTAAAAATACTGGTAGTAACCCAGTGAATTGATTTCACAAGTCACTACTGGGTTATATCCTGCTTAGTGAAAAACTTTCTCCAACCTTACCTCTGGCCTGTCCCCTAAGGTCCTAAGTACCAGCCACACTTACTAATCATATCTGCATTGTCATCTCTTCCACTGAGGCAGCAGTGCTCAGTCCTTTCAGCCCCAATACCCATATCTTGTAACAAATAATTTATAACATTATCTTTACTATCCCAAACGAAATTCATAAATAATATAACTTACCTACACCCCCCCCCTTTATAGTGGTTTTAATGCCCTATCACCTAGTATGAGGGAGAAATAGCCAAAAGTAATTTATGATATTTTAATGTATATATTTTCGTTTTTAAGTGGTTGGCCATTTAAAAACTGTATTAAAAGACACAATGAAAAAATAGTCAAATCCTACACTTACTTACAATAAGAACTTTGGATTTAAGAAAAGGGAGAAGATCAGAAGTCATTTTTACAGGAAAAAGAAAGAAATATGAGCGGACCCAGAATTAAAACATACTATGACACATCATAACAGACAAAACACACACCTCTATATAGTAACTAATAAAAGTGAAATAACCTTAAATGAAGTAGGAATAATGTGCTGATACAATTTATATATTACCAAAGAAAAGAAAATGAAGAAGTGCAAAATTCTTGCAAATAAAATGACTTTTATTTGTAACTGTAGTGACAGAATTATTCTCTGCCTTGTAACGTGGGGTTAGGTAGTAATAAAATGATTTTTACATTTGACTTTTTACATTATAGATTCTCATTGTGCTGTATTTTAAATAACTCTGAAAGACAAGCAGTTGAAATATTTTAACACAATTTGTGTTAATGAAACTCAGTGAAATTCCAGCCTTTCATTTCTTTTCATTATTAGTATTTAGTTCTTAATTCTGTTAAAAGCAGTTTCAAAACTCTTATCATTTACTTGCATGTGACAGAGTGCACTCTGATGCTACCAGTTTTGGTATTGGCAATTTTTTTTTATACTTCAAGCTGATTTTCCATTGGCGAAATGATTTCCCAATGTAATGAGTAATTCTTGGTAAATGTTGAACAGATTGTGCAGGCTTCCCTCAATTTCTGGTAAGTAAATAGCATTCCTGGAATAGTCATTGAATATCAGAATTACACAGAAATACTTTGTGCTTATATGTAAAATGGAGTTATTGAGTTTGAAACTCAGATTGTTATAAACAGAAATTCCCAGCTATATGATTTTCCATATAAGGACATTAAAAATTCATGTGTGACATGGGACTCTGGTGGTTAATTCTGTGGCATTGTTCCATGCTTGCAGGGGATCTAGTATTTATGACTTCCCCCCTCGTAAATATCAGTAATGCCCCTTCGTCCTCACTGTGACAGCCCAGAGTATTCCCAGCTTCCCCTGAAATGCCTCCCAGAGGGAAGCACCACCAGCACTGAGAACCACTGGTACCTCCCTTTGCGTTGTCTGTGCCCTCCACCCCACTCGGAGCTGCCTGCTACTCATCCTGCAGGACGTTAGACTCGAGGCCTTTCCAGAAATAGTCTGCGGAACCTCTGATTTGGGTTCAGACACTGTCTCTGCCTCTTACTACCACTTACTGCACTGTAGTTGTCCGTTATCTCCCTATTAGATGCAAAGCTCTGAGACCAGGTAATGCCTGTCTTGGGTACCTTTGCATCTCCTGTGTCTGGCATGGTTCCAGGCTCAACATTGAATAAATAATTGAGTAAATGAAAAAAGGAGAGAATAAAAGACAGAAAGAAAACAGGCTAATAAAGAAAATGGGCTATTTTTAATGAATTAAAAATAAGCTGCTGACTTTGCATTAGTGGTGAATGAAAGAAAATATAAGAAGGCCCTACATGCAGCTATGTGCATTTTTGTTACCCAGAAACATGTACCAAGACAGAGACTAATTTAATGATGTGCCCAAAGCACTGTCTTTCCCTTCTCTCAGTCCTCCAACTGAACACCACTCTCCTCATCCCTCTCGCATCCTTCTCCAGTAACCAGACCTCCCTCCACCCCCACCTCCATTCTGAGGAATTCTAGAGCCATGTGTGACTGGCACTAGTAGGGAAAGATAGATAAAGGAAGGCATTTATTGACAGAAGGCATTTGCTGCTTCTGGTTTCTAGATTTTTGATTTTTCAGCTATAATCCCTGTAGTTAGAGGGAACATGGAGCCCTAACCTCCCTCCCTGCTAGCAGTTAAGTAGTACATGCCTGTCCCAAACACGTGATTCATGATCTTGTTCAGCTACATTTATGGTCTCATTTTTTAGATGTGTCATTCTTGGGGGTCACCAATCATGATTATCTCTTTTTTTTTTTAAAGTTCAGTATTTAAATCTTATTTTTGAGGAATATTATTTTTGTACAGTATTATTATGCACAATAAATATTATTTTATTTAAACCTTCAATATTTTAAAATCAGTAACTTCTACTTCAGGGTCTCTAAACAAATACAGTTAGATAAAATCTGATCAGATAGTTTTTTGGGTTTTTTTTTTAGTAATTTGAAGTCTTGAGGTGATTTGAGTTTGAAGATGAAGTAAATTTTGTAAGACTTTTTTTAAAGTTTGAACTTGAATTTAATGTCTAGAGTTTTATTTATTTTGGGCTTCTCTGATGGCTCAGACAGTAAAGCGTCTACCTACAATGTAGAAGACCTGGGTTCGATCCCTGGCTGTGGAAGATCACCTGGAGAAGGAAATGGCAACCCACTTCAGTATGCTTGCCTGGGAAATTCCATGGACAGAGGAGCCTGACAGGCTACAGTCCATGGGCTTGCAAAGAATCAGACATGACTGAGCACCTCATACCCACACAGAATTGTATTTACCAAAGAATAATTGGTTTTGATGGCCTTAAGCAAAATTTTTTTTTAATTTGAAAAATAATTATCTACATAGAGATATTCTACTCATTTTGGGCATCTCTGAGAAAGTAATTTTTGTGAGTAAGATAAATAAGACTAGGCTTTCAAGAAATTATTTTCTATATGTTTTACGTAATCATGTAATAATATGTTTTTGTCACTATATAGGAATAACAAAAAATGAATAGGAAAAGGGCAATGAAAGTTACAGTTGGTCTTTTTAGTTGTCCTCAGTATTCCTCCTGGTCTTAGCTAATTGCTAACCTCAAATTAAATTCAGTTTGCAGAAATTTTGCTTATCTACTGTTTTTCTAATAGACAAGTCAACTAATATTTACCTTCAGGAGATGATACCATCTAGGTAATTGAAGGCTTAGAGATGATTTTCTTTGTGCTTGTTTGACCTTGTTAGTGCTGATATTGATGAATATATTCAATTTTTGTTTTAAACCTTGGGGTTTTTGTTTTGGTTTGGTTCTGGCTGGTTTTTTACCACCTAGGTGTGGGTGAAAGGGCAGGTATGCTTGTAAGGCTCATCTTGAACTAAAAAAAAACACACAGGCAATGACATACAATATAGCAAAACAACTATAGTATAGGTACAAGTAAAAGCTGAGTTAATGTTATTTTTTGTAATAGTATTTTAATTTTGAAGTGGTATTTTGTATTATCTGTGACAGTGAGCTTTATGAGAGTAGGTGCTGCTCTAGTATTTATTTTTCTCTCTAAAAATTTGTTTCTCAAGAATAACTTGACAATAACTTGATATATACTTAGATTTATAAAGTATAATATTGTGAAATATTTTATATAATTCCACACAACTGTGCCATGCATTGTTTTAAATGATGGTTAATAACCACATAACATTAAAAAATACTTAGAATTATTTAGGGATAAGCAAGTCTGAATTACACATATATCAAAAAAAGCTGCAATTTATACTGTATGAGTTCAATAAATATGAATGCAATACTGAAACAATTTAAAGGGAGAAAAGGACACTTAGGAACTGTGTTATTCACAAATCATTTTTATGAAAATATATAAATTTAACCAATTTAAGGTGCAACACTTCATAATATTTTGTTTATGTCATTCGTTTACAAGTCCTTTACTTGGGCAGTGCAGTACTATTAGTATGTAATAAGTGAATTCATAAAATTTTACTGAAAACATGATACCATTAGGCAAAATATTTATAAACATTTTTCCTCTTGTAGCTATGATAGCAATGTGTAGCTATCATTGATCAGAAATAATTGCAGAAGTTTTAAAACTGAGGTGTGTTTTTTTTCCCCTCCTCTCTCATTTAAAGCTATATAGGTCTTGTATAGGCTTTAACAAGAGGAAGAAATATGGTTAGTCATTGGGTTTTGACACCTACTTACTTGTGCTGCATGAACAGCACTCACAAGCACAGCCCTGGGAGACAAGCTGCTGCTCCATGATCTTTGCAGGGTGTGATCCCTTTTCCCAGAGTGAGGGACCATCAGGGCTAGAGCATGACTCTTGGCACAGGCGGTTCTCTCCCTTCCCTTCTCTCTTTTTTTTTTTTTTTTTTCTGTTTTTAAATTTAGGTACATTTCACTGAGTTTAGGTGAAATATGAAATTAATGGTAGAGAATCATTCTTGCTTTGTCTACTTTATATTTTAAACTCATGAAACCTCCACTGACTTCTATTGCCTTTTTTTGTTTTGTTTTTCTCTCTTTTCCTGCACAAGCACTCCTATCTGGACAGGGAAACCTCCCTTCTTCTGAGAAACATTGCAGGAAAACCTTCTCATTTGCTGACCAAGGTGATACTTCTTCCACCTGCATGTAAATATTTATTGACTTGTAGGTAGAATGTAATTTCTGTTTTTGATTGTGCTCTCAGATTACTGAGGTTGTGCTTTCTTGTTTCTGCATCCTTGTTCTCAATAGAGGTATTTTTTCCTCTTATTGAAGGTAATTATTTATTGACCTTAATGACTATCAGAAAATATTGAGAGTAGAAAATATTTGCAATAGTTTTTCTAGTTTTTAACTTTTATAAATACCTGACAATCTTCCTAAGTATGTTGCACTTTTCTAGTTTAACATTGTGTTTCATTTTAAAGTCTAAAAATCATTGCTTGATTTTAGCTTTTACTACTAATGGTCATGCGTGCTGTGAGTTTCTTTAGCAAACTTTGTTTTCTAATTTTTGTTTATATTATCAGTGCCTCATTTAATTATTTATTTATATAAACATAATCTTTACATTAGTTTAATAAAATTAGAAGAGCAGGCTACAATTTAAATTTCTCAGTTCTTTGTCCTCAGAATGGTTTGAATTAGTCTAGCTGGATTTTCATTGGGCTGGTATTTTACAATTTAAAATCATTTAACCATTATCATCATTAACTCAAGGAAGCACAGGATAGAGGGAGTTGAATAGCTTTCTGCCTCTTTACAAATCATGTTTTTATTTTGTTACTTAAATGTTAAATTCAAGCATGTCTGACTTAGTTATAGATAGTTTCTGAAGAATATACAAATTATGGCTAATTTCACTAAATTTTTATTATTGTATCTTAAATTTTCTTTAAAAAAATTATTTAACTTTATAAACTTGCGAAAGAAAATGGTAAAGCTAAAATTAAAATCTCCCTGAGTGTCCACATAAAGAGAAGACCCAAGAATCAGCGATAAGAACTTTCTTTTTCTTGAGTTTCTCTCCTGGAAGGAGATCTAGGAATAGGATAGAAGCAGCTTAAAGATGAGGTAAGTTTAGAAATCTAAGCACATGATAGCCGTGTACTTTATAACCATAAAGTTCACTCTCCCTCTGGAATTCACTCTCAGAGCCTCATTTAGGATCTCTCTAGATCAGACTTCTCTCCCTGAGAGGTTGCGGTCACACATTTCCTGGAGGATGCCCAGCACCTCCGATTCTTTGAGTCTTCAGCTCCCTTACCCACACTATCCCTGAGGCCTCATAGTTTCCATCTGTTGTTGTTTTTTGGCAGCTCTATTTCTGTTCAGGATGTTTCCACTCTCCTAGTTGCCCAGGTTCAAGCCATCTCATGCTTCTCTTCTCACTTACTGTCTCAAAGCTCTAATAAGCCTGTCAGAATCGTCAGGATTGACTGAATTCATCCATCCATTTTATTCCCATTGCCACTACCCTAAAACAGCCTCATATTTTTTCTGTTTTTGCCTGTCACACCTCCAGTACATTTTGTACACTGCTCTCAGGTGAAGTATAACATTTTGCCGTTTCCATTGTCTGTTTTTCAACATATATTTGTTGAGTCTTGTACTGTGTTAGGTGCTGCAATATAATACTGTATAAAGTGGACATTTTCCCTGCCCTCAGTCTTTAGGAATGTAGATAAAAAGAACGTTTACATGCAGCATGTAAACAAATTCTAATCATGTTAAGTATTATGAAGGAAACAAGTGAGTAATAGGGAATACAAGGGGGAGGATTAGAGCTACATTTCCTTTAGATGGTAAGGTCAGCAAAGGCCCTTCTAAGGGGGTGACATTTAATTTAAAGTATGAAGGATGAAAAGCAGCCAGCTTGAGGGTGAAGGGAAATGTTCCAAGTGGAGAGGTGCATGAGAAACGAGCTTGTCATGTTTGAGGAGCTGAAGAAAGACTGTGTTGCTGGAGCCACAGTAGTTGAATGAAATATCTTGAGTTGTGTTTGGAGAGGTAGACAGGAATCATTAATTCAAGGCATGCTGGGGAGTGTGTGTGTTTTTTTCCCCTAAATGCTGTGAGAAACTATTGAAGAGAGTAACTTCATCCATTCAACAAGTGGAAAATAGTTGTTTGCAAGTTTGGGATAAATGCAGTCACTTCTCATCTCCTTCTGCCTGAGAGCTGTTGCCACCCACTGCATCCACAGTAGAGCCCTTGTGCTCCAATCTGAGTATTGGAGTGGTGGTATCACTGCTGTATGTAGCCAACATCTGACTCTAGCTGCCTCTATATCCTGCCCTACTTATATACAGTTACGCATTTGTCATTTGAAAATAACTCAGCGCAGAACATGAACATTTAGGGTGGAGTGGGGAATGGAGTCAAGGGTGAGGTGTCAGAAGTTCCTAGATAACCAGAGCCACAGGGGCCTCTCTTTGTCAGTGCTCTCTGTACCATAGCACATGGCTGTTTTGAAGCTAAGTTGAGCTTATACTTATTTCAAAATAAGTATTGTGTCTGATTCCCCAAAAAGCATGGTGTCCCAGTTACTGACTCACCTCTGATCTGCACTTTTCCAAACTAGAACTTTATAACACTTGATAGTTGAACACAGTAAAATGAACACAGGAACACTGCTTAGGGCCTGGAATGCAAAAGGAATGCTTATTGCTTGTTTCCATCATCAATCCAATTGTCATTATACTACTGCTAATGAAATAACTACCCCGTATACAGTTATGAGGGGCTTCCCTGGTGGCTCAGTGGTAAAGAATCTGCCTGTAATACAGAAGACATGGGTTCTATCCCTGCTTTGGAGAGATCCCCTGAAGGAGACACACTCCAGTATCCTTACCTGGGAAATCCCAAGGACAGACGAGCCTGGCCGGCTAAAGTCCATGGGGCTTCAAAAGTGTCAGACATGACTGAGTGTCTAAACAACATACAATTCTGAGCGGGGAGCCTCTGTAAAAGCAATGCAACCTGTTTCTTCTAGGAGCGGCATTACTCCCAGCACAGAATGTTTTATAAATGGGAGCAGTAGGCAAAGGACCCGTTGCTGACCTGATGCCCATAGGTCTCTGGGTGCCATCCAGAAGACTTTTCCTGACCTGATACACTAACACATCTTTGTCCCTCTTTATTCCCTTAGCCTGCTTTATTTATTTATTTTTCATAGAACTTACCACTGACTGACTTCTCATCTCTCTCTCTCTCTGTCTCATGTTAAATGTAAACTCCATGAAATTAGGAACTCTGTATTCTCTGCATTCAAGCCCAGACCTACATAGTTTGGACAAACATCTGTCATATAAAAGAATGGTCCTCTAGTGACCATCAAGGTTTCAAGGACTGCTGTACTTGTTAACCACCATTTCTTCAGAGAAGTTGTAAAACTGCTTGTATATTACTGAAAGTGTTTTATCTTTGATAAGCAGTTTTTATTTACTATTATCCCCCCAAAGTTTATGCTAAAATCTTTCCAGACAGAAGGGATGTGACATAATGGGAAGAACAGGTAGTTGTTCACTTCATAACAGCCTGTATGATCTTTGAAAGATAATTCTTTCTGGACCTGAATCAGTACAATGGACATAATAATTATGTTAGTCCTGCATTATTGATAATTAAATGAGGCACATGCCTTATAGTACATGGCAAGTGGGTGTTTGATTAATATTAGTTCTCTTCTTAGTTGAGAATGTATTTCATGATTTCTTCAGGGGGAAGTAAACTAGTGGTTATGATTATTTTGGTTCTAAGCAGTTTGATAGAACATTTCATGAGCAGTAAATTGTTCATCACTCCAAGTTTTCTTTGAATCATTTTAAGTTACATAACTTTATTACTGTTGTAATCTGTTAAATAAACTTGATCTAAAAAAAAAAAACACCTAACTTATTTTCAGCCCCTTAATTTCAATCCTGTTTGTTCTGAACCCAAAAAGCCTTAATCATTTCATAGTTGAAGGAATTCATAGCCAGTTCTTTGCAACTTTAACTTTCTGTAAGTATTCTAATTTTTACTCTAAGAAAATGCTGTAACATTTTGTAACCACAGCATTAGCTTTCACTTAATCATAAGATCTTCACTGAGTTTTTGTCCTTTATGTAAATTTGAGAAGGCTTGGCATTTGATGGTTATTGATAGCCACACAGGAGTTTTTCAGGCGGAAAATATGTTGTCTCTTGCCCTTTTAAGAGAAAGGGTAAGAGAAAAAGTTAAGTTGTTATATGTGTGAGGTATCTTTTACTTACGTTTAGGATGGTTGTGAGACAGTGTGAACAAAGGGATAGTCCAAAGATAAGGGGCAGAAAACTTAAGACCTGATTTTGCCAACTTTAACAAACAGAAGAGAATATGAGACGAACAAAGCTTTGTTCTTTGTATTAATCTTGGCCTGCAGACATTGAATACAGCTTTGTATTGCCTAAAGAAACCGTTAGATGTCTTCTAAGTATATAATCTATAAATAACACAGTAGCAAAGATTTATTGATCTTTGCTGTATCACACGGCACTCTGATCTTAAAACAGTTTCTTCCTTTTCTTGGTTGTTACAGTTAAAAGTTATGATTCTAGATTAAATATAGTAGATAAAAACCAAACTTTCTGAGGAAGAGCTTATTGTCCATGGGAAGTGTAAAGTACTATGAATCTTGCAATTTGATCAAATATTTGTATTTCATTTTGCTCCAGTGACATTCAAATTCTAAAAGTTAGAGGCTTCTTGCAGAGATTAATTATCCTTGCTAATGGACTGGAGAAGAGTAAACTAAAATGTGCCCACACTGAAAGTAAGCATGTGTGTGCATGCTCACTTTGTCCCTGTGTGCTCAGCTGCGTCCGATTCTGTGACCCCATGGACTGTAGCCCGTCAGGCTCCTCTGTCCATGTGATTTCCCAGGCAAGAGTACTGGAGTGGGTTGTCACTTCCTACTCCAGGGTATCTTCCTGAGCCCAGTGACTGAACCCATGGCTCCCGCATCTCCTGCATAGGCAGGCAGATTCACAGCACTTAAATTCGAATTTGAGGCAGCTATAACACAGACCAACTTATATAGTTAATTAAGAGTAGTATTTTGAGCAAATGGAAGAATAGCTAAATTTGGATGTTAAAATAGCCCCACCTGGCTGTTCTACATAAAAATGGTTTCTTATTGATGGCTAGGGAATCTAAATTGGTTGTTTCTCTTGTTTCTGTAATCTTTTCTTCCTGGGTGTCAACTTTTTAGCCTTTGGAGCAGAAACTGATCTGGGAGTTGAAACTAATCTTATAATCTTATAATTGAATGTCAGTGCTTCAAAAGATAGCATTAATTGTATTCTATTGTATTTGGTAAATAATAGTATACTAAAAATGGAAGTATGAAAATACTGCTTTGGTATTTATAACCAGTATCAGAATGTTATATTAAAATTTTTATATTCCCTTTTTGAAAAGACTATTTTTAAGAGCATTTTCAGGTTCACAATAAAATTAAGAAGATATAGCGATTTCCCATATACCACTTGCCCTCACACGTGCATAGCATCCCCATTATCAACATCCCCCACCAGAGTGGTACATTTGCTGCAATTGATGAGCAAGTATAGGTAACATTATTATCACCCAGAGTCCATGGTTTACATTAGGGTTCACTCTTGGTGTGTATTCTGTGGGTTTGGACAAATGTATAATGACATGTAGCTATCATTATAGTATCATACAGAGTAGTTTCACTCCCACAGAAATACTCTGTGCCACTTATTCACGTCCCCCGCACCTCCCGCCCCCAACCTCTGACGATTATTCTTTTTACTGTCTCCATAGTTTTACTTTTTCAGGATGTTGTATAGTTGGAATCACATAGTATGTAGCTTTTTCAGATTGGCTTCTCTCAGTTAGTAATACACATTAAAGTTTCCTCCATGTGTTTTATGGCTTGATAGCTCTTTTTTTTTTTTTGCTTTTGTGAGTTAGTTGCTCAGTAGTGTCTGACTCTTCGTGACCCTGTGGACTGTAGCCAGCCAGGCTTCTCAGGCCATGGAATTCTCCAGGCAAGAATACTGGAATGGGTTGCCATTCCCTTCTTCAGGGGTTCTTCCCTACCCAGGGATTGAACTCAGGTCTCCTGCATTCTTTTTCTTTTTTTTTTAAGCATTGAATAATAATATTCCATGGTCTGGATGTTGCATAGTTTATCCATTTGCCAACTGAAGGATATCTTGGTTGCTACCAAGTTTTGGCATTATAAGGAAAGCTGCTATAAGCATCAATGTGTCGGTTTTTGGGTGAATGTACACTTTCAGCTCACTTGGTAGATACTAAGGAACTTGATTACTGGATGGTGTTGTAAGAGCGTGTTTAGTTTCGTAAGAAACTACCATAGTATCTTCTAAAGTAGCTGTACGATTTTGCATTCCTCAGGGAAAGATGAAAGTTCCTGTTGTTCCACACCCTGACCAGCGTTTGGTGTTTCCAGTGTTTTGGCAGTCTAAGATGATACATGCGTAGTGGTATATCGTTGTTTTAATTTGCAGTTCTCTAATGATATGTATGAGCAGCTTTTCACAGGCTATTTGCCATCTGTGTAATCTTTGGTTAAAAAAGATTTCGTCAAATCTTGTTTTGGTGAAAACCTTCTGTTCAGGTTTTTTGCCCAGTTTTTAAATTGAGTTGTTCATTATCTTACTGAGTTTTAAGAG
>NW_011495032.1:25852033-25877457 GCF_000754665.1 Bison bison bison | reverse complement strand
TTTAAGAGTTCTTTTATGTTTTGGATGATAGTCCTATTATCAGATATGTCTGATAAATATTTTACTAATATTTTCTCCTAGTCTGTGGCTTGTCATTCTCTTGATATTCTTTTTCTTAAAAATATTTTTTGACTTTGAAGACATCTTTTTTTTTTTTTTTTAATTTTGCAGGCTAGTTATGAAAGAATTTGGCCTTGTAGAAGTTCATGTTTATATTCCAGGTACACAAAGCATTGATTCTATCAGTTCTTCTTCATCAGACTTTGAGATTTAAATTTGCTTTTCAGAAAAATGAAGTGAAAGTTGAAATTATGCCTTGGAAAATTTCTTTGTAGCAGCTATTCATACCAATATAAGGATGTGGCAAATGAACCATGAAGAAACATACAATCATTATACCCTTGAGAAAACACTCATAAAACTTCTGCTGTACTCTTTTCCAAAATATATATGGTCAAATAACTGATTTCATAAAAACCACTGGGAAATACTCGTACTTAAAATTCCTTTATAAGAGTAGTGCTCTACTCATCAGAAACACACACAAAATTTGGTAATTTAATAATGATTTTGTTTCTCCAAGACACAGAATTCTAGACGCTGAGAATTTTAAAGACAATAGTCTAGTTTTCTCATTTTATAACCTTCTTTAAAAAGAAGAAATATATATCTTAAAATATACAGTCAACATGTTTTATAATTCTGTAGTTTATTTGCATAAAGGGGGAGATAGGATGATTTAATCTTTAATCAAAGGAGTATATATACCTAAGAATCTAAGAATCCAGTCTTACTCCTCTCTGTCGTTAAAATGCACTTCTTTGTTCTCTGTCTAATTGGGTTTGCAGATAGTATTTCCTGACCTTGGTTATTATGTTAATTCACTGACTGCTTTCATTGAAATGGATCAGATTTCTGGCAAACAAGCCCACTGTTTTCCCTGTTTTCTCTGTTCTGCAGAGTAGTAAATACTAAGCTTGAAATGAGGGAGACAGCCTAGAGTATGAAATGAGAAGAGAAGCAGATCAAAAAATAAGAAAGCTAACAGAATTTAAGAGAACAGGGAATAATCTATTAAATGAATTGAGTTTAACTTGTTTTTTTTGCCCTGGAAACTTCAGTTTTTTAATGAAATAACACATGGGTTGTGATTATTAATCACAATCTAGAGCAGATAAAGTCTAGTTGATGTAAATAGGTTTCTCTCTTCTTTTTTAAAGTCATGTTAAGTAAAGGAATATATAATATGGTATTTTATATTTTCTTAGATATTTTAGATATTTTCTAGAGCAACCAAGAGCATAGAATTAAAAAGTAATTCTTTATTATAAGCAAAGGTTTACTTTCATGAGTTTCTTTCAACTGGAGATTAATGCTGCAATGTACTATGGCCTCTTGCTGGAAAGTACAAGTAAGTACAAGGTGTTACAGTACTATATGTTGTTCTAGGAGAGAATAGGAAATGTTTTATTTTATTTAAGTATAGTTTTATTTTATTGCTATTCATTTAAATTTATGAAGCAGAAATTACTATAAGTTAAATATTTGGAAAATTACATATTTTAGTGTGAATTAAAAACAAAATTGAATTTAGTGACATGAGACATTGATTATATTGTGTGATTGTTCCAAAGCAGAGTAAAACTTAGAATTAAATGCAGCCTCCTCTGTTCATATTTATGTATTAATGAGAACATACCTATATTTTTATTATGATTGTTTATATGGTTGCAGAGAGATGAATTGATGCTGGGTTGTTTTTTTTTTTTTTTTTGTTTTTATGATGATGATATGTTTTCATTGCAACAGGACAAAATGTTGATATGCAAAAGATTGCCCATACTTTCTAGGGGAGTATAAATTCAGAGGCACTGGCAAGCCCATAGATAGCCTCGTTTTCCCTATCTTAAAACCTGAAATTTGTCTGTTTCAGAATGACAGTCAAGAATAAAATTGTTGGATTAAATTAAACTAATTTACCACAGCCCTAGAATATGAAAATGTAGTCTTAATATAAGAAATCTTCAAGTGTGCATCTTAAAAATTTTTTTTAATAATATGTCTGCTCTCACTTTGTGAACCTGGTTATTTCTAAAATGTGCTCCATATTAAGTGTGTGAAGTTATATTCTTACGGAAATTCAGTGTTAACAGCGTTCTTAAGGATAAAAAGACTTCTCAAAAAATTCTCATTATTTTAACATTAGTTTATCTGAAGTGCTTTGTGTCCACAGGAAGAACAGGCAGCAAAATTGAAAGCTGAGAAGATCAGAGTTGCCCTAGAGAAAATTAAAGAGGCACAAGTGAAAAAGGTGATATTTGGGCTTTTTCTTGGTTTGGGATTTTTGTCCATCTTATGGGTTTATAAAGAATTGCCTTGTTTATATAATGTAACTGTAAGATGCAGCAAGCTATAGCAGGGCATTTCTTTCTAAATACATTTCCACATGTATTTTTTGGTGAATAAAATACATTATAAAAGAAATAACTTTTCTGGTTCTAAATTCTAAAAGAGGAAAATAAAATAGCTTTATTATAATCTTATATGTTACTTTAATTTTTAAAAAAGCATTAAATTTGTTTAGTTATTGAATACTTAATTTTAGAATCTTCTTCTTACATAATAGAGTCATTATTTGTGTTTTAACTTATATTTAGCTAAGGACATTGTTCAGAATATTATTCAATATTGGAAGAAGTTTTTAGAATGCCTGTTTTTCAGTTTGTATTTAATTTTCCTTTTTCCTCTTAACAGCTGGTGATTAGAGTCCACATGTCTGACGATAGTTCTAAAACAATGATGGTGGATGAGAGGCAGACAGTGAGACAAGTGCTGGATAACCTGATGGACAAATCCCACTGCGGTTATAGTTTAGACTGGTCTCTGGTGGAAACCATTTCTGAGTTACAGATGGGTTAGTAATATCATTGCTATAATTATTTTTTAAATTTCTGTGTAATTTCAACTGTTTTCATGTTGATAAAAGCAGCTAGAGACATTTTAATATTTTTTCCTATAGTATAACCCTGGCTTTTTTACATTGTCTTTCCCTCATTCTTCCCCCATATATTTTGAGATTTCTTTGAGTACAGTATCATGTCCAGTTCATTTTAGGTTTTCTTATGGCCAAAACAAAGTTGTTCTTTTTTTAAGGTAACAAAATATTTTTTCCCTTCAGATATTATTAAGAACTGCATATATTAGACACATTACTAAAACCCATTACATTTATTCACATTTGTACTGAAGCCTTGATAACAACATTTGACTTTCAGGGGAAACATAAAGCACATCTTATTTTTAGCTAGATGTACTAAGTCTTAATTTCCTATGTTTTGTAGTTTCTTACGGTGTTTTCTAACTTTGAAAATTCCTAATTTTTTTAATACCATCTTTGACTTAAAAAAAATTAATTTATTTTAATTAGAGGCTAATTACAATATTATAGTGGTTTTTGCTGTTGCCATGAATCAGCCATGGATGTACATGTGTTCCCCATCATGAACCCCCCCTTCCACCTCACTCCCCATCCCATCCCTCAGCGTCATCCCAATGCACCAGCCCTGAGCACCCTGTCTCACGCATCAAACTTGGACTGGTGATCTATTTCACTTATGATAATATACATGTTTCAATGCTATTCTTTCCAATCATCCCACCCTCACCTTCTCCCACAGAGTCCGAAAGTCTGTTCTTTACATCTGTGTCTCTTTTGCTGTCTTGCATATAGGGTCATCTTTATCATCTTTCTAAATTCCATATATATGTGTTAATATACTGTATTGGTATTTTTCTTTCTGACTTACTTTACTCTGTATAATAGGCTCCAGTTTCATCCACCTCATTAGAACTGATTCAGATGCGTTCTTTTTAATAGCTGAGTAATATTCCATTGGGTCAGTGTACCACAGCTTTCTTATCCATTCGTCTGCTGATGGACATCTAGGTTGCTTCCATGTCCTGGCTATTGTAAACAGTGTTGTGATGAACAGTGGGGTACATGTATCTCTTTCAGCTCGGGTTTCCTCAGTGTGTTTGCCCAGCAGTTGGATTGCTGGGTCGTATGGCAGTTCTATTTCCAGTTTTTTAAGGAATCTGCTCACTGTTCTCCATAGTGGCTGTACTAGTTTGCATTCCCACCAACAGTGTAAGAGGGTTCCCTTTTCTCCACACCCTCTCCAGCATTTATTGTTTATAGACTTTTTTATAGCAGCCTTTCTGACTGGTGTGAGATGGTACCTCACTGTGGTTTTGATTTGCATTTCTCTGATAATGGGTGATGTTGAGCATCTTTTCATGTGTTTGTTAGCCATCTGTATGTCTTCTTTGGAGAAATGTCTATTTAGTTCTTTGGCCCATTTTTTAATTGGGTCGTTTATTTTTCTGAAATTGAGTTACGGGTGCTGCTTGTATATTTTTGAGATTAATTATTTGTCAGTTGTTTCATTTGCTATTATTTTCTCCCATTCTGAAGGCTGTCTTTTCACTTTGCTTATAGTTTCCTTCGTTGTGCAAAAGCTTTTAAGTTTAATTAGGTCCCATTTGTTTATTTTTGCTTTTATTTCCAGTATTCTGAGAGGTGGGTCATAGAGGATCCTGCTGTGATTTATGTCGGAGAGTGTTTTGCCTATGTTCTCCTCTAGCAGTTTTATAGTTTCTGGTCTTACATTTAGATCTTTAATCCATTTTGAGTTTATTTTTGTGTATGGTGTTAGAAAGTGTTCTAGTTTCATTCTTTTACATGTGGTTGACCAGTTTTCCCAGCACTTCTTGTTAAAGAGATTGTCTTTTCTCCATTTATATTCTTGCCTCCTTTGTCAAAGATAAGGTGTCCATAGGTGTGTAGATTTATCTCTGGGCTTTCTATTTTGTTCCATTGATCTATATTTCTGTCTTTGTGCCAGTATCATACTGTCTTGATGACTGTAGCTTTGTAGTATAGTCTGAAGTCAGGCAGGTTGATTCCTCCAGTTCCATTCTTTTTTCTCAAGATTGCTTTGGCTATTCGAGGTTTCTTGTATTTCCATACAAATCCATCTTTGACTCTTAAAAACCTTTTAAAGGTTTCTTTTTGTAATATTATGTGATTATAGAAACCTCACAATAATTATTTTATTAGGCTATATTCAATCAATAGTCAATTTCAACTTGCCATTTTGTTTATAAAATATATTTGCATTGCTTTTACTGTCTGTTATATCTTTAAATATTTTATAGCAGTTTCCAGAGCAATAAAAATTTAATAATTAACCTTTTTCTGTTAGAATGCACAAACACAAACCCCAAAACCAAACCATCAGTTAGAAGTTTATTAACAGGTATAGGCAGATATTCTAATAATACTTATTATAACTATTCTTGAAGAATTAAAAAGGTTCAAGTTCACAGATGTGGCATCACCATACCCAGAAAGTTTTTGGCTGCTAGTTTTTAAAATATTTCCATGACTGTAGGTTTAAGGTTCATAACCATGACTTAATCATATGTGGCACAGTGATACAAATAGAATATGTAGTTTTTTAGTACTTGTTGAATGAATAAAAGAAAACTAAGAGCCCAAAATAAGATGGTAAAATAAGCTATGACAAATGTAAATCATTCATTTAAACAAGAGATTATTAGAAAGGATGAATAAACAAAATGCAGTTGTTCACTATCTACAAAAGACCTTTTTCCTAAAGACACAGAAAGCTTGAAAGTAAAAGGAATGTGGAAAGACACTAACCAAAAGAAAGATAATGTTAACTATGTTAATATCAGACAAAATAGACTTTAAGCAAAATACATTACTAGAGATAAGGAGAACCATACGTCTTCATCAGGAAGATAAAATCATTCTAAATTTTATCTAATAATGGCATTAAATTACATAAAGCAAAAGAAGTTGGTGGAACTACCAGGAGAAATGCACAAGTCTGCCTTCATAGTAGAAAGTTTCACCTAAGAATCTTTGCAATAATCAACATAATCAAGCAGACAAAAATGAATATAGATATATTTAGAGCACTAATAACAGGAAAATACACATTCTATACAGGCAGAAGTATAATGTTTCCGAAAATTGATTCCAGTATGAGGTCATAAGCAGCTCTCTAGAAATTTCAAAACAAAAATCAGTATCTCTAGAATATGTTCTTTGAACATATGTTCAGGATATAGGGCATGTTCTTTGATTCCTAATTTGGAAATTAGAAAATATATCCATGTTTAAAATTAAACAATTTATAGATCAAAGGAGAAATCATCTTGGAAATTTTTTGAATGACAAGGAACAAATAGTGTTGGAAGCACTTAATACTAGAATTTATGAAATGCGACTAACAGATTATGTTTAAGGGTGGGATGGTAAAAGGCTGAAGGCTGAAGAAGAGCTTGAAGTCAGACAGTCTAGATTCTAGTCCTGATCCTTCCTTGTAGCAGCTGTGTGACCTTGCTAAAGTCACTTTACACCATGAGGGCACATTTCCTTATTTGAAAATACAGGAAATACCAGATAGTCTATAAGGGTGTCAGTTTAGATTCTATGATTTTGCTGTCAAATACTTCGCAAGGTTTCTTGTCTTTTATGCAATTCTGACAAATACTAACAAAATACTGGTGTTTTATTTTGGGACAGAGAGAATCTTTGAAGATCATGAAAACTTGGTTGAAAATCTTCTTAATTGGACAAGAGATAGCCAAAACAAGCTTATATTTATGGAGCGTATAGAAAAATATGCACTTTTCAAAAATCCACAGGTGAGGCTATGGCTTGCAGAGGTCAGGATTCTTAAATGTTCATATTATATAATTTTCTGAGTGCTAAGTTAATAGAGTTAAAAGACTTGACAGCCACCCAGTTGGAGCTTTGTGGCTGCAAAACCCCATGGGAGCATTCACTAGTGCCAAGGTGGCAAATCTGCTGGGCCCCAGGTGTTGGGCTTCGAATAAGCTACCAGTTCCACAGAGCCAGATGGGGTGAGCCCTAGGAAAAGCAGGATTACCTCCAGGGGGTTAGCAGATTTCTGTTCTAATTCAGAGCCGTTTTGGACCCTGCTCTTTATTCAGTGAGTTCCTCATCCATCAAAGAAAAGTACTTATATATTTAAGTTTCCCTACTTTCATCATTTATTCATTTAACACTTTGATTTGTTTTCTGAATTATTTTTTTGAAAATCCCAGTAACCTTGATTATAAACAGTCCCACGTTCTATTATATGTTACCTTGATCTGTTTGGTATCTTTGCTTGTCCCAAAATGTTTATGTTAATTCTTCCTAATACCCAAATATTTTATAAATATCAATAAGTGAAAGAAAACAATACCACTATAAAAAATAGTTGTGAGGAAAAACAGTGGCTGCTTTAAAGTTATTGAATAGTTTCCTTCAGACTACGTGATCATGACACATCTTTACTGGATATTTTTAGTGAAGAATACACATTTAGGAATACCAACAATTTTTTATGGATGATTGTGAATGAAAGTTTCTTAAGGATAATAATTAGAATTCAGATTATAGTTGAGTAAATGAGATCATGGTAGCCTCAGGGAATTTGGGATTTCTTCTTTAAAAGCCAGAACATAGATTAAATTTACTACATCTGAATCAGTTAAGCTCAGCATATTTTAAGCAAATTTGCCCCACTTGTTGTACTTACTAATTCATAAACCTTTAAGGTCCTGTCAGTGTAGCTTTCATTAAATATACGAAAACACATTGCTAGCTGTGGCATGGAATACCTCCGCAGGATTTGGGGGAGGGTGGTTTATGGAATAATTCAAAATAAATGGATAAAGTAAGGAGGAGGCTAGTATTAAGCATTTCTGTGAAGATGCCAGGAACAGGTTTCAAAGGAATGTTCCCCCTCACTCTGCATAGGCAGAAATAGACTCAGAGTTGCTGTGTCTCTAGAAGAAATCATCTGTGTACCTGTGCCAGGAGAATAGTAGAGTGTCCTTTAACATTCATCTACTCGTTTTTCTAGAATTACCTTCTGGGGAAAAAGGAAACAGCTGAGATGGCAGATAGAAACAAAGAAGTGCTGTTGGAGGTATGAGTCTTCCTCCCCAACCCCTTTCCTTGTACATTATAATATTAAAATATTAAGCACCTTTTTTGAAGCCCAGAATGTCAGTGCTCTGTATTGATAATTACAGTTGTAACTGGAGAAGCCTATTTTCTTCCATAGCCTGATGGGGAGAGTTCAGCTTTGTGAATGTTAGAACACTGAAGAACCTTATAAAAGCTATTATTTTGCCAAGCAGTATACTAGTGGGTTGAAAGGACTTAGGAGCTTTTAGAAGGTAACAAGTGAGAGAAAAGGCTGGGTCAGTGAAGGGTGTGATTGTGCTTTTTTATCTGCTTACCCAGAGAGGAATTTGTATATAGTTAGTTATTTACCAAATAATTCAAACCTTAGTCTGAAATAACTAATTTTAAAAATCATAATGATGATTTTTTAAAAATATACATTCCTTATTTTGAAGATTAATGAAACAAATTCAAATATAATTGAATTTTTGCCCTTTGCTGATTTTAGAGAACTAAGGTCAAAGATGTTAGCGTGTTTGAAAATCTGAAAAAATTCATATTTAGCAACAAGACTATTAGGGGGATGAAGATCAGCACTCAGCTTTTCATAGGGAGGCTAGTTATAATTAAGAAAAATTCTCTTCATAATTCCTAATTTTTCTGTGTTTTGGGGGAAGAAATTAATTCATGTTCATGTGTTCAAATTTAGTGAGGATTTCTACTTTCCCTTTACTAAATACATGATTGATTTTTTAAATTCTTATCTAAATACAGACATTAGAATACAAAATTTTTAGTTTGTTTACATTCCTTTCAATTTAGTATTAAATAAACAATAAATGCTTGCCTTGTTTTAGATCATATGCACTGATTGTTTTTAAATTGTGAAAGTGCAATCATTTGTTTAGCATGTTGCCTTCTTTTAAAATATATTCCTTTTTAGCATGCAGCTAATATAAATTTGGGCTTCTCTTGTAGCTCAGACAGTAAAGAATCTGCTTGAAATGTAGGAGACCTGAGTTTGATCCCTGGGTTGGAAAGATCCCCTGGGGAAGGAAATGGCTAGCCACTCCAGTATTCTTATCTGGAGAATCCCATGGACAGAGAAGCCTGGTAGACTACAGTCCATGGGGGTCCCAGAGTCATATACAACTGAGGCACTAACACAGTTAGTGGCTAATCTAAATGTTAATTTGGAGACAAATAAAGTCTAATGCTCATGTTAGCTCTGATGCTTTCATTACATTTACTGTAACTATGTTTTTACAAATGCATTTAAATGCTGTTATGTGCAGCTCAGCTGACATTTCAACTTAGTTTCGTCAAAACAGTTTTAGGGAAAAGTTCACAGGGATTGCCATAGTTGTTCCAAAGTAAAGCCATGTAATGTTTGGAAAGTTCTAATTGAGGTAAAATTAGCAGTGTGGTTTTTATACAAAGGTATTTTAGTTTAATCACAGTGTCATGCATTTCACAGGGGTAGACACAACTTTGGTTTGAGAATCCAAGGATTATGTCTTTCCCAATCATCTTCTTATTTTAGGAGTGTTTTTGTGGAAGTTCTGTAACTGTACCAGAAATTGAGGGAGTCCTTTGGTTGAAAGATGATGGCAAGAAGTCCTGGAAAAAACGTTATTTCCTCTTGCGAGCATCTGGTATCTACTATGTCCCTAAAGGAAAAGCAAAGGTGCGTCCCTTCTGCTGACTTTAAGCTTCCTCATTATGCTGATTGATTTTAATCTGTAGTGAGCAGACTGACACGGTGATCCAGGCTGTGATTTGTTTCCACTCGTGAGCATTGCTTTGTTTATTGATCTATTATAAGGAAGAGGAAATCTGAAAATGTTCACTTTCTGCTCATTCATTGGGCCCATCTCGATTCTCCTGGTGAATTTGAAACCATGCTTTTATTATTTTTAAACCTTCTGCCAGAGTCGTTTTTGTTTTTTATTGTTTGGGGGAAAATAGCTTTCCGGGCTTGTAGGCATTTCAGCTTTGCTTAGGTAATGTACTTCTGCTGCGGGCCCTGGTGGTAGCTGTCATTTCTGTGCTTACGGGGCCAGCTCTGTTGAAGCTCTCTACAGGATCATCTCATCAGGTCTTTACCACCATCTCGAGAGGTAACTGTTGTCTCCCCTTTTTAACTGGCGAGGAAACACTGACTTGAGACTTGTGCTTGAGACATGCACGGCAGGCACTGAACTGCCTGGTATCTCTTGTTCTTTCCAGAGAGCTCTATTATAATACTATATTGTATTTAATATACTATACTGTATTTAAAGTCTCTTTGAAATACCACCCTTTCCAAGTAAGGACAAGATGGTAAGTGAAATGGACTGCCTTTCTTGTTGTGTGGTAGTTTTAAGGAAGAAACTTCTATAGAGAATCTCACTGTTTTGTCTTCTACAGAATAGCAATAATTTCTACTTGGTAAAGCTTGATTCTCAGGTAAAAGCTGTTACCAGTGATATTTGCTTGTTTACGTGTTATTGTTAATTCAGTCTTTTGGGGGTTTTCTTCTCAGGTCTCTCGGGACCTGGTCTGCTTTCTTCAGCTGGATCATGTAAACGTCTACTATGGACAGGACTATCGGAACAAGTACAAAGCTCCTACAGACTATTGTCTGGTGCTCAAGGTAAACATGTATCTCTTTTTAGGAATTTTAATTGATATTAGACGTAGAGAAGGTTATTGGACATCTTAGAATAGTTTGGGTCTCCATTGAGTATACTATTTTTGCTTTATTCTATGGTGTGTAGGTTTTTTAAAGGAATGGTTAAGGGACTTCCTTAGCAGTCCAGTGGTTAGGACTTGGCACTTTCATTGCTGGGCCCGGGTTCAGTCCCTAATCGGGATTAAGATCCCACGAGCCAGGAGGCAAAGCCAATAAAGTAAATGAAGAGAGAGAGGAAGGAAGGGAGGGAGATGGGGAGGAAGGAAGGAAGCTGTGCTGTTCCGTAGCTGACCCTGGTTAGAGCGATGATACTGGGAAATGGGTACTGAATTATAAACTGTGAGTCATAACATATAAAATGGATTAGATGATAAATTTGAGACTTTCATTTAATAGCAGCCTTATTTTAGGAAAACTTAGATCAGAGCCACATATGGGGTGAAGTGAGGAAGGAACATAGATATTTGTGCTTTTTAGTTCTTCTCCTATACTAACTCAGAGAAACCATCAGAGGACACTGTGCCTGAGAGTTCAAAGTAGACTGCCTCTCATCCAGTCCAGAAATAATTCTTGTCTCCCTTTTCTCCTGAACTGTGGCCCTGGTAGCCCATGCGTGTATTGTGACCTGTTTTTAGTGATTTTTTCCCCCTTTATCCAAACTTTTGAGTTTCTCACACTTACCATATCTGAACTTTTGAGAGCTTACATTTTTACTGAATTTTATTGATAAGTTGCAACATTAGGAAAAGGTAGCATTAAAAAGTTCAATAGAGTTATGGGGATGATTAAGTTTTTTCTCATTGGCTCCATCAGAGATCCCCTTGGTAACTACTTAGGTCTACTTGTTTATATCATCTTTGCTTTTGTCTAAGAATTGTCACTTGGGTTTGAGAAGGTGGTTGTTTGGCGTTTGGGGGTAGAGTTTTGATTGCTTTGATAAAATTAGGTGTATTATAATGGTAACCCTTTATTAAGTGATCATTTTTGGAGAAAACTATTTCATTTAGTTACAGTAGCAAATAATTTTTTTTAAGTTAATATAAAGTAGCTTAATCCAGCAGTTTTCAAAATGAGGTTCAGGGTCACCTGGAGTCCCTGAGAACTTTGTCAAGGGACCCATGATATCAAAGTTATTCTTCTAATAATGCTAAGATGTTACTTGCCTTTTATACTCTCATTCTCACACAGGTGTATAATGGAGTTTTCTAAGAGGTTACATGACATGTGATGATATCTTTGCTGCTCTGGGTAGTGGAATGTATATTTGTTACATATTCTTACATTTGACTTTTTCTCAACTTTAATTTCTTACAAG
The DNA here is from genome assembly GCF_000754665.1 of Bison bison bison. Classification (NCBI taxonomy): domain Eukaryota; kingdom Metazoa; phylum Chordata; class Mammalia; order Artiodactyla; family Bovidae; genus Bison; species Bison bison. The sequence goes on along the minus strand of NW_011495032.1, from coordinate 25,865,454 downwards.
GTAAATATAAATAAAAGTTACTTGGGGGTCTCATAACACGGAGGCAGTAAGTGGCTCAGAGTTGTCAGTGAGAACCCAAGTTCTTTCCATCTTTCCCTGTTCCATCTTCTGCATATCGGCTTATTCTCAGACCAACTCACCTCAGTCACAAATGGCCACTGCCTCATATATAGACCCAGCAAAATCCAGCAGAGGAAGAGGGACTATTTTTCCCTCCATTTGTCTTTTTTTTTTTTTTTAAGAGGAAAGAAGTATTTCCCAGGATCTCCTCCAACAGCCCTCTCCTGGAGAAACATGCCCTCCTACATTAATCACTGGCAAGGAACAAAGCCACCATTTTTGGTTTACATTAGTCAGAATTCACTCTCTGAGATGAATCCAGGCACATTGGGGCTCAGTCAGAAAAGAGGTAGGGAGGAGAAGAAAGCCTTGGGGAAGGCAGCCAGCTGTGTCTGTTAGGGCACTAGTAGTAAGCAGGACCATTGACTAGTATTTTAAGCCTTTTTGCAGCTCACAGAATTCTTAGGTTAAGAATATTTTTGTTCCAAGGGTTTATTGGTTTGTTTTTATAATAATGATTTGTATGCTTCATATTTGCTTCTAGTAAAGAATGTGTGTGTGTGTGTCGCTCAGTCATGTCTGACTCTTTGCAGCCCCCGTGGCCTGTAGCCCACCAGGCCCCTCTGCCCATGGGATTCTCCAGGCAAGAATACTGGAGTGGGTAACCAATCCCATTTTCACTAGTTGACTGAAGGTTGCTCAGACATGTCCGACTGTTTGCGACCCCATGGACTACACAGTTCATGGAATTCTCCAGGCCAGAGTACTTGGAGTGGGTAGCCTTTCCCTTCTTTAGCGGCTCTTCCCAACCCAGGGATCGAAACCAGGTCTCCTGCATTGCAGACAGATTCTTTACCATCTGAGCCACCAGGGAAACTCCTCTAGAAAAATAGGTTAAACTAGTCTCCATACTTATATTATCTCTCTGTCTAGGAATATTTAATGTATTGAACTAAAAAAACAACATACCACTGGATATAGATAATAGTAAAGATAATGACCACCATTTTCTAAAGAACCAGGGTGGAAGGTACTGCCCTGGAACACTGTATGCATCCATCTCACAAGTCTGATCTAGAGTACCCATTTTCCACATATGGAAACCACTTTAAGGGATCAGTTTGCCTGAGACCACTCAACTATCGGGCTTCTCTTGTGGCTCAGCTGGTAAAGAATCTGCCTGCAGTGCAGGGAGATCTGGGTTCGATCTCTGGATTGGGAAGATCCCCTGGAGAAGGGAAAGGCTACCCACTCCAAGTATTCTGGCCTGGAGAATTCCAGGGACTGTGTAGTCCATAGGGTCGCAAAGAGTCAGACATGACTGAGCAACTTTCACTCGACTATTAGTATTTAAGACATGTCTTTTTTCCTTATAAACTTGCACTAGCTTTTGCCTATGTAAGTATTTTTATTCTTGAACATATGAGTTCTGAAAACCAAAAAACACTGCCACACAGGGTCGATACAAATGCAAATGTAAATATTTATAAGTGCCTGATCCCCTTCATTGGCTCTGGGCTATAATGACTGAGTCTGAATCCTTCCAGTGAAGTGCAGGAGATAGGAAGTAGGTACACACTTGTAGGAAGTCATAAAACACAGTATTTGGTAGTTTTTTACAGATAATAATGAAAATAATAATGATGGGAAGAGATGACTCATGAAATTTGACAGTATAGAAATAAACAGGATATATGTTGATATATTATCTGAAAGACGTACACACTTGGGAGACATGTATATGCATGTATATTTAAGTTCTTAAAGGAAACCCGAGTTATAAAAATACATATACCACAATAATTGTTGGAATAGAGTCATCTTAGCTAGGACTAAATTTTCATCCCCTGAGAAGTGAGACCAAGTAATTTAATATGTTAGGTGGGAAGGAAAAAAATGGTCAGAATTTAGGGACAGAATATGAGGATGAACTTCTCAAACATTATTATTAATAAAAAGATGTTATAATGATAATCCTGGAAGTAATAAGGTGGAGTTTATAGTCTTATTTTTTAGTTTCTAGCATGTTAGTTGAGAGAATTGATTTTCAGGTCTATGTGTATTTCCAGAGTAATAAATGGATTGTGTATAGTCAATATTTTCTTTTGGCACTTGGACCAAGATTTTAGAGCATCGCTTTTTAGTTACAGAATTTTAGGAATTGTCTGTCTCATTCTAATATCTGGCATACATAGAGAAAAATAATCTGGTAGCATGATAGTAATCCAATATTTCTTAATTCTATTCTTAAATGTTTTTATTTACTTATCAATTTTTTTGCCTTTTGTCAGAGAATGCAAACTTTCCAAATCAACATCATTTAAAAAATCAAATGATAACCTTTCTTTTCTAATAGCTGTTCATTTTGGTGGGGGGGGGTGGGGGGTGGAGCAATTTCATTATATACAGTCTTAACTCAGAGTTGCTGTGAGTTCAGTTCCAGACCACTGTAATAAAGTGAATATTGCAATAAAGCAAATTATATGAATTTTGTGGTTTCCCAGTGAATATATTTAAAGTGTGCAATAGCATTATGTCTGTAAAAAAAGAAAAACAATGTACGTACCTTAATTTTAAAATACTTTATTGCTAAAAATGCTAACCATCATCTGAGCCTTCAGCCCGTTGTCATAGTAACAGCAAAGATCACTGATTGCAGATCACAATAACAAATATAGTAATAATGTAGAAGTTTGGAATTTTGCAAGAATTACCCAAATGTGACACCAAGGCATGAAGTGAGGAAATGCTGTTGGAAAAATGACACCAGTAGACCTGCTCCAGGCAGGGTTGTCACAGACTTTCAATTTGTTTCTTAAAAAAACAGTAACTACAAAGTGTACCAAGGGAAAGTACAGTAAAACGAGGTATGCCTGTATTCTGTTTGGAGTCTTTAAGAAATCTAAATGTCGAGCTTCCAGTTTTTAGCAAAGAATGTCTCCTCCATACTCACTCTTAGCTCTTGTGTAATTTTTAAAGTGGTGGAATAATAGTGTAGGGTAAAAAGGAGTAAGGCAGCAAATTTAGACAATTTCACCCCTAATAAGTGAAGTCGCTCAGTCGTGTCCGACTCTTTTGCGACCCCATGGACTGTAGCCCATCAGGTTCCTTGATCCATGGGATTTCCCAGGCAAGTGGATTGCCATTTCCTTCTCTGGGGGATCTTCCCAACCTAGGGATTGAACCTGGGTCTCCCTCATTGCAGGCAGACACTTTACTGTCTGAGCTACCAGGGAAGCTATCATAAATAAAGCATAATAAAGCAGTAGTGTGACATTAATAGTCTAGGCCCTGGCATGAGATGGCATGGTTTCAACAACTGATTCCTTCGCTTGTGAGCAGCTTTGAATGCTGTCTTATCCCTTTTGTCCCTCAGTTTCTTCTCATATAGTGGAAATAATAATATGTAACTCTTGGGGTGTTCATGAGGGTGGGATGAGCTAATATATGTGAACTACTCAGCCTAATGCCTGGTATATACTAAGTGCTCGATAAATGGCACTTTAAATACAGTAACAACATCCTAGAGGAACAGGTTACCTCCTAAGGCACGGGTGCAGAGCCTGGATGACCAAAATGAAGGCTGTAGAAGGAATGTCTTTATTTCGTGGGCAGTTGAAAAAGAATTCTTGAGGCCCTAAAATGAAGTTATCTGCAGATACTCAGTCATATCATAGTTCTCTTCAGGGCAGTATTTGGATTCTCAGGTTAGAGAATAGAATAGAGGATCACCTCTCTGGTTTTCTGTATTGTATTAATAAAAAGCACTCCCTTGTACAGAATGATGAGAACACAAACATACACTCAGGCAAGCCGCTGCTACAGTTGAGCACCCTCGAGTGTTAACTGCCTTCTGGGAAATAGAAGGAATCAGGGGAGGATGGTTTGTAAATCACCGTAAAGAGAGGGCGTGGCGATAAAGGCTCAGCCATCCTGCAGCCCTGGGTTCAGATATCTGAACCTGGCCCTGTAGGCGAGGCCTCGGGGAAGCAGGAGATGAAGAACAGCTCTTTAAGCCCTAGTTGGCAACACTAAAGAAAACACTTTCAGTCAGCTCATTTTATCTTCTTCATGAACTGTGGACCTTTCTATGTTATGCACGCTGTAGCCCAACACCTACTTCAAGCAGCTGGCAGGTAGTTCTTGCCCGTTAAATCTTGCTTGAATGAGTGAATGAAATAAAATTCCCCATCCTTCTTTTACAGAAAAATACATACACCTCTACCTGTCCTTTGCTCTTGCAAGATTCCTATGTTGGTTTATTATGACTTATACGGATCTTGTCTTCCCAGGTAGCACTAGTGGTAAAGAATCCACCTGCCAGTGCAGGAGATGCAAATGACTCAAGTTCGATTTCCTGGAATAGGAGATGGCAACCCACTCTAGTATTCTTGAAAATACTAGGGCACAGTATTTTCCATGGGCACAGGAGCCTGGCAGGGCTACAGTGCATGGGACCGCAAAGAGACACAACTGAGCGACTGAGCATACAATAAGGGCAAGGGACTAGATTCCAAGAGAAGGCTGTGGAGCCTGTACTATCAGGGGGAAAACTGTTAAGTATTGTTTTGCTAACCTGTTACTGTTGACGGCTTAATTGTTTAAAATTCCGACTGCAGCCTTCAATAACTGAATTGGCTTTGATATTAAATGTTTTCTCATTGGGGATGAGCTCTATAAAGCAATGAATAGAATGGAATAAATGGATTTACAGTTCTCTCATCAACCAGAGGGATTGATTTTTAACACTGCAGATATACATAACTTATATTTGTGGCCAAATTTTCCTGCTGCATCAAAAACTTATAAAATTGCTTATTTTATTGCTCTCATGGGTTTTCACAACAAACATTTGGTTAGAGAATTTATACAACCTCTTGTAATTGAACATAAATTTCAATATTTCTCCAGGTAAAATAAAATTTTTCCACTGAAAAGAGAGGTAGTAATTAACAGTCATTAAATCCAGAACCAAGTGTGATTTAGGGTTTTTCTTCCCAGGGAACTAGAGGTTGTGGCTTAGTGGAGTTAAAATACTTTGAGTCTATTCTTGCACTTGCATTTTGTAGCCAAGGTCAAGTCAGTCACCTCCCATCCAAGCCTCAACCAAAAAGTGCATGCTGCGGTAGAGGGGCCGCAGAGCGGCCACAGAGCGATGCTCAGTCCACAGCAGGGAGCACCACGGCCACAGGTGTGCGCTCACTGCCGCTCAGGTGCTGTGTCCTGTGCTTCAGCGCAGGTGCTCCCCTCCAGAGACGCACAGGAGGCTTTACCAAAGACTCTCATCTGGAGTTTTCTGATTCCATGATTTCAGTTCATTCATTCATTTACTTCCATTATAGATTAAAAATTTCACTGACTTCATTAACCTTGGTAGACTTTGTTCCTTTGAAAGGTAGAAAGGGGTATTTTGGAGTTTTCCATGATGGGAAGGATTTTTTTTTTGACTTTCAACATCTTGGCCTAAAATTTAACACAAGTTGCCTCCTTGTTTCTTAGGACCATTTACTTAGGACCATTTTATTCAACCGTATGGATATTTAAGAGGTATAAATGATTTGGCCATTATTCCAGTGACCTGTAATTTGTCAGGATATGTTTAAGCTTTGATAGAATTTATCTCTTGTTTCTCCAGGGGACTTAGTTGGGTTTTGCCTTTAATCTTGCAGCATCCGCAGATCCAGAAGAAATCTCAGTACATCAAATACCTTTGCTGTGATGACATGAGGACCCTGCACCAGTGGGTCAATGGTATCCGCATCGCAAAAGTAGGTTTTCTTTTGGTTTGATAATGGAATGATGGGTATTTAATGATATGGTTTTGGTTGTCATGACAATTATTGTTTGTTTCATATTCATAATTTTGCCAGTGTCTCAGTCTCTCAGGCCTAAGTTTCATGTTTTAAGTGTGTTTTTTCTCGGTGATGGGGATAAAATTTTACCAGCTGGCATCCATGGTAAAAGCTTATGTAGCACCAAAGTGATTTATTTTGGCTTTGGAGAATGCACTATATGGTTGTTATATAGCAGAGTTTAGCCTGAACAAAAGAATTTTTTTTTTAATTCAACTGCCTTGGGGTTGGGGGGGAAATGAATATAGGTGGATTGTGGAACACTTTTCAGGCAATGAAAATATTTATGCTCTGTACGATACTACAGTGGTAGATACATGTCTTTATATACTTGTCCAGACCCAAGAATGAACCTAAGGAAGCCCCAGGTGTCCATGTGGGCTAAATGATTATAACAAATGTACTACTCTAGTAGGTAATGTTCAGAGAAGGCAATGGTACCCCACTCCAGTACTCTTGCCTGGAAAGTCCCATGGATGGAGGAGCCTGGTGCGCTGCAGTCCATGGGGTCGCTAAGAGTCGGACACGACTGAGCGACTTCACTTTCACTTTTCACTTTCATGCATTGGAGAAGGAACTGGCAACCCACTCCAGTGTTCTTGCCTGGAGAATCCCAGGGACGGGGGAGCCTGGTAGGCTGCCGTCTCTGGGGTCGCACAGAGTCGGACACGACTGAAGCAACTTAGCAGCAGCAGCAGCAGTAGGTAATGTTAATAATGGGAGACGCTGTGAATGTACATGGGAAATCTACCCTCCTCTCAATTTTGCTGTGAACCTAAAAGTGCTCTAAAAAAAAGAAAGTCTTAAAAAAAATTTTTAAGGACACCTTAAAGATGATATGTAGTCCTTGAAAGGATATTTATTCACTTTTAAGTAACTGAAAATTTATTATAGACATAAAATCAAAGTTGCTTTAAAAATAACTGAAAAAATATTTATGTTGATAATGAACCTAAACAGCATCAAGTATTAACTTCTTGCTGCCTTTCTAAAAATGAGGACAGATAAGAGTAGATTCCAATTTACTGCTATTCAAAGAATTTTTGAAGTATTATAGGGTATTAATTTTAATACAAACTGTGAGTCAGTAAACAGAAATGTGTCCCCTTTTCCTACCCTGTACACCCATATCATACCCAGTAAAGTTCAGATTCCTCATTTAGTGCTTTCTGTTTAGTATGGGAAGCAGCTCTACATGAACTATCAGGAAGCTCTGAAGAGGACAGAATCGGCTTATGATTGGACTTCCTTATCCAGCTCCAGCATTAAATCAGGATCTAGTTCTTCCAGCATCCCAGGTAGGATGAAATGCCCAGGAACTCTACTACCAACAGGAAGGTGTCTGTATAGTGACTGATAGAGACCCGGTTATCTCAGAGTGATTTTTTTAAAACTAGGGCTATGCATAATTTCTAAATTTTAATCAGTAGGCACATGTGCTATTATTATTTTTTTAATTTTTAGAGCAGATAAGATCATGGCCTAGTTCCCATAATGTTTTGAAATGGAAAACCAGTATATGAAGTGGTAAAGCCAAGAGTTTTGTTACGAAGTTTATTTAAAAATCATATTGCTGAAAGCAAGTGTTGATGCACAGCTAGGGTAGAAAGTTGCTTGGAGAAGAGTACTCAGAATCATCATGAAACTGCCCTCCAATCCCCACAGGTTTCCTGACATTTCAGTGGAGTGGAAACAACTAGAATTTGTTCAGTATCAACAGTTAAGGAAGCTGTTTAAGTCAAACTTTCTAAAGTTTTCAGAGGCAATCAGTGATACTAAAAAGGTGCTTATTTTCAGATTCCCACATCCTTTAAACAAGGATGCTATGATCACATCTTAAAATAAAGGCTTCTTTCCCTTTAAAATTTAGTTCCATAAATGATATCTGTATCATCTAAAAGCATACTTTTTTGTTCTAATGGCCTACTTTATGAAATAATTAAGAAATATTTATTTGATTTAGAAACTATATGACTAGATCTCATCCCTAAATAAGTAAACAGAAGCGCATTGTGAATGTGTGCACACATGGGCTAGTGTCCACACATACACTCTTTGGTCTGTCCACCTGGAGGGCTAGAAGCAGTGACAGCCCAGTAGCAGTGAGAATACCAAAAGCCTCGACCTTGGTTTCTCGATGCCATTTTCCAAAACAAAGGAGCCAGGGCTCTGGTGAGTGGCTGGTTCTAGGGCTGTGGCAGAGAATATATAAGATGAGCCTGGAGCATCGTGTGTTGAAATGCTCAAAAGAACACAGGGATGGGAGTCTATAAAAGGGACACAGGACTCAACCTACGAGAGCTCTCAGTAGCCAAAGCTGGAAAAATTCAAGCAATGAGATAACATAGGGCTGTACTCCAAGTTATAAAATAAATAGCCAGCTGTCCATGGGGATATAAATAAATAATTGAATTAAATAAATGGAGAAGAGGAGACCAATATCCTGTACAGATTTCTAAGTGATTTATGCAGATATTCTGCCCTCAAGGAGGTAGAGCTTAACTCCCCCCTCGTTAATTGTGGGCTGTGCAAAGTGACTTGCTCCCCAAGAGCACAGAGTGGGGACACATAACCTCACAGTGAAGGAACCGGCCAGCACCTCGGCCGGCTGATCAGGGTAATCAGTCATATTGATAGCTTGTACCTTTGGTGCAGTGTGATGAGACTGGCATTTTCCCTCTCTTGGTCTTCCTCCCTAAATCCCATAACTTCAAAGAAAAAACATCAAACAAATCAAAATTGAGAGGCATGCTGCAGAAACCCTGACCAGTATTTCTCAAAACTCTCACGGTCATCAAAAACAAGGAAAGTCTGAGAAACTGTCATAGACATGACATGACAGCTATCTGTAATATGGTAACCTGGATGAGATCCTTGATCAGAAAATGGAAATTGTGGAAAAACTAGTGAAATCCAAATAAAGTTTGGAGTTTAGCTAATATCGAGTATTGGTTTCTTAGTCATGACACGTGGACTAGAATATTATAACATGTTAATGAGGTAAACTGGGTGCTAGGTATGTAGGAACTCTGTGCTAGCTTTCCAACTTTTCTGTAAATCTATAACTGTTCTAAAATAAAATGCTTCTTGAATTGGGAGGAAGAAACCTTTGTGGCAGTGGATTAGGAAAGGCAAAGTCAGAAGACTGTGTCAAAGCAGGGTTATAGAAAATGGAATAAGAGGAAGATTGAGAAAAAAGATGCATATTTTAAAAATTTATGCAGCACTTAATTTGGGTGCTTCCAAAGGTATTTTATGAAGTGATACAGTGCCTTTTCCCACTCCAGAGTCATCTGTCTGTATAATTAAGTATTAGGAAGACTTTTAAATGTAAATTGTAAAATCATATACATTGATGTGAAAAGAGCTCAAGAAGCTACATGTTCCAGCCTCTTGTCTTAAAGATTGCTGTCCTTTAATCTACTCTAGATTACTCTACTCAGATACTAAATTAAACTGTTAAGAAAATAGTTGGTTTTATCCTCTATTGCTTATATTTTTTACCCTGAAGATACTGTCTTAAATTTATCTAAAGGAGTTTGTGGCTATTATCTTTGCAGTATTTTGATTAATTTGGCTGGACTTATTTAATACTGCAGTCTAATCATATCCTCTTCTCACAGAGAAGCAGGACTAGCTTTCACATTTGATTCTCTGACCAGATACCAGACATTGGACTAGGTGCTCCCATAAGGTTATCTCACCTGACTTGGTGTCCAGCGAAATTATCTTTTTAGTTCCTTCACTGTAGATGTCAGTCAGATTCCACTGTATCCTCAGCCATTCCCAGGGCCCTTGAAGATGTCTCCATGCCCTTGAGGAAGCCAGCCTGTGGCACAACTGCTTCATTGTGGTGCCAACACCCGAAACCCTAGGAAACACACTTCTCACTTGGCGGTCAAATTCTCAGTATTGTTCATTGCTGGGATAAAAGCAGTAATCATCATGTATAGATCTGAATTCATAAGTGAGAAGTCTCTGAGATGGCCTGGAGCCCGGGTTACGTAAAAAGATCAATTTTCAATGTAAAAAGATCTGTTCTCAAATGTAATGAAGATATGTTTTAAAAAAACCACTCTTCTATTCATGGTTCATTAATTTTCTTACTTGCTAGGAGTTCTTACAAGATAGGTTGTCAGGATACCAATAATGTTACATGAACCTTTTGTTGTAATTATCAGTTTCTCCTGATGAGCAGTTTAAAAAGAATCGAGATCTCCTATTTGCCCTAGGATGTGAGAGGTTTTCTAGTGGAAAACAAGGGCTGTGTCTGTGTGAAATGGGTCAGGTAAAAGTAACTTGCCGTTCTGCATCCTGTCTAATCTAGAGTGAAAGCTTTATACAAACGTACATATTTATACTGTCCCAATACTTATTTAATCTGACTTTTGAAAATGTTTCAAACAGAATCTCAGTCCAATCACTCCAATCAGTCTGACAGTGGAGTGTCTGACACCCAGCCGGCAGGACACGTCCGTTCCCAGAGCATGGTGAGCTCCATCTTCTCCGAGGCCTGGAAGCGAGGCACGCAGCTGGAAGAGTCCAGCAAGGTAATGTTCGGGTCAGGGCAGAGGGGACGTCTCTCTAGTGTTCTGAGGGGAGGAGGGGGAGCGTAGTGCTCTTTTATTCCTTCATTAGGAATCTTTCTTGGCCTTATCTCAGTATTCTTTCTTTGCTTCTCAGAAATGGATATTTATGAATTGGCTCTGATGATCTAAGATCTCAAAAAAAAAACCACCACCACCTAGCAGTTTTATCAGTGGCTCAGAATTTTAAGAAATGACAATCTCCCCCTTTCCTCTCTTAATTTGGATGGAGCAACAACACCCTCTAGTGGCGATACCTTGCTGTTGTTCCAGAGAAACTGCTAAGAGTTGCTTGTTACTTTATTGGCTATTAACTTATTCAGACTCCTTTTCTTTTATGCTTTTTGGCATTTCTTTGCACATTGGTGAATTTTTCTCAATTTACAGTTTATGTGGAAGACAAAATTCCCATTAATCCCCTTAAAATACTGGACCTCCAAGCCTTGCGTAGAAGGTTGTTCATTGACGCTGAAGGACAAGTGTAATTAGTGCAAGGCTGCTTAGAAACAGAGAGGTTCTCTGGCTCACCATATGATGCTGTCTCTGATGTCCTGTGGGCCGTGGTGGCCCAGCTCTGCCACTCTCAGCGGCACAGGCGCACGCTGAGGCGAGGAGCCAGAAGCTTGCCTGGTCTGGCCATTCTGTTTTCATCCAAAAATCATTTTTGTTTTTGTTTTTCTTCTCTGAATCACTTACACAAGTACATTCAGTAAGAGTTAAATGGATATTTCCCCTCAATTTATTCCTTTATTTCCATATATGGTTGATTAACTGGATTTGGGGAGGGTGGAAGAGGCATAGGTAGCCCAGTGTGGGGGTGGAACACCTTCTCTTAGGAATAAATATTTGAGAATTGGGGCCAATAACCTAAATTCTCAAGACAGTGAAGTTTAACCCCCTTACCAGAGGCTCAGACTTTTAAGGAATTTTTTTCCTTCCCATATTTAATCAATTTGAATGGAACAGCACTATCTGGTGCTGATATTCCATATATATTGTGGAGAAGCTGCGCTTACAAAATTCAGGTGCCTAAAGAAAAGTCCTTTACCTTACCGAACTTAATGGTGTCATCCACATGCATTTTAAATGGTGGAACTAGCCAACTGTTAGGAGAAAGGCCCAGGGAAGCAAAGGGTCCAAATGGTCTGTGATCAAGCAGCAGAGTACCTCATGGCACATAGCTTCAGAAAGACCATGAACTCTGCCGCACAGCAGTGGCACTGTGCTTGAGTCGTGACCCCCTGTATGTTTCTTCTCCTTGTTACCACAGTCTCAGGTGCCAAATGAGAAGGCCACCACAGCTAAGTTCTCCACCCCTGCAGCAGCCAAGACAGGGTCAAGTTAAGGTCAGGGGCTGTTCTTTGGAAGCACATTAACCTGGGTGACTCCTGTAACCAGATCTTGCAAACTAATGCTTTTATGTTGATGTGCAGTTATTAAAGGAACATGGGAATGACCTGATGGGCACTAGAACTTAGCACTGTCATGAGCCTTCTAGACTACTAACCTAAGCATTCCCAGTGCTAATTAGATGTCATTCAGAATTGAAACAGATGGTTTATCTTGGATCCTCACAGTTTGTTCAAAGAGCCCAAAAGATATACCCAGAGTTACTAAGCCGAGAGTCCTTCCTCTGCTCTCAGAAGCACTTGAACCACATTCATGCATGAGCAGCTCTAGAAAATAAATGCCCGGGTGTGGCCCTTTGGGCCATGCCAAGAGGTGCTCAGATGGGCTGGTCAGTAGGTTGTTGGCAAACTCTAGCTCCTGTGTCTTGATACATTTCCTTTAGCCTTCCAAAGTTTCCTCTCATTTTCTTCTGGCTTTTTCTGTATGGTATTTTTATGATCTTTAGCTGTAATGTTTATGAAGCATTTCTTTATGTATTTTCCAGTAAAACAAATGTAAAGAATACCCCCCCTTTACCTGCATTGCTGGACTTCTGTGCATGTTGGATGCAAGTGTCTCACACGAACACGAGTGTGTGTGTCAAGCTCATTCATTGCTGTGTGACTGTGCACGCCTGCTGAACATTCTCATACTCATACCGCTCACTAGCATCAAAAAGCCATCCTCATTCTTCCGGAGGCCCTCCACCAGCTCTCCTAAACCCAGTTATGGCATCTGCTTGATGTGGATGCAGTCCTGGACTGAAAGGTGAACTCCAGTCATCTCATCTCCCTCTGCCACAGTCCAGGGGGCGGTCTGTGCTCCGAGGCCCTGGCGCTGGCCCCGGGGCAAGGTGTGTGAAAACCAGAGGTCAGAAAGCAGAGGGCATCATCCAGACAGACTTGCCACAGGAAATTATCCCCAGGCAGTTAAGCAGTCTAGGCGTCTGAGAAGATTGGTAGGTAAACAGATTTTCTCCAGGCCCGTTCCCCTGGGAGTTGGACTTTAGCCTTCCTGCCGTTGTCCGTCTTTACCATCATCAGCTGCTGCTTCCTTTCCTGCATGTCTCTGATTCCTTGCTTTTTAGTTTAACAGTCAAATCTTAACCTCTGTAACTGTTTTGTTTGTTGTGTTTTCTCTCTCCCAACCTCCCTTTTATACTCCTTTTAGGCCAGAATGGAGTCTGTGAATCGACCCTACACTTCACTCATCCCCTTTATCCCACAGCCCAAGCTAGTCACCCCTACACGGCCTCACAGCCTTCACCACCCTCCCGCCCCACCTCCTCCCCTCCTCCTCCCCCGCCTCCTCCGCCTCCCCTCCCCCTCCCCTCCCCAGCCAGTCCGCCCCGTCTGCGGGCTCCGCAGCCACAATGTTTGTCAAGTACAGCACAATAACCAGGCTGCAGAACGCCTCTCAGCATTCGGGAGCCCTGTTTAAGCCTCCCCCCGCATCAGGGATGCAGCCCTCGACCTCACTCTCAGTGAAGCCTCAGATCCTGGTACCCCCCAATGGAGTGGTGCCTCCCCCGCCC
>NW_011495032.1:25851638-25851886 GCF_000754665.1 Bison bison bison | reverse complement strand
CCCCAGGCCCCCCCCAAGCCCCTTGTGACCTTGCCCCCAGCAGCGAGCACCAAGACTGTGCCACCCGCAGTGACACAATCGTTGCCACCCACACCTACTCCGCCAGTGCCCCCAGTAAAAAAGCAGCCGGTTCTTCCTGTGTCTCACGTTCCACCCTCTCCCCCTGTTCCTCCGGGTCCGGTGCCCCCGCCCACGCTACCCAAGCAGCAGAGCTTCAGTGTAAAACCGCCCCCCTCCCCGCTGTCCCC
>NW_011495032.1:25794372-25851223 GCF_000754665.1 Bison bison bison | reverse complement strand
AAACCTGCAGCCCCGGGGCAAAGAAACCGCCCCCGACCCCGCAGCGCAACTCCAGCATTAAGTCCAGCAGCTGTGCGGAGCACCCTGAGCCCAAGAAACCCTCAGTGGACAGTCTAATCAGCAAGTTCGCATCGCCAGCCGAACCGTCGGGGTCTCCCAGCAAGGAGACCCCACCACCTCCAGCAGCGCCCCCCAAGCCAGGAAAACTCCATCTTTCCGGAGTTAACCTTCCCGGGGTGCTCCAGCAAGGATGCCTGCCTGTGAAGGCGGCTGCGCTGAGCGGGCGCGGCAAGGACTCGGCGGTGGAGTTCCCTTCTCCTCCGTCCGATTCTGACTTCCCACCCCCTCCGCCAGAAACCGAGCTTCCTCTGCCCCCCATCGACATCCCAGCAGTGTTCTCAGGAAGCACCTCTCCAAAAGTGGCCGTTGTTAACCCGCAGCCGCAGCCCTGGTCCAAAACGTCGGTGAAGAAGGCCCCTCCGCCCACGCGACCCAAACGGAACGATAGCACCCGCCTCACTCAAGCCGAGATCTCGGAGCAGCCAGCCACGGCCGCAGTCGTGCCGCAAGTGCCCACCTCGCCCAAATCCAGCCTTAGTGTCCAGCCTGGCTTCCTGGCTGACCTCAACAGGACACTGCAGCGCAAGTCCATCACCCGGCACGGCTCGCTCTCCTCCTCCCGCGTGTCTAGAGCGGAACCCACGGCCACCATGGATGACATGGCATTGCCCCCGCCACCCCCCGAACTGCTTTCAGAGCAGCAGAAAGCCGCTTACGGAGGCAGTCATATATCAGGCTATGCAACGTTGCGGAGAGGACCGCCTCCCGCTCCCCCCAAAAGAGACCAGAACACGAAGCTCTCAAGAGATTGGTAGCTACCGTAGGATTTTATTTTCATGCAATCTGTAATCAGTTCTACAATCAGCTTACCTGATCATCTATGAATTCAGGTGTTCAGAGCCTCCTGGTATGTCGTCGTTATTCAGGTAGTGTTCAGCTGTGTGTGCGCATACATGTGCGTGTACACACAGCTATACATATATAGATAGGTAGCGTGTATGTATATATATGTATACATATATCTATATGTATATATATAGCTGAAAGTGATTCTATTTATTCTTTCTCACTAATCTGAAAACGAGTTTTGTGTATTTTGGGTGGCAGCGGCATGGAAGGGGATATATGTCTTGTCCCTTACAATTTCTGTTATCATTTGGGTTGGACCAAAAACTTCAGACTTTAGAAGATATTTTATAAATGTCCATGTGCGGCCTTTCTGTGCATGTTGCGTATTATATATTAAGGATAGATGTATAATGTGCTATTTCTCAGTTTGAGAAGACAACCAGAATGTTTGGTGTATCTATGGGGCTTTTGTGGTTTTTTTCCCCAGTTGGCTGAAGTTAGAACTGCTTGACACTTCATTTCTCTATCAAGGGGCACTTTAACTAGGAATCAGTTTCATAGAATGGGTCATAGTGCAGTGTGGGGAAATTTTCAGACACTCTGTGTGTGGTTGTGCATAGAAAACAGTAAATGTGTGGTGTAACTAAACCATTCTAGTTGCAGTACTGCTGCCATGACCCCACCGGAATCTAGAGTGTGCCCTGTCACAGGGAAGCTCTTCGCCTGTAACACGTGGATAATCTAGTGCTGTTATCCTGTAGTTCTTTCTGTACTGTTGGGATCCTTTCCTCGAGCTTGTGAAGTGCCATCAAGTTTGGTTTCATGATCCTTGCTTTGATTTATTGTAAAAGACTATCCAACAGGATACCCTAGGAATGCTCTGTCCCGGCGTGTCTTTGGGTCACCAGTTACCTCCTTATAGTGTGTGCTGTGAGTGGGTGTTGATATTAGGTATCCATAGACAGCTGCTATATCAGATACTCACATCCTTTGTCCATTATGTTGCATCATTACGAAAAACAAAATCACCTTCTGAAATGTGTCTTTTTTTGTATTGCTCTCTGAAGGGATGGATTAGAAAAGAGAAAACTGGCCCCTGTGCAGCTGTCATTAATTAGGTTTTTTGTAGCTGGTAATGTGACATACAAAGAATTCACTTAAGTATGGGACTGTCATAGAGGGAGGGGGGAAAATGAGTGTTTAGACGATTTCATCCATAGTGACCGGAGCACAATAGGGTCCTTGCTTGTTGTAGCCCGGGTGTAGAGATTTGTCCAAGTTACCAGGTATTCTGATGGAGTCTGTAGTCCAAGGACAGTAAGTGACACTACATACTGTGCATATGCAGTTCGGTGTAACATGGAACCATTGCTCTAACGACACACTGTAATTCCATATGCTTCACACTGTACTTCTGGATGTTTTATTTTCCCCTCTGAATTTTCCTTGGTTTGAGAAATGTGTACTGACTTAGCAATTTGTGATGATAAACTGACCATTAGGCCAACCTTAGAACTGCTCTTAAACGAGAGAATAAAAAGTACCTCCCCAGCAGTGATAAGTCAGCACACCTTGTAATGAACATCTGTGCCTGTTGTGAATAGGGATCACCGGTGCAACTGCGTAGTGTTCGACCCTATCTGTAAGGAAAAAGTGATGTCCATAAAGTGGGACAGAGATGGTAAATATTTCAAGAGTTAGCAAGATTGTGCTGTGTACACAGGATTTCTCACTCTGCAACAAAGTACTGCATTAGAGAAAGTGGAACCCCCTCCCCATTGTCACATCTCCACGATGTGATCGTATACTCCTGTTTATAGAGCAATAAGAATATATACCAGTGTGCATTTGTTATAGCCCTGCTTCTTTAAAAGATACTTTAGATCTTTTTCAGTTCACAAAGTTTTATGTGCTTGATATTCTTATGGTTATGAAGTGACCTTTACCACATCTAATCTTGTTCATTTAAGCATGCACTGCAATTTGAGTACATTTGAGTAACACTGCCAGGCGCCACTGTGACTCAAGAATGAAGTGATTCCCCAGTCTTCTGCCCACAGCTGTATCTTCTAAGGATCACCCTTATTTGTGAGATAGAGGACTTTTAAGACTCTTGAATCCAATGGTATAAACATTCATCACTAGGGTTTTTTTTATTGTGGTGGTGGTCTTTTATATAAGGATGGACAGCTCTCCCTGAGGGAAGAAATCATGTTTCCTCAGTCTTCCTTCACTCCTGATTTGAGCTGTAAAATCCAACCTTTTTTTTTTTTCAGCGGGGGATTTCCTGGGCCTTCTTGCTTTTGTCAGTCCTGACGGTAGTTATCCTGAACTGATGCTGCTTCTAGTGTATCATTTTCCTGAAAGAGCAGATATCCTTTAGAACATCAGGGACACCAAGGAGAACACTGCCAGAGGAGAGGAGCTGTGTCAGTGGCGTGGTGACTATTTGACAACAGGCTGTTGCCCGTTACATTCTTCCAAAGACAAAGGGCGGCTATTAATCAACTTTTTTTCCCCTCTTTATGTGAAACAACTGAATCAAAAAAACCAAAATGATACTTTAAATACACTGCCAGTGTTTTACTCCCTGGGTTGTTTTTTTTTTTTTTTAATTGGGATTTTTGTTGGGATGTGGTTTGGAGATTGTTATCTGGGCTCTCTTCTTCCCTGGTGTGTTCAAGAAAAACACTGCCAGATGACACTGGTACTGTGCCTTCTTCCACTGCCTCCTGCTCCGCTCCTCTAACCCAGCAAGGCTTCTCCAGGTCAAGGAAGAGTCTTGTCAGTTGGCTTGGCTGTACTGAAAAATGAATAGTATCCTGCTGTTCAGGGCAGTGCAGACAGGTGCCTGTTAAGAGCTAGTGACTTGCTATTAGTGACATCCTTAACTTGTACCACAAAATTTCAAAATTGGATCCAACCTATGCTTAAAGTTTTGGCAACAACTCTGAAGGGCAGCAAAGTCTAGTCTGTTAAAACATTAAGTTCATAGTTATGTTAGATTATTCTATATTGAAGCTTGGCTTTTATTAGCCAAATACATTTTTTTTTTCCTTAGCTGCTGTAGAATTCTGCTCTTGGAAAAAGTAACTACTCTTAAGGTTTACAGGTACCCACTTCACTGTAAATTGGTTTTTTTTTTTAATTTCTGGGGCTTTTTAAAATAAGATTGCTGATTCTTCAGAAGTTACAGGAAACAGTTTTCATCAGAACATCTCAGAGGAATGTCCCACAGACCGTCCCACAGTCCTCGGACATCAAGGTGCTCCTGCCCACTGCCGGCATAGCCTGCTAAGGAAGGGCTGCGAACTATTTCGGCAGTCCCATCTCCATGTAAGTTTACTTGCCACTAAAAGCAGTCCTAAGGAGATCAAAAGTAAACAGAATTGGGGGGATCATGAAGAATAATTCCAATAGGAGCTGTGCATCCAATTAAGAGTTTCAGAAGCTGCTATTCTGGGAGAATACAACTGCTAATAAGTTCATGTCAAGGATGTTAGGCTATAAGGAGCCTGAAAAAAACTTCAGGTAATGGTCGGATTGATTTGACTATCAGGCCACCAACAGAACCCCTTATCACTCTTTTTCCCACAGTTAAGAGCAATTTTATGTTACAAACACAAGGTGATTTTAAACAAGAAAACCTTTTCCTAGTTTTCTATATTACCAAACTGTTTCATGTAGGTTTTATGTAGTTAACTTTAGAACAATGTATAACTTACGTAATCTGATAACCTCACAGATTTTGTTTAAACCAATTAAAACTGTATGATCCTATGTGATTATAGGTGTAATGACTTCCTTTAAATAATTTGGATTTGTATATTTATAAGAGGATGTTTATTTCTAAAAATCATTTTAGGTTGCAAGAACCTTTTGGCACTTGAAGTTTTGTTTTATACACTTCACATTATTTACACATAGCAAGTTATTCCTGACGCTGTAGGAATGTTTGCCCACTCACAAAGTTGAGATGTGATCCATGGAGAGATGCAAGTAGTACAGAATTAAGATGTATTTTCCTTTAAAAACTGAATGGAAGACTATTATCTCTTAACTAGTCTCCCTCAAAGTAAACACATGTGCAGTTCTTAATTGTGCCCTTAGAAGGTCTATATGTATAAGAAATTCAAAATTTAGCTGTAGAATACACTTGCTCAGTAAAAATAAGCTAAACACAATATACTTGATAAACATTTGAAGGAAATTGGTTTGCTCTTTGCTTGTTGAAGTATAAAGCATTTAGAAAACATCTGCTGTATTTCCCCAGTGCCTTGAACTCTTGGAGGAACAACATAAATCTAACAAGCAAACTTTGAGGTGCTAATGAAAGAAGGAAGGTGTTTCTAGTTTGTGCAGAAACAGAAAAAGTGACTGTCTCACGAGATGGCTTCATCTGCCTAATCAAGGTCTGGCTGCTTTCTACCAAAGATATTTAGAGTAGTGAGTCAGGTCAGGGTGATGGTGAATACTACATGTTTAAAAGATGGCCAAGTTCAGAATGAACGTAGAACATGGATGGCTACTGATACCAAGCGCATAAGTGAAGCCTCAGCCTCTTCTCAAGCAGAAGTGCTTGTGGCACTTGAACAAACCCACATTCTGCGAACTGTCCGTTTGTCAAGTTTATTGTAACCCAATACCAAAAACTGCCATTTTTTCATGATTACCACCTCCTATATCTCTGTACTTGTAAATAATTTCTCCTAGGGAAAAAAAAAAGCATTAACTGGAATGTTTCAAATGACTTCACTTAATTTTATTGTCAGCCACTAGTGAACTCCTTTTATAGAAATGTACATTTAGAATATCAGCTTGTGTAAATGTCATAAAAGCATTGTTTACTGTTTTAAAGAAAAATTGCACATTTAACTGAGATTGCTCCCTCTCTTCCCATTTCTTAAAAAAAAAAAAATGGAGTAAAGGCTCACGGATATACAGTGTAGGAATATACCTTTTTAAAGCATGAAAAAGGCAAAGGGAACTGCATTAAAAGTACAGGATAGAGGACATTATTCAGATGATTATGCACAGCTCGGTAAAGATGAAGTTACAGTTTTTCTTTCAGCTTTGTTGCTATTATTTTATTCTACTTAAAATGTACACTCATTTCATTATGTGCCTTGCTCCCTGATTGTGCTAAACCTATATATAGATATATATATATGAGAGATATATTCAGTACTACTGATGATGTTTTTGTTCTACTGCTGGATTAAGTTATTTTCCAAGTTACTTTATTCTTGCCAAGTTACTGTCAGTAAACTATTGTAATGGCTTAGGACAGTAGTCATGCAGTCAGTGTAATTTACGTGTTACCATTATGTCAGCTTATCCAGTCCTTAATAAAAAGAATACATAGATTCATTTAAACATCTGAACTGTACTGGACTGTTTGTGGATCGGCACTGTAAGAACCTGGTTTTGCTATTTATATTGAGGTACCCAAGACAGATTGCAAGACGCACATAAAGCGTGAAGGTAAACTATAATTTGGTGTGTTCAACTGAAAATAACAAGATTTTTTCCCCTTTAAACAACAGTTAGGTAAGAACTAGAACAAAAAAGGGTGCTTTTTGTTTGGAAGCCTTGGTATCACAATCGTGTTGACTGCCGTGTCGAGGTATGTGTAAATGTGGATTTGAATGTATTTACAATCATGTTACCATTTACCAAATTAGGGCAAAAGCAGGTTTCCTTTTTATATTAAAAGAACTATGTGTTTGGTGAAAAGTAATCAAAACTTCAGGTTCATTTACAACAAAAATAAGGACAAAGTATTTAGAGCAACAGGGAAGGATTTTCTGACACACTTTTTTTTCAGTTCGGTCGTTCAGTCGTGTCCAACTCTTTGCGACCCCATGGACTGCAGCACGCGCGCACTTGTAACTTACCACCTAGTGCTAAGGATTCCGGGCTTTCACTGGTATGGCTCAGGCTCATGCCCTGGTCAGGGAGCTGAGATGCCACACGGCGAGGCCAAAAAGGTTACTTGCAGAAATACGTTCACGAGACACTCGGATACACCTTGTAGGGTTTTATTTAGGCCAAGTTCTTAGTACACAGCAACAATTAATTCCAAATACAGTTTCAAAATTAAAAAGTGAAATGTCCCCCCAACTTATCTGGAGGTGGTTTAATGGCACACACAAGAAATATTACTGGCAACAGATGCTCCCTCAGGTTTTCCTACATCGTTTTTACTGAAGGCGTAACACCAGCCCTCCCTGTGGGAGCTGTAAGCACAACTGGCCAGATCACAAATTGTTTACATTCTTTTCTGTAAACTATTTTGTTAAGAAAAAGATGCATGGACACAAAATATGATAAAAACTGCTTTTCCATAGAATTCTAAAGTTTGCAAAAGACGTTTCCATTTTAATGTGAAAATAAGCTTTTTGTCTGCTTTTTGTTTGATTTTTTACAAAAAAAACCAAGATATTTAGCAAGGATCATTTATACACAGGCCCTGTCATTTTATTTGTCAATTTTTTTTTTTTAAAGTATGAGATTCTCAAATCGGAACAAAGCTCAGCACAAAATACACTTAAGGTAATGAGCACGTTGCCTCCATTCAAGAACTGTTTTCTAAGGCTCTCAGATAAGGCTTGCTGCTCCTTCCAGTGCTGAGACACTGTACTGTTTGAGGTACATACGCCTAATGAAAAAGACCATTTGTACTGAGTGTAGTTTCAAAAGGGTTAAAATGAAGATTACTTTTACTAATTAAGGCTGCACTCAATACACTCCTTTAAACAACACTTTGAATTGTATTAATTGAAACATAGTGTTAACTTTTCAAGTATCTTCCTGAAGATATCAAGTAGAACTTTAAAATAAACATACAACACAATTAAGACAGTTGCAGAAAGAATACCAGGCGCTGAGTCAGAGATTCTACTACTGTTGTTAACTAGCTGTTACCTGAAATGAAACACCTAACCTCATCAGTAAAATGAGACTGAACTAAAATTTCTGAAATCTCATCTAGCTCTAAAACTCTTAAGTAAATCATGTGAGGGAAATTATCACCTTAACACTGATCAGGAGTTTCTGGCCAAAGAAGTTCAGAAGCAAACAGATAAGAAGTGATGCAGATCCCCGTTCTTTTCCAAGATGTGTCAACCACCTGCTAGCTCCTCCATCAAAGCCTTTTCAAAGAGAGAGGTGGCCTTCAGGTCATGCCATGCTCTCTCCACAGAGGAAGAAAGGTAGTTAAAGAAAAAGTACCAGTTCTTAGTGCAGAATGGTCACCTGCTAAAAGAAAGGGAGCATAAAAGGATAAAAGCACACTACTATCGTTTTCATGCCTCTCAGAAAAATCTTAGTGATCATGAGATTGCTGAGAAGCACAGCTACATTACAGAGACCACTGTGAAGACACAAAAGTCTCTCTGGCTGGGTAATAAACAGCAACAGGAATAGGGAATAGGAAGGATGAAAACGTCTCACCAATGACTCTTAGGAACACAGCAAAAGTAGCAGGGGTCCCGAAGACAGAAAGCAAGTCGGCAAAAGATGGGAAGCACTAAACCAGACACCTTAAAGGATTCATATGTATTTCAAACAACAGGCTCAATCTCTCAAATCGAGATTTTGACATGTTGACAAGATTTTGGTTTTCAATTTATTGCCTAGGTCATAAGGTCAACAAGAAAGTATGCTTTCATTGGAATCCCCATGGCCTGTCCAATAGTAATACTTTTAAAAAGGGAACAACTTTTAAGTCAAATCCCTCCCCCCCCCTTTTTTTTAAAGGCAAAAGGGACTAGACACAAGTCAAAAACACTTCAAGAGGAAATGGACCTCCTCTAGCCCAATAAAATGGTTTCTTACTGGTCAGCAGATTTTATACCTGAATCACCTTTGCCACAATACTATGTACCATGTAAGATTTCTGCACTCGTTTAGAATTCCTACTACCAACCATCTTGTTTATTTAAAAATGGGGTGAACGTACAATAAAACAAATACTACCCTCAGACTATTAATAACATGCAGCCTATGAAACATTAAAAGTCTCCAATGACTTTAAGCCTGGCCCATCATCATTACATAGTATCCTTCCAAAACAATATATAGAATTTAAAACTGTACAAAAAAGGTAAAATATGAAGAAAATCCAACAGGTGTTTTTAAAACAAAAAACTACACACACATTAGTACTAAAAAATATAGGGAAAATCAGCTGACCCATGGATCCCTGTGCTGCAGGTCTTCACTGGAATCTTCTCAGCTCCCCAGTCCAGCAGGGGTCCCACGGGCAAGCTGACCACCACCAGCTGTTTTTTTCTTCACCACCAACTCTTTATGCACAGTTGCCTTCTGGGCTTCTGAAGGTGGGAGCTGTGGGAACTATTTGCTGGATTTTGAGATACCTTCTGCTTTATTAGTTCACTAAGCTTTCTCGGCAAAAAACTATTTAAATAACTTTGAACATCTAATTTCAAAATACTTCTCCTAGTTACACACCAACACTAGGAAGAGTTTAACCTCTCCAAGTATAGTCTTGGTTGCATCCATAATGAAGCTGAAGGCTCAGAGGACACTCAAGGGCCATTACTTTGAAGGAAGACAGGGAATTGCAGGGAATTAAGGGTATCACGGTGACCTAACAAAGTATGAAGTGTAATTTACAGTGTAATGGAGGCAAGTTAATGAAAATGAAATGCAGTGTCTGGGAAATCTTTGCTAACTGCAATGTTTGAGGAAAAAACCCTGCAACTTTAAAACAAAAATCTTAAGGAAACACTGTATCTGGGTCTCAGTTACATGGTGATGAGTTTTGTGCTCTGGTAATAGATTCGTAGGTAGAGTATTAGCTCTGTCTGCACTGTCTGAACTCCCTCACACCTACCACACTTGCTCACTTTTCAGTCACGTTCCTCACCCGCACTACCATGCTCAAGGCCCATGTCTGAAACATACGCAGCTGCCAGCTCTCACCTTTCACCCAGCACTGGGAAGTCACCTGGCAGAGCTCTCTTCTGGCCAGGACACTGAGACTAGAAAGGACCCATGGCATCTTTGGCCTGTGAGCTGGTGCATCATCACAGCATTCACCTGCCAAACAGCCAGGCCTCCTGGATTTTTTTCAATATCTCTTATTACAGAAGAGGTGACTAAAGTCATCTGCCTTCCAAACTCCACTGAATTCAAAGCTGTAATTGTGCAGATTAAAAAAAAAAAAAAACACCACCTCAGATAAGCACTTGGCCTTATACCACTCATCCCACTATTCTTAATCTGAAATATAAGGTTCAGATTCTCACCAAGAGCAGCTACTGCAAAGGCCAATCACACAGAATCAGGGGAATAGTTATCTTTTCTAAGTGAGTAAACAAATTCAACAGTAGCTAACACTTGCCATTAATAACATTCAGAGAGCACAGGAGCAAGCCTTGTATTCCCAGTGACTCTCAAGAGAATTGAAAATAACTTAAAAAAAAAAAATTTCATTCCCTAAATAGTGAAAGAAGTAAAGAAATAGTTGGTCTGACCTCTAAGATCCTA
The DNA here is from genome assembly GCF_000754665.1 of Bison bison bison. NCBI lineage: Eukaryota > Metazoa > Chordata > Mammalia > Artiodactyla > Bovidae > Bison > Bison bison. Next base: position 25,840,798 of record NW_011495032.1, on the reverse strand, counting down.
CTCCTCAAAACAGCACCTAAGGCCGGGGTTTAGGATGCCTCGTGAGCAGGCACTTCCACTGTTCACCTCTCTAGAACCTTAGGAGCCTTCCTGTCTACCTCGGCACGCCCACCTGAGCTCGTGAAACCAGCTGCACCGTCACCCCTGTGGGTGCACTGCAGCAGTGCAGTCTCACGCAGCAGCAGCAGCAGCAGGACCAAACCACCCTCAGAATGGAGACAAATCGATCTCATAATCTACGAACTGAGAAACATGAAGGGATGCAAGTCAGCTCAACATTAACTTGTTCGGAGCACTCAAGTGCTGAGAAAATGCAGAATTTACAGTGCTGAAGAGGAAATAGGTCATCTGAAACAGTTACAAAAATGGTTATGTATGATACTTAAATATCGGTTCCGCCTCCTCACACAAGTGGAAGAAAGTGTGGGGCTGGGGCACGCACTGGGCCACGCAGCTAACCTTTAGCACGGGCACTGCAGATCATCCAGTGCCACAGATTCCGCAGGAGGAGAAATCCCAAGGGTGTACAATATTCCTGAGAAAGATCCCAGATTTTTTTTCTGAATCAGTCTTAACCTGATTTGTTTCACATAGTTACGCTGTTATACCTCTGATATATTCAGAAACCGTCACTTTATTTCAATCCAAACAGCTCAGCATAGTATAAGTGATGGCAGAAAGATCCATTTGTTCAAATTCAGCTTGCTTTTTTGTTTTAATACTGAGGGATAAACCAAAAAAAAAAAAAAAGGTAGCTTTTGTCATTTGTATCCTTCATTCATTTCACTGGAGGGGAATCCCCAGGGCCTTTCGATAATCTGGGAAGACCTGACTATTCCTGTGAGGGAGACAGCCCTGCTGAGCTTTACTCAGAATAATGCATGATAGACTCCACGTAATTCCCAGGAAAAAGCCCAGTCACTCCATTCATAACTCCCTCATACCAACCATCATCATTCTTCTTGATGACATAAATAATGGCTCCTTCCTGAAAGGACAGCTCATCTTCCTTGTCTTTTGTATAATCATAAATTGCCACAACTAGAGGAGGGAAAAAAAGGATATGAAAAAAGAAGAATAACATTCATAGAAAGGTAGAACCAAGTAATGAATACCCTTTCCAAACTTCTGCAACACATCAAAAACTGACTTTCTCAACACAGGACCCGCCCCTCCACCCAAGTTCATTGTCTAATACCCAGTCTCTACAGTGGAATTCCACGTTGAAGTTAGGTTCAAAACTTCATAAATGGCAAAAAGTAGTATTTAGTCAAACTTACTGATCCGTCTATTGAAGAGATACACACAATCCCAGAATGGGGAAAGATGGCTGTTTCTTCAGTAGAGCTTGTGTTAAAGCGCCATATTATGTAAAAACATGTATCTTTAAACATTGGAATGGTACTACAGCAGTGAGATAAATGAGGAGAGGCCAGTGAGAAAATGAAATTGAAGGAATAGCAGACTTACGTCTCTTTTCTCACACTTTTAGAGCGCATGAGAACAGTGACTGTGTGAATGATGGGCATCTACCATACATATCTTTCAAAACACATGCTGTATTATGCCACCAATTTAACACCTCCACAGTAACAGATTGAAAGTGTTAAGAAAACTGAGATACCTATGAGCTCTCCTATGATTTTCATTACTTAAATAACTTGTTAACTGGGGCCTTTCAATGATTTCTCGGAAAATCTCTGGTTCTTAAGTATTACATTGTCCTCAATGGTATAGTTAAATTGGGACACCCTATATTGGGCTTCCCCACTGCCTCAGATGGTAGAGGATCTGCCTGTAATGCAGGAGATCTAAGTTTGATCCCTGGATAGAGCAGATCCCCTGGAGAAGAGAATGGCAACCCACCCCAGTATTCTTGCCTGGAGAATTCCATGGACAGAGGAGCCTGCTGGGCAAGAATACCCGAGTGGGTGGCCATTCCCTTTACTAGTCTCCCTCAAACTAAACCTTCTATACAAAGATCTTCTATACCTTTATTATGCCACTCAGAATTTCACTCAATAAAATCTCTATTTTGAGAAGCATATATTGATTGTTTCTTATGCAGCCTTAATCCTAAACAAATAAGAAACAAACTGAAACAGAGACTTTTGAGACAGTAAAACTTGCTCCAGGTAACTTAAATTTCTGGCCTGCTTTAGTAAAAATTCAACAGCTTTCCTAAACTGAGTATCTGCCATTAGAGTGACAGAGGATGCCAGAAAATACTTTAGCAGAAACTACAAAGAGTTTATGTGTATTTCTCAAAGTATAACCAAACACCTAAACAAATACAATTAAATGACATACAAGGTTAAAGAGAATACAAGGTATGTAGAGTATTTAGTATTTCCAGTCAACTTAATATTTTTTAACTTTTGGTTTTTTGGATTGATAACATTCCTGATGCTTACAGAAATGTAAATGAAAAGTAATTTAGAGCAAACTACCGCAAATCCTGTTAATTGCACGCCTTCTGAATCTCTCACACCCACGCTTTTCTCCATCGTCACCGTCAGTGCCCTCATCAGCGCAGCACCAGGGCCACCTGAAGATTTTCCAAGCAGGGTGAGTGACATGATTTTTAAAATCCTGCATCTAAACCTGATCTGCTGGGACGATACCGTCAGTCAAGCATCAGTCATAAAAGTTCTCATTTCCTGTTTATCTTTCTCCTCCTTAACAAAACTACAGCGGCGCACTATGCTTACGTACAGAAACACTCTGGGCGCGGAGGGCCGATTCAAATTACCAGCATGGTACTGAGAAAGAGAATGGCGCCCCAGAATACCCCAGCTTTTCACAAGTGAGGTGGCTCCCATTCCTTTGCTTTCAACGACAGCTAGGGTAGACTTTAATGAGGTTATCAGATGACACATCATACAAAACGTAATTTTTAAAGACAGAACATCAACTGGTTTTTGGCAAACAACTCTGAAGGCGTTAAAAGAACTGAGTGACAGTGCTGCATGAAAAACACTTCCATTTGCATCTATTTATTTATGTGGACAACATCTGCAGCACCACTACCTCAGCTGAGGTCCTAATCTCTTGCTTAGAAAGATACCCAAACTGGTCTTTCCAACTCCTATTTTTCTTTCTTTCTAATGCACTCTACACTATTCAGGTATCTTTTTAAAAAATTAAAATATAAGTACATGGGAACTTATCACTAACCTACGTAAGATCTTCCCCAATTTTCCTCTACTATCAGATTTTTTAAAAAGAAAAAAATTCCAAACACCCTCATCCTGGTATTCAAGGCCTCCCAATATTAATTATAACTTACTTCCCTCTGGCACCCTTAGCTCACCCCTTGCAGTTCACCAGGGCCCCAGGCACAGGACATTACTCGCCATGCCCTTTCAACTCAGAGGATTCTCTCTGACTGGATGGCCCTCCTCTCTCTCTCCTCTGCCTGAGAAACTTGCATTCAGCACTCAGAGCACATCACGCGTGCCATGTTCACTGAGGAGCGTTCTGGACTCCTCAGAATGAGATGCACTATTCATTCTTGGACAATCATTAATGGAGCATCCATTCTGATTTTTACAGATACAAAGATGAATAAGAGAAGGGACCATCACAAGTCTTGTGAGGACAGAAATGCTATCTGATAAATTATCATACACTGCTTATGCTTCTGCCAAGAAGTTCTGTCACTGAGCTGGAGGAACACATGAACAGATGACTTGATAGAAGAAAAGAAGTAAAATGGGCACTGACAAATAAGTCATTTTGTCACAAATAATTTAACACCAGCAGAAATCAAGCCAAGACTCGATCCCAGGTCTGTCAGAGTTCAAGCTTAAGACAATGTTAAGAATGGGCTCAGGAGTTATGCTGTCAAGTTTAGATCCCAGCTATACCACTTACCATTTTACAGAACATATTTCACTTTCCTAAGCTGCTTTTTACTCAGCCATATAATGGATGTTATAATAATGCTAATACCTCAAAGCACTGTTCCATTAAATGAGGCAATGCACATATAATGTGTAGCCCAGGGCCTTGTACAGAGTAAACATTCTATATAAATGTTAGCCCTTTTAATTATTAGTAGTAACTATTGTGATATACTATCTCTTAACACATTTTCTGTTATATAACCTTATAAATTATTCTGAACCTCAGTTTTCTAGTTTGCAAAATGGGGAGACTAACTGTCTCATATGTAATAAGTCTTGCATTACCCCAGGCACACAATAAATACAAGAAAATGTATTTTCTCTACCCATGTTCAACCAAGATACTTATATATACAAGTTATCTCCACTTAGGATAAATCTATGCAGTGGTGCTCAACCTTGAAATTATCTGAAGAACTTTAAAAAATTCGGATGCCTGGGTACCCTATCCACAGACTGATTTAATAGGTCTGGAAGTACAGACACATTAAACACTCCTGAGGTGACCCTAAATGCAGGCACAGGTGAGAGCCAGGGCTAAGTCTATGAACTTAGCTAAGTTAGCAAAGTCTATGAATCTAAGTCTAAGATAGCAAAACAAGACATCAGGCAACAGCCTTAACATGCATGCACACTCAAACAGCAGTCAATCATAAGCTGAACACAGCTGGTTATTTTTGTTTTGCCAGAAAGAGGAAGGAAGAGCTTATCTGATTTTTACATTTTAAAAGATTTGAGCTTAACAAAGATAAACTTTGAAAAATATCAGGCATTTTCTTTTAAAGAGTTATTTGGACTGAAAATAAACTTACTTTCCTCTCTTACAGGTCTCCCCAGATTTCTGCATATTCACTGAGGAGTAGATTTTTTAACAAGCATATCTTTTCATTATGCTTTCCTCTTAAGGAATCACTGAGCTGGTTTTTCAGAACTGGAAACTGTCATCCCGTTGTCCAGGACAATATTCAAGTCAGCTAACAAGTTTGCAGAGCCTGTCAGTATCCAAGGCCACACCCTAGAGAGTACCTTGGGCGCTTCTTTTCTTAGAAGCAGCTTTATTAAGATGCAATTTAGACACAAAACACAATCAGTTAAGTGTAAAATTCAGTGAGTTTTGATACATGTATGTACCCAGACACGTGACAAATGAACAGCTCCCACCACAACCAACACACTGGACAATGGTTGTTAGCCGAAAGTCTCCTTGTGCCCCTGTGCAAATTCCCTCACCTGCCAGGATGTGTGTGTACGTCACTTCAGTCGTGTCTGACTCTCTGCGACCCCATGGAGCCCACCAGGCTCCTCTGTCCATGGGATTCTCCAGGCAAGAATACTGGAGTGGGTTACTATGCCCTCCTCCAGGGGATCTTCCTGACCCAAGGGTTGAACCCACGTCTCTTAAGTTTCCTGCACTGGCAGGGGAGTTCTTCATCACCAACGCCACTTGGGAAGCCCAAACCCTCATCTTCTGGATTTCATTTAGAAAGAATCATAAAGCCTGAATCTTCTGTGCCTTGATTCTTTCTTTTTCATAAAGCTTGAGATCCATTTAGACTGCTGCGTGTGCTAGTTGCTCAGCTGTGTTCAACTCTCTGAAACCAATGAGCCATTGCCACTAGACTCCTCTGTCCGTGGTATTTTCCAGGCAGTACTGGAGTAGGTAGCCATTCTCTTCACCCAGGTATCTTCCTGACCCAGGGATCGAACCCACGTCGCTTAAGTCTCCTGCATTGGTAGGTGGGTTCTTTACCATCAGAGCCAGGAAGAACCAGTAGCTTAATCCTTTCCACTGCTGAACAGTATTCCATTGAATGGATGGATGACCCACAGTTAGCTTATCCATTCACCAGCTGAAAGACACTTGGGTTGTTTCCAGTCTTGGCTATGATGAAAAAGCAGCTATGAACATTTGAGTTTAAGTACTTGTGTGACTATACACCTTCGTTCCTCATAAATAAACGTGTAGGAAGGGACTGCCAGATCAGCTGGTAGGTGTATATCTAACTTCATAAGACGCTGCCAACAGTTTTCTAAAGTGGCTGAAATGTTGCATACTTACCAGCAATGTACACTGTACCACCTCCTGTTTCACCACATTTCTCCAACACTTGGCATCACGTTTTTAACTGCAGCCATTCCAGACGGTGTGTTCTGGTGTAGTTTGGTTCACTGTAACTTTAATTTGCATTTCCCTAATAACTAATGTTGAACATCTTCTCATGTACAATTCATGTATATTTTCTGATGAAATATTTTCAAACTGTTTTTTCTACAAGTTGTCTCCTGAGATATTTTGTAAATATTCTTCTCAGTCTATATGGCTGGCCTTGTCATATAACATCATTCTTAATAGCAGAGTTAAAAAATAAAAATTTAATTGAATAAAATTCAATTTATTGACTTTTTTCTTTTAAGCTTCATGGTTTTTAATGTGCTCTCTACAAAAAAATTTTCCTAACCCCAGAACACACAGATTTTCTTCTCTGTTTTCCTCTAAAAGTTTTATAGTTTTATGTTCCAGCCTAAATAAATTCCGAATTAATTTTTGTGTATGGTGAGGTAATAAGGGTTGAAGTTCATGTTTTGCAGATACACATCCAGTTGTTAAAAGCAATATATCTTTTCCCCATTGAATTATCTTGCACTTTCATCAAAAATACGTGTGGATCTTTTTCTGGATTCTATTTTCTATTCCACTATTTTTTATTTCTATACCAATACCACACTGTCCTGATTACTGTAGCTTTACACTAGAACTCTGAAATCAGGTAGTTTAAATCCTTCAACATTAGTCTTCTTTTTCAAAACTGTTTTTCTACAAGAATGACTGCTAGAATTTTTACTGGGGTTGCATTCACTTTATACATTAATTTGGCAAAACAGTCTCTTCACAATAATGGTTAAAGAACCTTTATTTCAATTTAAGGCTTTTATTTATCTTCAGTTTTATAGTTTTCATCATACAGGTCTTGCATATATTTTACCAAATTTATCCCTCAGTATTTCATATTTTTTATGTTATTACAGAAGGTATTATTTTGTAAATTTCTGTTTGTTGCTAGTATATAAAAATGCAACTAATTTTGCAAATCGACTTTGTAGTCTGCCATCTTGCTAAGTTCACTTTTTAGTTCTATGAGCTTTTTTGTAGATTCCTTCCTTAGGATTTTCTACATAAAAGATAATATCTTCTGTGAATAAATATTATTTGATATTGTTTCATGTATCTGTTGCTGGTTTTTTTTTCTCTGTGCCTTGTTTTGATAGTTTCTACTGTCATATTGTCAAGGTTGCTGACCTTTTCTTCTAAGTGTCACTTCAGATATAGTATATTTCATCTCCAGAAATTCTACATGGGTTTCTCTTTCTTTTTTAAAAAAAAATATATATATTCTACTTTTCTCTCATGTTGTTTTCTTTTCCTTCTTGGATATATGTGGTATTTATAAACTATACCCATGTCTGGTAATTCTAACATCTTGTCACTTCTAGGTCTTCCCTGTTGGCTGGCTTTCCTTTTACGTATGAGTTCTATTTCCTGTCTTTTTACATGTCTTGTAATTCTTGACTGGATGCTGGTCACTATGAATCTTACTGTCTGGTGCACTGGTTTGTTAAGTCCTTTCAACAGCGCTGGGTTTTGTCCTGGAGCTCAGTTAAGTTACTTGAAATCAGTTTGGATCTTTTCAAAGTTTGCATTTAAACTTTTGTTAGGGCAGTAGGGCAACCTAGACAGTCTAGTGCTAATTTGACCCCACAAATCAGGGGACACAATTTTGAGGCCTCTTCTCAATGCCTTGTGTATTACAAGGTCTTTCTACTCTTGCTGGTTTGGGAGCATGAACTGTTCCCAGGCCCGTTATTTCCAAGACTTCTTCTGCCTATTCCTTTCTGATTGCTCTTTCTCCGATCTTAGGTAGTTTCTTCACATACATGTACAGATCGGTACTCTGTCAAAGGATTCGAGGAGACTCCCCTGCAGCTATCTCCGAACTCTGTCCTTTGTCTTTGTGTAGTTACCTATACTCCGTGGCCTCCCCAAACTCTGATCTCTCTCTTCTCTCCTCAGTGAGACGTCCAGGCTTATTGGGGTTCCACCTCCTTGCATCGTGGCCTGGAAACTACTGCTAGATAGCAAAGTTAGGACAATCAAAGGCTCACACCATGTTTGAGTTCCTTCTTTCTGGGATCACAGTCCACCAATATTTGTTATCCAATGCCTGAAAACTATTATCTTTTATATTTTTTCCTGGATTCATTCTCAATTGTTTTTAGGAGGAAGGGTAAATCTGATTACTGTTGCTCCATCTCAGCCAGAAGTGGAAATCCACTACTTGTTAATCCAAGCTCCCAGGTGATTCTAATGTGCAGTCAGTTTTGAAACCCACTACGCTAGTGACTTTAATTTCCTTACCAGAAAATTTCTTAGACAGCACACGTTTTTCCTGAGCTGACCAGTCGTGATGACACCTGGAAGCCTCTGTCCCCAAATTGCCATATGATGGTTAACTGATACATTCAGAGAACTTTTTATCCAAAGAAATGCCAAACAACTACTTTACAAGAAACTGAGAAACCATTATTCTCTGGAATAAGGTTTCATATGGACATACTTCTGATATAAGAAACCACAAAAGAATGCTTTAAAGCATGGGAGCAGGAATAAAACAATTTGAAAAAAATCAGTCTCTTCCTTAGTCATTCCAGAAAAACCCTATCTTTTAAAAATTTTTGCCTTACAGAAACCATTCATAAAAAGCACGTTCAACAGGAAAAATTATATAATCATCAACCAAAAAATCAGTCACAGAAATTTTACTAGTGTGACCTTCAATACACTGAACCTTGTAAATGAAATTAATTAAAATACACAGGCTCCTATATGTACATAGAGGTTTCTTCCCATCGTTCCAGACATTCCTCTGAAACTTACCCTTTTCCAGGTAAGACCTTGGGGCCCACGGTGGGTCCTCTTCAGCATAAGGATCACTATACTCAACCACGGCTGCCTCTTCCTCTTCGTAATCTTCTGGAGGAGGCGGCGGTGGCGGGGATTCATCAAAGACTGGCTCTTCCACAGGTGGCGGTGGAGGTGGTGCATCTGAAACTAAGAATGTATCAAGCTGGTACCAAAACTACACATTGTGCAAAGCTCACTGTTTCCTATCCAAGCGCCTATGTTCATGGAATATAAACCTAGACCTGAAAATAATAATCTTTAAAAAAAAAAATGAGTAGGCAAGAGAAGTGTCCCCACAACTACACTGTGTCAAATCTCCAAGTTGGACTTCCTCCTCCCTTTGGGTCAGTGCTGATGGATGGTGAACAAAGAATAGCCAAAATGATGATGATCATTAACTAAGCTTCTGGACTCTGTTTCTGCTAATACATAATCCATTCTTTCAAAGAAAGATCAGTACAATACAGTTTGGCTTTACATTATATCCGAGGAGGCGTGGTTACCAGAAATATTAGTAATTTAGATATTTTAACCATATTCCCTTTATAACAAATTATAATGAGTCCAGTGAACAAATTTTAATAATCTGCCACATTCCTCTCAATGAATTTCCTTAAAATATATATATATATTTTTTACCAAATTAGTGGGGTGGAAATCACAAATGTCTCTGGGTAACTTCATCTGAGAAGATATTTGTGTCTGTTTCATTTTATTTTTATATGTACAGAATTTCAAGTAATTCAGACTAACTTATGACCCAGTGATTTAAAATATTTGAGTTGTGTTCTTAGAGAAATTTGCTTCCATAGTTCAGGTATCAGAATGCAGTAATGTCTAAAAGATCATCTCCAAACTCTGGGAACCCAAGCCTTTCAAAATGCTGAGTACATATTTGAGCTTAGCTTAACAAAATAACCCGAATGAAGCTGCATTTATTCATCAGCGGTTCAATTTTAATGAACAGTATTAATGCTTATTTATGAAATAACAGTACTATTTCCATGAAATTCTCTGAGCAATCGTCTTTATTTTCTCTCTTTTATCTAAGCTGAGGGATCGAATTAAATGGATTTTAAGTCAAATGGATTTTAAAATATGAAGATCAGCCATACCCACATCATACTCTGTTGTGTTCCAGTATTCTTCCAATCTGCAGTGCCACTCTGAACTCATGACCTGTCTACATTATGAATCTCAAAACTTTCTTTACTCAGTAAAAATACTCATTTTAGTTCTAATGGGATTTTTAGTAAATAAAAAATATAGATACATGATTTTTGCATATACTTTATGGACAAATTACATGCAGTTATGGTAAGAATCAATAATATATCCTAGTTGCATTTATAAGGTAAGGTGATTAAACAAATGCACAGAAACAAGGATCCAAAGAACTTTGCCTTTCAAAACAATCACCTTGAGAAATTATACCAGAAAATTACTCAAAGATGCTGCCACTGCTCCTTTTTTCTTAAAACTGCCTCAGAGTCAGTGTAATAAAACTAACATAAGCTACTATCTTTTAGTTAAAATATTCCAATTACTCAGCACTTCATAATACATTATTCATTTAATCTTTATTTTAATCTTTACCTTGGGAGATGGTGTTTTTAATCTTCATTTTATAGATGTGGAATCTGGCTTTCCAAGATTAAGTAAGTACTCCTACAGTAAGTGGAAGAGCAGGAATTTGAACTCCAATGCCTCTTATCTTAAAAGCTACACTATGATGAGATGAGATCAATTCAATAACTTTAAAGTCATGTTTCATTATTCATTCAGAAACATCAACTGTAAGCCTACTATGGCCAGCTATTATGCTCAGCACTGAGAATGCAGCAGTGAGCAAAAGTCATGGAGACATGGACAACCAATCTTCCATTTACAGTTAAGTGCAGGCAGTGCTTCAGGTCATCATGGGAAACAGCAATAGACCACATCTCTTACGTGGGTCAGGAAAGGCTTCCTGGAACCTGAAGGATGAGGAAAAGTTAATGGCCCAAGGTGGGGGTAGATATTTCATGTCAGATGTAACAGAAACAAAGGTAAGAAAGTAGGAACCCTTCAAAAGAGCTGATCCAAGTTCAACAGAAAAAGGCCTGAGGAAGCCGAAGAGGACTAAGCAGAAAGGGCCTTTATAACAGTCTGACCTCTCTCCAAAGAGCAATGGGAGCCAGAGACAGGTTTAAGAACAAGATTATAGCTATACTACTTAGCCCAGTATAACTGGTTCCAAATAATTCCAGGCTTCTTCCAAACATCAAACTTAATATAAATATCTGCTACCAGAGAGTATCTTCAAAATAATGTACTTGAAAGCTATAAAGGTAATTCCAAAAGATAGGTACATATCTTTCCAAGGTGAATGTTTTGAAGAAGACAACATTCATTTGAATGTCTAAGTCCTGCTCTGTCTATAAAATCAGTCAGGGCTCACCTTATATACAGAGTTTCTTGTTTGTATACAATTTGTAGGTGAGAAAATGTATACAACTATGGAAAGAAATGAGAAAAGATCATCCTAAAAGGTATTCACGCTGTGGGAAGTATTGGAGGTGCTCATGGGTACCATCCAATAAACAGAAGTAAAACAGACTATTTTCAGAAATTAGCAAACAGAGATGCAAAGGTACCCGAAAGAGAACTGAGCCCTCAGGCCAGTATGACTGGATTATAACCAGTTAAAATACAAGAAAGAAATGTATCGATAAAAAGGGGGCATTTATTTCGCTGTGGAAGCACACACACAAAAAAGCAACTAAAAGTGTCTGCTACGTGTCAGATGCTTTTCTAAACGCCGGTGAAGAAAACAAGCAAAAATCCCTGCTCTCACAGAGCTTCCATTCTAGCACTGGCGATGCTCGTTTCCAAAGCAGCAGGAGTCTTAAGGAACAGAATGCCAGTATTTCTGCCCCACTGGTGAGGCCATCCCTGTTATGAGATGTAGGCACTGGGCTACATCAGCCTGATGACATTATCTCTTTTATGAGTGTGATTCCCCTAGTTCAGATTTCACACCCATCGTGCAACCTTTTGATTGTGCCATGCCTCCTATATAGACTGCTCACAAGAAGAGAACTCATCTATCATACAGACTATGTTCACTGGTCCCTGTAACAACAATTCCTCACTAAACGCTGATACAGGTCTCCTGCTTTGTAGATATCAGTCTCCTGAGCTTCCATTTTAATGCTTCCCTAGAAGAAAACTCAACCTATCAATAAAATTAGTTATCTGTTCCTGCATCGCTCAGCACCGGACCACAGGCCAACTTAAATACACTGCCAATCTATGCGGCATCTTAGGAGACAGACTGACAATTTGGTTCTCTGGGACCCGCCATGGAATGGTTCATCTTTACACCTGGAATCACAGGACTGGAGAAAGATTCTCAGGCCAGCCACAAAACCCTAAAACTCCAGTGACAGACCAAGCGTCTGAGCAATCCAGAGAGAAAAAGGTGGGCTGCCTGGTAACTAAGAGCATCTCCTCAATTAGATGTGATTTCTCTTTTTACACGTGCCTTATTTTACGTTTGTCTTATCTTCACTAGCAGACTTTAAGCTGTTTGAAAGTAGAGAATTTCATCTTCGTTATTTTATCATCCACACTAGTGGCTCATACAGTGAGTGACTTGTTCATAATAATCAAATATCTGACATACTGGTGAATGAAGGACTATTCAGCCAATCATATATAAATGACATTTTACACCTATAATCTGATCTACAGCATAAAGAAGACATAAACTTACTATTTTCTTGGACTCTGGCCACAAATCCCATTAAAGGTAACTGAGGAGTTACCTGTAGGATGGAGGGAGGAGGAGGAGCAAGAGATACTGCAAAAACAAAAAAGGTGTGGAGGATAAGGGGTAAGGGCAAGTCACATTAAAAGGAAAGGATAACACAATAAAACAAACATACACGGGGGAACCACTTGATCAGCATTTTACAAGCAGTCTTAAGGCGCTCTTTTGAGGGATAAGTCATTAACACAAAACAAAGCGTTAGGGAAGTTTTAAAAGCTTACAACAGGAAGCATTTATATATACCCATCTATTCTAAGATACAGTGGCAAATTGTCTTTTCATACAATAGCATGTCTTTTCAAAAAAAGAATTTCTTCAGGTTACCATGAGTAGTTTGGTTTTCCAAATTTTACCTTGGAAGTTACGAGTTTAAATGTGCATCAATACAAGGGAAAAAAGACCATTACATGCCAGCCTCCTAATTTCATACTTTTCATTACTTCATTAAACAGGAAAAATTAATTGGTAATTAAACAAATATTTACTTACTTCCCAAAGGGGCAAGCACTCTGCTAAGAGACCAATATCAAAGCCATTCTCTGTGAGTCAGGGTTGTATCTTTACAGTTTCTCATAGTCCCAATTCATACCACCTATTTCAGGGACATTTTCACCGTGACCCTACAGAAAAATGCTCGCCTCATTCAAATCATTCCTTTCCCCACAAAGTTGTCTTTCCCTCTTAAACACCTGGTAAGCATCTAGCACTCGTGAGTCTTCAACAAACATTTAATATAGGTAAACACACACATAAGCCAGGTACATGTCAAACAACTTCCGAAGATTAACTCTACAATTATGGTTTCCTTCAGATTGGGTAAACAGTATGATGTGCATTTTCTTATAAAGAGAGAACACCTTTATGAGCTTCAAATCACAGGTAAGACTAACAAAACTAAAACGATAAATAAGACACTGTGCTCAAAAAAATCACATTCTAGTTGGGAATGGAAGGTAAAATAACAGCCCCGACCCAACAATACTTGCAGCAATTCCCTGCGGGTGGTGGTGGAGGTCGAATAGCGGTGGTGATGTGGTGTTACGGTGGGCGGGAAGCGGGCCAGGTTTGGGAGGGATGAGAGCTACAGAGAAATAACCTCTGAGCAGGCACCGGAAGAAAGGGAGCTCAGCAAGCAGACAAGGCTGAGAAAGGCAAGCTGAGAGCCAAGTGAGGGGCAAAGGCTCTGAGGTATAAAGCAGCATGACCAGTTTACAAACCGTACGTATTTCCATATGGCTGGCATAAGATGCCTGAGAAAGTACAAAACTAGAAAGACGAACAGGTGGATATGGAACAGGGAGGAATCTTAAATGGTAGGTGCAAGAGTGCTTAGTGGAAACAGCTTGGGACTTCACAGTCACCTAGCGGGTCTTCTCTGGCAGTCCAGGGGTGAAGGCTGAGCTTCTGCTGCAGAGTACAGGTTATCAGGTTATCGGGGAACTAAATCCCACAACCTGGGTGGCGCTAGTGGGAAAGACCCTGCCTGCCAATGCAGTAGAGATCCAGGTTCCATCCCTGGGTTGGGAAGATCCCCTGGAAAAGGAAATGGCAACCCACTCTAGTAAGTATTCTCGCCTGGAAAATACCATGGACAGAGGAGCCTGGTGGGCTACAGCACATGGGGTCACGAAGAGCCAGACATGACTGAGCAATTTAGCATGCACAACACACAAGATCCCACATGCCTCAAGGTGCAGCCAAAAAAATAAAGTCCCCTAACATCAGAAACCTGATTTGTTATTTCCTTGCTATTGGAGCAGCAAGTTAACTTTTTCAAATTTAAACCATAAATGTGAAATGAAAGATATAATGCAACCTACTTTACAGTGTAACTACAAAGATTAAAAAGAAAAAACGTGTATATAGGAAGTCTAACTCAGGGCCTGGCACACAAAAATCAAGGTAATAGAAGCAGAAAGAAAAAGAACTTAGCGTGGACAAAAAGAGTATTTGGTAACTAAGGATTTAGGTACCACATGAAGGAAACAGCTGAAGATATTCTTAGATTTTTTTTCCTTCCTAACTATGAAGGTAGAGGTGCCATTAACCACATTAATGTTGGTGAGTAGTACAGGGAATGAAATAGGCTGGAATGGCACCCCACTCCAGTACTCTTGCCTGGAAAATCCCATGGACGGAGGAGCCTGGTAGGCTGCAGTCCATGGGATCACTGAGGATTGGACATGACTGAGCGACTTCACTTTCACTTTTCACTTTCATGCATTGGAGAAGGAAATGGCAACCCACTCCAGTGTTCTTGCCTGGAGAATCCCAGGGACGGGGGAGCCTGGTGGGCTTCTGTCTCTGGGGTTGCACAGAGTCGGACACGACTGAAGTGACTCAGCAGCAACAGGGAATGAAAAGTCAGGAAGAAATAATGGTATGATAAATAAGATGTATGAAAGTAACTTAAGCATAAACATAGGAGGCAAATGGAACGTCTGGGTTGAATTTGTAGAAACCATCAAGAGGTGCAAAGGTGGTAGCAGTTAGGAGAGGGAACAGCTGTGCCGTGGGCAACTGCAGGGGACACTGTACACACACTGTCCGGACAAGAGCTGCCCATGTGACTCTGAAGACGACCCCAGATTCAAGGGACAGAGTCACATAACCCTAGAAATCGGCAACTTTCTTTAAAAGATACCTTTTGGATATGTTTTTTATACTTCTTGGCAGCAAACCCTTAAGTTGGGTGTCTGTCTCCCACTCTGAGAGGCCTAGAACAATTGCTGGTATGTTCACAATACTGTGTCCAAACGGGGTAGGAAGACAATGAGCGGAGAGGTAGCAGAGACAAAGCAGGTAGAACTGAGAAACAGCAGCAGAGGATGACTGCACTAGGAAAAGCGCATATGTTCATTTCAAGTGAGATGAAATTCTCCTCTGGTCTGTTAGCACCAATGCCACCCCACCTGTAACGGAAAAGTAGGAAATTTCCCACTTCAGCCTTTACCATTAAAAAAAAAAGAAAAAAGAAAACAACCTAGTATTGAGCTAAAAAAGAATGATTAGACACCTTAGAACAGACTTTTTGTATGCAGATTTTTTTTTTTAATGAATTTTTTCTTTTCTTTTCTAGTTCTGAAAGTGAAAACCTGAAACTACAGTGGTCTTTTTAGGGACATCCACCAACAGCAGCCCAGGTAAAAACTGATCCCAGATCTTCCTTAAATGGAATTACTTTACAACAAAACAACTTAGGTTTTTTCAAAGCCAGTCTAAGACATGTTAAAAAAATTCAGTTTCAAATGGAGCTTACAAATGTTGCCCCAAATTCTATTTTTGCCTGAGGCAAACTTTTTTACATGATGATCCAAATTAACTTAGTTACCATAGCATTTTCTTTCTGGTCAGCAAGATTTCATGAGAAAACCTGTAAACCAGAAGATTCTACTTTAGACTAGATTTATCTTCCTTAAAGTTGAATTGAAAATGAACTATTTTAGGTGAATTTAAGCAGGATTTTGATGTGAACAACTGTTTGCAATATTCAGTTCTATGCCAAGTAGCTCATGAATAGGCAAGAGCAGAAAGCAACTATCAATTTGTTTCCATTCTCTCTGGTTGATTCCTCACACAACAACCCTTTCCCTATAATCATCAAAAGATCTCCACACTTAGATTCTGTAATATTATGTTCACATCACACAACAATGAAGTTAATGTGAAGAGAAAGGCTCAAGAAGACACTGGAGTTTATAGAGAGATCTTAAGTAGAACAGCTATAAAAACTATAGCTTATGTGCACTCAGCAACATGTAGATATAAAAGGTAAGGCAAACCAAACTTAGAGGATGAGCCTGTGCTGATGAAATATACAAATTCCTAAGCATGATCTTCCTGATAGTCACAAAATCATGGAACATCTTTGAGGCTTAGTGTGTTAAAAGGTAAAAAGAATTTTGAAGAAAAATTAGACTATTACATTGTTTTGTGTGTGTGTTTTACAGCTAAGTTAAGAAAATTAGACAAAATAACCACTCTAAATACTGAGACCATTAAAGATATCATCTTTAGAGGCCATCCATTTGATCATCTTAGGGGCCATCCATTTGATAGTCCATTCAAGTTTAGTTGCTAATATTTTACATTCCAGTTACAGAGATAATGTTATCATTTTAAAAGGGAAATGTTTTCTAAATATGGATAGGAGTATTACTTAGGAGTATTTAAAAGTGAACCTAACTAATCATACTCAGTAAGAGCTTTTTTGATGGAAAAGAATATGATTGCAAATAATTATCACTCCTGTAGTCTCAGAAGAGTTAAATGCATTCTATCATTTTTGTTATTCCTTTTCAAATGAGAAAACAATGATATTATGCTAAGAAAAAGCAGCAAATTAATCCATGTAATTTAAAAACACAGCTTGTATTTTTAATGATGAAAAGGGTCTATTTGGTTTACTGATTCGTCTGATAATATACTTACATTTTTCAGTTTTTTCCTTGCTTTTTTGTTCTCCCTAGAGCAAGCATTCACTAACAGACACTAAAGACTGCAGAAAATGAGGATTCAAAAATAGCTTCTGGATGCGGCTCTTTATTTATACTTTGCTAATCCCTCCTCCCATATCTGTATTTTTCTGGAGATTTATAGTAATGCTATAAGTTAATTATCATTTAGAGAATATGTGTTAAGGCTTTTCTTTTACAATATCACCAACCCAACATTGGTTTCTCAAATGTTTCTTTTTAATTATTTATAATAATATTCAGGGAAGCCTGACATCTTCCCTGTATAAAACACCATACTCATTCAGAAATTCCTTTCTCACATAATTATACACAGTCACGTTGCTTGGAGCCAACATTCCACTTTATGGATTAGATTTTTTTAGTCTTTGTTATAATATGAATGGTAAAATGTAAGATCTCTTTTCCCAGTCCTTAGTACTTAAAACACATTACTGATTTCCCATTGTTAAGGACTGACTGTATCTCCCCAACATTCATATGAAATCCTAACCTCCAACGTGATGGTATAAGGATGTGGGACTCTTGGGAGGTGTTCCACACAATGGGATCTACTCAGTCACAAAAAGGAACAAAATTTTGGCATTTGCAGCAACATGGATGGACTTAGAGGGCATTGTACTAAAGCGAAGTAAGT
Organism: Bison bison bison; assembly: GCF_000754665.1. Taxonomy (NCBI): domain Eukaryota; kingdom Metazoa; phylum Chordata; class Mammalia; order Artiodactyla; family Bovidae; genus Bison; species Bison bison. Next base: position 25,823,004 of record NW_011495032.1, on the reverse strand, counting down.
CAGAGAAAGACAAATACTGTATGATATCACTTGCATGTGGAATCTAAAAATACAACAAATTAGTGGATATCGCAGAAAAGAAGCAGATTCATAGATACAGAGGACAAACTAGTGGCTATCAGGAGCGGGTACAATCTGGGGAGTGGGGGGTATAAACACTGGGTGAAAGATAGGCCCAAAAATTATATTTAAAAAATTTGTTAAAAGGCATTGCCAAAACAAACAAAAACAAAACCCCCAGAGAGCTCGCTCTCTTTTTCTGCCATGTAAGGATACGATAGGTTTCCTAGGGTGGCTCGGGAGTAAAGAATCTGCCTCCCAGTGCAGGAGACATGGGTCAGGCCCCCTGGAGAAGGAAATGGTAACCTACTCCAGCACTGCCTGGAAAATGCCATGGACAGAGGAGCCTGGCAGCCTATAGGCCATGGGGCTGCAGAAGAATCACCTGTGACTCTGCAACTAAACACCAACAAGGATACACGACGGCAGCCTCCAACCTGAAGAGGGGTCTCACCGGACCCAGCCACGCTGGCACACTGATCTCTGGCTTTCGGCCTCAGAACTGTAAGCAATAAATCTCTACAGTTTATAAGCTATCCAGCCTATGGTACTTTGTTATAGCAGCCCAAACTAAGGCACTTACCAAAGTAGGTTAACGTACACAGATGTACAAGTACAAATATACACATATATTCTTCTTTACCACCAAAGTGCTTCATATTTATATTGAAGGCAAAAACTGGTAAAACTTGTGATTAACCCTAGTTGTTTCAATGCCTCGCTTGATGATGACAAGATGAATGATAAACTAATACTCTTCTTTCTTTGGCTGGATTAGATTAAGAAACAATAAGAACCACATAGGATTCAGTTATGTCCTGATTAAAGTTTTCCTTTCATTAACTTGTTTCTGAAATAATCCCATTAGAAAACAATTACTGTGCTTCGAGAACTTGGTACTGCATATCAGGGGTTCCATGTTTTCATTCCTGTGTTACAATGCCATTTCAAACTCAAACCAAATATAGTAGCAGTGCTGTTAGACTTAACGTTGCACAGAAAACCTCACTGAATTTACATTCACAGGAATCCTTGCCTGTCAGCTCACTTCCTCAGAGGCACAAAGCCATGTCAAGCCTCCAGCTGCAAAAAATATGCTCATAAAACACAAACCTGGGATCATTTTGTTAAAGCAGGTAATTAGCTACTTGAGAAAACACAACAAATTTTCTCATTCTAAATATAAAAAACAAGGACCATTTTAAGACAAGTGGGAATAATATGAGACTTACATAATCATCTAAAGCAGATAAAATGAAAGTGCATCTCACAGCCTCAGAATACTGGCTTACAAAGCATTAAGTCTTGCAAAAAGGGTTTCAAAGAACATAATTTAATTAAAAACTTTTTTAGTTTAGAAAAAAGCACTAATTATTCAACTAACAAAGTTGTAGTCATCCCCTTTAAACAAATACCAAATCCCTGGAGAAGAAAGGCAGAATTTATCAAGAGAAGTGCATAAAAACTAACTAAATTGCCTCACACATTATGCTGAAGGCTCAAAAATCTCAATTCACTATATTTCCCATGAGTGTGAAAAATACTTTCATTAACACTCATTCCTCAGAGTCAGTTATTTTTCTACTTTAACATATACTTTCAAAATATATGCAAAATCAGATTTACAAAGAAGTATTAAAATACATATTTAAAATACATTTAAACACATACTTAAATAAGCTTCAAATAAATTCCACCAAGAGGGTTCTGATGGGACCAGTATATTGGTATGTACATTTACATAGCATGAAATACCCCTATATATACTTTCTGAATATCATGTATACTTGGTCCCAAGCTGTAATAATGAAGCATCTCCCAGTTCCATTATGGAATCAGCCCATTCTGGATTGACACCATTCTTTTAAAACGCTATGTAAGGGTAAAGAAGGGCATAAACACCATAAGCAATAACTGTCTAGACTTCCAAAAGGGTCAGGGAGACAGCTTATCTTTAGCAGAACTATGAAACAGGCGTATGAAAAATTTAAATGATTTAAAAATGAAATATGCATTTAGGTACAAAATAGCATCTGTACAAATATGGGTTTGGAACACGATTTAAAAGTAGAACGTAAGAAAAGACAGGCGTATCAGCCAAAACGGAGTTCAAAATGAGTTAAAAAGAATGGCACACCCCAAATCATTAAGTCTGATCAAAGACAGCAGTGAGAGACACACACCTGTGTAACTGAGGCACTCTGCCATACATCTGAAACCAATCCGACACTGTATATCAACTACACTTCAAGAAAACAAAATTTTAAAAGACAAAATAACCCAAAGAATTTTAAATTAATTAAATTTTAATTATAGGTTTTAATTTGGTCAAACATTATAAAAAGAGCAACTACTCTTATTTAAGACTCATTAAAAATACACATGCATATTTCTCAAAATAATCTAGTAAAATTTCTTTTAAAAACATGTCTATTTAAGTGTCACTAGCTCAGTTGTGTCTCTTTGTGACCCTATGGTCTGTAAACTGCCAGGCTCCTCTGTGCACTGATTAGACTATAAATGTGGAATTTAATTTACAAAAGGGACCCAAAACAATGAGAGGATCTGAATAACAAGGGATTCATTCCACATTCAACAAGTAGTTAGCAAGCACTATTCCCAGGATGAAACAGATGAAAAACTGTTTACAGCTTTTTACATTATGAAGGGGGCACCCTCCTTCCCACCCCCTACCCTTGGGAGGGTAAGAGAAAGATTTTTTTTAATCTTAAGGTAGGTAGGATAGTACAATGGAAATAACAGGGAACTTAAGAGTCAGATGACCTAAATTCAAATCCTAACTTGACTACTATCTTAGTCTGTTTCCTCACCTGTAAAATACAGATGAAAATGATCACATGATTATAAGAATCAAATGAGGTTAAAAAAACAAAAAAAGTATTCTGTAAGCTCCACTTATGTAAAAGGAGGATCAAATTTGTTCTGCAAGATTCCAAAGGATATAACAAGGTTTCACCAAAACACAGATTTTAGCTCCATACAATTCAGGGCTTATCCAAAATGGAATAACACTAGAGGTGATCACACATGGGCTTACTGGCCTCTTGGCAAAAATCCAGAAAAACACACCAAGTTCACATAGCATGTCCACAGCAGTCATAGAGAATAATATTTGCTCTTACCCTCTCTGGGGAAGAAGCAAAACAAATGACTGTTAAGTATTAAATATGTGCTATTTTAGTTCCTCTGTACACGTGACGCAACTGCAAGATGACTGTTATATCTGGATCAATCTGTTCAAGTCACAGTTGTTCCATCAGAGGTTTGGTAGCAGAACTGAAGAAGACAGTGTAACTGCCCACCACAAAGCAGTTTCAATAATATTTTCCTTTTCTTTTGCTACTTATAAACTCTGCTCATGTATGCTCAAATTTCATTAATTGCTATTCATATAGCAAGGATATCTGACTAAATAAGAAGGAAACACTGTTCACCACAGTATTAATTTAAAAAACAAATAATCACTAGCACATTCAAAAACATTCTATTCAGATAAGTTAAGTTCTACAACTCTATATGGAAACCATATGTTGATTTTTCAAAAGAACTGGAAGGTACAATATCGGCAACCTGTATTCATTCTTCCACTCATGCAACAAATAGTATTATTCACCTACTATACACTAGTCATTTGCAATTAAAGGTTTTTTTCTCAGTAACTGAAGAATTTTAAATTAGATACATTCCACAGACTGCAAAAGAAAGTCTAACCTGGGTTCTGGCTATAAAAAGGTCCTCCGTTCATCTGACTCTGAAGGCTTGTTTGTGAAGTGATGGAAGGAGGGCGTCTATAGGGCAAGGAGCCCCCTATTGTTGGGGGTGTATGGCGAGCGGCAGGTCTATTCATGCTGTAGAACTGAACAGGATGACCTGGAAAAGAGACAGAACATACACTTGTCATTAAAATTATCTCAGACAATAAAACACTTTGGGCACAATGCCTGTATCTCACCAAGATTATTAAACAATAAAAATATTTAGTTAATTTCACTGCCATCTGACAAATATTAATGCAAAGTGACAGTTACTGCTCAGCTGACAGTATATCAAAGTGCAAAAAACAGCAAACTAGGTAAATAAAATTATAGCTAAGTTTGGAAAAGCTATATCTAAATACATTACTAATCAATATTGTGAGTTTATTAAATTAGTAATTTGACAGGGTTTTACAATCATCACAATTAAAATTTATGGCTCACTTCCTCCACAAACACCAGCAATTAAACACCGAAAACCAAGCTCAAAAAAGTAAGAATAACATTTAGGAAAGCAAAAGAAAAAATGTTTGACACACAGTCTTATTCCAAAATAACAATAATAGTAAATTTAAAATAGCAAACCAATTTATTTAAAGGAAATCATAAAATATTTCAGCAAAAAGTCAAGTGACATAATTCTGAAGTCAAGAATTCTGAATCTCAATCAAAAATATCCTTCTCTAAAGTTATTTTGTCTTAAAATTAGAGTTTAGAAAACTTAGTTATGAAAAAAAGCTAAGATACAAAAATTGTATCAAATATATCTAATTTTAGTATCATCCTGGAACTTGTTCATATTTATCAGCAATTTCACTACATTTTGCTCAGAGTACTTCACCAACTAATGCAAACAGAAGACACTCTTTTCTAATCCATCCAACCGTCTAACGCAATCAAGTTCTTAAATTTTATCTTGATTCCACTCCAACTTAAAATCATTAGTTAAGGGCCTACTGTATAGACAGATCAAGCACTGGAGCACCCATGAGAGAGCAGGTCAAGAGAAGAGAAGAAGGGAGAGGAGGAGAGAGAAGAATGAGGGAAAGAGGAGGAGGCCAGAGAAAGGTGAGGGAATGAAAGATGGAAGGATGGGGAAAAGGAAAGAAGACATGAGGGAGGGAGGCAGGGGAAGAGGTGGTAGAGAAAAATCCGACAATTCACCTTTTCCATGACTGTCAAATGGTTTTACATGCCTAAAACTGATCTACAGGAGCTATAAAATTGATCAAACTTGGATTCATATGGATACTCATATAAAGAATGTTATAAAAGCACTCAAGACCTGCTACAGCATTTACTCTTCATATATATGACAGTATCAAAACCTAAAACTCAATTCTGTTGTATAAAAATCTTGAGTAGTCAAGCTTAAACATAATCCACTGTCAAGTTTACATAGCCATGGTAAAATTGTAAAAGCATGTAAACTAATAAACTACTATAAGAAGGTATATTCTGTCATTTGAATCACCAGATACACAACACTGACATTTTAGGAATCAATCTGTAATATCTTAAAGCTAGAATCACTGAGTTAAAAACTCTAAAAACACCATTATGAATTTTATATAGTTAGATCCAGCCTAAAATTTCCCATGTTATAAGCCTTCAGTGATCCAAAGACATTACATAATAGAGATTCTATTCAAACCATTAACAAGGGTATTTATTCTGCTTTGAGTTGAAAAACAAAACTATAGTTTACCACAGCCCTAACTATAAAAACCTAAAACTAAAAACTTCTAGAAGAAAATAAGACAAAGCTCTTTTTGACCTTATGTAAAGAGTTTGTAAACACAACATCAAAAAGCACAATACACAAAAGGAAAAAACAGCAACGACTGGGCTTAATCCAAATAAAGAACTTCTGCTCTTTAAAAGACACCATTAAGAGAATGAAAAGGTAAGTCACAAAATGGAAGAAAATATTTGCGAATCACAAAATTAATCAGACATATTCAGAATATATAAGAATTTAATGAGAAAACAAACAAACCAATTACAAAGGTGTGGGGGGGAAGCAAAAACATTTGAACAGGCATTTTGCCAAAAAAGATAAACAGATGGCAAATGGGCACATGAAAAGATGTTCTACATCATCATTCACTGGGGAAATGTCCATCAAAACCACACGACAAACTATTAAACACCTATCAGGATGGCTGAATTTAAAAAAAGAAAAAAAAATATATATATATATACGTAAAGACAATTACACAGCCAGCCAGGCTCTTCTGTCCATGGAGTTCTCCAGGCAAGAATACTGGAGTAAGTAGCCATTCCCTTCTCAGGGGATCTTCCTGACCCAGGGACTGAACTCAGGGCTCCTGCACTACAGGCAGATTCTTTACTGTCTGAGCCACCAGGGAGGCCCTTACGGCAGTACCCTGTACTAACATGTATGCAGAGTGACTGGAAGTCTTACGCACTGCTGGTGGACGTGCAAAACTATACAGTCACTTTGGAAAACAGCTATCCAGTTTTTATAAAGTTAAGCATTCATTTACCATACAACCCAGTAATCCTACTCCCTAAGTTATTTACCCAAATGAAATGAAAGCCTGTGCTCACACAAAAGTCTGTGTGCGAATATATTTGGCAGTTTTATTCATAATCACCCAAAACTGTAAATAACCCAAATGTCCCTCAATTTGGATTGAGGAAAAGGGTAAACAAACTGGTAAATCCATTCAACAGAACACTACTCAGTAATAAAAAAAGGAATGAAATAACAAAACATGTAATAATGGATAAATCTCAAATGCACTGTGCCAAAAAGCCAGATTCAAAAGAGTACATTACGTATGCTTCCATTTGTGATATTACTACAAAGGCAAAACTTTAGAGGGGAAAAAAAAAAACAGATACAGAGCTTGCCAGGGGCAAAGAGTGAAATGAGTAAAATGGAAGGACCGAGTACAAAGGGGGCGTGGAGGAATCTGGGGACGTCAGGGCTGGTGTGCACCTTCACTGCAGCCATGCTTGTATCACTGTATGCAGCTGTCAAAACTCTAAGAAGTCACTAGAAAGGGTGAATTTCACTGTATATAAATCAGACCTTAATAAAGAGAAAAAAGTATCTGGAGATTCAAAAACAGTACATTACAGAGACTATATAAATTGTTATTAAGGCATTAATTATGCTTTTTGTTTTAAAAAAAAAACTTATTGTTCACTCATACAACAGATATTGACTCAGTGCTGACTAGGAACCAGCACCTGTTATTAAATTATAATGCTGACTCTAGGTGGAGATGAATTTGTACTTTGTAGGCCTAAAGCGGATTTCAAGATGTATTCCTTACTCCACTGATGTACGAGCGTAACAGGACTTTTACATTTAACTAGCTGTAGTGGCCTAACAGAGCTGTATGTAGAGCAAAAGGACAGGTCAGGTTTAAATACCCCCAGTACAGAATGCTTTTCTTAAAAAGTGTTGGTACAGAAACTAAGCCATAATACACCATCCAAAATGCGTGAATTAAAATGAATTTTTTAAAATGTCTTCTAAAACATTAAACACCTAGATACAGTAGCAGCACACACATACATTCTATGAAGTACTTTACTAACTGGGCTTCCCAAGTGCTTCAGTGGTAAAGAATCCACCTGCCAATGCAGGAGGATGTGGGTTCAATCCCTGCTTCAGGAAGACCCCCTTGGAGAAGGAAATGGCAGCCCACTCCAGTATTCTTGAATGGGAAACCCCATGGACAGAGGAGCCTGGCAGGCTACAGTCCACGCAAGAGAGTCAGACACAATCCACACAAGAGAGTCAGACACAACTGAACTACTAAGCACAAGCACATCAGAAAAATGAGAAACTTTACTCTGATTTCCTCAGGAAATTCTACTCTTCGGTCACGGGCCATTTTCTAGTTAGTACATTATTCTGCAGATTTTTTTTTTATACAAAACACAGACAAAAAACATGAAGCCAGAGTTCCAAGTAAGACGAGCCAGAGCCAGACGACTGAATCGGCCTGCGAGGAATAAGCCAATACTCACCTGTAGGGGGAGTGGAAGAAACAACAGGGGGAGTTGGAGAAGTGAAGCCATCAGCAAGGGTCTGGGCACCCCCAGCGGCAGCATCTGGGGCAGTGGAAGAAGGGACAGTTGCAGGAACAAGAGGGGTGGGGGCAGATGCAGAAGTAGCAGGAAGGGGTGGAGTACCAGCAGAGCCAGCGGGGGCTGAGGGGAGAGAGGGGTGAGAGGCAGCATTAGTGAGGCAGTTCCATCAGGCAGGACTAGAACAGGCACCGGAGAACTCAGTGTTAGATACTCAGTGCTGATCAACGCCAAAGAATAGAAGAGAGTGTTAAAAAAAAAAGAATGAAGCTTATGTTAAAGGATTATGAGGTTTACAGCAAGTAATTCAAGATGCTAAGGATAACGTCCAGACTTTTAAAAGCATTCCTTTTTACCTGATAGCCAACACACTGGAAGAAAAGCCCCCTTTATGTTGTTGCTTTTAACATAACATTCTGTAAATAGTATACAAAGCTAAACATAACACAGTAGAAAACAATAGTATTCCCTTCTGAATCATTCAAACCAGAAAATAAAGATTCCAGACATAAATATCTTATCAGGTAAAAAGAATTGAGAGAAATACAAACCTCTTTTTCATGATTTTTTTAAAAGATGTTATCTCTTTGTTATTATAAGTAAATTAAATATGTAATTTTCCATCCTTATGTCTTGTGTGTCAGGTTTTTAAAACTAAGTTTCATGTCCTCAGATGAAACAAGTACATTTTTCTGTGCATTTCAGCAACTCAAGTTCCAAGAGTGCACTAGATTGAACTGTTGAAATTATATCTGCCCAATCCTGTTACCGATACGATTCCTTACACCGAGACTGCACTGTGTCCAAAGGCGTGCACTGTTATAACACCAGCTGGAGTTAAACATGTCACTCGTTCCAAGGTGCAACCTCTAAGTGCCAACCAAGACACAGCACCAAAGACATAACTCCAAATCACAGAGAAGTATCTGAACATAAACTGACAAATAATTTGGTTAAAAATAGCAGAATGCAGAAAGATTTCTCAACATTTACAGAGTCTTCAAGAGAAAAAAAATCCTGATTATGAAGAAAGCTCAGTGTAATTAAATTAGAAACTGAAAGGACAAACTCAGAAAGGACAGATGAAGATGAAGCACAATTCATGTTTTACCTGGAAAAACACTGGGAGGAGAGGGAGTAGGAACAGCGATGGGAACCCCCACACTCCCACTTCCACTGTTCTCCCGACTGCTGCTCCGACTACTTGGGTGGCTTCCTCCACTACTCCCGCTGCTGCTACAGAAATAAGAGCCACCAAAACATGAGCATCTATGCACAGGAAGACATCACCAGCATTTTCCAAAATGTTCTGAAATGAATATAGCTACTAGATGGTAAATCAAAAGCCCTCCATTTCAGAGATGAATTTCTTTATAAAGCAAGGGAAAAAACTTGAGTTCAAGAAACTTGTTTTGGCCACCTTTTAATAAACGTATATTAAAGAAATTGAGAAAAACAAAACTTCTCCATAAATATAAGGGACAAATGATGGGGCTCAACACATGAAAATAATATTACTTTCTTTTATTCCAGTTTAATGGCTGTCTGAAGAAATAGCTTTTATAACAATTTTCCTAAACAAATTATTTGTCCAATTTTACTTGTAATGATATCATGACATATTATGCCATATTAATGTTTTATTGCATATGGTTTTTCATCTGTAAAGTACCACCAAAAAACAACGTGAAATTCCCCGTATCTGGTCAGTGATTTTCTTTTTCAGGTCAACTATAACTATCAGTCTTGCAGAAGAGTTTGCACTTTGAGATGTCTGTCCTTTTTCAACTTCCTGGCTGCTCAAAGTTGCATCAGAACATGAGGAGAGAGAGGTGGAATCAGATGATGTTTGGGGGAGTAGTGTGAGGAAAAGAACTTAGTGCTTGGAAAATGAGAGAGATTTAGCTGAAGTTATCTGAACAAATAATGGTGCTATGACCATCCCATTTTGCACTGAGGTAGAGAAAATACCTGTAAGTTCGATTTCTTTGATTCACAGAAGCTGTCCTCACAGGGCTCTGCTGCGAGGGAGCCATATTACGGGTTGGGCTAGGTACGTAATCATTTGGTACCACTGGAGGACGCACTGGCTCCAGTGTGCGATAGGGGGAGTGCCGCCTACAAAAAGAAGAGCGTATGTATCGTGTGATTAGCAAGTCTCGGCACAATAAATTCAGAGTTGCCAGTAGTGAAATACAATCTGTACTCAGAGGTAGTAAAATGTGTTTTAATAAAACCCAGCTACCAATTTCCATCTTCCCTTAAGTATCACTTCTCCACCATCAGGGCTTTGATGCATACTGTTATTTTTTTTTAGTCTTTGACCTCATTTCCCTACACTAATTTTGTTCATTCATTCTGAGAGCATGAAGTTTCTCCCCCAGGTAAGCCAGTGTTTCCCAGACTCTCTTCTTAGATGAGTTCAAATTAGTTTAGTGTCACATTAAATTCTCCCAACTGCACTTCACAAATGCACTAATTATCTTCCTCATCCCTCTCTCCCTAACCAAAAATAATCAAAGATAGGGTAAATAAATCTACAGGGTCTGGCTCTACAACCCCCACATTGATGATCAACAGCAACCATTAACAATTCATTTCTCTTTCTATGCAATAAGTACATAGAAGTAAAACTACATCCACACAAAGAAATACATAATTTAATCTCCTCTCCTTCCATTCTCACTTCACATCCTCCTTAACCTTTCACCATGACCGCTCTTACCTCTTACCCTGCTCAGAGTTCAACATTTAAAAGGGAGAGAAGAAAAAAAACAGATCACCTAAGTCTATCTTATTTACTTTGAAGTACAGAACAGTCTGCATTTCATTAGCATACTTCTCTTTTTCTCAAACTTTCTTCTTAAAAGAATGACAAGATCAGGAAAGGGAATACAGGAAGCAGGATGCACACTGGTACACCAGGAATCATTAATTCTCATCTCTAAGTTTCCATCATGATGGCAATGATTAATACTCAGCTGATGTGAAATTGATATTATGTAGATAAGATTCTGATCTTTAATTGGATCTCAAGATATGAAAATTAAAGAGCTTTTTTTCCCCTAAAATGATGATGCTGACCTGACTTCTATATTTCTCAATAATTCACGTCCTCAAAAGCTCCCAAGGTTCCTTTAAATATTATTCTCTCTCATCCACTCAAGTTTCGGCTCATTGATTCTGGATGAGATTACTCTGCAAAGACTCTGTCTACTCTACTACTCTCAAAATCCTCTTGCATAAACAAATATACACGTTATTAAAAAAGTAAATAAGGGGCACTAGATAAGATATTGGGTCAAAAAAAGAAAGGAATGTCAGGGCCTTGAATTTAAAACACTATAAAGAAGTTTAGGCATCTCTGAAATTATGTACATATAAAACACCATAAAATAGGAAACTGATGGATTTCCAAACAATTTTCCCCAGACAATAAAAATGCTCTGTGTCACCCAAGAAAACAGAACAAAAACCTTTGCCGACTAAGAACTACACAGTGAAGTGAAAGTTGCTCAGTTGTGTCCGACTCTTTGCGACCCCATGGACGATATATATAGACCATGGAATTCTCCAGGCCAGAATACTTGGGAGTGGGTAGCCTTTCCCTTCTCCAGGGGATATTCCCAACCCAGGGAATGAACCCAGGTCTCCCTCATTGCAGGCGGATTCTTTACCAGCTGAGCCACCAGGGAAGCCTATACAGTGAAGACAATGATAAAAAAAAAAAAAGGTAAAAAACTAGGGAGAGAGGACAAAATATGGTGCCTGAACCAAGACTGTGAAGAAGTCAGGCTGTGACCATCAAGTGGCTAGTGATGCTCGGCCACTCTGGCCTTCAGGAATCCTGCAGAGCCCTTGCTAATATACAAGGAAGACAAATATTAGTGTACAAGTACATCTTTAAAATTTGGGAGCAATGGAAATTTTTACTTAACTAGGATTATCTTGCTAACAATCTGGATTCAAAACCTAATAAAATCCATTAGAAACTATACATGACAGAAATATAGACATTTCACAGGAAAATAAAATACTCCCTCTTGACCTGATCTCTACTCTTACCCTGTACAATTATGACATACCATGACATCTACATCCTACTCTGAAGCTTAAATCTTATTTAAGCTAGTAGAGCTTTTCCTTTCTAACCTAAGCAGAATTTTTTTTGTCCTCCCCAAATAAAACCACCCTATTTCTGGCTGGAAATCTGATTTTATTCTTTTGTTTTCCACTGCCCTAACTTTAATTCCTCCTCCATTATCTTTCTTTGACTGATTAGGTTGCTGGGTTTTTTGGTCTGGTTTTCTTGTTTGCTTTTTGGTGAGGGGGCCAAAAACCAAGATTTCCAATTAAAAACTTTTAAGCATATATCACAAAGCCAATGGTAATAAAGGCATTTTGTCTTTGTCTTATACATTTTTTAAAAAAATCCAATTCATGGTACAGTGACCCTGAAAAGTTGACAGAGGACAAATATTACCCCCTTTTACAGATGAAAAAACTGAATTGCTAAGTGGCTTACTATGCAAGACCACACATCAGGAGCAGAGCAGGACCACAATTTTAGTCACCCAACTTCTGGGCAATATTATGCCCAACCGATCACAAACCTTGATCATGATAAACCAAGTTTTTGTATTAAGATGCTATAAAAGAAACTATAGATGCTATAAAAAGGTCAAGGTTTTTTGTTAATTGACCATTTATGTCAAATCTGGAGCCCAAGTGTGTAGACCGAATGAAAGCTCATAATTTCTCATAAAAAAACAAGATATACAGAATTCTATAATCTGCACAGTATTTTCTTCAGAAGACTAGTCAGAATAAGAAGAGTCAATTATAACAGAAAAGACTAAAAAAGTTTCTGAAAATAGGAATTAGAGTGCAATTTACAATAAGCCATGAACTTAGGCTAGGATTTTACCTCAAATTTAAAATTTATTAGAAAAATAATTTCTAAACAGAATATTTTTAAAGTAGAGAGATGTAGGTATAATTTAAAGTATAAAAGATGTTTTCCTTTTGGGAAGGTTACACACAAAATGGATAATCTTAGGAAGAAAATATTCTCTTTTCAAATATTTAAAAATAGTTTAAACATATATATAGTGTTTAGTTTTCACACAGTACATGAAATGGTTTGCAATTACTACTTAGTTCCATACTCACCCAAGTGTCCCTTTGCCTGACATCGGGGGGCTGGGGGGCTTCTGTGTTGGTGGTGTTGTACGCGGCAGCCCACCCATCTTCATATTCTGGGTACTCACCTAAAAAAATTTTGAGGAAAACTCAATTTAATTTGAATGCAGTGAAACAAAGTGCCACTTTCGGGAAATAACATTATGCTATTTAACAAAGGAGGGGAAGGTTTAAATAGGAAAAAAAAAATTAGAGGCCATGCATTTCATATGCAATTTCTACTCTACTATCATTCTACAGTTGTACTCAAAGGACTCCTCCTAACATGAGATTTTCAAATGATTATAAACATGTATGCAAAGACTTTATTTGCCATTAGCTCATCACACCAACAGATCACTGGTTAGACTGTTTGATACGACATTCAATTGAAATTAAATAGGTTAACTATAAAAATTTCAGCTTCAATAAGAGTAACTCAATCAGAAACAACAATGCCTTTAAGCAATTCCTTGTTTTTTAAATAGCAAGCTTATCATAAGAAAACATAATACATGTTTTCCCCCAAAAGTATGCAACTTTAGTTTTGATCCACTGTAAGTAGAGAGTATTATATAAAGTTAAATCATACAGAGAAAATTTCCTTTTTATAAACTGTGGATCAGCCTTACAATTCAGATTTTATTAATGTTCTCTTATGAAGGAATCACCTACCTGAGAACTGCCAGAAGTTAAGGCATGTTCCTAAACATCTGAACCAGAAAGGTGGGGCTGAGGTATACCTTTCAACTGTTAGTGGTACAGTGGCCACTGGCAATGTCCTAGTTCCAATGGGAATTAAACCCACTCAGGCCCAAAATGAAGATTAATTTAGGCATGAGAAAGATGCAACACAATCCTAAGAGCTAAGAACACAGAGCTAAGCTGTGTTCCTCACTATTCTATCCCCAATTGAAAACCCAAGTGTGGGAAAGTTGGGTGACCTGGGAACAAGTGTGGATTGCCACCAGAAAAGGATGCCACCAAAGGAGGAAGTGAGCACTTATGCAGAAAGCCCTAGAAATCTGGGTATCTTAAGGCATTAAGAGAAGTCATGCATGAATATAGTTCAAATGCAATCTCAAGTTGTTTGAGATTACCAGTGGGTTAGAGTTAATAATGTTCACCATGTGTGTTCATGCCTGACTCTATTTTAAAGCTCCTAATATTCTGGACTGCCAAACACTTCAAAAAAGGATCTTAACTCTTCCACTAAGAGTATGTCCAGAGTATTCAAATTATACTTATAAAATGAAACTATAAGACATTATACTTTTGAAATCAGAATACATTTATAATTTTAAAATACAAAATTTAAGAAAACAAATCATAATTACATACAGAATATTGAGGCTGTCAAAATTAACTCTGGCTTAAATGGAATATTTTAAAATCCTAAAATACTACTTGTTATCTGAATAAGAAAAAATATATCAAGAAACAAACTCATGAATAGCCCAGTGAACAAGTTGTGTGTGATGTTAAAACAATCTTTAATGACAAATGATACCTTTGAAATAGCAATATTTTTAAGGCAATGCATTTTTCTGTACTCCTTTGTTATTACTTTTAAACAACAAATACAAAACAAACTGGTAATCAAGGAAGAATAAAAATTAACTTATCTATGCTCTCCCCCTCATTAATAAGCAGAGGGTATACTGATCATATCTTAAAAGTGCCAGAAGAAGTTTTTTAAAAATTAATCCACATTGGGGCAAATTTTTAGGAGTAGTATGACAAATAACCAATAGCTTTAAAAACCGTATATCTTAATTCATGATACCAGGAGATTTTTAAAAGTAGTAACCAAAGTCCTTTAAGCTCAACCTTAAACAACATAAAACCCAAGGTCACTTTAAGTGATGAAGGAGAAGTAGGTGAGCCAAACACTAAACTACATCAATTTGCTAGAAATAGGAAGGAAAAGGAGCAAGGACAGAAAAGGATAAAACAGAATTTTATTCTATATATGGAATAGCTAAAATATTTGAAAACAGCTTTCCAACTTTAATTTGTTTAAGGTTTTGGTATGTAAGGTGTTCCATTTAAATTGCAGTATCTTCTCTATAAATCTTGAAATCTATCAAAAATATGAAATAAACAATCTATAAATTGAAGCATAGTAGACAATTCCATACATAAAATTTGATACATTTTTGACCTGTAGAATCATCAAATGGTTCTATTTGTTTGGTAAATGGGATTTGCACGAGTAATTTCCACTTACAAAAACCAGAGTCCCTATGGAATGTCCAACTAATATGTAGTTCTGTATTACCTTTGTATTAAGCTAAAAGAGAACTCAGTATTTCTTCAAGGTATTTTTCCTTGAGAAAAATGCTTCTATACTAAAAGTAAAACAATGAATATGTTATGCAGAGTATAAATACTGCCATCTAATTTGAGGAAAATGAAAAAAAAAAAGAAAAATTGCCAATTTTCATAGGTGAAATCTATATTATAATTAAAATTAAACTATTTCACATCTAAAATAATTTGGTAAAAAAAATATTTATGGGATATTTATCATGGTTCTAACAACTACTTTGAGGGAAGTTATAGGGCAACCCAATGTTTCCAGACAAGGAGCAAAACACAAGACTAACCGTGAGTGTGGTGAAGGAGAATTTAACTAGAGAGAGAGAGAGAACATACCACAAACTCAGGACAGAGAAAACAAAGCAACACTGCACCAATTCATAACAGCAGTTCTACATGAAACTTTAAAAAACACCTAGGCAAAACTATCATCTGGCATGCAAGTGTGTAGTCAGAGGTCCTGAATCATAAACAGCAGTGCTAATCATTCTCTCCAAAGTTTTACTTGGGAACTGGAATGAAATTTTGGTGGCTGATTCCAACAATAATTCAGTTAATGTGGGTATTTTTTGATGCCATGAAGGGAAAAAGTCATCACTGAGAGCTGAATGAAACAGGTATTAGGCACATGGAGAAACAGCAGAAGTCTTTTATTTTTTCCCTGCCAGAAAGAAACACTCAAGAACAGAAGAAATATTTCATTTAGGTGACAAAGGTTAATGCATGACCAAACTCAAATACTTTCCCACTGGCCTGGACTAAGAAATGCAGACAATACTGAGAGTGAGAGCAGTTCCTTTAGGACCAGAGTGGTCTTCTCTGATCTCCAAACTTTGGAGATCACAACTAGCACCAACTATCAGGCCAATCATTACACCTTAATACTGTTTCTAAAGTGCTCCTATCTTTCCTGCCCTATCCTCTTTTGGTATATGCAGTATCTCCTTGAACCTTGATATATAATATCATGCATATCATATATAATGTTCATTACTAATCTCGGAGCTTTCCAATACCCTGTACATACTCTTTAAAAAATACTAGAGTTCACAAAGTAGCTTTGTATCTTTAGCTCACAGAGCATATCACCTCTGTTAGGAAGCACTCTCCAGGAATAGACAACTTGCCGCAATAGAGGGAGACACATTCTAAACTGAGCCCTGTGGTGTATCGCTCATGTAAACCACCGACCACCAGACCTCTGGGCACAAGACTAAAAGAATAAGAAAAATAAGAGGAGACAAAGGTCTATAAAATGATTTCTCTGCTTTCAAGGAACTTATTTTAGAATAACTAAGACACCCTGCTGAAAACAAAAAGTAATTTCTACAAATAATACAGAAAACTCCAAAAAAGAAGTATCAATGTGAGAAGAATGACCAAACAGAAGGAAGGTTTTATAGAGAAAAATCTGAGTTGGAGTGTTACCAAGTTTTAAAAAGAGCAAAATTTAAACACACTAAGAGAAGAGGAGTAGTATGTACAGTTCGTGTCTGGAGGTGGCGAAGTGAGGATGGGCACAAGCTGTGGGCAAACACCCGAAGGCTTTCATTCCGTGTCCAGTGCTGTTCCCAGCAGTCCCATCCAGTGCATAATCTTTGGCTTCCTAGAGACCTCTATCCCTCTCCTCAGAGGATATATGTTCTTATTTCAATTCTCTGAGCCAACAGGAAAAGGACCAGGAGATTCTCTGAGGGAAATCAAAACTGAAATCAGGCATTCAAGTGTAGCTTCAGGAGAAAGGTAAAATTTTTAGTAAGACAGGAAGACAAAAAGCCTAAGGTAACAAGAGTTTTAACATAATCCACTACAGAGAAAAGTAGGGAAAACCACTAGACCATTCAGGTATGACTTAAATCAAATCCCTTTCAATTATACAGTGGAAGTAACAAATAGATTCAAGGGAGTAGATCTGATAGAGTGCCTGAGAACTATGGATGGAGGTTCATGACATTGTACAGGAGGCAATAATCAAGACCATCCTCAAGAAAAGGAAACACAAAAAGACAAAATGGTTGTCTGACGAGGTCTTACAAATAGCTGAGAAAAGAAGAGAAGCTAAAGGCAAAGGAGAAAAGGAAAGACATATCCATTTGAATGCAGAGTTTCAAAGAATAGCAAGGAGAAATAAGAAAGCCTTCCTCAGTGATCAATGCAAAGAAACAGAGGAAAACAATAGAACGGGAAAGACTAAAAATCTCTTCAAGAAACTTAGAGATACTAAGGGAACTTTTCATGCAAATATAGGGACAATAAAGGACAGAAATGGTATGGACCTAACAGAAGCAGAAGATATTAAGAAGAGGTGACAAAAATACACAGAAGAACTATATAAAAAAGATCTTCACGACCCAGATAATCACGACGCTGGGATCATTCACCTAGAGCCAGACATCCTGGATTGCAAAGTCAAGTGGGACTTAGCATCACTATGAACAAAGCTAGTGGAAGTGATGGAATTCCAGTTGAGCTATTTCAAATCCTAAAAAATGATGCTGTGAAAGTGCTGCATTCAACATGCCAGTAAATTTGAAAAACTCAGCAGTGGCCATAGGACTGATGAAGGTCAGTTTTCATTCCAATCCCAAAGAAAGGCAATGCCAAAGAACAATCAAACTACCACACAATTGCACTCATCTCACTCATATGAGGTGTAAGCTAGCAAAGTAATGTTCAAAAGTCTCCAAGCCAGGCTTCAACAGTACATGAACCGTGAACTTCCAGATGTTTAAGCTGGATTTAGAAAAGGCAGAGAAACCAGAGATCAAATTGCCAACATCCATTGTGTCATCAAAAAAGCAAGAGAGTTCCAGAAAAACATCTACTTCTGCTTTGACTACGCCAAAGCCTCTGACTGCGTGGATCACAATTAACTGTGGAAAATTCTGAAAGAGATGGGAATACCAGACCACCTGACCTGCCTCCTGAGAAATCTGTATGCAGGTCAGGAAGCAATAGTTAGAACTGGACATGGAACAACAGACTGGTTCCATATTGGGAAAGGAATATGTCAAGGCTGTATATTGTTACTCTGCTCATTTAACTTAAATGCAGAGTACATAATGAGAAACGCTTGACTGGATGAAGCACAAGCTGGAATATCAAGAACCTCAGATATGCAGATGACACCACACTTATGGCAGAAAGCAACGAACTAAACAGTCTCTTGAAGAAAGTGAAAGAGGAGAGTGAAAAAGTTGGCTTAAAATTTAACATTCAGAAAACTGATCATGGCAACTGGTCCCATCATTTCATGGCAAATAGATGAGGAAACAGTGGAAACAGTGACAGACTTCATTTTTTTGGGCTCCAAAATCACTGCAGATGGTGACTGCAGCCATGAAATTAAAAGACGCTTGCCCCTTCGAAGAAAAGTTATGACCAACCTAGACAGTATATAAAAAGCAGAGACATTGCCAACAAAGGTCTGTCTAGTTAAAGCTACAGTTTTTCCAGTAGTCATGTACACTATAGTCATGTAGAAGTCGACCTGAGAATTGGACTATAAAGAAAGCTAAGTGCTAAAGAATTGATGCTTTTGAACTCTGGTGTTGGAGAAGACTCTTGAGAGTCCCTTGGACAGCAAGGAGATCTAGCCAGTCAATCCTAAAGGAAATCAGTCCTGAATATACATTGGAAGGACTGATGTTAAAGCTGAAACTCCAATACTTTGACCACCTGATGCAAAGACCTGACTCATTTGAAAAGACCCTGATGCTGGGAAAGATTGAAGGTGGGAGAAGGGAACACAGAGGATGAGATGGCATCACCAACTCAATGGACATGAGTTTGAGTAAACTCCAGGAGTTGATGATGGACAGGGAGGCCTGGCGTACTGCAGTCCATGGGGTCACAAGGATTCAAACATGCCTGAGCAAGTGAACTGAACTACAGAGATAATGAATAAGAGATTAGGAGTAAGGAGGGAAGAACAGATAAAAAAGAATAGAAGAAAAAAGATGGATAAATTTCTGCTTAATTTTTGAAACAATTTTCCAACAACTGGCTTTTGCCAAGACAGAATTGGTGGCTCAAGACTGGAACAAAGAGGCAAACGCAGATGACTCCCCCACAAGGTGTTGCTATTGTGGTGTTTTTCTTCCAAGTGTATCAAATAAATGCTTAACAATGAATCTGCAGCTGTACCCACAACCTAGATATGTGAGGGGCAATTTTCTGTAGATAATGACGCATACAAGATGACACTCAGAGTGAAAAAGTCAAATACTATTTTACAGAATTAAGTTATGAATCTTCAAGATCCCAAGCAAAACTTTCCCAAAGTGTTATATTCTTAATGTGTTAAACATAAAGGAGACTTCCCAGCCCTACTCATTAATCATTAAGAATCTGCTTGCACAACGTTCAACTGAAAAGCTACATTCACAGATCAGAAGCCTTTACTATTTTTGACTGAAATAAATACACTTATTTTAAAAGTACTTAAGCGTAGTTTCAGTAGTAGACAACTCTTTCACTTTTCAACAGAAAAATCTGTTTCAAATACATCAGTAACAAGATCTTAAAAGTCTCAAATATTAAAATAAAGAGTGGGGAAAGGATATCCCAGTTCAAGGTACATTCCACTTTTACATGGCCTCAGGTACATATTAAAATACTTCCAATATTGCACTCTACCATCGACTTTTTATGCCTCTTGCTGTAAAAATATTACCCATTGCTTTCAAAGGTCTTATGAACTAAATCCTACAATTTATTCTTATTTGACTGAAGGAAAAACAATTAACCCAAATTTCAGCAGAGAAGAACTATTAAACACAACCAGGATGTGATGTATAAAAGGTTAAAAATTCAACTTTTGAGTCACATCCCATGTGTCTGGTCCCAAAGATGGTATCTGTTAAGAGTGTATCTGAAAGCCATCAAGTCTGACAAGACTGGGAACAAAGACAGAGCTCACGATGAGCTGAGGAGGAAACCAAGAATCAGGAGACTTACAGGGTACCTGATGTCAACCATGGGTCTCCAAAAAACTCAGCTGGAAAACCACTCGACTAGTTTACTATTTGCAAGTTCCTTCCAACTTCAACATTTTTAAATTCTATTTTCTATCTTAATACATTCGATTATTCTGTTAATCAACCTTCTGAAGCCACTCATTTTTTTTCTACCAGCATAAAAATAACGACTTGCTATACGATGAATGGTTTTTCACTCTACTATTGCTTTGGTTCACCCAAAATGATTCACTATGTGCCACGAATTTATAGAGGAGACAGACACACTTACAATGAAGGGTAGGAAGAAAGGAAAGACAGAGGACTGTCACATTCTAGCTTCTAGGAGGGACTCAGGCTACACTCCTTACCCTGTCCACCCCAGCCCAACAGAGCAGAAACAATGGCACGGAGCCACAGTCCTGGGGAGTAGGGTTTTTGTTGCAAAGATGTTAAGGAATTTTCTCCAAGTGTGATGTTTCCTTACTGGATCTTTCTTCCTAGGAACCTCTCATTTTCCACTCACTCTGGCCTCTCTCTCACACAGAACAGGATCCTGAACCCAGAAAGGTCAAGAAGGAATCATAGTAGGGTTTAGAGGAAATGAGCCAGGGGTAGCTCTTTAGGCAAGATGGTCTAAACTTGAAGGGGAAAGAACTGGTCCATTGTTTTGTTTTTCCTTTAGTTGAATTTTCTGTGCACTGCTCTCACTTTGGAGGTTCATGTATCAGTAGCCGAAATTTGAACACAGAAAAAGCAGAGGTAGCCACAAACACTACTTTTGGTCTATTTCTATCTCTTTTATGCAAACGAATCTCCTCACAATTCCACATGCCTCACTCACTCACATGAAGTACATCTGCCTGGGCTCCTCTAGTCACATCTCTCTACCATGAGCTGTTTAACTTTCTATGGCCCTGGTTAGTAGCTAGTTGATGATTCAGGTCTCAGTCATCATCTTGTTATCACTTTCTACACTGAAGACATGGCAAACAGCACAATATATGGTAAGAACGGTAAGAATATGTGTATGTGTGTGTGTGTGTGTGTGTGTGTGTGTGTGTGTGAGAAAAGGAATCATAGAATTCAGCTAAGAAAAAAGTTAAAAAAAGGAAATGCACTTTCAGTTTGGTGACAATAATTTTAGTATCACTCTATCTGACAGGCCCCTTGTTTACTCTTGAACGTCTTTTCTCAGTTTTCCTTCCAATGTTACTGAAACAAGTTAAAAAAGGCGATTATCTCTAGTTCTTAACTTGTATTTTGTTAAACACTATCATGAGCTTTTGATGTTTTACATATAATACTACTCAGCTTGAAACCTCTTAAAGTGGGTTATACTGAAATACATAATTTATAAGCAATTTGAATAAAAATGCTAATTTTTTGCAAAATATATGATACTGCAACTTAAAAAACACCCATAACACTGAATATTTTCCAATTTTCAATTTTTTTTACAGTGATTGAGTCAAGAGATAATGACATAGTGGCCATAAGGTGTATGATCAAGCACACCATTTATAGAATAAAAAGGTATTACACAGGGGGAGGGTTAAACAAAGCACATTAGCAGCCCTCCAATCCATAACAAAATGTCTCCATTTACAAAAATCCAGCTAATTTTATTTCATAATGACATTTTATGATAGGGTAACTTACATTTCCATTTCATAAAATATATTAACATTGCAAAATAATCACTTATCAACAAATATTTACTAAGTGTCTAATGTGTGTCAGGCACTATCCTAGGCACATGGGATCGGGCAATGAACAAAACAGTTAAAAATATTTGCCCTCATGGAACATAAAGACACACAAAGTTGCATGACAAAAATAAAGTAAGAAAAAGGAATTATTTCTTGGTTTTAAAAGGCCAAGTGCCAAGTATCTCTTCACTCCCCATATGTAATAGTCTATATAAGAACAAAGAATGGAAATCCAGCCCTGGAATCTCTTACCTTAAATCTAAGCAACCACTTAATGCATAAATGGAGCAAATAAAAGAGGTAAGGGGAAAAAAGCATTGAAAGGTTAGTTGGAACTTCAGGATGTGAAGAGAAAGGAAAAAACAAAGAAAAAACAAGTTAAGCATTCAGCATTAAAAAATAATGTTTCAGTAGATCATAGAAAGAGTGGTTAAAGCAGAATGTGTCATGAACGGGAGTTTTTGGATGAAATTATATATGACACCTTTATATAAAAACAACTTTATTCCTGATTTCTTCAAATTAGTGACCCCTAAACATTAAAAGTCCAGAAAAATCAAAGTGATTACAGAGTTCCTAAAGAACAATTATTGGAGAATTAAGTAAGAGTTAGGGGGATAACCTTTTTATTATTACATAAGTGGGCAAGTACAAATACGATGTTTTATATTTTAAGTGTCTTTTTGCCAGTAGATTCTGAAAGGATCCTAAAATTTTCTATTAGCAGTTGTTAGCCTCAAATAAATCTCAAAAAATTTTCCCAAGTTAGAATAAATTTCAGTTATCCATCCAATTACACATCCTATTTTAAAATGCTCTAATTTGTACTGCAATCTAAATGTATTAGGTGTTCATTATAAAATTAAATATTAAATTTCAGATGATAGTGCTTGATTTAAAACTTTGAGAAAAATATTTTTGTTTTACATTTACATTGTACATATTCTCTTACCTAGATCTACATTCAATTTAGATTTAAATGATTTCTAGCCATCCTTGTGTGGGATATATTTTCTAAATTTGCATATATAAACTATATGGTTTCACTTACAGGCATATACATAGTTGCTCAGCATCACATTTGAAAAGTTATTGTCTTTCAAATCACTGAGGAGACGCAAACTTTAAATAAACTAATACTTAGCTGAAGCTCTGAACAGTTTCTTAAGTACAAGTATCAATTTAAGTGAAAGTTGTAAGTTCATCAGTTGTGATTACTGTACCTTATGTATATAGCAGGCACTTAAATACATTTTAAAAGCCAAAATATATAATGGCTATATAATGAAAAGCAGTGGAAATACTAAATTAACTTACTACTTTTATCTACATTATCCTCACCCAAAATGTTGAAATAAATTTGTTCTAGAAAAATTCAAAGTCCGTGTTTATATATATTCTTTCTGAAAACTAATGCCAGAAATTTGCTGATATTTTTGAGATAAAGCAAATACTTTAATAACATACTGAATAATATTTAATTAGTCATATTAAATCATTAAAGGATTTAAAATATAATACTACGTTTATTTCCAGATGTACATGAGGTATTTTCATAACTGATTAAGCAAATGCAATTCACTCAGAGATGACTGTTTAAAACTTGAGAACCCAGCACTAAAAAGAAAGATAACACAGTTATTAGTGGTAAGAAATCTTCAGAACTATAACTAGGCCAAGAATGATCCTCTGGAAAGAAAAGATAAGCATTTAATTTTCTAAAGAGTTAGTTCCATCATGGGCTATTTTTTTTTAAAGTTTGACAAAACTTATGCTTACCTTTACTCCATGTCCAATATCATCTAGAATTGTATAGTCAATAGGTTTTCTAATATATCGAACTGGTCGTTCAAGGTTGGCTGGAGCAATAATCTTATGTGTCCTTGAAGTGTTTTTATTGGTAGTCAAAATACCAATTTCTCTTCTTGCAACTTTCTCTTTATGAATATCAACGGTCTACAAAACATAAACACAAAAATGTATACCCCTAATAGCCAGAAAAATAAAAACATAAATACTTAGAGATTTAACATCATTATTCATATTCTTAACTGCAATTGCAAATTTCTCCTTTTGGTACCAAAACTGACTTTCTTTTTTTTTTTTTCCTTTTTTTTTTTTCTTTTCTTTTAATAATTTTTTACACCACAGGTATACATGTGTTCCCCATCCTGAACCCTCCTCCCTCCTCCCTCCCCATACCATCCCTCTGGGTTGTCCCAGTGCACCAGCCCCAAGCATCCAGCATAGTGCATTGAACCTGGACTGGCAAACTGACTTTCTCCATTTTCAGGCTAAAAGAAGGGTTGAGAAATCCTGGCTGGAAAAACCGATCTGGCCCATCACCCATCTTTTTATAGCTGAAAAACCAAGAGTGGTGTTTACATTTTTTAACGGTTAAAAGAAGTCAAAAGAAAAATTAGATCTTGACATGTAATTACATGGAATTCAAATATCAGTTTCCATAAACAATTTTACTGCAATACCAGTCATTCTACCTGCTTAAATATTTCACAATACAATGGCAGAGGTGAACAGCCGCAACAGAGACCTTATGACCTGCAAAGCCTAAAATATTCATTAGCTGACCCTTTACAGGAAAAGCTTACCAACCTCTGGGTTAAAGCATGCTCATTTTTTCCTTCTCTATTAAGATTTAGCCTAATTAAGAAAGTACCAGCAATTAATCTGGTAACATTTAAAGATAATCTATTAGTGTAATTTCTTTTAGTGTCTAAATAGCTTTTTATTTAAAAAGGCCTAAAATATAAATACAATGTTAAAAATAAGTCATCTTTTATAAAGAAAAATGCTTATGTTTTATCATGATAAAATGCTAGTAAAATATTTTCATTATTTTATTAAATGCTCAAAACAGGATATAATTTAGTACGTAACAACAATGTGTTTTTACTCAATTTTCCATTTGCTAATAGAGGGTGAATTTCTCCATAAGCACAGGTAATTAATACACTAAAACAGCATTTTTCAAACTGCAAGTTGCAATTTAGTGAGATAATGAGCAGCAATTATTTTAAATGAAAAAGGACAGAACTGTCAAACGACATACACGCTGTAAGGTACTTTCCTCTTAGAATATTTGTTATGTACATAAGTGCATACATTCAAGAGTGTTCAGATGGAATATAAGATATATTGTTAACTGTGGGTTTCAGTTTTAAAAGTTTCAAACATACTTCACTAAATTGTTCACATCTCTTGCCACCATTCATGGCTTAAGCAGGAATTATTGCCGATTCTTCCCCAAACCTACTTCAATTTACCCTTTCTTAAAGAACAGCCAGGTAGTAACACAGAAATGAAAATGAAAGACAATATTATGACATTATTATGTCATATTATGACATTATGACAATATTAAATACAACTTTAGGAAATCTGAACACTGATTACTTATCCTTCTAAACTACATAAAATCTGAAGGAAACCCGAAACAGACTTGAAGCCTCTTATTTCAACCAAGAGATTTTAAAGGCAACAGACTCTTCAAGGGCATAACTAATAAATACCTAAGTGAAGCATCAGATCAAATATTGGCGAAAGTAGGAGAGACCTTAGCATTATTAAGTATTTCATTTTAAGACCAAAATAGGCTTTGAACTTTTTCTGTGCACATTAGATAAGTTACAAAACCTGCTTTCCTTTTACATTGGTTGGGGGAGCTATAATAGAAGAAAGAAGTTTGTGTATTAGTGACCATATTGGGATTTATTTATTTTTAAATTCAGAAAAAATATAAATTAACCACATTTACTTTGAATAATTTCTAAAGAGTCATTCTGAAATTATTAAAAATATAAGCTAGGAAAATTTTATATTTGTCAAGTATACTTTAAATTAAACTAAAAACACAAAATATAACCCTTATTTTTTATATATAACTGGTCTCTGTCATATCAATAAAGAAAATTTATTAGAGAATATAATCCTTTCAACATTGTTTTCATTCTGCTTAGTTTTTAAAAATATAATTATCTCATCCAGAAATGAAAATATAAGAATGTAAACCTAACCAACGATAACAGAATTCTAAGTTTGAGGCAAACTGGAACTTCAATTTCAAATTCTCCTGCTAGAAATATCAATATGTCTCTGGAGAATGAAGAGGGGGTAACATTTCACTTAGTATTTGCACTAATATATAGTTATATTTTATAACAAACACATATTTTAAATTCTTTGAAAAAACTGAGACTCTAAAAAGAATGAAAACAAAGAGATTATACCTAGGGACTGTAGGCACTTACATATTACTTATCTATTCTCTTTATGTACACATAGACACATAGCCCAAACCTGTATAAACCATTACAGGAAGCATAAAAGGAAAACCAATATGGCAAAAGAAATGATCAAAGAACTTTCATAAATAATCCTAAATAAGGGGCATAAAATTATAGCAGCTATATCTAAACTAAGAGTTTAGATTCTTAGTTTAGATTCCTAGAGAAGGCAAAATAGAAATGAGTTACAAGGAAATACATACCCCTTCATTAGGAAAGTGACCATTTGCCCAGCACTAAACGCTTAAAGGAACTAGTTGAAGGAAATGTGAGAAAAATGTTCTTTGTTGTTTCTTATATTCTCATTAAACTTGAAGGGATATTTTAAAACATAATTCTTAATAGTATATTTCTATATTTAGAAAGCCAAAACAGTTTGGTTATACATTCCTAGTTGTCTATTCTAAAAGACTGCCTACATCTTAGGAAACCAGAGCAGGGTTTAGAAAATACCTCAGATATCTAATATCTATTGGTCCTTAACCATTCTACCAGACAACCCTTAACAACCATTCCTATATACATGTCATCTCATCTCTGACCTGACTAAACTTCCATTTCTTTGCTTCTTCAATTCCTTCTTTTCTCTAAATTCCCCCAACATAGTATTTTTGACTCAAATGTGAAAAAAATGTGACCTCAAAATATCTTAATACCTTTGACTTCCTCCATAAACAAAATAATGTTTTAATAAAGTATGATGATATAAAATTTAAAACCACACATTTGAAAAACATTATTTTGTACAGCAGGAACTTATAAACTAAATCCTACATCACAAGACTGGCCCACTGCCTGCTTCTACATGGTGCACAAGCTAAGAATGATTTTTACATTTTTAAACAGTTGCTTAAAAAATACAACACAAAAAATAATGAGTCTGAAACCCTCTATGGCCCACAAAGTCAAAAATATTGACTATCTAGCTCTTTACAAAAAAGTTTGCCAATCTTTGTTTACACCATTTATTGAATATTTGTTTTAGAAAATATTTCCTCTTATACTATGGAATAATAGAAAAATGGAATAATATTCCAATCTAATGAGCATCAAATAGCTTTGACATTCAGTTGACTTTTAAAACAAACGACTCTACCCGTACATTAAATGTAACCGAAAAAAATTTTAATCCTTAAGGCAAATGCTTTTAAAATCTATGTAAATTTTAAAAATTTACTCATTTATTTGCTATAGCTTCCATCAGCCCATTTCTCCTACTCAACTCCTCATCCAACTACTTGAATATATTCTGTATAAACTTAACAGCCATCGCAGAGTTGCAGATCCTTTGCTTTTCCAAGCATTGCCCTCTATAGATACTAGACTCCAAATGAAAGCGGCACAACTTATTCTCGAGAGCTGTGACTCAAGCCCGTTATTTCTAGTCTACCAGTCTCCGTCCATTCATCTCTCCCATTTTTTATTTACTCCATTAGACTAGCTTTAAAAGATATTATTAATTAGACCCATTAATTAAATCATATAGATTTATGTGATACTCAAAATGAAAAAGTTCTTATAAGCTAAATACATATTCTTATAGTTTATTAATAACAATCACTTTCCTCCTTAAGGTTGCCACACTTTTCTACCAAAGAATTACAGAATTCCAATCAGAACATAGATAATTACTTTTGTTGTCATTTTCTTGTCGTCATTTATCCACACAATCTCGCCTATTTTCTCTTCCAAACTAATAAAAAGTTGTCCCTCCTTTTTAGGAACTCTAATATATTCATTTCTCTTTGGCATTTGCACTTCTCTTCTTAATTTCTTTTCTGGGTTCTATGCCCAAATTTCAAATATGCACAAATGTTAAGAATCTGATGTATAAATCCCAAAATTCTGTATTAGATTAGCAATTTGTCAACATCCCTTCTACAGGAAACCAAGTTCATATATTTCATCATTTAAAATGCCACTGACCATTTCCTCCAAGAGGTCCTTTCAGAATAAAAATTTACCTCTCACTCACTAAAACTAATCCATGTTTTTTTTTTTTAAGTCTAAGTCACACAGCAATACAACAAGCAATGAATTATATGTTGTCTACTTGACTGTGTGGATCACAATAAACTGTGGAAAATTCTGAAAGAGATGGGAATACCAGACCACCTGACCTGCCTCTTGAGAAACCTATATGCAGGTCAGGACGCAACAGTTAGAACTGGACATGAACAACAGACTGGTTCCTAACAGGAAAAGGAGTACATCAAGGCTGTATATTGTCACCCTGCTTATTTAACTT